>NC_139332.1:30206666-30855833 GCF_056507025.1 Lutjanus erythropterus
TTAGGGTGCATATCTCATAGTGAATGATTGGAGGCCCTAGACGTTTGCAGACCCTAATGCAACTGCATGACCTGCATTTATGTTGGTTCCATATACCCTGTGATACAGTTTCAGCTCCCGGACCAAGCAGTAAAACTCAGCAGGTTCTCCTCTCTGTCTCTACTTCTCTTTATTTTCTTGTTTGCGTTACGTAAACGGAGCACCAGGTCATGCTCACTTGTTGCTGATTACATCGTTTGTGCTGCGATGCGATTTACCTTTAGAAGTAATTTATTTGCAAAACTGTGTTGCGCTTGATGTGAATAGTCAGGTAGAAATTCCACCTCTGAAACAGTCACAATTTCATGCCATTTATTTGTGTCGCGCCTGGTGTGCGAAGGCCTTGAAAATGAGGAATGATTAGATTCATTGTTGGGGGTTTGCTGTCTCGATGATCGCACCGTTGACCGACGAAAATCTGAGCTAAAGGCAATGGTGCAGTATTTTCTTGCTAATTTAAAGGCCACAGTATTCAGAAAGCAAGATGTATCTACAAAAGTGGGTTCACAAAGCACTTTCACTGTGTCTGTTACACACACAGACAGAGGGTCTCTGTCTCCTTACATCATTATACTGCTTTCACCATTGTGCGGCCGTTCTGCTGATGCCAGAGACACTTTTCCTCAGCAGAAAACTGCTCGCTCCTCCAACTTGCTGAAACTGTCATTTAAATAACAATGTGCCAGACTCAGGTGCATCTGGCTCTAAAAGGGAATGAGAGATGAAATTGATTTAATTCAAGTCATGCATCAAACGCGCTTTGTATCGAGAGACTAAATGCAAACCTGTTGTGCCTTACTTTGTGTGCAGATTACACACTTTAAAGATCCAGTGTGGAATATTTACAGGGATTTATAGACAGAAATGTAATATAAGAATGAGAATCTTAGAATGAGACGTTTATATCCACACGAGAGGCGGGTCATCCTCCACAGAGTCTGCCGTGTTGTCAGATTACTAACAAACCACTGCAGGTTCTCCCACACGCTTGGAAGGGGAGGGTGAGATGAGGCGTTAACAATCTGCAGGCCCACAGCTACATGCACAACAAATCCCGCTCACTGGTCCTTTAAATCCCACACCTCCCACTTGTAATACAGGCCTTTTGTTAAAAATGTCTGCAAGCCCAAAGCGAGATATCATCAGTTATTTCTTCAGATTTTGGGAAACTCCCTGCAGAGCCACACAAGACATCAAACATCCGTTCTCTCAGGCTGAGCAGAGCTCCTCGTAACAAGTAAACTATAAATAATGTGCAAAATTGATGGAGTGTCCCTTTAAACAGTGCCTAATGTTAATAACGGCAGCAGAACGCCTGCAAAAATTAATGTCATGGCTGAGTTGTTATTTGTGCTTTTAATCTCATGTGATCAATCTGCCTGATAAAACGCAGTTAGGTTGGCATTATCACACAGCCTCCTCCTGAAATTGATCATTTCAGCTGTTATTTTCACCACCTTATAGAGCAACAGTAAATCATATCAAAACATCTAAAAAAAAAACAAGAATATTAAAGAAAAGTCCCTGCAGAACTGTGTTTGGTGTTCTGCGCTGTAATTTGATGCTACTAAAGACATTAAAGTCTCTTTTTTTAAGTAAGAATATGCATAAAATTGGCTTTAATTCTCATGACACATGACTTCAGTTTGTGGGACACATTTATATGATACACAGCAAATCCTTCTTTAGTTGCCCCTCTCTGGAGAATGTTGCAATTCAGTGCAACTCAAATGGGGTTACAGAAATGATGAAAAACAAACAGGGATAATCCAGGACTTCTATGCATGAAGGGTGTTAGGAGTCTTGAATTGAAACTGTTATGCCTTTTAATTATACATTACATAATTATACTTTTTTTTCCTGTTATATAACACTATTTGAGATTCCAGATCTATCCCTCTATTCTGAGAAGCAGACAAGAAACAGACACAGAAAAGCAATTTTCTCGCCACGCTGGATGATCGCAACAAGAGAGGAATAAATCCAACAGCTAAAGACCACCACAGCTGCTTCGGTGTAAAACTGAGAATGGCACGTTGGAGAGACTCCCACGCCGTTCTCACAGAAGTGTCGACACAAGTGGACGTTAAGTGGACTTAACAGGTTTTCCCTCAGGTGTGACCACTGAGTAAGCAGCAGCCACTCTGCGGGTCTGAGGACATTATTTCAAGCCGACAGTTAAAACCGGTCGACTGTTGAGGAGGAGTGTTCTTATTTAGAGGGTTCACTTACTCTTCCTCTCGCCGCCGCGTGTCAGAGTATTCAACCGGTGGCTGTTCATCCATCTCAAGTCTTAATCTTCTGCTCTTACTTTATTTAGAAAGCTCATTGATTTGGTGATTTGCGGGTCAAAAGACGTCTAAACATTTCGACCAAAAACAAGCTTTAAAGGGCCAAATTTTAATGTGAAGCCAAATTTCAAGTTGAGAAATTATCATTAAAATTCTGTTGAAGCGATGTTTACATGAAGCTTTTAGCTTACCCATTGTTCCCGCATCCCAGAATCCCCAAACCTCAATAGTCCTGAAAGATTGGACCAAAAACATCGTCTCGTCATCCCCAAAACAAGCGGCCATTGTTCTGAAAATACTCCCTTTCTGCAGTGAAAGTAGATGAGATAAGGGTTAACCCTCACGACTCAGTTCAACTAATGAAGTAGTGGTGGTGTGCACCAACGGAGACAAAACTCTCGTGATTTTATTCTCTTGAAAATTTGTCTACGACAGTAAAATTGCTTAAAATGTCCTTTGGTGTACGGCCAGAAAGAGTCTATTAAGAAGAATAAGGTATACTTTATTAATCCCCTAAAGGAAATAACCTTTTTCACTCTGTTGTGATTTTTCTAAAAATATCTATACATACATAGGCCTGGTGCTCAAAGGCACCTCGGCACCCCCCGGTTCCCAAGCCAAGTCTTTATGGACTGACCCCCTGTTAAATGCAAATCCTCAGCTGAATCAGCACCAAGGACAGGTCAGCAACCAGAGCAGCAGTTACTGACCAAACAACTGCAGGGAGAAGGTGTATTTTAGGGGTGATGGGCCTGTAGGTTTCAGGCTGTCGCACAAACTGGGCTTTTGGTCCACTGAGCTGTTGAAACAACGGCATAGAAACAGTTAGATTTAGTCTTGTTTTAACATAGACATCAATTTAAATACAAACTGTTTCAAGCTAAAGTAATGTGGACACAACTTAAACAATAATCAATAAACAACTTTTAAACTTTCCTTCCCAGCATTTTCAGGGGGCATCATAGTTTGTGCCACTTCTGCGAAGGCAACCGGATCACTTTACATTTTCCAAACTCCACGAGGAAATAAACCAACACCACTTTGGAAGTAATAGAGATGAAAGAAATTTGTTCACTGCAGAGGTAAACTGAACTCGTTACAACTTTATATTGAGAACAGACAAAAACTACTGTGATGATGTGCATCGCATAGTAATATAGGGAACCAATCAATGCAGGTGGTGTCATTATATTATGGTCATTACACTGTGCAATCAGTATTTAAAAGTTATCTATTTCCACTTCAAGCCCAGATTAAACCTAGAGTCTTACTCTAATATAAGCTAATTATTAGTTAAATTTTACAGTTTAAGACAGTGTTTATTCTTGGTGTTAGAGGTAGAAATGCTGGGATCATGGTTGTTAAATAAATAGCACAGCTGTTGGTTCCAGAAAGTCATTTCATAATAATGAAGAAAATACATGATGCTTAGTTTTTATAGTGATAGTAAGGATTAACAGTATTGCAATATTTTGCAGGAAAATATTGTATTAATTAATGGATGCAAAGTATTGATCATTTAATTACTGATAAGGCAAATGTGAATTAAACTTTTGGGTACTAGAATAATCAAACTAGTTGCTTTCTCAGTCCACCCTGTGGTTCTTTTGTTCCTGAGGTCGGCACATAATCAACTGGATTGTCATGTCAGTCTGTCTGCTTGATAATCCCACTGTGCTCCAAGAACAGTGAAGTGAGATGAACAGACTGATATTTTTAGATAAAACATAATTTGCAGTTGAATAAAGGTACTAAAGTGCAATACATGTTAACGCCATACTCTGCGTATTGGAAAATGTGTAAAGCTACAATAATATTGACTCAGAGTTACTGCAAGGAACATTCATTCGTGGACAAAAGTGTTTGTATTTCCCCCTGCTATAACCACAAAATACACTGTCAAAAAAAAAAGTATCTCAAGAAAAATTCTGCCTTCCTTCTTCCTTCTGCCTCCTTTTAACTGGCTAACATATGACTCACTGTAATTTTGCCTGTGAAAATGGAAACAGACTCGTTTCATCTGTTTTCACAGAGTCCGACTCAGTGGCAGGCATTAAGAACAACTGCACAGAAATAACCAACTTCATGCTGATGGTCTTGTTAACTTATGTAGGTCATATAGAGGCATCAGTATTAAACTGAGATGATTTCATAACCAGTTAAAACTCCTTGTAGTAGCTGTAAATACTGCAGTATTGCATTGTGGGGCCTCAGGTATTCCACCCCCACTGACAGATTTAACAAAGTAAAGTCTACTTTCTCTCTGAGTCGGACGTAAGAAAAATGTGAAGTGAGGGCAGGTGGTGAAGTCCTGGTGGCAGCCTGCAGTCAGCACACAGCGCCCACGTGAGACAGCTCTAATGAGATGAGTATTTTCACCTCGGCAGTGCCAATGCACACAACATTTTATGGGCTTGGTTCCACGGGGTGCATTAAGAAAGAGGCGCTGTACTTTTGGTTTGAATAATGCCTCCTCGCCTCAGTTCCACGCTGCCTTGTCTCCACGCGGCACCGCAACAGCTCCTGTTGAGCACAGCGAACAACGTAAAGATCTGTGCAGCATGTGCCCATCAAAATGTCACGGTGGCCAGAATAATGTGCCTGTGGACATTTTATTAGCGGCCGTGCTCCCTGCCATGGGACCTGTTATGTACTGTGCAGCACTTCTCCTTTTCCTGCAGACCTGAGGCTGTTTTCAGGCAGGAAATGTGCATTTTTAACCCTCTATGGTACCATGTTGCCCTCAGGCAACAAACCCATTTTTGCCCTGTCACATCTCCACAATGCATCCCTTTAAATGATGCAATACTTTAAAAAAGAGGTAAAACCATAGGGAACCATTAACAATGCTTTAAGTTGTCACATGACCTCCAGGAAGCGATTTTGAAACCCTTCTTGGCGGGCTTTTTCTAAGGAGACAGCTCTGCTATCTTGCTGCAAAAAAAAAGACTCTCAAAAAGTTATTTTTTGTCCCTTTTCCACCTGGAAAAAATGTCTTCACACTAATAGGTGAGTAAACTTTAAGTTTTGATAGTTTCATGCAACTTATTTACTAATTTAATAGTGGATACTTGTTAAAATGCAGCTGTTGCCCTGAGGCAACAACGTGCCATCATGGAAAGTTGCAATATTGCCTGCAACAGTGAACCATTATGGAATCACTATAGCAAACACAACACTGACCACTGGCCTATTTGGGTGGAGAAAAAGGGCAGATGCAGATACCCTGGATGTAAGGGTATAGTGAAATCACAGTGCACAAAATGTGTCACCTGCCTGTGCTTCACTCCTGAAAAAAACTGTTTCATGGAGTTCCATAAGCACTGAGCAGCAACACCACAAGTGATGGCAACACATGTCAGGAAAGACACAGGGGACTGACACAAAACATGCACTGAAATGAAGCAGTGATGATCAAACACTGGAATTTGTTGTTTTTGTTTTTCAAATGGTTATGGCAATGGTTATCTTTGTTGATTTAAGTAGTTTAAAGTTTTATACTTTACACATTTATTTCAATGGGTTGTTCCTAAATAGTACAATGTTGCATACAGGCAACATTTAGCCAAGAAACTTTTTAAATTCTTTTTTTAATTCTTTTTAATATACATACATATGACCATACATACATACATACATACATATGACCATACATACATACATACATACAGACATACATACATACATATATATGACCATACATACATACATACATACATACATACATACATATATATATAAATTATTTTTATAATTCTTTTTAATTTAAAATTCAAAATGAATTGTGACTTCTTGATGTTATTGAATATTTTTGCATATGTTTATGAAATAAACAATGTTCAAATTGGAAAAGGAACGTTCTTTTTCACTTATGCACCATTATGGTACAATGTTGCCTACAGGCAACGAACCCCAAAAATTTCCAAAATTAAAAATAAAAAAAATAAAATTTCTTCAGATTATGTTTATTTTGTCTATTTTGAGACATAAAAACACATTTCCCCCACTGGCATCATAATGTGTACCATAGAGGGATATGACCATACATACATACATACATACATACATACATACATACATATGACCATACATACATACACATACATACATACATACATACATATGAGTATACATACATACATACATATGAGCATACATACATACATACATACATACATACATACATATGAGCATACGTACATATGAGCATACATACATACATAGGTACATACATATGAGCATACATACATATGAGCATACATTCATACATATGGCCAAACATATGACCATGCATACAAACATACATACATATGACCATACATACATACATACATACATACATACATATGACCATACATACATATGACCATGCATACATACATACAAATGACCATACATATATACATACATACATACATACATACATACATACTTATGACCATACATACATACATACATACATATGACCATACATACATATGACCATGCATACATTCATATAACCATACATACATACACACATACATACATACATATGGTCATACATATGACCATGCATACATACATACATACATACATATGAGCATACATGCATACATACATACATACATACATATGACCATGCATACATGCATACATACATGTGACCATACATACATACATACATACATACATATGAGCATACATACATATGAGCATATATACATACATACATATGACCATACATAAATACATACATACATACATACATACATACATACATACATACATACATATGACCATGCATTCATACATATGACCATACATACATACATACATACATACATACATACATACATATGACCATACATACATATGACCATGCATACATTCATATGACCATACATACATGCACACATACATGCATACATATGGTCATACATATAACCATGCATACATACATACATACATACATACATACATACATACATACATATGAGCATACATGCATACATACATACATACATGTGACCATACATACATACATACATACATATGAGAATACATACATACATATGACCATGCAAACATACATATGAGCATACATACATACATATGACCATGCATACATACATATGACCATACATACATACATATGACCATACATACATACATACATATATACATATATATGACCATACATACATACATACATATATACATATATATATAAATTCTTTTTATAATTCTTTTAAATTTAAAATTTAAAATGAATTGTGACCTCTTGATGTTATTGAATATTTCTGCATATGTTTATGAAATAAACAATGTTCAAACTGGAAAAGGAACGTTCTTTTTCACTTATGCACCATTATGGTACAATGTTGCCTACAGGAAACGAACCCCAAAAACTTCCAAAAATAAGAATAAAAATAAAAATAAAATTTCTTCAGATTATGTTTATTTACTCTATTTTGAGACATAAAAACACATTTCCCTCACTGGCATCATAATGTGTACCATAGAGGGATATGACCATACATACATACATACATACATACATACATACATCAGACCATACATGCATACATACATACATACATGTGACCATGCATATATACATACATATAAATACATACATACATACATACATATGAGCATACATACATATATATATACATACGTACATACATACATACATATGAGCATACATACATACATATGAGCATACATACATACATACATACATACATATGACCATGCATACATACATATGACCATACATACATACATACATACATACATACATACATACATACTTATGACCATACATGCATACATATGACCATACATACATACATACATACATACATACATACATATGACCATACATACATAGGACCATGCATACATTCATATGACCATACATACATACACACATACATACATACATATGGTCATACATATGACCATGCATACATACATACATACATACATACATACATACATACATACATATGAGCATACATGCATACATACATACATACATACATATGAGCATACATACATATATACATACATACATACATACATATGAGCATACATACATACATACATACATACATACATACATACATATGACCATGCATACATACATATGAGCATACATACATACATACATACATACATACTTATGACCATACATACATACATACATACATACATACATACATACATTCATATGACCATACATACATACACACATATATACATACATACATATGGTCATACATATGACCATACATACATACATACATACATACATACATACATTCATATGACCATACATACATATACACATATATACATACATACATATGGTCATACATATGACCATGCATACATATATACATACATACATACATATGAGCATACATGCATACATACATACATACATATGAGCATACATACATATGAGAATATATACATACATACATCTGACCATACATACATACATACGTACATACATACACATGAGAACACATACATACATATGACCATGCATCCATACATATGAGCATACATACATACATATGGCCATACATACATACATACATACATGTGACCATACATACATACATACATACATACATACATACATATATATGACCATACATACATACATACATACATACATATATATTTAAATTCTTTTCATAATTATTTTTAATTTAAAATTTAAAATTAATTGTGACTTCTTGATGTTATTGAATATTTTTGCATATGTTTATGAAATAAACAATGTTCAAATTGGAAAAGGAACGTTCTTATTCACTTATGCACCATTATGGTACAATGTTGCCTACAGGCAACGAACCCCAAAAATTTCCAAAAATAAAAATAAAAAAATAAAATTTCTTCAGATTATGTTTATTTAGTCTATTTTGAGACATAAAAACACATTTCCCTCACTGGCATCATAATGTGTACCATAGAGGGATATGACCATACATACATACATACATACATACATACATATGACCATACATGCATAAACATACATACATACATACATACATACATATGAGCATACATACATACATACATATGTGCATACATACATACATACATACATATGAGCATAAATACATACATACATACATATGAGCATACATACATACATACATACATACATATGAGCATACATACATACATACGTACATACATATGAGCATACATACATATGAGCATACATTCATACATATGGCCAAACATATGACCATGCATACAAACATACATACATATGACCATACATACATACATACATACATACATACATATGACCATACATACATATGACCATGCATACATACATACATATGACCATACATATATACATACATACATACATACATACATACTTATGACCATACATGCATACATATGACCATGCATACATACATACATACATACATACATACATACATATGACCATACATACATATGACCATGCATACATTCATATGACCATACATACATACACACATACATGCATACATATGGTTATACATATTACCATGCATACATACATACAGACATACATACATACATACATACATATGAGCATACATGCATACATACATACATACATGTGACCATACATACATACATACATATGAGAATACATACATACATATGACCATGCAAACATACATATGAGCATACGTACATACATATGACCATGCATACATACATATGACCATACATCATACATACATACATACATATAAACATATATATATAAATTCTTTTTATAATTCTTTTAAATTTAAAATTTAAAATGAATTGTGACTTCTTGATGTTATTGAATATTTCTGCATATGTTTATGAAATAAACAATGTTCAAATTGGAAAAGGAACGTTCTTTTTCACTTATGCACCATTATGGTACAATGTTGCCTACAGGCAACGAACCCCAAAAACTTCCAAAAATAAGAATAAAAATAAAAATAAAATTTCTTCAGATTATGTTTATTTAGTCTATTTTGAGACATAAAAACACATTTCCCTCACTGGCATCATAATGTGTACCATAGAGGGATATGACCATACATACATACATACATACATACATAGGTCAGACCATACATGCATACATACATACATACATGTGACCATGCATATATACATACATATAAATACATACATACATACATACATATGAGCTTACATACATATATATATACATACATACATACATACATACATACATATGAGCATACATACATACATACATACATACATACATACATACATATGACCATGCATACATACATATGAGCATACATACATACATACATACATACATACATACATACATACATACATACATACTTATGACCATACATGCATACATATGACCATACATATACATACATACATACATACATACATATGACCATACATACATATGACCATGCATACATTCATATGACCATACATACATACACACATACATACATACATATGGTCATACATATGACCATGCATACATACATACATACATACATACATACATACATATGACCATACATGCATACATACATACATACATACGTATGAGCATACATACATATATACATACATACATACAGACATATGAGCATACATACATACATACATACATATGACCATGCATACATACATATGAGCATACATACATACATACATACATACATACATACATACATACTTATGACCATACATGCATACATATGACCATACATACATACATACATACATACATACATTCATATGACCATACATACATACACACATATATACATACATACATATGGTCATACATATGACCATGCATACATACATACATACATACATATGAGCATACATGCATACATACATACATACATATGAGCATACATACATATGAGAATATATACATACATACATCTGACCATACATACATACATACGTACATACATACACATGAGAATACATACATACATACATACATACATACATACATATATATTTAAATTCTTTTCATAATTATTTTTAATTTAAAATTTAAAATGAATTGTGACTTCTTGATGTTATTGAATATTTTTGCATATGTTTATGAAATAAACAATGTTCAAATTGGAAAAGGAACGTTCTTATTCACTTATGCACCATTATGGTACAATGTTGCCTACAGGCAACGAACCCCAAAAATTTCCAAAAATAAAAATAAAAAAATAAGATTTCTTCAGATTATGTTTATTTAGTCTATTTTGAGACATAAAAACACATTTCCCTCACTGGCATCATAATGTGTACCATAGAGGGATATGACCATACATACATACATACATACATACATACATACATACATACATACATACATATGACCATACATGCATAAACATACATACATACATACATACATACATACATACATACATACATATGAGCATACATACATACATACATATGAGCATACATACATACATACATACATACATATGAGCATAAATACATACATACATACATATGAGCATACATACATACATACATACATACATACATACATACATACATATGACCATACATACATATGACCATGCATACATTCATATGACCATACATACATACACACATACATGCATACATATGGTTATACATATTACCATGCATACATACATACAGACATACATACATACATACATACATACATATGAGCATACATGCATACATACATACATACATGTGACCATACATACATACATACATATGAGAATACATACATACATATGACCATGCAAACATACATATGAGCATACGTACATACATATGACCATGCATACATACATATGACCATACATACATACATATGACCATACATACATACATACATACATACATACATATATATGACCATACATACATACATACATATAAACATATATATATAAATTCTTTTTATAATTCTTTTAAATTTAAAATTTAAAATGAATTGTGACTTCTTGATGTTATTGAATATTTCTGCATATGTTTATGAAATAAACAATGTTCAAATTGGAAAAGGAACGTTCTTTTTCACTTATGCACCATTATGGTACAATGTTGCCTACAGGCAACGAACCCCAAAAACTTCCAAAAATAAGAATAAAAATAAAAATAAAATTTCTTCAGATTATGTTTATTTAGTCTATTTTGAGACATAAAAACACATTTCCCTCACTGGCATCATAATGTGTACCATAGAGGGATATGACCATACATACATACATACATACATACATAGGTCAGACCATACATGCATACATACATACATACATGTGACCATGCATATATACATACATATAAATACATACATACATACATACATATGAGCTTACATACATATATATATACATACATACATACATACATACATACATACATATGAGCATACATACATACATACATACATACATACATACATATGACCATGCATACATACATATGACCATGCATACATACATACATACATACATACATACATACTTATGACCATACATGCATACATATGACCATACATATACATACATACATACATACATACATATGACCATACATACATATGACCATGCATACATTCATATGACCATACATACATACACACATACATACATACATATGGTCATACATATGACCATGCATACATACATACATACATACATACATACATACATATGACCATACATGCATACATACATACATACATACGTATGAGCATACATACATATATACATACATACATACATACATATGAGCATACATACATACATACATACATATGACCATGCATACATACATATGAGCATACATACATACATACATACATACATACATACATACTTATGACCATACATGCATACATATGACCATACATACATACATACATACATACATACATACATTCATATGACCATACATACATACACACATATATACATACATACATATGGTCATACATATGACCATGCATACATACATACATACATACATATGAGCATACATGCATACATACATACATACATATGAGCATACATACATATGAGAATATATACATACATACATCTGACCATACATACATACATACGTACATACATACACATGAGAATACATACATACATATGACCATGCATCCATACATATGAGCATACATACATACATATGGCCATACACACATACATACATACATACATATGACCATACATACATACATACATACATACATATATATGACCATACATACATACATACATACATACATACATACATATATATTTAAATTCTTTTCATAATTATTTTTAATTTAAAATTTAAAATGAATTGTGACTTCTTGATGTTATTGAATATTTTTGCATATGTTTATGAAATAAACAATGTTCAAATTGGAAAAGGAACGTTCTTATTCACTTATGCACCATTATGGTACAATGTTGCCTACAGGAAACGAACCCCAAAAATTTCCAAAAATAAAAATAAAAAAATAAGATTTCTTCAGATTATGTTTATTTAGTCTATTTTGAGACATAAAAACACATTTCCCTCACTGGCATCATAATGTGTACCATAGAGGGATATGACCATACATACATACATACATACATACATACATACATACATACATATGACCATACATGCATAAACATACATACATACATACATACATACATATGAGCATACATACATACATACATATGAGCATACATACATACATACATACATACATATGAGCATAAATACATACATACATACATATGAGCATACATACATACATACATACATACATATGAGCATACATACATACATACGTACATACATATGAGCATACATACATATGAGCATACATTCATACATATGGCCAAACATATGACCATGCATACAAACATACATACATACATACATACATATGACCATACATACATATGACCATGCATACATACATACATACATACATATGACCATACATATATACATACATACATACATACATACATACATACATACTTATGACCATACATACATACATACATACATACATATGACCATACATACATATGACCATGCATACATTCATATAACCATACATACATACATACACACATACATACATACATATGGTCATACATATGACCATGCATACATACATACATATGAGCATACATGCATACATACATACATATATATGACCATGCATACATACATACATGTGACCATACATACATACATACATACATACATATGACCATACATACATATGAGCATATATACATACATACATGTGACCATACATACATACATACATACATACATACATACATATGACCATGCATACATACATACATACATACATACATATGAAGCTCAGCGTAAGTTCAATCAGGAAGACCTTCTATTACACTGCCTTCATTCATAAATTTCCTTTACTCCAGCTCTCCCCTTCTATTCCCTCTAATCAGCTGTTTGTGGGCGTTCACCTTCGTCTTTACTATCCAATCAGATTTTGCCACGGTCGCGATAGCCAGTCAATTTGCTGCTGCCAAACTTTAAATCGCCTCTGTTTTTTGCTCCATCAGTTGTCATTCAGTCAGTAGCGCGACCCTCCTCCACCCCTCTCTCCTCCAGTCATTGGACCCAGGTAGCCACAAGATGTTCACCTCGATCCTCCCTGAAGCCCTCTCCTCCAGTCTTCAGGTCCAGGAAGCAGGAGTCTACAGCCACACGGTGTTCACCTCGATCCTCCCCGACGCCCTCTCCTCCAATCTTCAAGTCCAGGCAGCAGGAGTCCAGAGCCACTTCACCTCACCAGTCTCTGCTTCGCACCTCTTCACCACCACCACCAGTGTCTAGACCCCGGGGGGTTCTCTTCTCTACAGCTTCATCACCCCCATTCATATATATTTATAGTATATACATATTGTTTCACCTCAATGGGGTCTAACCGCCAAAGACTGTTCATGTTTCATATATGTCATGCATGTGCCAATAAACCATTTCCCTTTTACTCTTAGTCTCTCCTGATTGAAATGAGCATACATGCATACATACATACATACATATGACCATACATACATACATACATACATATATACATATATATGACCATACATACATACATACATACATACATACATACATATATATTTAAATTCTTTTCATAATTATTTTTAATTTAAAATTTAAAATGAATTGTGACTTCTTGATGTTATTGAATATTTTTGCATATGTTTATGAAATAAACAATGTTCAAATTGGAAAAGGAACGTTCTTTTTCACTTATGCACCATTATGGTACAATGTTGCCTACAGGAAACGAACCCCAAAAACTTCCAAAAATAAAAATAAAAATAAAAATAAAATTTCTTCAGATTATGTTTATGTACTCTATTTTGAGACATAAAAACACATTTCCCTCACTGGCATCATAATGTGTACCATAGAGGGATATGACCATACATACATACATACATACATACGTCAGACCATACATGCATACATACATACATACATGTGACCATGCATATATACATACATATGAGCATAAATACATACATACATACATATGAGCATACATACATATATATATACATACATACATACATATGAGCATACATACATACATACATACATACATACATACATATGACCATGCATACATACATATGAGCATACATACATACATACATACATACATACTTATGACCATGCATGCATACATATGACCATATATACATACATACATACATACATACATACATACATATGACCATACATACATATGACCATGCATACATTCATATGACCATACATACATACACACATACATACATACATATGGTCATACATATGACCATGCATACATACATACATACATACATATGAGCATACATGCATACATACATACATACATATGAGCATACATATGAGCATACATACATATGAGCATATATACATACATACATATGACCATACATACATACATACATACATACATACATACACATGAGAATACATACATACATATGACCATGCATCCATACATATGACCATACATACATACATATGACCATACATACATACATACATACATATGACCATACATACATACATACATACATACATACATACATACATACATATATATGACCATACATACATACATACATACATATATATATAAATTATTTTTATAATTCTTTTTAATTTAAAATTCAAAATGAATTGTGACTTCTTGATGTTATTGAATATTTTTGCATATGTTTATGAAATAAACAATGTTCAAATTGGAAAAGGAACGTTCTTTTTCACTTATGCACCATTATGGTACAATGTTGCCTACAGGCAACGAACCCCAAAAATTTCCAAAATTAAAAATAAAAAAAATAAAATTTCTTCAGATTATGTTTATTTAGTCTATTTTGAGACATAAAAACACATTTCCCTCACTGGCATCATAATGTGTACCATAGAGGGATATGACCATACATACATACATACATACATACATACATACATACATATGACCATACATACATACACATACATACATACATACATATGAGCATACATACATACATACATATATATGAGCATACATACATACATATGAGCATAAATACATACATACATACATATGAGCATAAATACATACATATGAGCATACATACATACATACGTACATACATATGAGCATATATACATATGAGCATACATTCATACATATGGCCAAACATATGACCATGCATACAAACATACATACATATGACCATACATACATACATACATACATACATACATATATATGACCATACATATATACATACATACATATGACCATACATACATACATACATATGAGAATACATACATACATATCACCATGCAAACATACATATGAGCGTACATACATACATATGACCATGCATACATACATATGACCATACATACATACATATGACCATACATACATACATACATATATATGACCATACATACATACATACATACATATATACATATATAGATAAATTCTTTTTATAATTATTTTTAATTTAAAATTTAAAATGAATTGTGACTTCTTGATGTTATTGAATATTTTTGCATATGTTTATGAAATAAACAATGTTCAAATTGGAAAAGGAACGTTCTTTTTCACTTATGCACCATTATGGTACAATGTTGCCTACAGGCAACGAACCCCAAAAACTTCCAAATATAAAAATAAAAATAAAAATAAAATTTCTTCAGATTATGTTTATTTAGTCTATTTTGAGACATAAAAACACATTTCCCTCACTGGCATCATAATGTGTACCATAGAGGGATATGACCATACATACATACATACATACATACATACATACATCAGACCATACATGCATACATACATACATACATGTGACCATGCATATATACATACATATAAATACATACATACATACATACATATGAGCATACATACATATATATATACATACATACATACATACATACATATGAGCATACATACATACATACATACATACATACATACATATGACCATGCATACATACATATGAGCATACATACATACATACATACATACATACATACATACATACATACATACATACTTATGACCATACATGCATACATATGACCATACATATACATACATACATACATACATACATACATACATATGACCATACATACATACACATACATACATACATACATACATATGAGTATACATACATACATATGACCATACATACATACATACATACATACATATATATAAATTCTTTTTATAATTCTTTTAAATTTAAAATTTAAAATGAATTGTGACTTCTTGATGTTATTGAATATTTTTGCATATGTTTATGAAATAAACAATGTTCAAATTGGAAAAGGAATGTTCTTATTCACCTATGCACCATTATGGTACAATGTTGCCTACAGGAAACGAACCCCAAAAACTTCCAAAAATAAAAATAAAAATAAAAATAAAATTTCTTCAGATTATGTTTATTTTGTCTATTTTGAGACATAAAAACACATTTCCCTCACTGGCATCATAATGTGTACCATAGAGGGATATGACCATACATACATACATACATACATACATACATACATACATATGACCATACATACATACACATACATACATACATACATACATATGAGTATACATACATACATATGACCATACATACATACATACATACATACATACATACATACATATGAGCATACGTACATATGAGCATACATACATACATACGTACATACATATGAGCATACATACATATGAGCATACATTCATACATATGGCCAAACATATGACCATGCATACAAACATACATACATATGACCATACATACATACATACATACATACATACATACATATGACCATACATACATATGACCATGCATACATACATACATATGACCATACATATATACATACATACATACATACATACATACATACTTATGACCATACATACATACATACATACATATGACCATACATACATATGACCATGCATACATTCATATAACCATACATACATACACACATACATACATACATATGGTCATACATATGACCATGCATACATACATACATACATACATATGAGCATACATGCATACATACATACATACATACATATGACCATGCATACATGCATACATACATGTGACCATACATACATACATACATACATACATATGAGCATACATACATATGAGCATATATACATACATACATATGACCATACATAAATACATACATACATACATACATACATACATACATACATACATACATATGACCATGCATTCATACATATGACCATGCATACATACATATGACCATACATACATACATATGACCATACATACATACATATGACCATACATACATACATACATACATATGACCATACATACATACATACATACATACATACATACATACATATATACATATATATGACCATACATACATACATACATACATACATACATACATACATATATATTTAAATTCTCTCCATAATTATTTTTAATTTAAAATTTAAAATGAATTGTGACTTCTTGATGTTATTGAATATTTTTGCATATGTTTATGAAATAAACAATGTTCAAATTGGAAAAGGAACGTTCTTTTTCACTTATGCACCATTATGGTACAATGTTGCCTACAGGAAACGAACCCCAAAAACTTCCAAAAATAAAAATAAAAATAAAAATAAAATTTCTTCAGATTATGTTTATTTTGTCTATTTTGAGACATAAAAACACATTTCCCTCACTGGCATCATAATGTGTACCATAGAGAGATATGACCATACATACATACATACATACATACATACATGTGACCATGCATATATACATACATATGAGCATAAATACATACCTACATACATATGAGCATACATACATACATATATATATATATATATATATATATATATATATATATATATATATACATATATATATACATATACATATATATATACATACATACATACATACATACATACATACATACATACATATGAGCATACATACATACATACATACATACATACATACATACATATGACCATACATATGACCATACATACATACATACATACATACATACATACATGTGACCATACATACATATGACCATGCATACATTCATATGACCATACATACATACACACATACATACATACATATGGTCATACATATGACCATGCATACATACATACATACATATGAGCATACATGCATACATACATACATACATATGAGCATACATACATATGAGCATACATACATACATATGACCATACATACATACATACATACATACATACACATGAGAATACATACATACATATGACCATGCATCCATACATATGAGCATACATACATACATACATATGACCATACATACATACATACATACATATGACCATACATACATACATACATACGTACATACATACATATATATGACCATACATACATACATACATACATACATATATATATATATAAATTATTTTTATAATTCTTTTTAATTTAAAATTCAAAATGAATTGTGACTTCTTGATGTTATTCAATATTTTTGCATATGTTTATGAAATAAACAATGTTCAAATTGGAAAAGGAACGTTCTTATTCACTTATGCACCATTATGGTACAATGTTGCCTATAGGCAACGAACCCCAAAAATTTCCAAAAATAAAAATAAAAAAATAAAATTTCTTCAGATTATGTTTATTTAGTCTATTTTGAGACATAAAAACACATTTCCCTCACTGGCATCATAATGTGTACCATAGAGGGATATGACCATACATACATACATACATAGATACATACATACATATGACCATACATACATACACATACATACATACATACATACATACATATGAGCATACATACATACATACATACATATGAGCATACATACATACATACATATGAGCATAAATACATACATACATACATATGAGCATACATACATACATACATACATATGAGCATACATACATACATACGTACATACATATGAGCATACATACATATGAGCATACATTCATACATATGGCCAAACATATGACCATGCATACAAACATACATACATATGACCATACATACATACATACATACATACATATGACCAAACATACATATGACCATGCATACATACATACATACATGTGACCATACATACATATGACCATGCATACATTCATATGACCATACATACATACACACATACATACATACATATGGTCATACATATGACCATGCATACATACATACATACATACATATGAGCATACATGCATACATACATACATACATATGAGCATACATACATATGAGCATAAATACATACATACATACATACATACATACATACATACATACATATGACCATGCATACATACATATGAGCATACATACATACATACATACATACATACATGTGACCATACATACATATGACCATGCATACATTCATATGACCATACATACATACACACATACATACATACATATGGTCATACATATGACCATGCATACATACATACATATATACATACATATGAGCATACATGCATACATACATACATACATATGACCATACATACATATGACCATGCATACATACATACATATGACCATACATATATACATACATACATACATACTTATGACCATACATACATACATACATACATACATACATACATATGACCATGCATACATTCATATAACCATACATACATACACACCTACATACATACATATGGTCATACATATGACCATGCATACATACATACATACATGTGACCATACATACATACATACATACATACTTACATATGAGCATACATACATATGAGCATATATACATACATACATATGACCATACATACATACATACATACATATGAGAATACATACATACATATGACCATGCATACATACATATGAGCATACATACATACATATGACCATGCATACATACCTATGACCATACATACATACATATGACCATACATACATACATATGACCTTACATACATACATACATACATATATACATATATATGACCATACATACATACATACATATATATTTAAATTCTTTTCATAATTATTTTTAATTTAAAATTTAAAATGAATTGTGACTTCTTGATGTTATTGAATATTTTTGCATATGTTTATGAAATAAACAATGTTCAAATTGGAAAAGGAACGTTCTTTTTCACTTATGCACCATTATGGTACAATGTTGCCTACAGGAAACGAACCCCAAAAACTTCCAAAAATAAAAATAAAAATAAAAATAAAATTTCTTCAGATTATGTTTATTTAGTCTATTTTGAGACATAAAAACACATTTCCCTCACTGGCATCATAATGTGTACCATAGAGGGATATGACCATACATACATACATACATACATCAGACCATACATGCATACATACATACATACATGTGACCATGCATATATACATACATATGAGCATAAATACATACCTACATACATATGAGCATACATACATACATATATATATATATATATATATATATATATATATATATATATATATATATATATATATACATATACATATATATATACATACATACATACATACATACATACATACATACATATGAGCATACATACATACATACATACATACATACATACATACATATGACCATACATATGACCATACATACATACATACATACATACATACATGTGACCATACATACATATGACCATGCATACATTCATATGACCATACATACATACACACATACATACATACATATGGTCATACATATGACCATGCATACATACATACATACATATGAGCATACATGCATACATACATACATACATATGAGCATACATACATATGAGCATACATACATACATATGACCATACATACATACATACATACATATGACCATACATACATACATATATATATTCAAATTCTTTTCATAATTATTTTTAACTTAAAATTTAAAATGAATTGTGACTTCTTGATGTTATTCAATATTTTTGCATATGTTTATGAAATAAACAATGTTCAAATTGGAAAAGGAACGTTCTTTTTCACTTATGCACCATTATGGTACAATTTTGCCTACAGGCAACGAACCCCAAAAACTTCCAAAAATAAAAATAAAAATAACATTTCTTCAGATTATGTTTATTTAGTCTATTTTGAGACATAAAAACACTCCAAACATTTTTTCCCTCACTGGCATCATAATGTGTACCATAGAGGGTTAAATAGAGAGTGGACTGCAAACTACAAAGACACAGCAGCAAAGCACGGCTGTTAATAAAACAAATATTTTCTATGGAAGCAGATCAGTGACACCAGGTCATTTTGAGTTTTGAGTGTAGCCCCGAAGAGGGTGACCAGATGAGAGTGGGTGATATGTGGGACAGGGGAGTCGTGTCAGAAGATTCAGACATCAGACTCTGAAGTCCCAAACACACTGAAGGTGTCTGACACATGCATTTTGAAGTACACCTGCTGTCTTTGATGCATGCACCAAAAGCGTTATGAGGCGCATCAAACTGCCTTGACGCGCCTCCTCCGACCTTGTTTTGATTTTGTGAACATCAAATGAGGACCAAAGCCCTTTGTCTGCAGCCGCAGCCGGGTGTTTCTGCAACTACGGGCATTGTTGACTCTCCAAAATAAAAGTAAAAAAGTCAAGCGCTATGAATTGTAATCAAATGAATTGTGTGTGTGTGTGTTTTTTTTTCTTTTTTTTCTTATGTTTTTTACCACTTGCTCTTATACAAAATGTCCTTACTGCAACATTACAGTAACTTTCATGGTCAGAGTCCAGGTTGAAAAATACAGATGTTTACCTTTATTTAGCTAATTTTGCAGATAAATGGCAACTAGCAAGGTCTGCTATGTTAGCTTTGACTCTGCCATCTAATACACATGTAGTTCAAAATAAACATGTGCTAAGCTGTTTGGTGAGGACACATGATAAATACTTCAAGAGAAAAGTTCATCTTGTTTTCCTAGATCTTGAGGGTCACCCAGTGTAGGGTGACCCAACCTGTCAGCCATGTGCTCACTTGCTAACTTCTGTTTCCATGGAAATTAGAGTCATTTTAAACATACTTTCAGCAGATAAAATTGTCATTTTTTTGATTTTTTTAAATCACAAATTCCTCCTGCACTCTCAGTCGTCTTGTTGAAAACAGACTGAATGACATCAACATTTATGACAGCCTTATTAGTGTAAAATACAAGTGAAAACACACCAGTACTTAAATATTTTTTTATTATCATTATTGAATTCATGTAGACGTCTTTATTCTGGTGACAACAGCAGCTTGTTGCACATTTCTCTGTTATTAATTATTCATGACACTTGAGCTGGCAGCACTCCAAAATACACAATAAGTTGTGTACATGTGCTGCATTTTGCAGTATTACTCTGTCCCCTCAGTATTTTTGCCTTCAAGTCGAGCCTCCTCACAGCGGACAGCTCTCCTTTTAGCTTCTTCATATCATCATTTCATATTAATGTAACAGGTCGTCTCTGGGACAAACAGGACAGGATTTGGGTAAACTGCTTGTTATTCAGGTCTGACACAAATTTTTCAAGACATCAGGCTACCCCGGCCCCAAATATAATTTTATAAGTGGGTCTTTGTAAAGCTATTTGTGTGTGCGTGTGTGTTCAGTGTTCAGGTGGATTTTCCCAGGTGAAGGGGAATGATAAGAATTTAGTCTTTTCAGTAAGTGTTGCAACTGCCTGTTGATTATTAATATGAAGTATGTTTATTTTCATCGTGATGCTGTTGCCACACACCCACTCCTCTGATCACACAGCACAGTTTATTTTCCTGTAGCACGATTCTTTCCTCATCATCTCAACAAATACATTTTCCATAAAAAAAAAAATTCTGATGATCTTACAAACCTCTCATTGCATAACGTTACTTTATGTTACAGTGTTGCTCCGAAACAAAAACAGCAAATGATTCATGTGTTTTAATATCAGCAAAAACACAGGAAACACTGTTTATTGATAGCAGCTGTTATGTATTCTGTTTCAATACTAACACTAGATAATAATAACCTCTAAGAGATTTTTTCACACTTCTTAATTAATCTGCAAAATAAATAGTTTTTGAGGTACATGTTTCAATTTGTCAATGATTAAGACGTGTACTCTGACTTATGTGGGGCTGCAGAGCATTTTCATCCCTTGTCCCACGTCCCACATTTTGACTGGCACTTGTTTTCAAAAGTCAAACCACTGCAGGACAGAAGCTTTTCTAAAATCTGTCTTTTGTCCAACAGCTGTGAAGAAAGCAGGGAGGGCTGTCATCACAGGGCTGTTTGATGTCAATCAAACTGTGCACACGTGGGTCAAGTGCAGGTTGTCACTGTCTTTGCTGCCTGTACCCTACGCCCAACATTAAAGTAACCGCAAAGTCAGAATATGATGGAACTCCACAAAAAAGGAATGTGGCTACAACAAAGACTGGGAAACTGCTTATAACTGGTTGAAGCCAGTGGGAGGTGATTCTGAGAGCTTTTTTTTTTTGGGACAGTTGTTCAGTTTTACAGGGTACATAAGAAACGTGTGCCTCAAAAAGAGACGTGCAGATCTATGGATGCATTCCTACTGAAACCCGAAGATGATTACCAAACAGATAAGGTAACAGCTGATGAAATATCGAGTTGATATGACACTGTGCAGCACTGCCAACCAGGGCAGAAATTTCATGGAGGCCCTGAAGGTATGACTGCCGTGCCCCTTCAGTTTGCCTTTGTGCCCCCCTAAAACTTACATGCTCTGAGGCCACAACAGCCGTAATGCCCTGTCAGCACCGTCCCATCTGATTTTACCGTCTTCTCCCCCGCCTCTCTTCTCTCAGTCCGATTTTTGACAGTGTCCTTTTGCTGGGATTCTGCATCAATGTTGGGCAACATCAAGTGAAACACTGTGAAAATAACACAGATGGTTCAATTTCTAGCTTGTTTTGAATCACTGGAAAATTGGAACTATTTATGACTACAGTTTGATAAATTAGAGAACGAATAAGACAAGAAACTCAATATATATTATTATGCATAGCCCATATAACACTATGTTAACTTAGCTGACCCTGTGGCCTAAAAACTAAATGAGTATAACCTAATGTTTGTAATATTAATGTTAATAAACTTAACGTTAGTCCATCTGACTCCCCGTTTTCAACCAAGTCCAGTGACTCTGATTAGTCCAGGGTTAAACATGTAAGAACTTCTGACTCAGGAGTTTGTATAAGAACCAGTCAGAGCTGGTTAATGTAGCCGTGGAAAGGGATGCCCGGGGTCTCCTGCTGGAACTGTTACCTCTGCAACCTGACTTCAGACAAGCAGCTGAAGATGGATGGATGGATAGATGGAAATAAACAGGTTTTTTAATTTCATTTGAGCCTATTTCAAATAAAATCAATAAATCCTTTATTTCTGTGGGCTTAAAATGACTATTTTATTTGATGGCCTTGCTACATTTGGCCTTTGTGTCCTTAAAATATTGACAAGTGGCCTTAACCCTGAAACTGTGGTAACCTGCATAGTCTGTTGTGTGTATTGAATCAACCAGAGGGCAGAGCATATAGATATTATGAGCAGGAAATAAACGTTTAGTGTGTTTAGTGATATTGTGCTTTTTCTATCTTAAACCTCTCTAAGCGACTGTAATGGGGATATAAGGTGTACTGAAATGATTCCTGCCAGCAAACTGTCACATCTGTTCCTTGTCATCATCAGCCCTCCTTCACTTCTCGTCCAGTGGGCTGTAACACTGCAGTTAGGAAGTGCTGAGGAAAAACAAAACCAACAAAAAAAAAAAATGCTGTCAAATCAACTTCAGACCCTTAACTCCACCATTTCGTGCCACACAATTTTGCTCTGAACTCATAATTTACCTCCAGTGATTGAATATGAACAACATTTGCATAAATGCCTCCCACACATGCACACAAATTACAGGACTCTTCTCTGGGAGCGCGAGGCGGTTAAAGTAAAACCTTGAGAGTGAATGAAGAGCCTGAATGAGGCTGCCATCACCTGCTTGGCAGCTCACAAAAGAAACATTCGTGAAAGCAATTTATTCAGCACGGCTGTAACACATTTTGAACAATTTATTTTTAAAAGCTTGTTAGGTGCTCTTGTCTTTTTTTTCCTTCAGGAAGTTAATTGGTCCCAGACGAGCACTGCGGCTGTTTTATCTCTTTATGTCTTTATAGGAGGACAGTCTTGACATTGGCCGGGTCCCTCTGGAAAGGACAGAATCCATACATTGATAAACACAAGCGGAGTGCTTTATCATTTAACAGCTGCTAAAAAGCCCCCCAGACGCTAATTCACATTACTGCCAACATAAAGAAAATGAATCCACGGTTCATTTTATGTCCTGGAGAGAGTAAATAAATTCACACAGACAGATTTTTTTTCCCAATATATAACTTTATTTAAAATATTGTTACAATTTATTACTCTACACAACATTTTCAAACCTTTTTTTTCCTTTTTCTTATATTGGTTAGTAAACCTTCATGTGTTTTTACTTTAGATATAAAACTCTCCATTTTGTAGCCTAGTTTTGCATCAGGTGTTAATTGATGTCTTTTTAACTGCTTGTTTCATTGTGTAGTTAGATAATCCTCCATACAGCCCCCGCACGAAATTAATGATCAGCGGTGGCTCTAGCCTTGCACGCTATTGTTTCCCCCAATCTTTATAATTTCTGTTTAAATAAATAAAAGTTTTGAGTTGGAGAAAAAAAAGAGTGCATTTTTGTCCAAGAGATATTCTCTTTTAATTTTTAAAACAACTATTTACAGGTTAATGCTGAAGACAGACAAACAAGGCTTAGGTTTTTAATTAATGTCACTGACTACTTTGCCGTGGAGAAGCCCCGTGTTTCAAAGCGACAGACAGAAAATTAATTACACAAAGGCTAATAACACTTTTTTAAAACAAACACTTACATCCACCTTTCGTGTTAGTCACAGGTAGGACATGTCGGCTGAAATGGGGAAAGCCAGCAGCTAATGCCCTCCGAGCCGGAAGCTTGTTCCAGAGGTGGACGAATGTCGAGTCTGCACAAAAGCTCTGACTTGACCCAGCTGTGTCAAAGGAAAGAGGCCGACCGAGAGCCTCATGAATGCCACTTTGAACACTGAACTCTGAGCCTGAAATGCTGTCGAATTCAAACTAACAGAGAAGATCTCACACGATATCTGCCACCGACTGCCGATTTGGCTCGACGCTCAGAAAGCTGATGCGTTGCTATAGCGACAGCATCACATATACGTGCATTTCAGTGGCAGCCGTAACGAACACAAACTTTCTGAACCTCATGTGCCGTCCACACGCAGACACATTCCTGTTTTAAAATTCTACTGCCACCATGTTTGCTGTACCATTTGACATTCTTGTTTATCTACTAAAGGGACAGTTCACCCCTAAATCCCCAAATACACACAATTCTTCTTACCTGTGGTGCTATTTATTCATCTAGACTGTTCTGGTGTGAGTTGCTGTGTTCTGGAAATATCAGCCACAGAGATGTCTGCCTTCTCTGGAATATACTGGGACATAATGACACTCGGCTTGTCATGCTCAAATGCCTCGTTGCAGAAATCATGACCATGTTAGGCCCAAATCAGACGCAGCACTGATTTGGCAATGACAGGCATCTTTTTCCAGATATTTTCTGAAGGCGAGAAGCATTTTGGATGAGCGCCTCATGTTTTTTACAGGAGCGCCCTGAATAGCTCACGTTGAGAAAACTCAGAGTGAAAGAGCGCCTCGTGTCATTCACATTTTTTTCTTTCCTCAGTGAGAGACAAGCATCTGTGGTGATGACGACAAAGTTTGCAGGTGCTTGGAAATAATAACACAGAGGACAAATTGCTTGTGGATGCTGCTGCTCGATACCCGGAGCTTTGTAACTGATACAAATTAGAGCGGTGCTTGAGATTTCATTCATGTAAACTGCTGGTATAACTGGTTGCATGCACCTCATGGTTTGCATTAAGCTAATTTTTGCTCACTTTCTCCTCTTTCTGGAGTCAGTGCCCTCTGTCTGTCCAGGTTTTATGCAGATATTTAAGCAGCTAATTAACTGGGAAGTTAACTATATCAAACTAATCAAAGTATAAAGGTGCAGATCTGGGTTAAATTCACATTAAAATCACAGTCAGGATAAGGACTGCTGATTTCAATTTAAAAAAAAGCTTCAACTAAAAAAGGCAGTCTCACATTTTGCAGTCTGCCAGAAGCACTCTGTGTGATCGAGGGCTTACTCAAAATAATCCACATACGACTGCAGATACAAAGTAGTTCCTACATGAAACTGCTGACAACTGGATTATCTTGAGTAACCAGATCATGATTCCTGGAAAGAGACATTACTGTTGAGTTTTTCAAATGTATTTTTGGTGCTTTGAGCACCACAAGCCAAGTGTCACCTAGTTCCATTATACTGGAGAGGAGGAGGATATCTTTACGGCCGAATGATGGATAAACAGCACCACAGGTAAGAGGAAAAATACGTAGTTTTGATTTTGGGGTGAACTGTCCCTTTAAGTCTTGTGCGAAATTCAATCATCTTTTTGTAAATATTCATTCACATACAAACCAAGGCTATCCAGCATATCTAACACAAACACAGGTGGCCCACAGCACAGTGTACACTGACGAACAAACAAAGACGTGCTTCTTAACATTCCTGTCATCTCTCTGTATTTACCTAAACACTGTTACTATGACATTTATCTCACCGAAGACAACGGCCGAAAAGGACAGGATTCACACACCTGCATGTGACTGAGACTGAGCGCGAGATGGCACCTGGCGCGGACAAATGGAAAAACAGAAAAATATATATATATTTAAAAAAAAAAAAAAAAAAACAGAAAAAAAACCAGCAGCTTTCTAAAAGCCTATTCACAGCAGAGTGAGCCACAGGGACAGAGAACAAACATCAAACAGTAAAAAACACTGCTTTGAATACATTATTGGGAGGAGTGAGTCAGTTGGCTGACAGGAATAAAAGGAACAGAGGCTGCACTGAGCATGTTGAGCCAACGTGGTGCTGCCACGGCAACCACATCCCCCTGTGATGATGGGGAGACCAACCTGGAGAGAGTAAGAGCAGAGGACAGAAAAGCTAAACACACACACAATCACACCACCTTTATTTGCCTCTCCCTCTACATCTTATAGAGAGAAAAAAAAAAAAGAAACAACACGGTTGAACGGCTCCAATTCTTATGTCATCCATCTCTGAATTGGCTATTACTTTGGCTGTCAAAATGACCATCCAGCAATCTGCACATTGCAGTTTCTCTCTCAATTGAGCTACGTGTGGTGCGTGTGTAAAAGAACACACAACGTGCTACTTCAGTATGGAAGGTATTGCTATAGAGGCCCTCAGAAGCAACAACTGGATGACAAACAACTGAATTTCTTGTGATGTTGCACTTAATTTTCTATAAAGACAAAGTAGCAGAGAGACAGGGATGTGTGTGTGTCTGTTATGCAGAAAAGGGCATGCGAGGGGCTGCGAGTGTAAGCTAGACAATAGGAGACGCCTCCCATTTGTCTCCATCTGTCTGGCATCTCTGCTGTCGTACAGATACAAAACCCCATCTTCATTTGCTGGCTCTCACACCGACAGCTCATCAGACACGTCCAATCACAGCCTAAAAGCTTATCAGCAATGTCAATGATAAACATAGAGGACACACACGCACACAAAACAGCACATACACACCAGCATGCTCCAAGGTAACGGACTGAAAGCAAATTATGACCGAACCTAGGCATGAATTAAACATTTTGTTGAACTCAAAGCTAAGCTCAAGTGTAAAAGAGATCAAAAAATCAAACTGGAACTTGAACTTGTGCTCTAAAAGTCAGTGTGATTAAAAAGAAAAAATGAACCATCGCTCTCAGTTTCAGGTTTTTGGTCGCTGCCAGGCGGCGAGTTAAGCACAAGAGCCAGTAGAGGAGTCAGTAACAGTGTTGCCAGATGGGAAATACAGCAATATCATACTGCGACTTTAAAGGAGCAATATGTAGCAGCTGTGCATGCAAAAATGAATCCTGCAGTCCAAACAGCGAGTTGAAGCCATTGAGTAGGTTGAAAGTCCTGTTCAATGATACGATCCGTGTTTGAAATGAGATGTTTCCCCTCAACCCTCCTCTGCAGACTTGAGGAAGCTCAGGCAGGCTGCAAGAGCGCTGCAGGAGCGCAAAATGCACTCAACATTGTAAACTGACAATGACAAGCGGCATCAAGTCCACTGTAAGTTGATCAGCTGTTTATAACTATCAATTATCTGTCAATGTAAAGCTAAGCCTGTTAACCTGAAAACAAAACTAAACTTCAGGGTATATTTTCGAAGCAGTGGGCTGAAGTGGCTGCCTTCTCACTGCCTGCCAGACTCCATCAACATATTGCTTAATATAACCGTTAAACATCTGCGCCTTTTACAAGATTATTAATTATGTCTAACGACTCAACAGACACTAACTCATTCAGCAAACATTCGGCATTAATTTGTGCTACAATTAACCTGAAAAGGGGAAACAAAGGCATTTATTCCGGACCGAAATAGAAAGGAGTTGATGTCTAAGATGCGAGCATTTCAACTCAAATCTGTTATTTTATGATTAATTACAGCAAATATATTACATATTTCTCCTTTAAAATGACCATACTTTAACGTAAACTGTCATATATACTGAAATAACTCAGGTCACAACAATGAAGGGCAAAATTATGCCTTGTGCACCATGTTAAACCGAGGCTCTGTCGTCTGAACAGGATGGCAACTGTGTGTGACTTCACGCACCGTCAATCGCAGCCCAGCACACAATCATTCCACGCATTCTTACCCTTCAAAACAAAAGCCCCGGATCTACATACTATGTCACTGCTTTAGCACGTGTTCGATCAGTAGAGCTGATGTAATTAGTCGCTCTAAAATACGGTTTTATTGAGGGTTCACTGAAATGGTACATTGCACCTTTTTTGGAATTACTGACCAGATATCATACAGTTGATAAATCGTGATGATTATCGTACATCTGGCAACACTTTTCAGTACTGAATCGGCTAAGATAAACCTGCTAGCCCTTAGTGGGATAAACAAACTCATCAACGCATAATGTCTCAAATCAGATTTTTTCTTGTTTTTGTAAGAATTGTAAACCTGCTTTCTACACACTTAAAGTGAGACAAAAATATCTAACTGAACATACAGAAAGAAAAAGGAAAAAATATTTATCTTTGAGGGAAAAAAAGATGAAATTCTGCTCAAACTGTGTAAAATGTAAAACTGTCATGTATGTCATGTGCACACACACACACACACACACACACACAACTAATACTGTCCTCATTTAGGTGCAGTACAAGGCTGCCTGCATTGCTATGTATGCTGATGCTTGTGGTTGCAGTCACACAAGTTTATGCACCATCTACTCTGTACGACACACACGTACAGGTACACACACGCACACACTCACACACTACCTGTCCTCGTGGGTAATGGACAAACTGCAGAGGAGTGATACTTTTGGGTGAGTTACAGAGCCGGAGGGATCACTCCATATGAAGGTCTAAGAAGATTTCTATTTCTGCTCAGATACCTACATCTAAATCTGACCTACGCTCTGCTGCCCTCTGCTGCCCGTTCACAAAACTGCAGCTAAAACAGATGCACAAGAACAGAAACTCTCTTCCTGTCTTTATATTCGCAATCTGTCGGACAGATTCCCAAATGTGGTCAACGCTTTGGTCCATCAACCTTTTGTCCATAGGTCATCCCTGCACAGAAAGCCTCTTCCTCTCAACCTCCAAGCTCTGCAGAATCACCACAATAAAACACTTGCCAGGGGGATAAATACACACACACACACACACACACACACACACACACATGCATGCACACATACATTAATGGCAGACTGCCAACAGACATCGTTCTGAAGTAGCGTGGGTTGGACCAGAAGACAAGGTGAAAAATGGAGATTGGTTAGAGCAGCCTGATTGCGGTTCAGTTAGTGTTTCAGTGTGTTAGATCAAGAAACCAATTATTATAGCTCTTATATTAATCTATATTTGTCAGAAGTAAGATTGTTAAACATACACATAATTATGAACACACATCCATCAATTACATTTCTGTCGCTTTGTTTTCTGACCTTGCAGGTAGAAAACATAATTCTTGTGTTAACGCCCATCATCGGCACGATTTTGCTTTCTTCCTTCATCGCTAACTGTTAAAGGAGTGAAAAACCCCGCATTTCTGTGTCTCCTCCCTTCTTATTTTCACCTCCTTCATTTCAGTTCAGCAGTCAAGGGCCACGCTTGGAGGCTTCGGACGGAGCCGTTCGTGTTGGAGAACCTGTCGTCGCAATCCCATCCCACATGTCGGCTCCGGTTCGTCGATGTGCTCCCTTCGCGCGCTGGTGACCCTGACCACTCGCACGCCATATGTGTGTGCTCCATCTCAACCAGCTCGTGTCCTGCCCCTCATCACAGGGCGGGTGCATGGAGGAAAAACAACAGAAACGCTATGGAGACCTAGTGAATGACATGGAAGTTGGCTTTTGTTTATTCTCCTTCGTCGCTCTTCTCGCTGTGTGTATCCCTGGGGTCGGTTAAGTGTGACTAATTTCCCAAACAGGTCACTTCCAGTTTGTTTTTCAGGGCATGGGTCGCCTCAGTCTGTCGCTCAGTTCTGTGTTTGTCGATGGGCGCTCTCTGGGGTGGTTGTGATGATGCGAGTGGACCAGTTCTAGTTTGGGTGATGAGAAATGGTTTTAGGAAGTTGCGATCTCCCCCCCTAGGTGGCGCCATCCCTTCTGCTGTGTCTCCAGAGGTGGAAGATACTCTGGAACACAGAGAGACGGTTCAGGGAACAAGTCTGAATGATGGGCTTTTTTTTTTTCTCACGTGTCATGTGACTTACAAAAATGCTGCCACAACAAAAACACAGATCAGTCACTGTCTAAGCAACAGTGTCTCTAAGAAACCAGATTTCTACTGTGTGATTATGAGTCTACAGCAGGGCTCAAGATTAACTGCAACTGTCCTGAATTCTACTTCCAACTGTCCCACACTTTACAACCCGTGTGTCAAATTGAAGTTATATTTCATTTTGAAATAGCTGCTTATTAAACCTTTCCTGAAGACAAGTACATGATTACATACATTTTAACAGTGCAATTATTATTGCATACACATGTATTTACAATGACCAACATGCTGCAGCTCAATTAGCACAGATAATACAGGGCACCCCCAGGATTGTAAATGTAAAACTTTTTAAAGCATTTACAATGAAATTTAATGCCAACAAGCCAACTTGAATTTAATAAAAATTTTATTGCCTGGAACAGGCTTCACTCATTTGTATTTTGGATTCTGCTGCCACTTCTGGCAAATGGCACATGCCCATTCTGAGGTTAGTGCCAAGCTGCGAGTTGTTTTGTTTCCCACCGACTAATTAATTTGCTAACCATGTTACACACTTACACAGTTTTTATACATTTCACAGTTATCTATGATGCATTTATTTAGTCAAACAGAAAGACAAAATTAAGAACTTTGTAAATGCAATTCAATAATTTTAAAGGCCTTATTATGAGAATATTTATTTTGTTGCTTTTTTAATATTTAAAAGACCCCGTTGGCACCCTGCAATATGACGAAGCAACCTTGAATATCCCTGCATATTAACATTTTTACAGTGTTCAGTTTTCGTGACCATTTTATATAATGCCAAATGTTCCACGTGGGGATGCATCTGAATGCTAAATTGCTGTCAGACGATAGCAGATGCTTCTCCTGAGCTGTTCATTATTTGCCTCTGTTCCAGCAACTCCAACAGTCCCTCATTCATCCTTATGTCTTGCAGTTACTCATCCACATACTTGTTCTGCTGGTGTCGTGCTGTCTCACATGGGACAAATAGTTTCAGCCTCTCCCCGACGTGTGGGCCTCTTGGAGATGGCTCTGATAACGAGTCATGTGCCTGTGCACGCATCTACCATGCATACTTAATTCACTGTATGCACAAATACATCAGTATTTGTCTTCTCACAGTAATCGCGCTGAAGGAGAATTTATCTTTCCTTACGTAAGTGCACTGTGCAGCTCTGGTAAATTGTCTATAAAGTGCAGCTTTTTGTTTGCTGTATAGTTGCCCTTTGATTTTTTTTAAATTATAATGCCATAAAGGCTGCACAGAAGAGATAATAAAACAACAAAAGCGTATCTGAATGCACTTTGTTTAGGGCTGAGTGTAATTTAATATCACCGAACTGAAGTTACTCATGAACTTCTGTTGTAAAACGTTCACATATATTTTTGTCTTTAATGCACAGAAATAAAAAAAGGTAGCAGACTTTAAGTCCTCTTGCTGCCCTTGCCCTTTTCATTTTTTGGCAGACATTTTTGCATAATTCATGCTGCTTGATGGCTGCTGTCATTCAAAGCACCACTCTGTACCACATCTGAATACATATTTCTTCCTGATCTGCCTCAGATAAAATCTAGCCTCTTACCCTTTGGTGAGGTTGCTTTGTTGTGTTTTGCTTTGTGTGTGTTTTCAAGGAATATTATCGCTTTGTATTTAGGACAAAAGACGTGTCAAAAAGTGCTCGTTGCTTACCATTGTTGCTGCAGTTCTTGTTGTCTTTGTCAGATGCCTCTTCCTCAACCTGACAGCAAAGAAATCAATACACATGGAAACATAAAATTAATAATTTTAAACAAAAGCTTGAAGAAAACATGTTAGTGGCTTATTGTATTTGCAGAAAAAAAAATGTATTAATAAGCTAAATTTAGAATTTCAAACTTGGCACGGAGTCATGTGCTTCCCAGAATGGAACAGGAAAGGAGTGGTCCTTACCTGTTTCCTCCACTTCAGCTCACAAAAGACCCGCTCGAAGCACTCGTGCATGTAGTTGAACTGGGAAGAAAAAGCAAACTCAATCGTTACTCAGCCTTGAAACACAGCACAGTCAGCCTGCAAGCATCTTCTTATTGCTGCTTTGATTTTTGTGGGCTGAGAACAAATATCAGTAAACTCCATGAATGTCTGTCCTGGTTTGAAGTGAAAGATTGACTGCTGTAGTCTTTAATGGTATCCATTAGGAATGTCAAAACAACAAAGAAGCCACTTACTATTTACAAAAAAAATTTTTTTTAAATCACATCTGTCACTCTAAAACTGCAAATTCAAACCAAAAAAGGCTGAAAAGCGTTAAACAGCCACTCAGGCGTGTGCACACTCACGTATGGAGTGAAGATCTTGACCCAGCGAGGCTTCTTCTCTCCTCTGGCGTATTCAAAGCAGAAAGCCATCCCCTCCTCGTCAGTGTCCCAGCGCTGCATCTCCCCCCACTCGAAAGCTATCACCTGGTTCTGAGGGAGAGGCAGAGTTTACAGGAGGTAAGACCCGTGCATACATGGGCATTTAAATTTAACTGCATACTTCTCTGAGCCCGAGCTCATCTGAGATGGACTGATGCAGAAGTTAAAAAGTGTGCTGTGGTCTGACGAGTCCACATTTCAAACTGTTTTCAGGAATCATGAAAGTTGTGACTGCCGGGCTAAAGATGAGAGGGACCATACAGACTGTTACATGCGCTAACTTCAAAAGCTAGCATCTGTGATGGTATGGCGGTGTGTTAGTGCCCATGGCATCATGGGAAATGGTCACATCTGTGAAGGCCCCATTGATGCTGAAAAATACATACAGGTTTTGGAGCAACATATGCTGCCATTGAGACAGAGCCTTTTTAAGAGACGTCCCTGATTATTTCAGCGAGATGATGCCAGGACACATTCTGCGCGTGTTACAACAACGTGGCTTCATAGTAAAAGATTTCAGGTAGTAGACTGACCTGCCTGCAGTCCAGACCTGAAAATGTGTGACACATTATGAAGCACAAAACACGACAACAGAGACCCTGGACTGTTCAGGACCTGAGGTCATATATCAAGCAAGAATGAGAACAAATTTTACTTTCAGAACTTCAACAATTAGCGTCCTCAGTTCACAAACACTCAGTAAATGTTTTTAAAAGAAATGCCCGTCCCAACTTTTGGAGCATGTTGCTGGCATCAAATTCAGAATAAGTATATATTTACAAAAAACAATAAAGTTTATCAGTTTGGCTATTAAATAGCTCGTCTTTCTACTGTATTCAGTTCAATATAGTACAAAAAGTTTTTCACAACATCCCAGATTTCCCTTTTTTGGAACTGCGGTTGCATATCAAGCAGTAATTAATGAAAGACTATCCATAGATGGTAAAGAAATGTTGCTGTTAAAAGTGATAAGTTGGATCCTCTACTTTTAATCAGGCTAGTACAGACTCACCTCCAGCGTGCCGTCCTCGGTACAAGCGTGCAGCTTGAAGTGATGGATGCTGATAGCTGTGATGACGTGTCCCTTCCTCCTGGAGTCACAGGAGCAGTGGGGGAACGACACCTCGTTGTAGCCTTCACATGTCCGCAGCAGACTCAGGTACTAACAGACGAAGAATCACAGAGCACATGCACAAGTCACTAATTCTGTAAGTAACCAGGTCAAGTCAATCTAAATAAGGTTTATGTCTCTTCGCGTCATTCAGTTACTCTGAAACCCCAGTTGACAAGCTGTGACCAGAAGTCTCACCATCCCAACCAACTAGATTACTGAACCAGTAACAACATTTCAGTTTTCGCCAAATTGGAGGTGAGCCATCTGGCATCTGCTGTCGGTGATACACTGACTATCCAGCTCATACAACCCCTCTTCAAATAATCTGACCCATCCCTTTAAGATGTGACTTAATTTACAAGTATAACTTTTCAGTTTATAACAGAAGAATTGTGCAGTAATGTTCAGTTTGAATCTCTGCTTTTATTCCACTACATTGTGATACTGCGTCATTCACACTTCTTTTTCAAGCAAATTCAGAGTTGAAGAAACTTATACATGAAAACAAGTAAGGGTGTAACCAAACCAGTAACCAAATATTTTGGTTTCTACACCTGGCTCTATTTTATCCCTGATGCCAATGAAACAAAGCAGGTTTCCTGTTTGCACTAACATTTCTGATACCAGACACTGCTTCACATTTGGAACGATCAGATCACTGAATGTTTCTTTTACATTCATTTATTTAAGGTTGCCCTTTAAAAGCTTGGAATTGTTGAGCTGGGTGGCTACATAGTTGTTAATGGAGTTTGCAAACAGAAACCCTGACACACACACACACACACACACGCACACACGCACACACGCACACACGCACACACACACACACACACACGCCACTTTCAGTTAATGTTCTACAAACATCAATATAAACTCAATGGCTTAATCTCTGTTTACACCACAGAGGGATGTATTCTGAAGTGTGAAAGCGGGTTTTGGCTTTTCTGTCCATTTTTGTTTGGTAACGTTTTGGTGATGGCTCTGGTCAGCAGGGGAAAAAAAGTGCAGTCATCCCAATCCCCTCCCCGAACAAAGAGTGGTCTGTGGGACTGACCGTGGCCATCTTGCGCTGCTCTGCCAGCTTCTGCAGCTGGTAGGATTTGTCCTCTGTTTTTATGAATCCCTTCTTCACATCTTCCAATGCCTGGACAGAAAGGAGGCGGGGTGGATTGGGGGGGTGAAAAGAAGAGATACAACACCATTTATCATTTAAGGGCACTGCAAAAAAAAATTATGATGCATGAAAGCAGTACACATTCACATTTTACCTAAAGAGTTCACTTAATGACAGCAGTAACTTCTGGCGTCCATTTTAATTCTATAATTGATATTTTTGTAATAACAGCATATGAAATTACTGTGTGAAAGGGATATTCGTAGTGAAGAATTTACAGAGAATTATCACCTGAATCTGCAGCTAAGCTCGGCTTTTCAGAGCTTTATAGTGAGTTTCAGCTCATTCTTCAGCTTTCCAGATGCAACTTTTTTTTTGTTTTGGTTCAGTCTCACTGCTCATAGCTTGCTTAGTACAAAAAACACCAAAACAGACACATTTGTACTGTTTTTACACCAAAATTATCACGTATATACAGTTTTTTAAACGCAGGCAAACCAGCAAAACATAAGTGATTGAACTTTTTCGAATTGCCAGGTTGCCTTTCTGTTTTTTTTTCCTCTGATGTGCACCAAAATGTTTCACTTTCAGCTGATAGGAATGATGTTTAGTTACTGCTGATGGAAACGCAACATTTCCTGATTTTGCTGCTTCATAATAAAAGCTTTAAAATAACAAAATAACAGGAGGCTTTTATTGTGAAGAATTTAGGCCTATAGGTTACATAACATCTATCCAGTGTTCAGATGCTTGTCAGAGACACGTGCGCCATAAATAAAACAACTTCAAGCAGGTGCAAATTCCGCTGCGCTATGCTGACACAGCCAGTTGAACACAGTCAAGCCAAGCAGCACATGTGAATAAAAAAGGAGCAAATATTTTTGCAGGAGCTGCCGACGCAGGTGTCATGTTTTAATCACTGCTGACTGCACCTGAAGCAGATAAAAACCTGTGACTCCTGCAGAGTCATCTGACCTGGGAGTGAATACTGACTGTACCCCTCCTCACTGAAAACAAAAGCCAGATGTCAATGGAGTTTGTTGTCCAGTGTATAGGGTCTTTAGGGACTAGCTGGTGAACACAGTGAAACATTTAGCAGCTACAGGACTAGATATATTGTTCTGAAGTTGGTAGAGACCAAAATCAGAGCTAAAAGACAGTGAATATTGGAGTTACAGTTGCCAGATGGACAGAAACACGACTCCAAATAAAAGATAAGGTTTCTCAATAATTGCTGGATGTGTAAATGCAAATCTTCATTAACAACTTAGACGTATCAACTTTAAAGGTGATGATAGGTCAATACTGTGTTTGCAACTTGCTTCATCTTCATCTTGCTTACTATAAAATATAATATCCTGCAGACTTAAGTGTCAGTTCTACTGAAGCTGATGGGAGATAGAAAGTCAATCATGCTATTTGGATGTGCTATCTGAAGTGTCTTCTTTCATTTTTAGAGGCATGGTCATTGCAATGTAGACATGTTGGGTTTTAGTGTGCTTCTCCTTCAGGCTTAAACAGAGCTAGGACCAAAGTCTGGCACCCAGCAGAGCACAGAATGTTCTAAAGTAATGTAATGTCCAATCCTTGTTCTTTAGTTTCCCTGTTTTTTTAGCAGTGCGAGCACCTCGATGAGCTGATGTGCTACTTAAACTAGTAGAAACCATTTTAACGATTCACTGCTGAAACTCACATGCTTGAAACGCTTCAGGTGGTGACCTTTGTTGGTCATCAGACAGCCCGTAGGCTGCTGCTGTTGCTGCTATTGCTATTTTTAAAGCATCTGTATTAGAGGGTTATTTTTTTTCTAGTTCACTTTATACTTCAAAAACTGTGGAAAAGTTTTAGTGGCTTGTAGAATATCATGGTTCTCTGGTTTTCTGGTTAGGTACATACATTTCAAAGCACTACACTATCCGTAGTTATTTGCCAACACAGTCCCAGTTGGCGAGAATTCCACTATGGGAGAGTAGCCTTAAGGAACGCCCACAACATGAACTATAACTATAAAAATATTGATTTAAAAAAATTCAAATGTATGATGACGTTCCCACCACAACTATAAAGCTGAAGTCTGGGTGGCCTGTTCTTGGTGTGGACGGCCCTTTACAGCAGACAAGACAACTTTAAAATTGTTATAACTTTTGTCTGATGAGTTTGGCAGTCATAAGCAGTTTTTTTTTTATCTCTAAGAACAGATAAAGAACTGGTGGAAGATTATGAGACCAGTATAAGTACTTAAAAGTAAAACAATAGAGTACTACTGTACATTTCCCTGATTATGGCAGAAATTATCCAAGGCCAAAATTGCTGACACCTCCAATGTGTTTGAATAGTTTCAACTCAGAAAGTACATTAACTAAAAAAAAAAAAATCCCAGATGATCAAATTTTGTGCTGAGTTCCCTTTAGTCCATGGCAAGTGGGATTCAATTATTGTTATTACCTGGTGAAAGCAGTAGTGCAGTGCCAGCGGGTTGTCTCTTAGCAACTCCTCCTCCTGGAAGCTGAACAACCATTTGCGGAGCGCCAAGCAAGTCCCCGGCACTGCCGACGTGTAATTCTGCACATAAAGCTTGTGGGGAAACTCATTAGGCGCCAACTTCCGCACTGCAACAAATAATAGAAAGAAGGAGAGGGATGAAGGGGGAGATGAAGGGCAAGGGGTGAACGGGGGGGGGGGTCTGTTTAATCATTAAAAAACAAAAAAATTCTAACCTAGACCTGCCCTTGCTGTCCAAGTCTGCACATACACCCTTTGGCCCAATGAATTAAACTCACCAGAGGGATGATACAGGTCTTTATTTAGAAAATTAGTGGTCATGTGATGAAGTCATCCAAGAGAGGGCTTTTAAATTTAACACATGAGAGTCTGTGAAAGCACTCTGAATTTGTCTTTGGAACACTCAAAACACACATGCAGTTCTTACCAAAGGAGTGGTTGATGACTTCAAAGAGGGCAAAGTAACTCGCCATAATACTGTCCATTCCGACCTTCATCACTAATGCCTGCAGAGAGAGCAATACAGAGTCAGCTATGTTAGAAAAACATTGTCTTAAAATTTTTTATTGCACTCTTAAAGTAAAAAAAAAAGTGTCTGCATTAAATCAATGACATGATTTAATTTTAAAGTCCTCGGGGGTGATATTCAAGCATCTGATTTAGTTTTAGTCATCAGAATTGTTTTAGTTCACTAAATATCATAAGATTCTAGTGAACTAAATTGGTTTAGTTAAAGTGTAATGCATCATTTTAACCAGAGCAGCCCATTCTGGGGCCCACTGGCATGTTTGGCCTGCACCCCCTTTGTTTTCACCCACCACAGTGTTTGACTAGTTACTGAAACCCACTGCAATTTATTATCACCAAGCTCTACATTTGACAAGCTCATGTTTTTATTCTCCTCATTTTTAAAATGCTGTAAAATCCTTACTGTAATGACTACTACATTTTTTGCAGCTAAAAATTTTTACTGCTGTTTACAGAACAGTGATGTAATTCCTCCCTAATAAATTATATTTAAACATCTGATCTAACTTGTCTCCCACTATATTGCAAGTGATAAATAGCTGCATAAGACATGTATTTTGTGTTGATGTGTAACTTAAACGTTGCTCAATGAAAACTTAATATCAAATATTGATTTGTTTTTGAGTGTTGTCACGTTGATGCATATTGGCTCATTCGTTTCTCTCAGAGTCCAGGACAGTCGTGGTTTCTTTCAGCTTGTGCTGCATTTTAGGTTTTGGTGAAAACACTCGAGTTAGCTGATAAAAACAACAGCTTGCAACACAAAAAGATTTAAGTTTGTTTACTTTTGAACTTCATCATTATTCAAGAGCAAATGTGGCTTCAGGTTTGTTTTTCTCCCAAACATTGACATATCTCTACCGTTTCCTAAACTTGCAGGAGGTCTGTGCTAGTTGACTTCCCAACTTGTCCCTCCCTAACATTCTCGTCATTTAGTTACAATAGGGCAACAAACTGTACAAAACATCCACATGACAGCATCATCCCAGATGTCACGTGTTCTTACCTGGTACACCTGGTCTGTGGTGCTGTTTTTGCGGACTCTGACGGAGATGGTGGTCTTGTCTGGCAGGGCTATCCGCAGTTCTACATCTGTCACTCCATTGTAGTTCTGCACAGCAAAACGACACATAATAATGAGAACAGCTGTAGAGCTGCATTAACTCGTGTGGATTAACAGAGGTGTGTGCCAGCGTGTACGAGTGTGAAGCATGTGTTTGTTCTGCATTACTGGGAAGTACTTCTGGTTTTCAAAAGACAAACAAACAAGCCACAGTTAACCGGAACTCCTGTTAGAAATCCTAATCCTCCTCAAGTACTGGATTAATACAGAAGTGCTGCATTTGTCTTCGCTGCTGTCATTCCTTAAAACACTACAAAGGCAAAGCGATTAACTATTTGCTTGTTTAGACTCTTCTGTTTAAAATCCACTCTAACAGTCATTATGGGCTGTCAGAACCTCTCAAGTAATTAAACTTAACTTCCATAACTGCTGATGCTTGTTTATGGAAAATAGCTGATTTTTTTTTGTCTCCGGTTGAGCACGTTATAGACTTCTTATATTTATCTTGGAGTAAAAATCTAAAATTTCATGCCCAGAACATTGTGTCATTTTTCTTCCAGGTATCAAAAATGGTATCAAATATCTGTATTTTTCAATATACTGTATTGAAGTCAGAAATTCAGTATTGTGACAACACTAGTCCACAGTATAATACACAGCGTACTGTGGTGCTGTGCAGATTCCCTGCACAAAGACACAAGTTGTAGATGGGAAAAAAAGTTTTGAAATGTTGGCAGGAAAACTTTCCCCAGTCAAAGCTCAAACTTTTGAAAGCTCAGAATCAAAACTGACATAAAAATAGCTAAATCTGAGTCTACTAGACAGGGATAGACGCTAACATTTTTAGCACTGGCGTCATATGTCACTAAGTTCTTAAACCTGGTACATTTTTGTCAGCCCAACTGTAAACTCATGTAACAACAATACAGAAAAGGCAATTTAATGAAACATAACACAGACTTCCTGAACTCTATAACTTGTGTCATCCAGTTTCCCCATGCTGTTTTGTTTGTTATAGTTTTTTGTGCTCCTGGTTCATCTGTAAAGGTGGCAGTGTGTGGTTATTATGGGTTTTGATTGTTCCAGATAACCTGTTGTTCTTGAATGTCAGCCTTTGAAAATGGAGCTGTAATTCCATGGCTATTGTTGAGCCATTAGTCCATATCAGAACAATAGTAAACGTGATGCATACCTCATCTGATTCAGAGAGAAACTCTTGCATGATGTCACTCTCCCCGATCACCCGCACAGAGCAAACTAGAGACAAATATAAAGACAGAGAAATATGGAGAGGAAGAGAGGAAGGTCAAAGTAAATCAAATAAACAAGGGACTGTTAAATGCCACCTTACCTGCATCCTGTGTTCTTATTACAGGATTTTCTGCGCACAGTGGAAAATTGATCACAGCCAATGCAAGGTCTATTTTCTGTCCAAACCACATGATTTCTACACACACATTCAATTATTCCTTCTCTTAGTATCTGTGGCTAGTATGGGGTTTGATTGTTCTAAACAGCTTGTCGTACTTGAATGTCAGCCTTTGAATGGCGCTGTAATTGTTCCTGAATGGATCGGCGACAGAAAAGCCTTTTGTCTTTGTCCATGTAGAAAATCAACACGCAGGTGCCAGTGACCTTTCCAAATCAGCCTACCTCGCTCTAGATATTCCTCCAGGCCTCTACGGCGAGCGTCCAGCTGCTGTTCGGACAGGGAGAAGGGCCATTTTCCGGGAAGCTTTGGGAAGTTGAAGTTGGAAAACTCCCTCTTTAGGTTCTGGTGCAGGATGGCAAACTCCCGATAGCGCTTTGAGCACAGCTGTCTACCTGACATGTACACGTTGTACACCTGAGGTCAGTGAGATAAAGATAGGACATGCAGACCATTGAGCATTAGAGTAGAAAGAAGGAGCATTTTCAATAAAGAATTACAATTTTTTTCAATACAACTATAAGGAAAAAAAAACACTCACCACAAACCTCTCGGAGTGCTGCTCTACATGTTTGTATGTGGGGATGGAAATGGGCACTGCCTGCTTGTCACTGTAGTCGTAGTTGGGTTGGACATCCTCTCCTCCCTCCAGTCCATCGGCCTCCTGAGCCGGAACAGACAGCACAGCCAGAACCAGCTCCTTCTCCCCTGCACGGATCAGGTCCACCACCTGCTTATGGGTGGCACCTTCCACACTCACTCCATTACTGCAGGGAGAGGGAAAGCAAGAGGTAGGTGAGTGGAAAAAGGCAGCGGGGAGACAGAGGCACAGAGATTTTTATTATTTTTTATTCACATAATCAATTTACATTTCAACATAGCAGATGATTCAACTCTCTACACGCAAAGTGAACAGATTAAGCATTCAGACCTAACCAGAGCCGGGCTTGACTGGACCTTTACTATGCTGCTATGGTGTGAAATTAGTGTGGTATACTTCAGTGTAGGGCTGCACAATGATGGCCAAAATGATGATGGACATTGAGATTATGATTACTTATTATTATGAGTCATTGATTTCAGGAAGAAAATATTTTTTAACTACCGTTTCGCCCATTTCTACTCAGGATGGCAGCTTCAACAGGCTGCCACTGCAGGGTGGCTGGCTGCTAGATTAGACAGATAGATAGATTTGATATGCAGCAGAGTTTTCTGTGACTGTAGCACCCATTTTAAACATCAATATCACCGTTCATCATGTTCATTTAATTGTGGGAAACCAAAATTGTGATCAAGATTATTTGACTGACTGTGCAGGCCTAGTTTGGTGATACCGTTTTCAAAGATATTTCCAAATTATTTCTGGTTAAAATATTAATTAGAGATGGCACCAATCTTTCCCTCTCCTGATGCCAATTACAATACTTCAACTCAAGGTATCTCACTGTACCACCAGTCTGATACTGGTGTTCTCTTTTCCCTATATTTAAAACCCAGTGAATCTTTATGTAAATTAACATGAGTCTATGAACAGCTGCTCTACTGAAGACTGACTTGTTGGCCTCCTGTGACTGAAGGAAGGCAAATAATAGCTTTAATATTATTTATTTTATACTTAACTGCACCCATTGTATGTAATTTAATCTATGCAAAATCTTGTCCTTGATCTGGATCTTGATCTTCTGTAATTTAGTTTGAATGAATGAATTTACTGTGAACAGGTCTTGCTACAGTTGACAAATGATCCACTTAATAAGGCCAGTACTGGTCCAGACACTTGAGACATGTATACCTAAATATAGCAATAATTATGGATGGCACGATGCTAAAAACTCCACCATATGAGATTTATTATGATATTAAAAAACCTGCCTTCTTGGTCCTGATGTGACAGTTATTGCGCCACATCTGAAATAGTTTTGAGCCACTGGTTGAATAAGAGCAAGAGCCTTATTGCTTTTTATTCTGTTCATTCAAATTGTTTGTGATTCCTAAATTAATACTGCACATTTTGTGCTGCTAGAATTGTTTAAGAAAAAAATGAAACTGAGAAACTGCATTTTGGAGTGTAAAAAGTATTAATGATTAATAAATTGTTAACATGTTCAACTATCAGCGAGGGAAAAGGCACAACATTTTAGCCAGCTATGATCTAAAATGCAAATTTTTGCCTGAATTGTCTCTGACAGGAAATGCTTGAAGTATGTACGTACAGTTATAAACAATTCAGCAGTCAGTAGCAGTGTTTTATAAAATAAAATAAAAATAAAATAATTAACCACATAATATCACAGTAGATATCATCACAGTCCAGTATGGTATTTTTTTGCGATATTCAATATATTGTTACACCCCCAATAATAATTATGAAACAGTAAGTTCACTGCTGCTGCATCCTGTTCATTTTCCTGTGATGGTGTGTGTGTTAATGTCAGTGCATTTTGTCCTCCATTGATAAACACAGTTTTGGGAGTACTCTGACTAACCAGGTCATTTCTACTGTCTCCCTTTCCTTTGGTGTTGCGAGACACCTCCCTTCTTGGCTTTGCTGAGGCCAGATGGCACCAGCATCAGGTGTCTCAGCTAATCTTCCTATGAGAAACAGCAGGACAGACACAGGAGAGGAGGGAGCGAGCACAGATCTGTCCACTGCATGCCACGTCTCTATTATTGTTTATAAATCTGTACTGTATCATGGATCAAAGTGAGAATGAAGAAATGGATAGAGGCAGCGAAAAAGAAAGTCAACAATTAGAGAATGGGCAGAAATTATCCACTGTAGGAGCAGGGACTGACATGGCAGCACTCCTCTGAGTTGTTCAACTGACCAGCAAAATTGGGGGTAGGAAGTGACCAAAAAGGAAGAGAGAAAGAGAGTTCACATGTCAACACTCTGGTCGCACTATCCTCTAATCAGAGAAACAAGACAAAGCCTGCCAGAAAGACGTCTCAAAGGGGGTTGTATGAATGTGAATTAGGCTAAGACAGAAATTAAACAATATTAACACAGAGGTAGGGCAGCAATTATTTAGTCATCAGCTATTTTCATTATCAATTAATGTAGTGAAAATGTTTTGATGTAATATATATCCCAGATCACATACACTAGCAGGTTCCTGTAATAATTTACCAGAGACTAAAGTGATGCCTAACATAAAAAAATGAAAACATTAATATGAACATGAGATAACAAGCAGCTGTTCACACTGACAGCTTGAAATTTTAAGATACTTTCACTGAATAAAAGGCTTTGTTTATGATGATAAACATGATTAATGGGCTACTACTAACTTCAACCTAACAGCATTATTGTCTCCTGTAGACATGCAAGAGCAAAGCAATTTCATATTTTCATTAAATTTCTTTATAAAGGTGGTAATCTGATATTGTACACAAACTATACTCAGGCAGCAGTCAGTCATAACACGTATCACCAATGAGGAAGCATTCTTCCCTTGCTCATAAAACTTTGAAGTAAAATGCTGACATACAGCATACTTAACAGGATGATGCTTTTGAGGTTTTGCGAAATGGTCAAGCTGGTTAATAAGTCACATGATTAGCAGTGGTCCTGCCATATGACCAGAGAGTGATTTCAAATGGAGAAAAAACAGGTTAAGTAAAACTTTTTTGATGCCTCAGCAAGTAGAAGCAGGCAAGTGTTGTTCCTGATTTTGTGTTTCTCTTCTCCCTTATTCCAACTTTAACCTAGATTTAAGCACACAGAAGTCTGTGATCATGTTTTAATGCTCTAATCCTGACCATACGGCTTCAGCTAGGACACAAATATACATGGAAATCTAAGACAGATTCCTACATAACTGTAGAAATTGTGCTTTTAAAAAAACCCAAAAACTAATAAGGCTTGATTCCTTTTGGTTTCCAGTATTTACCCTTTACTAGGACCAAGGCTTACAGCCATGGTGGCAGAATAATCACAGATATTACATTATTAGAAATCTGCAACATTGATTCCCAAAAACCTTGTGAGGATGTGTAAAACGTAAATAAGAGAATTCTGTTAGTTGAACATCCTTTCAACTTATATTCAATTATATACAGACAAGACAAGATATTTAATGTTCAAACTGATAAATGTAATTGCTTATTGTAAATAAACACTCATTCTGAATTTGATGCATTCTGTTTTTAATAACATTTAACACAGTGTTGCAACTTTTTTGGATTTGGGGTTGTATCTATCTACAGATCTGAACTCTGTGGAAAATTCCTCTCTCTTGAAACTGACTGTTATATCAGCGAAAAGTTAAGGGCTAAAATGGACTTTTGATAATTAAGTTATTTTCAACAAACTCTCTCTGGGGGACGGACTGGCTGTTCCGTTTGTCCCCAACTTTTCCTGACATGACAGAAAGAGTCTGACCAGACAAAAAAACAATTCTACAAGATATCTCCGGAACTGAGCAATATATCAAAACCACTCAAGTGCACTGATCAAGATACAGGGCAAATACAACAGACAGCACCCAATACTGTCCCATGTAAACAACTGTTGTGAAGGACAGTCTGTCTCTTTAAGACAACAAGTGCACACACTCACACTATAAGATATTGAATTCAGGTGGCAACACATGGCTTTCCACTGTCTTTGGGGCGAGTCAAAATACACATCCCTACTATTATGCTTACAACAATGCAATGTCAACAAGGATGTTGATTCAATTCTGTCCTCACAACCATGCTGAAGAAGTCACTGTGCAACGAGCCAGCTCAGAGGCGTCTAATGTACAGCCCACAGGCCAGAAGCAGCCCTCGGGTCCAGTGAAAACTTACTGTGATCATATTCAAATATAATGAACAATAACAGCTTGCAAAATATTGTCAATCAGCAGCAAATGCAAAATAAGGTTGTCAAAAGTATCAAAATGTCAATACTTTTTAACACGTTTAAAACAATACAACACTAACATTTGATAGAACTGAATATACTGATGCTCTAAAAAAGAAAATAGTCAAGTGCTCATTCAAGACCTCAGCTCAGTTTAGCCTCCATTTTCCTACCTGAAATTTGTCTCAAAGCATATCAAAACCAGACAGTGTTCGGTGACTTTTTCCTGTACTAGCACTGTGTGCAAGTTGTTAATAAAAAAAAAAAAAAAAAAAGAAGAAGAAGCTTTCTGTGTGCCTAGGGCATCTTTCTGTTTGCTGTGGTATCAAGTATTGTTTTATTACACTAGTATGGTACCAAAGTTTAAAATGCTGGTATTGTGACAACCCTAGTACAAAATAATCTTTTACAGACTCGTTCTTGGCTGATTCCTGTTACAAAGGCGCTGCCAAAACGTTTCATTTTACATGGTTTGTAAGGGATAACTTCAACTTCTTCCTCATTAAGTTGGCGCTGTGTGGAAATGTTGGGAAAATTATAAGAATTTCTAGATCTCGCCAAGTTGTTTGAATCATAATTAAGTAAAATACCATATTGTTCAGTTCGAAAACGTGCAATTGAAGATCCGCTGTATTTTGTATGTTATGAACATGTAATGACAGTGGACTGACTGAGATGATGATGAAACTGAAGTTATATCTCAGGCTGTTCATCATCTGTTTTGGTCATTGATTGTGAACGTTTGGGGAATGTACTTCCTTTCACTAAATTTCGAGTTGCTGTTATTTATAGGTTGTTATGCAATGTTTTTACCGCTCCGGCCCACTTGAAATCAAATTAGGCAGTATGTGGCCCGTGAACACTCATGGGCCAGCAATACAAGACGTTAGCTACCTGGCTAGCTTGCTAGCTAAAGCTAATCAACATGCACAGGCTGTTGTCCAACTTATGTAAGCTGGTTAGCTTTCTAGTTATAGCTAACTCACTAGCGTTAGCTTGAGGTAGCTAGCTACATCATCAAATGTTTAGATAGGAGCAATTATCATAAACTGGTCAAATAACTAGCTAGCTAGATAAACGGCCACTTTTGTTTTCATAACAGACAGGTGACGTAGCGTTACATCTTTAAGATGGCTAATGACAACACATGCTTGAAATTAGATCAACAAGGGCTAAACGAGATAGCTAATGGTCGTGTCTGGAAGGGAACCCGACACGCGCGACAGACCACGCGAGAATGATTATTAAAAACAAAACCACACTCTTTCCCTAATCCTAACAAAGTATTTTCTGTCCCTAAAGATACCCTAAACGTAAACACAGCGATGTCACATTGCAAAACATATTTTTTCGTACAAGGTGCACGTCGAAAATAAAACAAAAATTAAAAAGCATGCAAATCTCGCGAGAGTTCCTCAAATCAAGGGTTCCCCTGAAGACAAGACCAAGCTAGCCGTTGTTGCTAACTTCCTGGCTCACTTGAACGGATAGAAGCGTACTTACACTTCAAGGATCCTGTCGCCTTTTGCTATCCCAGCTCGGTCTGCCGCGCCGCCGGGCAGAACGGCGCTGACATGCTGAAGAGGAGCGTATAGTTCCCCGTTGATGCTCCGGAGTTGTCCTCCTTCGCTAACTTGACCGCGAACATTGAAACCGTAGCCGCTCTCCGACTTGACGATCCTGACCATCCGTGGACCTGACGTTACCATAGGTGCGTTCTGGCCCGCGGTGCTCGCAGACGAACCGACAACCGGACCGTTACGGGATGCCGAAGGGAGAGTCGACCGAGTTTCATCGTCTCCTACATCCGCCATCTTATCCACAGGCCCGAGCCCCCACTTCCAGTCGGTGTCTTCTAGCAAATTCAAAACAACACTTGTGCAGTGTCCCTCCGTAACGTTAGCCCCACAGACCGACTCTGTTGTTGATAACCCGCCCCTCGGTAGCGTCACGAGACACGGACACACAACGTGACCTCCCGGAGGCGTCACCCAAAGTCTAGTCTGTTTTGTAGAAGTGTCTAGAAGGGAACCCTCGATTTGTAGAATTCTCGCGAGATTTATAAGCGGTGTTTCTTTATTGTGCATGTTGAATAAAATAATCATGCGAGAAGGCTGTGCGTAAGATCTAAGTAGGTTTAGGGACATAAAATACTCGGTTAATGTAAGAGAAAAGTCATGGTTTGGGTTAAAATTTTCATTATCACGACATCTTTCGCAGGTCTGGGGTTACCTTCTAGCCACAACCTGTTGTATGTGATGAGAAGTAACTTGTCAACGTCAAATTACTTGGCATTCGTTGTTGCTTTAATTATCTACCTGACACAATTTTATCCATGAGCAACTTCTAATTTTAACTTTTAAAAATTTAAGAGGTTACAGAAAATGTAGTATACCCTAAAATCATTTTAATAGTGTAGAATTACATATTTTAAAATGGTAGAATATTAGAAATATTTAAATAAAATACTTAACTAAAATGGCATTCTGTTCTTCTCTACAGATAGTGTTAAATGTATCCATCTAGATTGTCGTAATAAGCAGTTTCATGTAGGAATGATTTTCTTCCCCAACTGTGACATACTTAATGGATATTTCATGTTACATTCAATGGTTAATAGTTACAATACACAATAACTGATAAACTGTTCGATTAACCCAAATGGTGAATGCAATAACTGCAGGAAGTTTGATTTGGGTGAAATTTGACTGACTTCTTATTGCATCAGAGGTGAGTTTTCCTGATATTTTTTAACAACTTTTTATACAATTATCTGTCTATATTCTGCATTTTTTATTTTTATTATTTTTTTTAAATATATATATTAAGTATAATTATAGCTGGGGGTGCTCCAGAGGTTTTAAACTACTCTCTGTCTGTTGTTCTCTCTTTCTTATTTTCCTCACTGATTTGCTACCTTGTGACACTGTTTAGAAATGATGCCAAACACTGGTATTATTGTGCCTCGTTTAATCTATCTACAGTAAACAGGGAAGGGCAATCATGTGTGGTGGAGATACTGATTGCTAATTTTAAATCCAAGAGGTTCGAAGTAAGCTGTGAAGTGTTTGTTTGGAATGAAAACTTGCAGGTTGTCAGCCCCTGAGGCGCATGATGACTCATTAAGCCCGTCACTGCCACAGTGACACACGTCTCCAACATGGAACCCAGATCAGCGTCCAAAAAAAAAAAAAAATTATGCTGATTAAAGGAGCTGCAAGGACAAAAGTGATCAGTAAAATTTTTAAATCGGTGGAAACTCTTTTTAAACTAAATACTCAATTTAAAGCTAGTCTCATTCATGAAAACTATAGCAGGAAACTACAGCACCTTTAATAAAGGTTCCACTTGCAACACTTTCTGAGAGTTCTACCAAGAACCCAGTATAAAGGGTTATGCCTAAGAGCTTCTATGAAAAGTTTCACCCAGAACCCCTTATGAGAGGTTCTATGGAGAACCTTTCTATGGTGTAATGGTTTCACCCAAGAGTTTTATGTAGAAATCATGCAGGGGGGTTCAACTGAGAATCCTTCTATTTTCCAAGGATTTTTACCCAGAAATGACCCAGGGGGTTCTACCAAGATCTCTTATATATATTTCAAAGCTTTTACCTAGAACCCACCCTGGGGGTTCTATTGAGAACCCTTTTATATTCCATGGGTTTTACCTTGAACCCACCCTGGAAGTTCTATTGAGAACCCTTTTATATTCCAAGGGTTTTACCTTGAACCCACCCTGGAAGTTCTATTGAGAACCCTTTTATATTCCAAGGGTTTTATCTTGTCTGCATCCATTTCAACAATCCTTGAAGAACTCTCTGTCAAAAATGTTCTTTGGATGAAAAGGATTATAAATCAAACCCTTAGTTTTACAAAGATCCCTCAATGAACCTTTTCTTCAAAAAAAAAAAAGGGTTCTTCAGAAGCAGCTGGCTCTGGGTAGAGCTTTAGCCCTTCAGGAAGAACCTTTGTGGAACCCTTATTTCTAAGAGCGCAGGCTCACGAGGTTAACACATACAGACAACTACATTCACAGTCACACCCAAAGGCGATTTAGAAATAGCAGTTTATCTAACCTGCATGTCTTTAGACTGTGCACAGAAAGTCACACACAGAAAACATGCAGACAGAAAAAGTCCAGTCCAGTTCAGGTTTGAACCAACAGGATCTTCCTCAGCTGTGGGATGTAAGAGCCAACCGACGAGCCATGCAGCTCACCCAACACATCATATTTGATTTATTTGTATTGTTTATTCTACGTTTTGCTTGTAAAAACTCATTTTGCAAAATAGCTACCAAAAAGCCATTATATGAATGTAGTAATGTCTAACAAAACACAAACATTTAGGAAAACAAGGTTTTCTTTCCTTGGTACAAAATCTAACATTTAAAGCAGGAGTCTTAAACAGAAATGAGCCCCTCTCCCCGTCCCTCCAGCCCATGACATAATATCAAAAATATAACATAAACCTGCCAGCAAAATTACTTTATTGATTTATTTTTTCTACTTGTTTCATGTCAATTTAAACTACCCCTCAACTAAATACATCTGAAACTAGCCAGACAGCAGATAGTGAAGCACCTGCTGCAATGCCACAACAACTGCCAGATGCAGCTAGTGGAGATTTGTAAAGTTCTGCCAACACTAACATGACCTCCACAAACGTTGTCCCGAGCTGGAACAAGATTTCAAACTGAAGCAGTTGTTGATCACTTGTGGCCCCTAGTGGCCAGTTAAGAAGAGTGAGAAGTGAGCTGTCAGTGGTTGTATAAAACAGAGCCTTCAAAAAATAGAAGTACTGCCTCACAGTTGTTTTTCTCCACCAACCAGTCAAGTTACAGTTTACATCCATGTCTGTCCACACTCATATAATGTCTGTAGTGAAGATTTTCAAATAATTTAACATGGATCTTATCAATATATGGATCTGTAACTTTGAACAAATTTAATATAAGGTATTCAATGTTTTTTCTTTTTCTGGATCTGACAGACAGCTGAACATTATGATTTCACAGTGAAAGTTACCTTTGACCTCTTGGATATAAAATTTCATCACCTCATCATTTTATCCTATTAGATATTTGTGTGAAATTAACATATGAGATCTTGAGTTACGGCAAAAAAAGTGTTTAGTAAGGTCACTGTGACCTTTGACCCCCAAAATGTAATCAGTTCATCTTTGAGTCCAAGTTAACATTTTTGTCAAGCTTGAAGAGATTCCCTCGAGTTGTTCTTGAGATATCGCTTTCACAAGAAAGGGAAGACCTGAAAACATCATGCGTCATTTTCATTTGCATCATGCAATCAAAATAAATGTTTTCATTGTTCTATTATATTATTATATTATTCTGAAACACACATTGCACAGATGAAAGCTAGCTATTTAATGACTAAAGTCAAAGTGACAGAAGAGTTGCTGAGTTTGTGTCCAGTGAATGCTTATAAATAGAAATATAAAACTGCTGTTTATGGGTTTTATTAAGTATGAAAATATTGTAATGAAAACAAAAAAAGTAAATCTTCAGAAATATTGCACTTTCTTGCAGTGCTTGAATGTAGAAATGCCTCCCCTATGAAATGACAATTTGAGTCTGAGACCCCTGATCTAAAGTACGTTTACATTGTCCACCATCATAACCTGCATTAAAGCTTAGGGTCAACAAATCTTAACCACTTCAAGTGTTACTGAGAAACATTACAGGTATCATAAGCGCACTATGGTGCTGACATGGCTATAATCATCCAATATTGCTCCCCTTCATCAAAATGAACAAATCGAGCTTTTTTCAAACAACAAGAACTTTATTTCATTGTGCGTTAGAATATAATTTGTTGTGACTTCGTAGTAATTTAGTAAGTAGTAGTAAATATTCACTCCTTCTTCAGAAGAGCTGTCTTGAGACACTCTTCTCATTCACAGGAAGGCAGCACTCCTTTGTGGCCTCAAGGTGGCGCCTGTATTCCTACTTTTGGGTGAAAAAGTCGTTACACACCATAGTGAGGGATGCAACCAAACGGATGTACTCATTGAAGTCCACAGTGCCGTCCGCATTTGCATCCAGCTCGTTGAAGATTTTGTCCACGGCTGTCTTATCAGTGGCTTTCTGCAGGCGAGAAAATTTTTTTAGTAAACATGCAGACTTTGGCTACACAACTTTGAGACACTGCACAAGATTATGTTTTGTAGGTGGTCATTTTAAGACATTTGTTGTAGTTCAGCTCTCATAAATTCAAAGGACTGGCGTCAGAGAGAGAGGTCAGACATCACTCACCCCAAACAGAGCTCCAAGTTCACTCTGAAGCAGCTCTTTTAGCTCTGCCTTAGTCAGGGTGAACTTGTCCCCCTCTTTGCCAGAGTAGTTATGGAAGGCTGTGATGAGCATGCACATAGCCTTCTCGACGTCAGTCATGATGATAGCTGTTCAAGAGGACAGAAAGAAAAATATTGACAAACTAATTTTTTCCTTGCAATAGTTCTCATCAGAGCATTTATACATTTTGACTGAATGAGTTCAGGTCAGACTGGCCTTGTGTTTTCATGAAATACCTTCAGGTGACTAAGTAAAGAAGTTTAATACTGCTGTGACTCCATCTAGAGGCAAAGTCTATCACTGTCGGTCTGTTAACTTTCACTGGTGCATAGTAAACCGGATCATGTGGCATTGTGGTCAGATGTGGCAAAGTTAACAAAGATTTATGTCCACAACTTGAGGGAATAGGTGCAGGCGAAGGAATGGAGAGAGGCATCTGAGTTCACGTCTGAGACGAGTGCAGAGTTTTAGATCATTGAGCATTGATCTTTAAATTCTGGCATTGCAGTTGTAAGTCTGCCTCAGTATTGTGCCAATTGTTTTTTCCTCTTGCTGCAGTTTAGGTGGCTAATTTCTATAAGTCCTGTAATTATAGACACAAAATACATACATATAATTTATACAGAGAGGATCATTAGCAGCTAGCAGTGGCTGACATCATTGCTTTTGTCTCTGCCAGTGTTTTTCTCTGCATTTTCCGTGGAGCAGGAGATAAAAATAAGCCCTGGGTCTCCACCGGGGCTCAGCCACTCTTATTTCCCCCGTCACCGGTCTCTAACGCAGCGTCTCTGCCGAGTGACACAGGGCATTGTTATGGCAACAGTTTAATCTCTCCAGGTAACTCAGTATAACTAGGTAAGGAAGCAGGTCAAGACTTGATTCAAGTCCCAGTAGTGAGGTTCTGTCCTCTTAACGCTGTATATCTGAAATCTATGTTTTTTTTCCACTGACTCCATGAACCCCAAGAGAGTCCGTTCTGGTGGCTCTCTGACTCACATGGTGCTGCTCCCTCTCTGGGGTGTGGTAAGCTGAGGAAACTGGCAGCAGACGTGTTGAAAACAAAAGGAAATTGTGAGGGAAGAGAGCACAAAACTAATACCACACTGCTGTTTTCCGATGAGTAATTTGGTTTTAAAGTAAGAATGAAAGCTTGATGATAACTTCTGAGTGTATAATCCATCAATAAAAGGACACCACAGGCTAAGCTTTGCCAAATAACCGGCATCTGTGCAAAATGAGGAATATCTGCTGCAACATTAAGCTGTGCAATCAGTGACAAGAACTCATAGTTGTCCCAAAAACACAAAATGCACACTGATCTTGTAACTTTGCTGTTGTATTTTACACTAGTAAAACTCACTGAAATGACATTAAAGTTATTGCATTTAAAAGTATTTCCTCTCGGAAAAAGTTTTGGGGCATTTTTTTTTTAAGTCAGTAAGTAAAACGACAAAAAAGTAACAGTTTTCAGATTTTCTACTCACCAAAGTTGATTTGTAGATATTTGAAGAGATAAGAGAGGTGAAGTCAGTAGTGGAGGAGCTGCAGTGATGGAGAAATGGATGCAAAGGATGCTTTATACATCACCACACCCTTCATCCCTCCCTCCATAATGCCCCTTTCATCTCCAACCACTCCTACTTCTCCTCTCGTGACCTGTTAGTTTCTTTTATCCTGCAAGTTATTTTAAAAAAAAAAACATTTGATTTGTGAATTGTTGCCTAGAAAACCATCAACAAACTGCTGATGATTATTCATGCTGGTTGTAAGGAAGTCTGCTGATTCTTTTTTTTTTTTTTTTTGCAGTATAGCCTTTAGTACCTGTGCCTTCAGGAAGGATGTTAAAAATGCTAAAAAAAAAATGTTAATAATGTTATGCATTGCATTTGAACCTTCAGTTATTGCTATTAAGACGGTCGACAGCATGAGACATGAAGAAGAAGTGGAGCAGTGTGCTGTGTCTTTAAGACAACATGCCTTTTTCGAAGCAGTGATATATTTTTGCACTACTTCACGGTTGTTACGGCTGCAATATAATTTAATCCAATGTAGTCATGTAACAGCCTCCTGTTTTCACTCACTGATGGAATGTATTACAGGAGTTTCACTGTTCGTTCATGTTCTGTCTGTGAACATGAAGTAACTTTTAAGGAAATGGTTTAAGGAATGTATGTTGGGGACATCTCCAAAACTATATTTGCATTTCCCTTGTTCACTGAAGGTTGAAGAGGATGTTATCCAACTGATAAAGGGATTGATAAAGCAATTACAATCTGAATGCAATTCTTTGCACATGCCTTGTGAATCAAAATTTCATTTCTCCCTCTCTTTCTGAGTTTACTTTTTTGTCATACTGTTTATGCTTCTGCAGCCGCACTACAGAAACTCCCAATCTCGAGTCTGAAGTTAATAAAGAGTCTATGATAGGATATTCATTCTGTCTTACGTCAGATTACAAAATCATGGGCACTTAATTTCTCGACAGACAAGTCAGAAGTTTGTTTTTATTTTGTTATGTTGTTTTTGGAAAATTTACAACAATGCTAACTTGGGAGATAAGTGGGCTATCATATGCAGCATCCATTGGGTAAAAACAATAAAAGAGCAGCATACGGATTAAACAAGTAAGCTAACATTACAGTTAGCTTCCTTTAGCTAACACTACCATTATCATTAGCTACTGTTAGCAAACAGTACTGTTACTTTCTGTTAGCCAACACTACCATTTGGTACTCATAGTGAACACTACCATCAGTTGCTGGTAGTTAACATTCATTACTGTTAGCTATTTGTAGCTAACACTACTGTGAGCTACTGTTATCGGACAGTACCGTTAGCTTGTTAGTAAGCTACTTAGCTATTACTACAGGTGGAAAAGTAAAAATTAGGACAGCTTAAGGGTTATCTTAAAGGAGCGATATGTAACAACTGCATGCCCAGAATGAGTACAGCTGTCTAAATAGCGAGTGTGAGCCATAGATGGTATATTAAATCACTTGAAATCCTGTTTAATGTACAGTAAATGGTTAAAGTGAGTGAGTTGTTTTCCCTCTACCCACTCCTGCTCAGAGTCGAGGAAGCTCAGGCAGGCTGCAGGAACACAGCGGGAGTGCAAGACGAGCACACCACTGTAATTTGTTGCCAGGATGAGTCCTACACTGTAGACTGATCAGCTGTTTATAACTGATAGTTGTCTGTTGATGTAAAGCTTGTTATCCTGAAAACAAAAGCCCACTGACTGCATTAACATATTGCTCAATTTAACCGTTATAAACATCTTCTACTTGCAAAGCATTATTGATCACTTCTTATAACTCATAAATGGACACTTACTCATTCAGCAAACATTCGGCGTTAATTTAAACTCTAGTTAACACGAAATGGGCAAATTAAAATAGTCATTCTAGCCATAGCATTTCTGTCAAGTTTCAACTTAACATGTTTCAGATGGCATATAATGTTCATTTTATGATTTATGACAGTAATTATGTTACAAACTTCTTTAAAGTTAGGAGAGTTTATTTTAGATTTCAGGAAGTTAGACATTTCCTGTCTTAATCACATCCTAACCCTAATTTTCAGGGTTACCAAACAGTTGAGATAGGATCTGCAGCTTTCGAAGTTTCTTTCCAACGAATAAAAAAAAGATGAAGACCAAATGTAACAAGACTCCTGCTGCAAAACTGAACCGTTGTGTATGTTTTCAATTAAGTGATTTTTATTTTCTGTTCAAATGTGTATCAGAGGACACCTTCACATGTATATTTAACTAACAAATTTCTGTTGTTTTATGTGTATATAATTTACTTTTGATCTTTTTCATTTACTTGTTTGAGATGCACATGACTCTAAACTTTGGACACAGTGACTCAATAAGCGGTGATTGTTATGGTCCTGAGTGGGTCCTCTCTTCTTTGCAATTTTGTGGTGGAGGCTGTGACACAGAGTCATGTCCCTGAAGCTCATGACTCATCCTGCAGGGACCATAAATCAGAGCCATGAAAATCAGCACTGTGGCAACTCTGTGTGCATGTTTGTGTCTATGTGTGCGGTCTGTTGTATGACTTTGACTTAGATATCAAAGGTCTTTTCCTGACTCGCCTCTTTGGGGGTATAATTGTTTTGGTCTCTAATCAACAACTTTGGTCAAAGTCCAGCAAAGGACAGATCATAGGCTAGAAGTCAAGTCACTTTCACCAACATTCATTCTGCATCTGAATTTACAATGTGAATGCAATCTGAGATCTGAGTGGGGTTTTTTTTTCACGATGTGGAAAACATTAGTCAAACTTTTTTCCTGCCTTCTTTCTTCTCCATCTTACTCACTTAGATACACCAAATAAGGGAGGCTGTTTCCATGGAAACCATATTCTGGATTATATCCATCTGTGATTCATATGAAACTATTCACAGTACAGCTGGAGCAGTTTTAACAAACTCATCAAATGGTCACATCCAACATTAAGACTGTAGTTATACTCTTGTGCCATCTAGTGGTCTGGCAGAAGTACAGCAAAAAGAAATCATATTTTCACTTGTTGCAACCAAAACAATTTGATGCTCCAAGCAAACCCCAAACGCCCCATATCACCACCAACAGCGCTTTTCAATTAAACATCCATCCACGGCTGTGTGGCACTCAAGAGTCTCCTCACTACACTGCACACTGCCCTCAGGAAATGTTGAATTTTGACTATACATAATATTTGGATTTCAACTAAGGACAAAAATATTTTTGGCTGCCTTTTATGCTTTTATTAGCAAGACACAGCTGAAAAGTGATGGGGAATGGAGAGAAAATGACAAGCAACAAAAATCCCTAACTGCACACAAAAACTTCAGTTTACCAGTTGGAAACGGTTTTAACTTTTGTAATTAAAAGGCCCATCCGAAGTTACTGTGACCCACCCAAAACTGAAATCCTGGCACCTGCTTGCAGACAGTAAAAACTCTGAGAAATACTGATGCAGATTATCTAACTAGTTAGCTAGAACTTTGCTAACATTAGCTGCCAGATGTAATTAGCTAGCTAATGACTGAAGTAGGTTACTGCTAGCTAGTTAGGTAGTGTTTTGCTCATAGACACCTGACGCAAAGAGGGCGCCCATTCAGTTAAATCAGACTTGCTCGCCTGGTGCATATGCCAAAAACTTTTCTAGCTTCCGGGTTTAGGGGAGAGGGGAGAGTCACCTTAATTGTAATGTGTTACAGTTTGTCTTCAAGGATGGGGCCAAGCCAGGATGGGACCCGATGAAGGGAACCCACCCAAAAATGGTCATTATCTACTCATCCTCATGCCGATTGAGCATCAGCTTTATTTTGTTAGTCTACAAATCAGTGCTGAAGTTTCACAGGAAAACAGTGTTGTAGAATCTCCCAAACAGTTGAAGTGAATTGTGACCAGTTTTCAAATATAAAAAAACAGCAGAATAAAAACATAAAATGCCTTTATAGTGCTCGTCTAGTGTAATTCAACTCTCTTAAAGCCCCGACATGCCCTTTGCACACTGTCACAACACACACCCCCAGTTCAGATGGTGTGCATGTGAACATGGCTCCAAGCTAAGGATCTACACTGAAGATCCAGGCTAAAAACATGGTGTAAATAAAAATTTTTTTTTAGTCAACTTGGCATGTTGGGGCTTTCGGGAGACTTGGACTAATGAGCAGTATGGGGGCATTTTATTTTGGCTCATTTGTTTTTTAATGTTTGAAAACTGGTCACCACTGACTTAAATTGTTCGGGAGATTCTGCAACACTGTTTTCCTGTGAAACTCCAGCAGTGTTTTGTGGACTAAAAAACTAAATCTGACCTTAAGTCAGCACGAGGGTGAGTAGATAATGACTCACTTTTCATTTCCAGTTGAACTATCCCTTTTAACTGTTACACGGTGGGGGAAAGAAAACACTGTGCATATCCTCTCAGCTGTGACAACTAACAAAGCGTTGGCTTGCATTTACGTGTCAGCAAAAACGAAACAAACAGACATGGAGCACATCAACATTTTTATAAGCTGTATCATCATCTATAACAACATCACAATGGTCTGAGCTCATTTCCCATGGCAACAGCGACAAACCGGATGTTGGAAGGGGTGGTAAGGTCAGATCAACTGTGTTATTATTTAACAACTGAAACTGTGCAAAGACAGGGGCTTTGCTGCCTGTGTGAGCGTGTGTGTGTGTGTGTCCAAGAAAGGTGTGGTGTGTATTAGTGAATGTTTGCTCAAGTCACACCAATTCACTGTGTCCGCTGAGAAATCGTATATTTTGCAGTATGTTGACAAATGTATGTATGATCTCAGGATTAGTAAGACTCCTTACTGAGGGAACAAGCTTTGGTGTGTTCACTGACCTCACAGATCTGTTGCTTCATACTCGGAGACAGTTATTCGTCTTCAAAAATAATGATTGCATTGTTTTAGACCACATGATAAACATACAGTGTGTATATATATCTATGATTGGCGTGATGCCTCCTTCTACTAGAAAAAAAAAATCAACTGAACAAAAGCGATATTGAGGAAACAGTCAGCAAAGTAGGAATTCCCAACTGTAAATTCAGCTGTGGGTCACATGGGTGTGGTGATTGTGTAAACTGAGGGGTGAACACAAACTCTTGCTACCCACACACATACAGACACACACACACACACACACACACACACACACACACTCAGAGCGTCGTAACCTGGCAACTTGAGTGTTTGCACTGTAACCATGAACAGTGGTAGACCACAGAGTGAAGCCCAGCCCGAGGAGGCGTGTCAGAGATCTTCTTTGCCCTGAGTTTACCCTTGCAGGCAGGCCTTCCTCAGTTAAGGATCAGCCTGCTTCACTAGGATTAGCAGACCCTGACCACAAGTGGCTCTGAACCCTGAATTATAGAAATCCCATCTATGCCAGTCACGACTAAAGCATTTGCTTGTGAAGAAGTGCTGCCTTGGAGACTGAATTTTGGAGCAAAAAGAGTGTCTCTTCTGTTCGGGGTGAGTGAGGAGGAGGTTATCCTGTTCAGCCTCTCCTCCCCTGTGTGATCCAACTTTGACCAGACATGAAACACAATGAAAAGAATTTCATGGAAAAACAGTGGTGTGGTCATTCGCTATGCCCTGTGACTTTTTTTTCTCACTGCCAAGGGCTGTCTTGCTTAATGAAATCAAACTAATTTGAATGCAGCAAACTTTATTCAGTTATGAAGCCCCCTGTCACCCAATTTATCTGTTCGTGAATGTGTCATAATTCAGAGTTGCAACATGATTTTCACACAGAGGTGTGTTCGTGCCTGGAACATTCTGCAGATTCCTCACAGCAGTGATAAGCAGGGTTTAATCACAGATAGAGGGAGAGGTTCGTCTGCCCTTTCACACTCAGGGAAGCATAAAATACAGGTGGGGATTACATCATAATACCTAATCTTGGTGGTAAACCTGCCAAGGGAGTGAGTGCACTGTGATCTGGACAGAAATTAGCACAAACTAATGGCTGGGAAATAGCTTTGATTTGTCGCTTTGTGTCCATTTTAATATTTATACAAGTAAATACTCAATGAATCAGAGGTGCTTTTATGTTTAATTGAGAGAAAATGTATGATAACTTGCAGGCAAACACAGGCAATAACCAGCAGACACAGCAGGTTTGAAATTCATCAGTGTATTTAATGGACAAAACTATGTTTATTACAAAAATTGAAATGCTTTTTGGTCTCTTCTAGTCTCCTCTGCGGTCATCTTTTACTTCTTTCCAGTCTTCTTCATGTGCATCTGATAGCACTGCTCACAGGCAATGGAAAGTCCAACAACCAGAGAAACAAACTCCTCGAAGTCCACCTGGCCATCGCCATTGGTGTCCAGGTCCTTCATGATTTTGTCCACGGCAGCGGGATCCTTCTGAGACTGTGGGGAGTTCGGGAGAACAAGAAAACTTTAGGTTCAACTGTATTATGTGATAAGTGATGCATACACTGTGATTGCAAACTTGACGTGTTGCTCTCGTCTCACCATAAGGAAGCCGGACAGCTCGTTCTCCATCAGCTCTCTGAGCTCTCGTCGGCTGAGTGTGCCGCTCCGGCCCTCTTTAGAGGCATAACGGTGGAACACCTTGATGAGTGACTCCATGGCGGTCTCCAGTTCTGAAGGCATGATTGCTGAGGTCTTTAGACTGAAAAACAAAGTTCACAAAGAGAATAAATTATTGAGTATAATAACTGAAAGCCTACAGTTTATCTTAATTAACCTTTCCCAAGTCCTGCCTGTTTTTGCTCTGGGCTCCAATTCACCATATTCATGTGGCAGCTATTTTCCTCTGATGTCTCCAGGATGACCTCCTGGATGTAAGTCTTACAAATGTACGAAATCTGTCCAGTTGTTATCATTTCGCTGACTCCCTTTTCAGCAACTTAAAAGACAATGGATAGTGAAAATCTGGAGGGACATATTTTTAAGAAAATAACATATTTGATAACCCATTAGCAACCATGAGACAACAGCTAACATTAGCATTCAACCACCTCCTAGCTAACAGTACTGTTCTACAGTGTTACAAAATGCAATGGTTAAGGTGTAAATTAATTCTTCTGTTGATATTACAGAATTCATTTACATCTTTCCTATTGTATCATGTGACACTATCCGACAATAATGTCAGGTAGGAGGTGGCTAATGCTAATGTTAGCTGTCGTCTGAGATTGGGTTATCCTCCAGATTTTCACTATCCATTGTTTGCTGATCAATGAGGAGTCAGTGAAATGATAACAATTTGTCAGATTCAGTACATTAATATGATTTGAACAACCTGGAACACAGCAATACAAAATTATTTGTATGATAACAGCGTCTGACCTAACCACCCTGAGCGAGTGTCGTCAGAGGAAAATGGACGTCTTATGGATATGGTGAATAACAGATAAGTGAGCTTGGTATCCAGTGGAACATTTGTCAACTTTCTTTTTGACTGTTTCCTGATATGCTACAAGCTAGTCTCGTCTATGTTGAAAAGAAAACCAAATTCCTCAGATGTGCAAAAGATGTTGCTGGAGTACGTCGCATCTTCAGTTAACTAATGTAAGCAAAGCACTAGCTAACTAGCTAGCTAGTGATTGACACACACACACACACATATACACACTAATAATGCTATTTTGGAACAACTAACTTGCACCTGTATAGGCTACTTGTTCGAGTAATAAAATTAAAGTTCACCTTATGTATGTGACTTTTTCAAGGTACACTGAAGTAAAGCTTAAACTGATATTAAAGTGCATTTTTAAGCATGACTACACTTTTAATGAAGTGAAATAAAACCACACTTAATAAAAAACATGAACAGTGCATTATAAATGTCTTAGTATAGTTTACAATACATTTACATTTAAGTGCACTTATAGATTGCAGATTTACATTTATATATATTTTTGTACACTGAAGTACAGTTTTTAAAAGTATTCATATACAGTAAATTATGCAAAAAAAAGTACAAGTACATTTTAAAATAACTTTTACACTAAAGCATACTACTTTTTTATGTGGGTTGGATGAAAAGGGGTGTGGTATAGGGCAGCAACACTCTGCTCTCCGCTCCAACTGATGATTTATACTCATGAGAAGTGTCATGAGAAGTGAGAGACGTCTGTTATTAGCTTGTTAGAGAAAAGACAATGAAGAAAATCACAGAAATCAAGCATTTCTAAACAAACTGTGCGCTGTCACTGTGGCGTTGCAACAGTTAAAAAGAAAAGGAGAAGTGGGAGGGAAAACAGGGGTTGTGTGTTATTTGAGCAAGAGGGAATGGAAAACTTGAGCTGAATGATGAGGGAAAAAAATGTACAGAGGTCTGAAATGGTGGAATGTGATGAAGTCAATGAGAGAGAAAAACTAAGGCAGCAGAGGAGACCACATGTGTGCATGCTCACAGTCCAACCACACCCTATGTCCTGTACCTACAGATTATATGGACTCAACCGTGTTGACAATACTAGAAAGAGAGTATCTAGTGGAATAAAATGTGATAAACTGGAGCTGGTGTTAAATGTGTACATCTTAAAGTTCTTGCACAGAAGTAGTCCTTATTACTTTCAATAAAAATAGTCATTCAAAATTGTGAAAGTGTGAGTTTAAAAGTTGGAAAAAAAAGAAGGAGAAGATGAATACAATATAATTCTTCATAAGAGCTGCATAAAAACACTGAACAGTTGAAGAACTTCCTGTAAAACGGTCTTTAAAAACATTAACCACTGACATGCTTCCATTCAGAAAAGGTTTGACTGGCAGATAAAAAGTAAATAATCGACTATAATCAGCCAACCTGTTATACCTGCAGACTGTTTTGGGTTTGTGAGGGTCCTGACAAAGCCACAGCAGTTAGAGAGCGGCAGTGCCGTTGGTTCTTACCGTGCAGCGCTGGGATGTGGTCTGCAGACGAGAGGTGGGAAAGTTCAGGAGTCTGGAAGAACAGAGGCGCAGAATTTATAGACCGGCGCCGCCCTGAACGCTGTGCATTATGAGTCAGGCTGTGTGGACCGGTGATGGGCGGTGACACCACGGTTACACACTCATCTTTATGTCTGGGAGTTGTTCCACTTCCTCCAGGTCAGTGAAGTTATCAAACAAGTGAAATAAATGCGTAGACCACAACTTTACTGCTAACGGTACAGATAATAATAAATAAAAAACACAGAACATCTTCGGCTGGTCGTTCGAGTGTACAGAAAGTTCATGCAGACGAATGTGATCAAATGTGATTTTTAAAAAAACATCCTGTAAGTCATTATAACGGGAAACTTTATCTAAATAATGGGTTAGGATCTCAAAATAACTCAGTATCTCAAAATACTCACAAACTTTCTCAAAATGATAACTTCGTAAAATAATGTCTTAGTATCTGAAAAAAAAACTTGGTATCTCAAAATAATGTCTTAGTATCTCAAAATAATGAGAAATTTTCTCAAAATAATGCCTTAGTATCGTAATGTCTTAGTATCTCAAAATAATTAAATGCTGTCTCAAAATAATGACTTAGTGTCTCAATAATGTATTATTATTTAAAAATAATGACTTAGTATTGTCAAATAACGTCTTAGTATCTCAAAATAATGAGAATTTTTCTCAAAATAATGATTTAGAATCGTAACATAATGTCTTAGTATCTCAAAAAATGTCTTAGAATCTCAAAATAATTGACTTAGTGTCTCAATAATGTCGTATTAGTTCAAACTAATGACTTAGTATTGCAAAATTATGTCTTATTATCTCAAAATAATGTCTTATATAAAAAAAAATACTTGGTAAAAGTAAAAAAATATCTTTGTTTCTCAGAATAATGCCTTAGTATCTGAAAAAATAACTTAGTATCTCAAAATAATTAAATACTTTCTCAAAATACTGACAAACCTAAAAATAATGAGAAACTTTATGGTCATTTTTCTTTCATAAATTCCCTTATTTTTTAAGATAGAGGTCATTATTTTGAGATAGTAAATCTTTATTCTGAGAAAGTTTCTCATTATTTTGAGATACTGAATCATTCATTCTCATTATAATGTGTTAGAGGATCCTTGGGCTTCCACAGAGGCAAAAATATGACCATGACATGATTAATAATCGATTAATCGTCTTACAAATGAAATGTTCTTGTGTGTTGTAAGTAAATTTCTGCCACCTTTGACACTGCTGGTATCTGCGAGACCAGACCAGTCCCTTCAGCTATTTGTTGAGTCTTTGTGGACAGAGGAGAGACTGTTGGACCTCTGATAACAAAACATGATGGAGTCAATGAACGGTGTTCACTCAGGAGTAAACAAGATCAATAATTCCTCAGTGACTGCACAAGTGATTGGATTTAGGCTAAATCATCAAAAACCACTGTTAACATTTTTATTATTTTGCTATGAGATGCTTATATCGTGCACAACAGTCAACACTGAGTTTACATTTGGTGTTGTCTTTCATAAATCTACAGTGTCAAGGGTTGGGAAGATTACTCTAAAACTAAGGTAATCAAAGTATCATGAAATTAAAGTAATGTCACTTGAATACTTCCCGTTACTTTTTCATTACCTCAGTATAAAATATGGTGAAAAGGTTTAACCTAATACAGAGTTTTTAGGGCTGCAACTAGTGATTATTTTCATTGATAAATCCATCGGTTATTTTCTCAATTAATCGATTCAATGGTTGGTCTATGAAATGTCTGAAAATTGTGAAAATTGTTGATCACAGCTCAAGACGACGTCCTCAAATGTCTTGTTTTGTTTACTGAATATAAAGAAACCAGACAATATTCACATTTAAGAAGCTGCAGTCAGAGAATTTTTACATTGTTTTAATTTAAAAATGACTCAAAACAGATTAATCATTGCAATGTATTATGTTGGTTGTTACGTTTATTAGTTTGTCCAGATCTTCTTTTCTTTGTTGTCCCAAATTTATTGATTAATTGATTGATTTACAGACAAAAAATGGCAAAATTTCCACCCAGTGAAGCATTTTTTTTTGTTCACGGCCGTGATAATGAATTGGTGCATGGTAGTATTTTGTTTTAAAACTGTAATCCTACTAATAATCCCCATTTTTACTAAATCTGTAATCTGATTCTGTCTTTTTTTTTTCTTATCTATAACTGTAATGAAAAACAGTTACCTTTTTTGTATCCAAATTACATAATCCTGTTACATGTAATCTGTTCCTCCCCAAACCTGCTGGTAGTCTAGTGAGGCTGCTGGTTTTATTCTTGCCTCTTTAACCCTACTGTCAAAGTGGTAGAAGCCAATCACAGCACAGTAGGACGGGACTAGGCAGAACAGTCTTAGGAAAAAAAAAAAAACCTAGGTAGCACGGGAGCCTCCCAGACTGGTACTGGTTCAGGCCAGATTGATCCAGTTTATTCTCATAAATATATCTACATAGAATAATCATTAAGAATAACAATCAGCACATTTTTTAAATTGAAAGTAAATAAGTCTTTCAGTGCATGAGGATAACTGAGGTTCGGTGCGTGCAGAGACAACGTCTCCCGAGTCCTCCAGAGCTTCAACACTGTCGATCACTCGGCTGGAGGAGTGGTGGCTTCACCTCCCTCAACATTCATGCAGCGGAGGCCGAGGAGAACTTGCTCAAACTCCGCCTGAACAGCTGTAGAACCAGAATCCTTCATATGACAGAGAAAGAAAAGACAATTGCATTTTAGGTATTTTTTTTTTTACATAATTTTATTAAACCTTAGAGATATAATTGTATATGATCAAACGTACATTCAGTAAACACATATAAATGAGCAGCTCTGCCATAATATTTTGCTTTTACTAAGACATGTTGTGTTTATTTTGCCATCCTCATATATGTTAATGAGATAAACACAATATGAGGAACACTTTTCTCCAGTACACCATCATCACCTGGTATCGATCTCAGAAATAAAAGTGTTTTTTCCTCTTGCTGAGGCTATGATGAAGAGTTTACACAGACTTTACAACTGGGTTCTTAGTTTCATGGGCCTCCATATTTCTTAGCAATACAACTGGTTGCCTGACTTACACTCACAGTAACTTAACAGTTCTGCCCAACTTCTGCTAACTGTTTTCTTCTGTAAACATGTATAATCACAATCATTTTTATTTTTAACAGAATATTTCTGGAGTTTGGCACTGCAGTTTTTACTGAGGTAAAACATCTGAGTGCCTCTTTTGCCTGTTAATAAATAATGTGCCCTCTTGTGGTCAAAACTACAAACTGCCACTGCATCACATGGGGATTTTATGTGTTAAAATAAAATTTGAATAATTTGTTTTTCATTAAAAAGCTTTGTTTTCTCTTTTGTTAAATGAGTCTTACTCTCCTCTCATGCTCATTAACTAACTGAGCGATGGGTGGTTGGGAAAATGTGGACTTTAGAAGTGATGGAAGATTTTTCCAGATCCTTGCAAAAGTAGCAAAACTGCCACATGAAAATAATAAAAGTCATGCATTTAAAGTCTACTCTCATAAAGGTCTATTAGCAGTACAGCTGTAAAAGTTTTAATAACTTATCAAATACTCATGTCCAACATTATGATTTCTGTTATACTCTTTGGCCATCTAGTGGTCGAGCAGAGTGCACACCACAACAGCCTCTGGAAATTTTGACCACAAACCAAACAGAAGGTTATTAATTTTTTCAAAATATTATTTGGATTTCAACTAAAATGAAAAGTATTTTGGGGGCTTTATTATAGAGACACGGTGGAGAGATGACAGGAAATGAGGAGAGAAAAAGATGGGACACGATGTGGAGGACGTTGATGTCTCTGCCTTTTAGTGGGCAGCCAAAATTTTTGCTATTTTATTAATTCAGTTGATGATCCAGTGATTAAGATTTACATGGGTTTGTTGGCAGGATATGTATTTTGGTTAATTAATGTTTCTATTATTTCACAATCACCAGATCAATCACCAAAAATCAATGTGATTTTTGTTACTTTAGAATGAGCCTTTTATATCTGCAGATGGCACCGAGTCTGACACGTTACTGTTTGAGCTGAATGGAACAGAACCTTAAGTCTTATCCTTGGTAATACCTGTGTTTACTCTGCTATTTCATGTTTAAATGGCTGCTGTGAAACGGTGCCTAACAAAGCCATGGCCGTGTACCCACCCTTCAAAGGTCGGGCAGATGGCATCCGATAAAGAAGAGTGTTCACTCAGCGTTCAAAAGAAAAAAAAAAAAGTGCACATATCCCTGAAGCTGTGAATATGACGAGCAAAGAGTTTGATCACATCAAGTGACAGCTAACAAAACAAAAAACATGCATCAGTAAAAACTCAAAGGGACAGAGCTGCTTTTATATCTACATGAGAAAAAATGTGTAATATTGTGCCAAATTCTTCTGTGTATTTAATGGGCAAAACTTTCTATTCTAAAAAAAAAATCTGAAATGCTTTTTGGTCCCTTCTAGTCTCCTCTGCAGTCATCTTTTACTTCTTTCCCATCTTTGTCTCTGCTCACAAACAATGGAAAGTCCAACAACCGGAGAAACAAACTCCTCAGAGTCCACCTGGTCATTGGCGTCCAGGGCCTTCATGGTTTCGTCCACAGCATCAGGGTCCTTCTGCAACTGTGGGGAGTTCAGGAGAACAAGAAAGCTTTGGGTTCAACTGTATTATGTGATAGGTGATGTATAAATTGTAAACTCTGTGATTGTAAACTTTACGTTGCTCTCGTCTCATCTTAACAAAGACAGACAGCTCGTGTGCCGCTCCGGCCCTCTTTAGAGGCGGAACGGTGGAACGGTGATTGCTGAGGACTTTAGACTGAAAAGCAAAGTTTAAACAGATGAAATTGTTGAATATGATCACTGATATCATACATTTTAGCTTAATTTTGTAGACAAGAAACACATTACATTCCAGAAAAATGGAAAAGACTCTTGTTTTGAAGGATTTGCTGGGACAAGTTGGAGTTGGAAAGTGCTACAGTGTGTTATTTGTGTAAGACAGAATGAAAAGCGTCAGCTGAATGAGGAAAAAAATGTGCGTTAAGCCCAAAATGCAGCAGATACAATAGCAGCAGAGTGCATGTGTGTTCATGCCCACAGTCAAACCACACCCTCTGCAGTGTACCTATACACAATCATGGATTCAACTGTGTCAACAATACAAGACAGAGAGTCTCCAGTGGAGTAAAATGTGATTAAATTTTGATCAGGGCTGCCCAAACTGGGGCGCCCGGACCAAAGTTGGCTAACCATAATGTTTGATTCGGCCCACCAGATGTTTCTAGCTTTAATTAAGAATGAATATATACATTTTTATTTATGACGGGTTTTTTTTGTCTGTCGTCTCCTTTGTCTCTCTCACCTTTCCAGTCTACCTTCAATAGAGACAAAAGCCCTCAAAATAATATAAACACCTCTTTAAATAGGATCCTATATTATGAATTAGTTTTCATAAACTGAGCAGACGGATAGAGCAACTCCTTGCACAGGAAGTTAATGGAACTTTGGATCTTAGTATAATTTTGTATCTGTACAACACATCAGGTTTGTGCTTTTGTCTCGTGGCCCAACAGTAAGTTTCAGTTTTGCCTCTTGAAGGGAAAAAGTTTGTCCAGCCCTGATTTAGATATTACAAACAGTCCATGTTCCCTCACAAACAGCAGTGAGCACAACTTAAATCTGCCTGTTGGACGTCCTGGAGCAGCTCGAATCCTCCACCCTGTGATCCACAACGAGGTAAATATGAATATTGTAAAATAAAGCTAAATTTTGAATTAAAACAGTTTAAAACAGTGTTTTAGTTTAGAATTAATTATGGACCTTTTCATGTTTACTTATTTTTCTGGTAAATAAAGAAATTAATAATGCTTGTTTATTAACTGGCCCCTAAAATATGAAAATAAAAGATTTACAAGTGAAAATAAAGAAATAAAGGAGAATAAAATATTACTAAAATTTAAAAAATATATAAAGACACTCAGATATGTGATATCTGATGTTTTTCTTTATTTAAATTCTTTATGAAGAAATGTACTGACACTTTATTCATTGTAGGTCCTCAGCAAAGTTTCCTGAGATGATTGTTTGTACATTTTTTTTTTTTTTTGTCAGTTGAGGAGATACCCTCTAACATGAGAAAAATCTGGGGGTGGAGAGTGTGTCCCCCCTCTCTCCCTCCGTCATCCCGTTGCGCCGGAAAAGGCAGAGCAGTGGAAAAAGGAGGCGTTGCCCTCCAACAACACATCAGCTGCAAATTTATGCAAAACAGTAAAAGCTCCAGTGCTGCTGCTGCTGCTGCTGCTGCCGCGGCCGTCCTGACCTGCACACAGAGACGAGAAAAAGCGCACCACCAGCAGCCCCGCAGGCCGCTCCGCCGCTCCGAGTCGTTCTGCAGCGGCCAGCCGGTGCAGGAGGACGCTGAGAAACCCCCACCGGTGACGGTAAGGACGGAGCCAGAACACCCCCCTCCTCCTCCTCCTCCTCCTCCTCCTCCTGCTCCTCCACCTCAGTTAACGAGCCAGACAGCAGCAGCGGTTAGCGGGATGCTAGGAGGAGTAGCCTCCAGTCCGGTGGATCCATCCAGTGTTAACTGGTCTGAAACATGGAGGAGAGCTAACTGCTAGCTAACATTAGCTCTGTGTGTGTTTGACTGAGGGCTGATGGAGCTACAGAGGCTGCAGGGAGCAGACTGTTCGTGCTGGGACAGGATGGTGTGTGTGTGTGTGTGTGTGTGTGTGTGTGTTTGTGTGTGTGTGTGTTTATATACAGAGGAGGGGGGTGGACTATTGCAAAGATCAAATGAATAGGTCCAGCAGATGATAAACTTGTACAATAGATAATTAAATAAATAAATAAATTGTAGTAGATGATGATATATGTTTTTGTAGAAAAAGAAAAAGCTCAGAGTTTGTTTTTTTTAAAAAAAAAAAAAAGATGCTGGAGGACCTCTGGACCAGACTCTGACCAAGTTTTTGGATGTTTTGGTTTGTGCCGGTTCGATATCTGGTTTTTGGGGCCGATGCCGATACCGATATTAGGGAGTAAACTTCCAGTATCGATATATTGGCCAGGGCTGCACAATTAATTGAAATTTTATCAAAATTGCGATATGGCTTTCGGTAATTTTCAAATTGCAGGAGGTGCAATATTTGTCAAAGGTAAAACGTGTCTCAAAAAACTTTTAAATTAATGAATAATTTTTGTTGTTGTTGATTTACAGCTCGTTAGTAACCAAATTTAAGAGATCCTTATTAAAAATGTTTGTTTACTGTAAGTTTATTTAAACAATTAAATATAAGATGAAACAATTTAAATGTCAGCTGATATGTGATGGATTTTTTTAAGCATTCATATAATCTTGAAATATCTTGTATTGGTCGGGCTGCAATTAAAAATGGATATTATGCAGTAAATGTGGAACGCCTTTGATATTTTAGAGGGAAATCAGTTTCCATACTCGTGGCAAATGCATTTTTATTATCCACAAATTAAATCCAGATTAACAAATGTAAATAAAAAATTGAAATTACGGTGATCCTCTCTGCATCTTCTGAGCCACAAATACCAAGCATGAAAAAACACCAAGTACTCAACTTGTATTTGTAATGCTCCCTGTTAGTGTCTAAAAACATTTGTGAAGTTGTCTTCGTTTTATCTACAGGCTGCAGATTCTGTGTACAGCTGGTGTGCATTTATTAACATTTCATTTTTGTTTAGTGTTGCAAGTTTCCTCAAATGAATGTTGGTGCTTATTGAAAAAATTGACTATTCTGTGCACTCTTTATTTAACAGATTTGCTTGTACAATGTTTAGAGATGCTGCAAAGACGTTTTGATTTTCTTAGCATATTTTATCAATTAATTGGTAAGTTATTCTTTTAAGTTCTAATTGAACTTTATTTAAAAAGCTTTCCTTGTCCATGTCCAGTGGGTAAATATGTATTTATTGAATCTTTTCTGCAAGAAAACTGTCATTTTTAAGACTCTGAACTATTGTGATATGATGCCAAAAACTGATCAAATTAAAAAATGTTGAAAGTGTCAGAAGAAAACATCAGTCTGTAAGTATTTACATCTGTCTGACCATGACTACTGTATATCAGTCAGTGTTAAAATCATCCACCCAGTGAAATATGGATTCAGTTTTGCGCAGCGTCTCAGCTCAGTGAAGTATTGTGTTAGTCAGGAACAGTGATGGGCGGTTTCTCACAAAGTGTAATGTGTTTTTTCTCTCCGTGTTTGACTGATGGACGACTCCTCTGTCTCCTCAGCAGCCATGGAGACGGATGGAGAGCAGAACCAGCAGGGGGCCTCGACCAATGGGAGCCCTGCATCTGGGACGAGCTCCCGCCCCTCTCCAATGAATTCCATGTCTCTGTATGAAAGACAGGCTGTGCAGGTAGGTGTGCGTGCGTGAGTGTGTGTGTGTGTGTGGGTGCCTGTCAGAGGTTTGTTTACAGTTTACAGGCTTCCATTCTGCCCAGATTTGTGCCAAAATTCCTTTGAGTTCTGGATGAATCAAAAGCCTCAACCTCGCTTCTAATATCTACTTTTTATTTATTATGAATGTAATTATTTTTTCTTAAATGATTCTCCTTTGACTTGACAGGTTAAAACAATGATTACAATAAAATGTATTAAATCCATGAAGGGGTTACAGTTTTGAAGTGTGTGCAACACATAAAATATTAAAATCTGTTGTTTATTTTACATTTTGGCTTATTATTTCCTGAGATTGACGTAAGATTCATTTAAAACTCTTGTGAACTAAACCTTTTAAACTATAGCTGGAACCAGTCTGATGCGTTATCAGTTTTTTTCCATGTGTTTTGTGTTTCTAAACGCTATGCTCAGCAGCGTGCAGGGAGAGCTGAATAGTGCTTTTCATCTCTACTCTCCATATGTGTGTAATATAAGAGAAACTCGTTCCAAATCACTGTGTTACAGTACAGCTGGATTGAAGAAATGTACTCGCCACCTCACTCATAGTGTAATAATAAACCACTGTATTCTGAACAAACACATTTCAAACAGTAAAATTTGCATTTTTTAACATGCACTGTATCAAAAAATATGCAAATGAGGGGTGTCTCTCTCAGCATATTAGCTGCACATGTCATCAGAGACAGTGTCCCACAAAGGTTGAAAGACGCCATTACATAACTTGCTTTAAACAAACTACACAAGCTTTCCAGACTTGAGTTCACTTTCAGCCTCATGCAATCCTACTACCACTACTAGGGCTGCACAATTAATCGCAATAAAATCCCAACACGGCCAAATGTAATATCCACATCGCAAAACCAAATCACAATTTTTCTGAAAGAGCAAGAATGTGTGAGAAAACAGCATTATAATGAGGTACTGTAGTGCTGCAATGATGACTTGGCCTAAAAATCTTGTTCTCTAGATGAAAAATGTTAAATTGGTACAGACCTCAATAAATATTGCACCATCACGATTTTAAGTTTAATGCAAAACTGATCATTTCCACTAATTGTATGGCACATCAAATTTCAGTCAAAATAGTTGAAATAAGACTTTTTTTTTAGCAAATTGTGCAGTCCTTACTACTACTACTACTACTGCTACTACTACTAATAATAAACATCAAATAAAAAGAGTGCTGGTAGCGATATGGTTTCGGCTGATGTCCTAATTCAGATATTGGAATCAGAACTGAAAAAAAGTGGATTGGTACATCTCTCAGTACATAGACTATAGACCCATCTTTAAATACTGAAGTCACACAATAACGAAAACAAACTAGAGACCAAGGCAGCGGTAGACCAGCAAGCAGGTAAACTGACAGATTTTGGCAGTGGAGTCCCAAGTATCCCGTTAAATTACGTCTTCAGCGTTTCGTCTGCTGCTGTTTTGCTCTCAAATATGCGCCTAGCTGAGAGGCAAAGTTGAGGATTATAAATAAACAAAAATGAAAAAGATACAGCCTGTGTTGTTGTTGCAGGACTTCACAAACGTTCTCACAGATTTCTAAGTGGAGCATTCAATACGACCACAAGTAGGCTGCCTGCCTGGGGATCAGACGGCACATAACCATGAAATGATTCAGGTCTCAATTTAACAAAAATGAGACTTTGGGAAGCTTTCGGCTGCTCGCAGAGATGAAAAAAGTGATTAAAAAAATAAATCTACCACCAATAGATAATTGAAAAATGAAATTAAATACACTTATTCATTTTAATGTGGCATTTCTTACATTTCTAGTAGTAAAAATCTGGCTAATGTTGTTTTAGGGAAGGTGTAAGCGTAAGGCACAGTGTCGAACATGTGAACGGAGCTTGTTTGTGTGTCTAAGTGAGATCAGGAGGATGCACTTTGTTTTCGTATTTTATGATTTATGTTTGAGCTGATGGGCAGGAAGTGATGGAGAGCGACTGAAGCAGGGAGGTGAGGAGAGAGATTGAGTCATGGAGGGCTGATGGAGGTTCTGTATAATTTTCTCAGGCTTCTGTCACCGTGCACAGCCATCTGTCTTTGTCACCCTGCACACACTAATCCAGCCCGCCGCGCTCGCTTTCATCCCGCAACTTATTACTGTACGAGCCTCTGCTCATACATCAGGCAGCTGGCAGCAGGAGGCTTTACGCTCTGCTACAGCGTCCCTCCCTCTCTGCTTCCTCTGCCCTCCTTTCTCTTACTCCTGCTTCCTTCCTATTCTCTCATTTTTCATGCCTCTGTACTTCCCTTTTTTCCAAGTCTTCACATTTTTCTCCTTCTTCCTTCTGTCCTCCTTTCCTCCTCGCTGTTTGCCATCTCCCTTTCTCAACTTTCATCATCTTTCAGTACAACCTCCTTGCTTCCTCTCTGTCTCTTCTTCAAACATGTTCTCTGTTTCTCTGCTTCATTCTTATCTCTTTTCCCATTTGCTTTGTTTGCTTGTGCCCCTTGATTTGTCATTTCTCCTCTCCTCCTCTCTCCAGGCCCTGCAGGCGTTACAGAGGCAGCCTAATGCAGCCCAGTACTTCCAGCAGCTGATGCTTCAGCAGCAGATCAGTAACGCCCAGTTGCAGAACCTGGCCGCTGTGCAACAGGTAAAGGTGTGTGTGTTATGTCATTCATCATTTTTCCTGAATGTATGCTGTGGCAAGCCCAATTTTAAAATCCTTATGATGAGACATTCACAAAGGATTTTGCAGAGACAGAAAAGAACATAAGAGAAAGTCAGAATTAAAGACATCAGACACTTGATCTAATAAATCAGGAAACAGAACAAAATGAAATGGCATCATCCTAATAAAACAGACAAAAGAGAAACAAAATAAAAGAAAAATCTAATTTGCTGTGCACCCACATGGTCAGAATATTAAGTTTGAGACTATAAAAAAGAGCCATGTTTGGCTGTGATCACAGAAAAACACCGTCATGCACACCATCACCTGTAAATTCCAATTTACAGATTGATTGATTTTCATGATCAATGATAAAGCGATCAATTGCTGTTAAGAATTTAACATATTAAAAATTCAGTAACTGAAAATGTGTTGTGTGCCATGTCTCCACAGCTCACAGTCTGCTTTGTTATTTTGTATCTTTCTAATTGTTAATGATTAATCAATTTCAAGTAAGTTAAATATAATCCTGTTCAATCATCACTTATGACCAGCTAGAAGTGTGCAGTGGTATCTGTATCTGCAGAGACCCTACAGCCCTCTGCATGTATTTTTAAAAATTTTTTCTTCATTATTCCGCTGCCCTCAGGTCGTTTCATCAACCCAAAATGTTGGTATTTGATATCCTGGAAATAAGACTGAACAATCGGCCATCTTTATGCTCGGATGAATCCCACTGATTCTAACTTTGATGAACTCTTAAGTTTCGTCAACATGAATGTAATTTCTGGGTCTGTTACTGCCCTGTTAATACAGGTGTGTGCCTCCTGGCAAGTGGGGAAGAAAACAGTTGCAGGAATGTTGCGTTCAAACAGAATGAATAAATATGTAATAATAATAAAAAAGCAAGGAAGCATTTGAATGTTAATTTAGAATTTCAATGTCAAAGTTACAAATGAAGCTTCAAAGCTTCTAACTACTCAGTAGAGCCCAGGATCTTTGTCTGTTGGAATAACAAGGATTTATTCTGCAGCCTGACAGCCTTTGCACACATTCAGCTTTTGATTTTGTTTGTAATAGACTTCTCTTCTCTTCTCTTCTCTTCTCTTCTCTTCTCTTCTCTTCTCTTCTCTTCTCTTCTCTTCTCTTCTCTTCCTCTTCCTCTTCCTCTTCCTCTTCCTCTCAGGCTACGTTAGCTGCCAGTCGTCAGTCCAGTCCCTCCAGCAGCAGCTCTTCTCAGACCACCAGCACCACAGCTGTACGTACTGTTTCCGTGGTTACACCAAAATGGCTGCTCTCTGTCACGGAGAAGCTAAGAATTTTGTTGCAGGATTTCCAGTATCACTTTTTTACATTTTCTCCTTACTGACTCGTTTAAGTCATAATGACAACATTAATTCTGCATATTGATGTAACTGGTTATCATTTTGCAGGCCAGTGTAACATCTGGATCAGGGTCTACAACCAGCAGCCGTCCTATGGGAGCCTCAGCAACGTCCACAATCAGCCAATCAGTGCTGCTGAGTGGGACGGCAGGGGGGCAGGGACAAATGTACCTGAGGGTAAGTTTTACCATGAATGTCATATATCACTTTTAATACACTGTAGCAAGAATGTAGTACTTTTATACGTTTTCAAGGAAGATTATTTTATTAAATCATCCAGTCATTTTCGTGTCAAAACCTTACAAGCATTTAAACCTGTTAAACAGGCTGAAGTCTGCATTACATATTTTATAGCAGTGAAGTGTATCAGTGTATCTGTCATATGTACATGCAGATTATACTTACACACCAGTGCTAACTTGTTTTCTGAGTGTATGATGGTTGTCCTGTCGTCCTGCAGGTCAACCGCTCCCTGAGGGCCCCCATCTCCTCACAGCTCATTTTTATGCCGGGCAGCACAGCAACTGCTGCCGTGGCAACCGTCACCCAGCAGCCACAGGCTCAGCAACAGCAACAGGAAGTGACACCAACTTCCTCCTCCAGTAGCCAATCAGATAACGACCAGGTTTGTGGAACAATGATTTGAGGAAAACCTGATGTCTTTTCAGATTAATTCACATTATACTGATTCCTTGCCCTTTATATTTGTTCTCTCTCTTGCTCCCGGTCTCCAGGTGCAGAATCTGGCCATGCGAGGTGTGTCCGGTACCAAAGGCGTCGGTGTTAAAACTGAAGCCCCAGAGAGGAGTGACTCAGGTAGGCAAACTAAAACCTGCTTTCACTCCAGTGTCTGTGGCTGCTAGTTGTTGTAAGATTGCAAATTGGCTCAAACATAATCTGAATTAATGTATTTGTTGTTAAAGACACAATAAAAATGTTTTCCTTTTAAAGGGACAGTTCATCATAAAATCAGAATTCCATATTTTTCCTCTGGCTTATGGTGCCGTTTATCCGTATGGATAGTTTTGATGTGAGTAGCAGAGTTTTGGAGATATCAGCTGTAGAGATGTCTGCCTTCACTCCAACATAACAGGACTGAGTGGCACTCAGCTTGTGGGGCTTAAAGTGACAAAAAAGTTGAAAAACAGTCAAAAACAGTCGTTCCATTATATTCAGGAGAAGGCAGACTTCGCTTCAGCTGATATCGACTGATTAATAGCATGATATATATTTTCGATTTTGGTGTGAACTGTCCCTTTGACACCGGATCAAATGATTGTGTACATGAAAGCAGTCACTCATACTGAAGAACCCAAAGAGAATGATCATTTTTCTGCAGTTCTCCTTCACATCTTTCATCTTATTTTGCTCATTATTTTTCCAGCTCACAGCTTTACTATTTTGTTTGACTCTTACTGCTCTCATTACCCAAGTTTCAGCTGCTGCAGGGAGTTTTTTTGTTCCAGAAAAAAATCTCTGATACCCCTTTTGCACCACAAGAGAACATGTTTCGTTTTTGTTCGGCCACCTGATTTTGAAACATTCAGAACATTTCTACCAAAAATAAATTGGATTGGAACCTTTTAGTTCCTATCTGGAACTAAAAGACAGCAGGCTTTTTTTTTTTTTACCTGAAGTGTGAACCTATGTGGTCATATTCTACAGGTCCTTCTGCATTGTGCAACATCCTCTGTCGATGATGCATCCTTGATTACACTGGTTTGCTAGATAGCACCAAGGTTCCAAGAATCTTGATCTGGTTCAAGAACTAGATCTAATTTGGTGGAAAAGTGGTATGATAAACCCACTGTACACTGACCTGCTCAGCTTCAAAGAATCATGCTGGTGAACACAGTGGAACATCTTTCACCATATGAACCAGGTAATTAAGCAATAATTAAGGAATTGGTCGGGAGCAAACTAGAACAACTCGAAGGAAAGTGAAAATTGGACAGAAAATTGATAATAATTTTGCTCCGTATCTGTTGAATTTGTAAATAAGCCTCCATTTGCAAAGAGTTTCCCCATATCAAATTTATAAGGTGTTAATATGTTGGTGTTGCGTTCACAGCTTGTATTCGCTGCCCACAAGTTATCAAAAATTCTGTTAATTCCAGTGTAAATAGTTTAAATGTTGGTGTGTAACTAGTTTTTTCCCTCCCTTTTCAGCAGCATATTCCCTGGTCCAGCCCTCCCACCAGTCAAACTCCCAGTCACCCCCAAAGCCAAGCCAGCCTCAGCCGCAGCCGCCCCACATCAAAATCCCCACGTACCCTCAGCCCACCAACCTCAAAGCCCACCCGTCCTCCTCCTCTGGTGCTTCCTCTTCGTCCTCCACCTCCTCCATCCCTCTGTCCCAGCTCCTGCTTCACGGAACCCGGACTCTCACCACAGGCACCACAGCTCCCACAGCAGCACACACTCTGGTCCTCACGTCCAGTGCAGCGTCGCAGCCCCACGGGTATCCTGTCGGCACGGCGACGATCAAACCAGCGGTTAACGCTCAGACTCTGGTGGTGCAGCCCCTGCAGAAAACCTCGCTCAGTGCGGAGAAATCCGGCCACGGTAATGGACCCATCCCCATCCAACCCAAAACTCTGCAGGGGCTCCGCCTGCCCCTCCAGCTGCCTTCCAGGAACCCCCCTCCCATCCTGCCTGCCCCTCCGCCTGCCAGCAGCTCCGCCCAGCCCCCGCAGCCGCCGCACATCCCGGTCCAGATCGTGGGGGCAAGGCAGAGCACGCTTGGAAACACCCAGGCTCTGGCTCTGGCGCGGGGCAGCTGCTGCCAGGACGGAGCCGCTGTCCTCAGCAGCTCGTCCAGCCTGCTCACCATGGTGGCGTCCATCGCGTCCAGGGAGGGCGGGGTTGTAGGCCGAGGGGTGGGGCTTAAGACGCTTCAGTCGCCCCAGGAGGCCCCCCCATTGGCGCAAGTCTCTCAGGTGCACCCGCAGGCCAATCAGAGCTCTGGACAGAGTCAGAATGGACCCCTGGCTTCAAGCCCCGCCTCCTCCCAATCCCCCACTGTTTCGTCCCCTCCCACCTCCATGTCTCGCTCCTCCCTCTCCCTCCCTCTGGCAACAGAAGAGCAGAGAGGAGCGTCAGCTGCTGTGACCACTAATGGAGACTCATCGGGAAGTCAGACGCCACAGGTCAGCTGATTACTGTCAACTAACAGGGCTGTTGTGGTGAAGAAATTTAGGATTTAGGATTTAGGTTGGCTCAGTGCATTGTGCAATATTACTGCCATTTGCTGTTTGTTTTTTAGTGATAGATTAAGTAATTTGGTGCTTTTTTGTTGGCTTCAAATGAGGCTTCACATTCACAGTTTCTTTTAACTGTCCCTTAATATTACGGCATTAGACAACATACAACTGCTCCTAATGCCAACTTTGACAGGTTAACCTACAAAATATACCCTATAACACCTAAAACCTGGGTCCCAAACAGCTGGTGTTGTTCCATCTTTGAGACCGAACTGGTACTGGGCCTCGTATTGCTTCCTGAAAAAACATTGATTCATTTCTTTAACACACAGTCAAGGAGTCGAGTGTAAAATAAGACAGGCCTAGGCTCAGGGAAAAACAACAAACAAAGCATGAACATGGTAGTTGCTTGCCATCCCCCGCAGTTGGCTTGTCAATAACATGTTAGTACAACAGCGCCTTTAATTATTCAAGATTAAGTTAAGATTAAGTTTATTTTATAACATTTTATTTACTTGCAGTTACACAATTAGAGGTTGGATTTAAAGGACTATTTTGAGCACAGTACGCACAGTTTCTCCTACTACATTTTTCTTTCATTCCCAGTACTTTGTACTGGTTTGTAGTTCTTTGTCTGCTGTCTGTCTGCTCTGTGCCTGTTAAAGTGTTATTTCTTATCCAAATGGAGGTTTCTTAATAGCGGGTATCATACACCAGTCCTCCTCTGGTGCAAATATGATTTTGGGCTGCGTAAATAAAAATGAAAAAAAACAAACATCCTTTTGTATATAGTAGAGAAGCTGTGAAGTTTTTTTTTTTTAAATCTAAATCTGAAGTCTGATCTGATTTTTCTTCTTTGCTGTTTATGACTGAAGCTGTGTAGGAGTCGTGTTAAGTTACTGCTAATGAAAGCAAGAATGAAAACATTTTTTGATTGTGCTGCTTCATGATAAAAATGTTTAAATAACAAAACAACAGGGAACTTTTTGTGCAAAGAATTTAAGGAAGGTATGTTTTTTTTCCCAGAGACGTATACGAATGGTCTGTGCACCGCTTTACAGCCGCTCGACTTGAGCTTCGTCGAGCGCGTCTTCAGTTAAAAGACACACCTTCAGCTGGGTAGTCCTGTATGTAAGGGAAATGCCAATTCAGCAGTGCTGGGCTGACGTGACGTCAAGCCAGGCCAGCTCATGTGAATGGAAAACGACCATAGGTTCTCCTACACACTTGGAAGCGGAGGGTGCAGCAAGGTGTTTGCAGCCTGCAAGCTCACGGCTAGATTCCAATAAATCCTACACACTGGGCTTTTAAGTCATAAACACAGGAGAGAAAACAGTTTTGGGCAGACTCAGAAAATGGATCACCAGATTGTTTTTTTCTCATTTTCCTCTCATGGCTTCCAAAGAGTTGCAACAATTTAACCCTAAACAATTCTGATTCTGACGATGACTTTTGGAAACAAAATGTTTTTTAAGAAATTCTGCCTTAACTGCTCATGAATTGTATATTTATCTGATTTATCAGATCGACCAACTCTTCCTGCAGTTATTCTGTTCTCTTTTCATCTGTTCATCTGTTTTGTTTTTTTTTTGTTTGTTTTTAGGGAAAGCAGTTGACTGGTTCACTAAAAAGAAAATCAGACTCTAATTCAGCCAATGACGAGGATGGCCCCTCCCCTCCACGGCTCCAGCCAGTCAGAGATCACACCTCAGCGCTCCCGACCAATCCCGTCAAAGCAGGTAACAACATAGAAACCAGTCAATCAGAAACAGTTCATGAATTATTAGCTATGAATTGTTCTCAGCAGGCTCACTTGCTGCTGCTGCTGCTGTAACACAATATAAACTTTTTTTTACTGCTCCTCTCTTTTCTCCTCCTCACCTCCCTGCCAGCCTCCGGCGCTCCTCCTCCCGCCTCATCCTCTCCCTCCCCAGTGCTGACAGTGTCCCGTGGGGTCTGCGGTCAGGGAGACAGAGCTCCTCCCCCCCAAGCTGTGGTTAAACCGAGCGTCCTTACACACCTCATCGAAGGCTTTGTCATCCAGGAAGGGGCAGAGCCTTTCCCTGTGAGTACATGGGAGTTGTAGTTTCTATTATCATGTATGACTTTGTTCTACTGGTCACCAGACGTGTCTTTTACTGCTGTTTCTGTTTGACTGACAGGTCTGTGGTTCAGTAAAGGACTCGACTGGAGAGGATTTAACCAATGACAGTCCGGACACGAACCAATCAGAGACTGTTACGACAGCGACAGGTAACAGCCAGACTGCTCTGACAGTCCTGCTGCCTTCCAGACATGTTTGAGGGCAGAAAATTGCCTGTTTGCTTTAAGCCAGAATTCCAAGTGAGAAACATGGTTGAGATTTCTCATCTGTGAAGTTTTGGAGTTGCAGTTATCACTTACCACAGCTTTAAAATATTTACAATCCTCATACTACACTGAAATTTGATTGTGTGCAACATCTTTGTAGTTGTGGAAGGGCAAGGACATAAAATTTGCACTTAAAACTGACTGTCGATGCTAATTTTGTAATTTAAGAGATAGTTTGGGTTATTTGAAGTGGAGTTGTATGAGGTACAAACCCACAGTCAGTGCATTACCTACAGTAGATGGTGGCTGACATGCTCCCAGTTTGGAGAAGCAGGAGGAGTATGGATGTAGGAAGCTAAGCAATGGACTTCTGTGGACAGGATCAGCAGAAAACGTAATATTTTCAATTCTTTAACTTTAACTAGCCTTTCGGTGCAGCAAGTGTTTTACGAGGTGAAATTATTCTTTTTGCCCATGGAGTTTGGTTGGTTTGGAGAGAGTGATATGTGGCTTATATAGTGCCAAAAAGACTGGTTGATGACAAGGTAAAACTGTGAAAATATTTTAAATATAGCTTGCACTTAACCTGATATTGATTTTTTCAGAGGAGCTTTATGAAATGTTTATAAATTGCTTAGCTTTCAACCATCATCTACTGTAGGTAACACACTGACTACAGATCAGTATCTCATACAACCCCACTTCAAATAAGTTGAACTATCCCTTTAAAGAATAAGGGCATACATTTTAAGAGTTGATTTGCACTTCAAGCTGTCTTAAACTGTCCATGATAATTTGCTAGTGCACCTTGCCAAATATAATTAACATGGACACAGAGGGCAGGGTTTTACTTTGTGCAACAGAATGAGCCTTGTTGGACCGTTGTTTGTTTGAGCTGGGCCACAGGAACGCACTGAGTTTTAATTACAACCTTTGAGCTGGGAATTTCCCACCTCTTGACTTTGTCTGTTGGCTGCATAACAACACAGTGAAATATTACAGTCCTCTTTTCTCATTGTGCTGTGACGATACAGAGGACCGAGACTGTGAAGCTTTTTGAGGGCATTTTCACCCGTGTGTTTGTTCAGATTTTCTGATGTAACATTATGGCAGCTTAACACATTCATTTATGTACATAATTGCAAAAATGATATATTTACCATCTGTCTGTCTCCTCTGTTTTTCCTCCAAACTGTCCCCTCAGTGCTGAAGTGTGAGTACTGTAAAAACTTTGCTCCTGCCAGCCAGTTCAGAGGCACCAAAAGGTTCTGCTCCATGTCTTGTGCCAAGAGGTACTTCAACATGCATGAAATATAATGTATGCAGCAGAAGCCATCTTAGATTAAAAGAAAAACTGTACTGCTGAGAGCTGCAGCCACTGTAGCCTTATCTCGCTCACATTTTAAAGGAACAGTTCACCCCAAAAAAAAAACTCATATTATTCCTTTTACCTGTAGTGATATTTATCCATCTAAATTGTTTTGTGTGAGCTGTTTCTCTTTCCAGAAATCATGACCCGGTTACTGAAGATTTTCTTTTAACTACTGTCTTTCTAACGAACTACACCCACCAACTGTAGCATGCACTTGTGGACGAGAGGCTTGTGCTTGTGACAGTGCAGGAAGTAAAAATTTATGGTGTCTTCCTTAGCTGAGCTGTAACCTCTTGTCCGTGAGTAGATGCGTGCTTCCCTCTGCGTGCTGATATGGTTGGCTGTCGTAGCTCGGTAGAAAGGAAATAGTTCCTAAATGAAACTGCTTCAATGTGCTTCGCATGATAATAAAACTACAGAGAAGGTAAAAGAGTTCCAATTTAAATACAGGCAAGTGATACAAGAAATAAAGAAAGATTTAAAAGTGAAATAGTGCAGTTCAAGTGACAATAAAAAGATAAAAGAGTGCAGGAAATACTTACACATTTAAGTACTGTTAAATTAATTTAAAAAAAAATTCTGAATGCATGAAAATGAAGGCTAAGCTAAGCTAAGAAGATAGGTTTTTAGCCATTTTTAGGTAGACCGGGCAGTGTAGATAGAAAAGTTTTTAGGTTTAGAATTAATAATGGTCAGAGTCTGGGGCTTGTCTGATATCATCTGGGAGGTTATCACATGATAACAGAATGATGCTTTGCTTTTTGAGGTGTGACTGGTCAGTGTTGAAGGTTGAAGCCAGAGTAATCGATGGAGTTAATAATGTGAAGTCAGCAGCTGTTATTTGTTCCCACAGATCAGACAAATTATATATCTTAAACTTTGAGCGATGACTGATACCTCCAAAACTCTGAGACACCAAAACTATCTAGGTGGATAAATAGCACTACTGGTAAGAAGAGAAACGTGTGGTTTTGATTTTGTGGTGAAACATCCCTTTAAAAAGGAACAAAGTTATTGTAACTTTGTTCAAAAATGATGATGGACTGAAACAGCGTGACAGCACAGTGTGAATTCTCAGGTGGCTACAGCTGCATATTTCACAGCATGTATGTTTTCTGTTCTCATGTTTGATTCGTATGTTTGAATACTGTGATAATACCACTTCATCCACTTATCTATACACATACAGCATGTAAATTTATGTCTGTTTTCATGTCAAATTCTGTTAATTTCTATTTTGAATTTGCTCCACATAAAAATGTATGTTGTATTTGTTGTGTTTCTCTGTATAAACAATGCCAAGTCTGCATTGTTTGAATCAGTGTATGATTTGACATTTTCTGCTTCTGCTTTGCATTTGTCCCTTTGCCCACTACGTGTGTATGGATTATATACCGCGTATGGTGCAAAGAGATAAAAACTGTTATGTGTTGCTCGTCTTGGCTTCAGTACCGTATATGTCACTCTTTGTCTACGATACAGTATGTATTGGTTCCCCAGGTACAACGTCAGCTTCAGGCAGCACTTCTGCATGCGGCAGGGTCAAGGTCAAGGTCACGCTCCGGATCAGGATCCAGGCCAAGGTCACCTCTCCAACTCGGACGAGGAGGGAGGAATCGCCAGGCGGAGGGTTCCCCGCAGGACCAGCTCTGAAATAGCCAGTGCCAAGATAGCAGGGAGACCCCTACCTGTCAAGGTGAGGAGGAACAGTGCATTTCATTCATGATGGATCTAAAGAAATTATGGAAAATTTATTTGGTTTTTCCAAGTTTTGAACGATTAGGGATTGTGGAAAATCGACCTAGATATACGGGTCAGTGTTTCACTGCTCAGTGCACATGACTTGATTTTAAAATATATGGTAATAAAACTGTGGCAGGTACCTTCACACAAAGATGATGCCATGTAAAAGCCAGAGATTGCCATTTCCATCCAACCCATTGCAAACAAAGAAATAAAAGTCCACACACTTTTGGCCACATAGTGTGAAGCGTGCACTCTGCCCTCTAGTGGCTGCAAGTAGGCATTGCAGGCTTTAATACCAAAGTACATAAATAGAATCACTCTCACCTTCTCTCTGTTATCCTTCCTGTTTTAGCATATTTATTTCTATGATCACACTTTTCATGTGCATCTGCAAGATTTTATAGTGTATTTATTAGTCTCACACGTAATCAGTCTGTGAAACAATCCACCACCAGCTTCCCCTGTCGACCGTTGAGCCTTTTGTAAATCTTTGCTCGCGGGTTCCCCTGCCCCTCCTCCTCTCCTCTCCTACCCACAGTGCCGTTCAGAGTCCAGCCATTCAGAGGAGGAGTCCAGCGGAGAGGAGGATGAAGATGACCCCATGTCCCTCTCGCCCGCCTCCTCGGCCTCCTGCCACCAGCCGCCTCCTCCGCTCCCGACGGAGAGTTCTGCACCCAGCTGCCTGCCCACCAGCCCCGGCCAGTGGAGCGTGGAGGAAGTGTCACAGTTTATTTCTTCACTACAAGGTGAGAGGATCTTTACAGTAAAATATTGATAATTAGTGCATATGTTTTCAGCATATGTCAGTCCATCCATCTGTCTCATTAGTCACAGAGACCTTGAGGAACAAAACAGAAAAACTCATGCTGCAATCTGGTTTCTAAAACTTCTGACATTTCTAAGGTCTCTGGAAGAGTTGCATTTTTCTGTGATTGGATGGTTGCCACTTCTGTTCCGGGAATTTCTCTAAACCCCCCCTTACTGTCAACATTCCTCATCCTCTGAATGCCCCAGTTTGTTTGTGGTTGTGATGTTTCTTGAGGCTGTGATCATCCTAGAAGTCACAATAAGTCACTTTATACAGTGAGGTCAAATTTTAAAAGGCTGCTATGGGCACTGACATGATCACACATGAATACAAGTGGGCTCATTGAACTCACAAGAGTCTCAGCTTTCCAGTCAAACCCAATTTATGCAACTCCATTGTTGTTTAGGGGCCCCAGTATGCAGAAATGTTCAGATAGAATAGGTGAAAATAACACTCACTGAAAACTAGATGTGTGTAAAGAGGAGGTGATGTATTATTGTATTATAGACTAAACAATTTATCAATGAATGGAGGCAATAATCAGCAGATTAATCTTTTAATTTGCAGCACTAGTCCTTCATTAATCAACTAAAATACATAAATTCCTGCTCTTTTCTTGTTTTCTGAATCTTCCCCACTTTTTTGTTCCTCACTCACTGACTTTGTTGTTCTTTCCTTCGTCAACTTTGTTTTCTCTTTTGTCCTCCTTCCTATTTTTTTCTTTCTGTTTATGTTTGTCTTCTTCCTCCTCTTTCTGCCAGGCTGCGAGGAGCTTGCCTCCCAGTTCCTGTCGCAGGAGATTGATGGACAGGCTCTGCTGCTGCTGAAGGAGGAGCATCTCATGTCCACCATGAACATCAAGCTTGGTCCTGCCCTCAAGATCTGTGCCCACATTAACAACCTGAGAGACTGATGTCAGTGTTTCCATAAATCCACCGTGTTCAAAGTCAAGCCCTGGGCATTTACCCCAAAACTCCTGGTCTGCATCCAGTTCGGATACGGGACTGGTTCCAGAGGATTTAGAGTTGTGCACGTGAATGTATGAGGTATAGTTCAATTTTAAAACAAAGCCAAGGCTCTTTAGCTCTGAATAGGGCTGCAGCACTTGAATCTGTTGTTGATTTGTCCACTCTTGACCACATCTTCAAATGTCGTTCCTGCAAAGTACTGTTCAAAGCAATTCTGTCATGTTTTTGAGTTAAAAATAGTGCAGATAACCAACTTTATTTTGTTGAAAATACATGTTCCCTAAAATGCTATTTCTGTGCAGCACTGTGCCGCCAGAAAAAGTTTTTACTGAGTGATTTCATGTTGCTTTTTAGATGCATCATTTCAGTCTTGTGCCTATGTTGTAAAATGCAGAAATGAAGGTTTTGAATGTAATTTCAATGCAGAAATCACTCGTGTAATAAGGGTTAGTACTTGCACAGGATTCCCTCGTTTTATAAGTTATGAAAAAGTAGGGCTGCCCTTTTTACAGGATCTGACCAAGGCTGTGTTAATCTTGTTTCAACTTTTTTTTACATTTCTTATTTCTGCTTAAGTTCAACAAAACATTCAAAAGGAAAGAAATTAGGGACGTTTACAAATGAAGACACTACTTTTCATTCATTGTATCATATTGTACAGGAGAGGTATTTTTGAAAGGTTTGCTCACTTCTTTGGCCTTGAAATTTATTTAGGTTTCTTTTTTCTTGTCTTTGAGAACAGTGCTGGTTCTCATCTAGTCGAATAGTCATGGCCTTCACATGTCCCTTTAAATCTTCAAATAGTTTAATAAGAAGAGCGGAAGTCCCAGGACGCCTCCCTGGGCAACCTCACATGTTATTGAACACGCAATCAGCACAGAATTAGGACAGAAATACAATGCAGAATTTAATTAAAAATCCACCTAGAAGTATTTTGTAAGGAAAGCACTCAGATGATTTGTAACTTTAATGTTATGTTTGTAAAAACATACAAATTTTGTAAGAATAGGCTTCATCGGTTTTAAATGGTGGCACTTTTATTTTGGAGGTGACCTATTCTACACTTTACAGGGTACAGTTAAAGTACAGGGTACTGGCTGCAGAAATGAAACCCAAATCCCCAAAAGGTTCAGAGAACATTTCAGATTTCGCGTGAGGCAAAAGAATGCTGATGTTGCATTTAGTTTTGAGCCTACTTTTACACACAGAAGACATCAACAGCAAAATGCTTTTCCTAAACCTTTTTCATATTTATAATTTTTTCATTCAGTATTTCTAGGAGTATCCAGCTTTTTAATTTTATTTTTTTCAAAACTTATTTTTGACTCTGCTCTTTAAAAGGAGTATAATCTGCAAAATCTGTGTTGGTTTTGTTCCTCCAGGCAAATTCACAATAATTCACTTTTGTCAAATGGTACAACCAGCTGCTCCTGATCGATACAGAAGTGTGTGTGTGAGTGAAGGGTAACGTCACGGGCTTGATTTTGTGAAGCGACGTAAAATTTGAAAAAAAAAAAAATGCTGTAACAGATGAAGAATGAAAGCGAGCGGCAAATATCACGATAAGCTGTTAATTTGAAGTATCTTGAAGCTACATCCATGAGCAAAACCAGAAAGTCTGTGAAGGAAAATAAGCTGGCAGCCACATATGGACCTACGTTTATGATCATAGCTGAATGAATGAGTGTGTGAATGAGAAAACCTTGAACTATACTGTAATACGTGTAAAAATTGCCTTTATATTTAAATGCACATTTGTTTGCTGGACTGCCTTGTTTAAGCTTTTTACTGTAGGAGTTTTCTCATGTTATCTCTTTGTGAACCTTGTGGCCTTTCTCACTAGTCTCTACAATAGGTTTAGATGAGGGCTGTCTGTTTTTTAACTGCTTTTCATATCATTCCTTGTTTTATATTAGTGCTTACTTTTTTACGATTGTTATTTCAAGCAATGACATCTGTTGCCTTTCCCAAAAAGCGTGACTGACTAGTAGCTACCTTTTATCAAGGAAACTTGCTGTCTTCCTCATAGCTTTGTCACATAGCGTGTAACTACCAACAGTATTTACCTTTCTAGCTAGCTATGTTTGGCTTTATTGTTAGTGACTGTGGCTATTACAGTATTTTCTTTAAAAAAAAAGGGTAATAATCTTTGATAGCTGTGTGTTTATATGTCATGGTCACCCCAGGATTTTGGAGTGTTTAAATCAGCAGATCCCTCGGCATATTTTGAAGACCAAAAAAAAAAAAAAAAAAGCACTTGTGCTGCATTTCAAGTGATGTTAGCCTCAATTTCTTAGTCAAATCATTGCAGATCCGCAGTGATTACTGGTGGAACATTTGTTAACAGGCAGACGGCCGTAACTTTGTTCATTTGAATCGTTGTTCTCCCAAAAAGTAGCACTTTTTTCACAAAATGATTCAGCAAAAGGCCCCCTTTTTTAATAAAGAAGCTACTTCAGAATCAAAATGTTTGCTTGCAATAATCAGAAAAACTGCAAAATCTTGGAGGGACTGAGTTTGACGTGGAGAGGCTGACAATACTATCATGCAAATAAATAATCAAGGAACTGTTTTAAAACTGTTATACCTGTGTTTTATTCCTGAAATGGAACCAAAGATGGAGTTATAGGATCAATCAACCATCAACTGGGAACTGGAGGGCCTTTCTGCCCTGGTTATTATTTATTTCTCTTTATATCTCAACATTTTTTAATTTCCTGATTTATTCTTTTATCTATACCTCCTTACATTTCGCTATTTACTTTTTTATGGCGCTCCTGGGACTCCATACTGAACTCACCTACAAAGGTCACCTCAGCCGAAGGGGTGATTAACTATGTGGCTATACTTTGATTTTATATTTGCATATCAAACTTTGCATGGATTGATTTCAATCTGTAGCATTAGCTTCTGTGTTTGACAGAGAATAGATCAGTACAGGTCTTCACTAATATCAAATACAAGTTGATCTTACTTTTAAAAAATCCAAGGAACCAATTGCCTTGAAAAAGATGAGTAAATATAACTATTAGTCTTAAGTTCTGTTTACTTTATATGTACTTGTTAAGTTTGCCTAAAATTTAATTGTAAGTATTGGATTGTAAAGTTGTTCAAACTCAGTTTTAAGTGAAAATAGCTTTTTGTTATAACTTAAAATTGTGTAGGGCAAGATTTCTTTTAGCAGGGTTATTTTCAGCTCTACAGTGTCTAAAGTGTACTACTTATTAGGCCCCACAACTACCTTAAGTCACTGTTGCTGTAACACTGACATATTTGCCAATCATAAATCTTGATTTCTAACAGAAGTAGATCAAACTTGATTGACCGTTGATTGATGACAGAAGTCACTGGCATATTTTAATATCATTATTTATTTATTATGATTTATTATTAATGTTAGTTACTTACCAAGCCAGATAAGGTTTGGTAAGCCTTCAGTTGGGCACCTTCATAGTTCATTTGTTCAGGCATGTGCTCCATGTACAGTTCTGACCTGCAGGCTTTTGCTGCATGACGTCCACTCACTCTCTCAACCCCTTCCTGGTTAATCTGTGGCTCTCCTATCAAAAATAATGGCACAAAAGCCCACCCAAAATAATAATAAAAAGTTGCAGCTGACAAAGCCCTAGTTTTATAATGCAGTAGTATGGTCCCTTCACAAACCCTTTGACCCCAGAAGCTTTGCACATAGAGACACTTTCGTTAGGGTCAAAAAGTGCAGAAAACATGCATTGTTCTCCTTAATTATATTATATTATAGTCTCTTCGATGAACATAGTTACAGTTTACAGAAATTTACAATCTAGATACTGGTCTTCAAACGTATAAAGTGACATGCATTTGCAAACAAATTGTTTCATAAACAGCAATATATGGCATGTTATAGTGCACTATTCTGTTGAAGTTTTTTTTCGTTAATTCTTCATTCTTGCAGCAGCAGTCATCATTCCTCAGTCCTTTGAGTGTAAAAAAAAATAAGACAAATCTTCTGACCAAAGCACGGAAACAACAGCGCCATGTAATTCTGACCGAAGGCTCTCTCAGCCAATCAGAGCACAGCATAGTTGTATGCCTCTCCATATCCCGCCTCCCTCAGGTATTTCTCAATGTGCAGTGGTTCCGGGACTCTGAGAACTGTCCTCCCATTGGCTGATTTCTCTCCCGCCTCAAGTTTTCTAATCAGCTCCGACATCGACAGACGTTGTTGGGGGTTAAAGTGACAGCAAGACTTGATGATGGAGTACCTGCAGACCAGGGTTAAACAGTTATATCAAACGAAAAAAAAATATTTATCATTTTACCGAGTCTAGAAACATAGTTAGCACGGTATTACAACATTTTAAACGTGTTGACCTTCATGAGCTGGAGGTTGGAATTGTTAGCTTACAAGTTAGCACAGACGTACGGTTAACCGTTAATGTTAGCTAGCTGTTGATATAAATATTATCTACCATTAGCTGCTGTATAAAAAGTATATCGGAAGCATTCATGAAAGATTTTGGTATTTGGTATTTTTGATACTTGTGATATGGGCTCAAGTTAATTGGAAAACAACATTTTATTAGCCGAAATCAGGAAGTGAAGTTGATCTCTGCTAGCTAGCTACTTCAGGCATTAGTAATGGTGGTGAATCAAGGCTGTCTGTGTGCTGAGCCAGTGATGGCTGCACAGAATGGGGGGGATGAATAAAAACACATTTTTTTTAAGGTAAGTAGTCTACGTGCTTGCACGGTGTGATTTGTGTCTGATAAACAGTTTTTCTGATATTTGTCTTACAGTGAGTTGGAGCAGTTGGCTGGTCGTTTGAGATGCTTTCCTCTTTGTAGATACTGCAGAAGTTCAGTTGCCATGAGCTGAGAAAATGGTGGATCACCTGTAGACATGGGAGTATTATAAATTAGATTTAAGTCTCAAATCTCAAGTCTCAAATATGGACTGAAAGGATTTTATGGTCCTGCGCAACTAGAGTGCCAAAATAACAGACGTTTAGGAAATATTCACTCACATTTCTTAAAAACTTATTCTATGCCTAGTTTGGCTATGTAATTAGCTCATCATTAACTTGTCCTTGTTGTATGTGTTTTAAGAATGTCTCAAAGTGATGTGTCTGCCACAGTGGGTCTCAGTGTAAGCTTTATTATTTCACAAAGGGATTTTATGTTTATTCAATGCTGGCAATAATGGTCATAAAACTTCAACATTTTACTCATGTAGTCTAATTCTGTGATTCATTAAATACAAACCTCTCTTGGAGGTATGCCTAGAATTTCAAAACACCTACCCAGTGTGACCATTTCATAGAGCAGGATACCAAAGGACCATCTGTGAAAAAGAGAAAAAAAATATGTCAATAAAAGGGGTTTTGGTCTCAGATTAAACCGTATGCAGCGGGTGCAAATCTGAACAGAAGTGCATACTTAATATCTTTGTAAGAGCCAATATTTATGGATGAGACATTGCAATCCACATTTGTGCACATTGTCAAAAACACGTATTTCATTAATCCAATTTGCGCACCAGAAATGTGAAAGTTTCTGATTAAAAACATCTGTTTGTTCATATAAAGAAATCCAGCCGATCTCCATGTGTGAAGAAGATTGTGAACTGTTGATGTGGTATAGTTATGTTGGCAGTTATTCAAATATGTTATTAAACATCCTGACATGATCTGGGATAATAATCAGGCTGCAACATCAAGTTCCCTATTTGATATCTGTAGCTGGGTCATTTCAATGACACACTGTATATTTAGTCATCTTCATTGCATCATTTAATATTTTTATAGAGGACTTGGACACTCACACATCACTGCTCTGACTGTTGGCTCTTCTGCCCAGCACTTCAGGTGCCTGCCACTTCCTCATCTCCATGTCCTCTACTGCCCCCGGTGAAGCAGCCTGTGTTTTCCTGCGGTACGCTGAGCCCAATCCCCACAGCTTCGCTGTCAGATCTCCACCAACCAGAACGCTGCGAGCTCCCATGTTGCCATGGATGCAGCGCTGACTGTGCAGGTACTCCTAGATGTTCAGATAAAAACTGTTATAGGAAGAATGTTGGAAATGAGGACTTTTAGGACTGGGCTGTGGTAGAAAAAATCTGCACTACAGGGGTACTACAAAACATGCAATATGAACATCAACCAATCTTATTTGTTAATTTATATTGGTTTACCATGTATTCAGACTTTTGCAGAAATCACATTACATTTAGTTTAATCTGATAGCATAACAACTTAACCTCAGCCTGTGGAGTGAAGGTACTGTTCAGACTCTTTTTGCTTTATAATTCATCAGCAGAAAACTGAGAGAAAGACAGAAATAAACTGCCACCAAATAACAAATCAGGATATAGACAGACTAGGAGACAGAATGAGGTCTTTCTCCCAATAATTCCAACAAGAGATAGATGGACAATAGTCCAGCAGTTTAACCAACCAGAGCAGAGGCCACTTGTCCTGCCATGGTGAAGATTTTCTTTTCTGTCATGTCACAGGACGACTCTGAACCTGAGTTATCCTTCAGTGAGAAAGAAGGAAGAAAAGAGAAAACATGTAGATGTTTTTGTCAGTCTCCTTATTGTTGGATAGCAGTCTTTTGAGACAGACTGCAAGACCTGTATTTTGTGATATATGATATTTATACTTTCTGTTCGCACATACGAGTTGCTGATAAATGGCTAAAACTAACGTTGCAGACTGTAATTAATTTCAGTTGGCAGAAAAATGACGAAAGTATCGTCTTTGCCCCACACTCATGCAAAAATACACTGCCAGCGATTAGCTTACCTGCATATGACTCCATGAAATAACTTCATGTCATAAGTAGTTTTAAGTCAAAATACTGATCATCCAGTTCAGTGAAGGGTTGACACAGTGATAAGTTGTCATATAACATTCATCATAGTTCCTTTTGAATTTGAGGTCCAGTATTTATCAGGTCAGGCATTGACAAAATATGTTATTACTGTCATTACTCTAACGTGTCTAATCTTGCAGGATTCTGATTGAATAAAATATTTAAATATTAATGAGACAAGATTTTGAAAAATATGTTGGGTAAATTAATGTTTATATAATTGAATAATAAAAAAAATATTGTTAGATTAATCGAGAAATCAACTGAAAGATTAATAGATTAATTGAAAAATATAAACAATGGATTAATTGTTTAAAAAATAATCTCTAGGTGCAGCTCTAATAATATGTGTGTCAGGTGAGTATACCTGTGTCTTATTAACAGCTGGACATACTGTACCTGCCACTGTCAAGTAACTATGGATACTGTCTTTTTCATATTTTTTAAAATCTGGGTTGTTGATTTTGGGGGGTAACGTATATATTGTGATCAGAAATCGGGGCCGTTCACGTGATTTCCAAATGATTGGAATCGGGTGGAAATTATTGGATTTAACCTTATAAAACAACAAGCATGGCCATGTTCACGTTTTAAATTCATCCTGAGGTACAAAGAGATTGTCAAATGGAATGACAATGGCTTAGTTTTAATGTTAATATGTTCCACAACATCAGTATTCATTGTTGCACAGACGGAAACAACACCATAAACGTCACAATTTACGGCAGGCGGGGAATTCAGACAACATAATAGTAGTGAGCTGGTAGTTAGTAGGCTAACGCAGGGCAAACGTGTCACCTCGGGACAGTGAAAATGTCTGCAGTTTGGAGGTATTTTAAACTGGACAGCGAATCAACTAACCGTTCATCTCTAAAATACTGCCCTCTGAAATTAACTTGCACTGTGCAATTTTTAATGTAAACCACTTTGTGAACCAGTCACTGAAACTTTTGTTTTGGTAATAAACAGATTATTATACCTGTCGACATCTCCACAGGAATCCCAACAGGTCTCGGTGCTGCAGCTCCTCCATGACCATCATTACGGGCGACTGCACTGAAACCACACCCAGCAGCGCTGGTAGGAAAGGGTGCGGACCCAGTCCTGACACGAAGGAAGCAAAACCCAAAAAGTGCTGCTTGTCATTGTTGGTTGCTGTTTCTGAGGAAGAGGTTAGACAACAGAATAACATTTTAAATTTCATTTTACCATAGAAGTTTCTTTCTTGCACCCTGCTTCATATTTACATAGTAACTGTACTACATATTTTCAGAAGATTTGATGATGATTTTTTCATTTGACAAGTGTGAAGAAAATAAGGGATATATGCCACCAATCATTTATTATTATTATTTTTTATTTATTTATTTTTTGAACTTCGAAAGTCACTAAAAAACCTCCCATTTGGTGTTTGGATACTGTGGAATTGTGTACAAACTCCAGTATAAAAGTATTTGTTGGATCTCCTAGTTGCTGAGAAGAGAGCAAAACAAAACATTTCTCTGCGCTTCTTCAGCAGACATAGTAATCAGCTCACCGTACCTTTCAGCACCCTCAGGATGACATTCCTGTTGTCCATGCGGGCTCTATAAAGACTGACTGTGTCATTAGGCTTGATGGAGAAGGACAGTGGCAGGACGGTGACCTGGCTGAAGCCTCCATGATGCCTCTCTGTGGAATTTTGTGGTACTGCAGGCAGAGTTGGCCTGACATTCTGGTGCACTTGTTGAACTGACATTGGCAGCTCTTCATGTTCCAGTGGGTTTATCCCTGGGGGTGCTATTGAGAAAGAGAGAGAGTGAGAGATAGAGAATAATTAATCCATATGTGTAGTTCTTTAGAAAATTGAGTGACAATGACAAATATTACAAGAATAAGACGAAGAACACACACAAAGACTTATACATGCTTTCTCACCATCAATGCCCTGTAGGTGATGTCTGTGGCTGTGCCTTTGTGTGTGTCTGTGTGATGAGCTGTGGTAGCGCTGAGGGGCTGTGATCCGTGTCCGCCTTCGTTCAGGACAATACCTCATTAACAACAGGGCCAGTAAGGTGACCAGGGTGCCCAAGAGGAGCAGTGTAGGGACAATGATCACTGCCTGCTCATGTTCCCTTACAACTGAGAGAGGAAGAGAGAAGTTCATGTGTAAATGTCAGGTCATAGAGGAGGCAGCGCATTTTTAAGACCAAGCCTGTAGTACCAGGTTATTTGCATGCAAAATGACAAGTTGGTCTGATTTAAAAAGACCGTCACTTGACCAGAAATGTCCTAAACTCCTGCTTCTTCTACTGAAGTTAGGGCAGTACAGAGATGCCTCTCCAGTCCTCGACCCTCTGGTGAATTGTTTGCATACATTTAGGTCAGTTCAGTCATAGTACAAAAGTTCACTTTCACACTGTGCTTATAGTCGTGCAGATCTGGTTTCACTGCTTTTCTCAGGGCACTTTGACAGGATGAATTCGTTGGCTGTTAAAAAGATTGCACCTCTCAAGTGTTGACATGATGTTCTATCGTAACATTACATCATTCTCCATTTACACCAGTGTTGATGTGCTGATATATATTTAGATGATGCTGTAATTTAGAGAGGCATTTCAAGTATTTGAGTGTAACTATCATGCTTACTCTGTATTGTTAAAGAAAAGAAAATTAACTAAAAAAAAATTATGTCAGCATTAAAACGATCACTTCTTGGTCAAACACAGGAGAACTGCAGGAATTCATACTGTCTATTCAGTTATAACCTAATGATGCATTTGTACACAACAACTAGCCATTTTTGATCCTGTGATTTTATTTCTGTACTTTTTGTCACTATGGTAATAAGTCTACATAACTGGAAGGCATGTGGACAACATTTATCACAGTAGCTCATTATTGTCATGTTCATTACATTGCTCACAGCCTCTGCTGTTCTTGGCTGACAATGAAACAACTTTTGTCCTGCTGCACCGTCAACATAACACAATTAGGCTGTAATTGGATAGTAAAACTGGCCCGGACGCTCCCAGATGAGTCATGCATTGACATTCAGAGAATAAGATTCAGACAGATAACATGCATTTCCCTGTTGAGCCACTGAACCACTCTTGATACCTGTGCCTGATTTTCCACCCAACTGAAATGGTTTATTTGCACATTATTAAGTAGGGAATATGTAAATGTTTTCCTGATTACAGGAAGTTTTAGTCATTATCAGATTGTGCTCATTTTAACTCTTTCATGGATTTACCTGAATCAGTTTGTGGTTTTTCTTTTTATGGCTTTCATTTGGTTATGTCTACCCTCCATGTTGACCCTTCATTGACTGTTTTTTTAATACCATACTCTGGGTGTAGACCAGCGCACCCTTACATAACAATACTACAGTTATAAAGTGCATGTTAGCCGTTAGCCATCAAATCCATCATCTAGACACCTCCTTTTGTTAAAATCCTGATGTGAATCCAGTGTTGTTAGAGGGAAGAAACTGGATTGTAAAGCCCCTGGTCTGTGTAAACATTGTGTTCTGGTTGTGGCACATTCTTAGGCGTGGTGAGGGATTTGCAGAATATCACAAATCATTTCTTGATGTCATTAAAGGTTTGATTTGAGTTTGAACTTTATCACCTCTTTTCCACAGAGACTTAATACAAGTCTAACACAAAAGGCTTTTAAACTCAATTTCATGTTTGTAACCTAAGAGATCTTTTTATAGCTGAGCAAATATTTAACTAGCCTTTAACTAAGCTAACGAACTTTGAGTGATTATGACTAAAGACTCATACATTTTTGTAGGTGACTGTGTAATTTGTCATGTATTTAAGGTTCCTGGCAGCTTTGTACTTAAACTAAAAAACAAACAAACATAAATCCAATTAATGTGGTGGAAAAAGGCATGTGGACAGTTTAAAAGGTGCTAAAAACGACAAAATGCCTGCATAGAAACTTTGCAAAAGTTACCCCAAATTCAGAGAATAAAGTATAAATCTAAATATCAGTAATAACTTTTAAAAAGGCATTTTTTCTGCATAACTCGATGTTGTAACTCAACACAGGATTCATAATCTGTGTGACCTCAGAAACAGTATTATCTTGTTTTGATGCAGTTGAAAGTACAGATAAATTTAAAAAGTCTGCATTTTGACTACATTAAATGTAACTTAAACATGACAACAGAGTTATTAGAAGAAACAATTTACTGCATGGATGACAGAAAAAAACACGCTGAGGTATCCTAAACATTACGGTATATTTAATAAAGCAATAGTTATGTAAAATAAATGTGGTATATAGTACAGCTTAGAATGTGCAAAATACTGATATGGTTGTTGAAAAGCTTATCTGATCACAAAGACTTCCCAGCAGTATCTGTGAGTCAGCAGTTATGTCATTTGGTGGTGTAATCACACATCAATGGAGCTGCGGTATTTCATGTGACATTGTCTGGAAGCTGGATTGTTGCAACATCATTGTGCTCAGCGATAGTCAGTTTCGTAGTTAAAGGTACTACAAGGAAATACAAGGAATTTTTGGTTGGTTTGGAGGTCCTTGCAGACAAAACCGTTAGTTTTTTCACTGCAGTAACCACAAAATTTGAAGTAAAAAATAGAATGGTCTAAATAAAAATCTATTGCTTTTGTTTAAGTGGTTAACATACTTTTGACTGTGACTTTGTCTGGATAAATTAAAACACAGCCTTGTTTCATCTGAGTTCATTGAGAATCCGACCAAGTGGCAGGCAAAAAAAAATAACTATACAGAAATGGCCGATTCTTCTTGCGAATGGTCGTGTTAACACATAAAGGCACTGGTATTAACTTGAGACTGTTTCTTAACCAGTTAAAACTCATTGTAGTGGCATTAAACAGATAGATTTATTGATATATTCTGATGTTGTCAAATACCAAGACATCGTCAGACTGGAGAGTTGATTTCTGTTCATTTCAGCTCATCGACTTTGACCAAACCGTTTACTAAGCCAAAATGAGGCAGCTGCATGCTTGTATAATGAAAATACACAGTAGGCATAGAACTGACAATGAGATGATACATAGAGAGACAAATAACCAATTAACCTGCTGGTTATTTTTTTCAAATTACCGCCTAATGTACAAGATTAGAAAAATGAACCCTGGCAGCAGTTGAATTCAGCTTTATGGCAGGAGAGAGTGGTGAATTTTAATGAAGAAACAAAGAAAAGAGGCTGATAAGAGGCCAGTAATAATGCAGGAGGACTGAGAACAAGGTCATGGAGAAGGAAAGGAATAGTGAATAGTGAAAGAGTAAAGGGCCAGAAGGATGGAATCAGAAGAAAGTGGAGGATATAGTTTAGTATATATTTCAGGTTTGTAGAAAAAGCATAGATGAGAGGAGGAATCTGAAGAAGGGAAGAAAAGTAAAGGAAAAAGGGAGGTGACATGACATGCGACAGCGACATGAATGGAGATGGGCTGAGGAGGAAAGATAGGGAGGTAGAACGTGTAGGAGATGATGATGATGACTAAGAGACAGATAAAGCGTGGCTGTTGTGTCCTTACTGCAGAGGTTGTCGTCCGGTGCACACAGATTATCGGCCGTGGAGTTGGATGACATGCTGGAGAGGAAGAGAGGAACATGGATAGATCAACATTACCTCTGCTCAGCAGCCACCCTAAATCCCCTAAGATTAGACACAGCATATGACTCTCTAATAACTCTACATACAGGAGTAGCTGAATGAAGTAGCTCCTTCAGAGTTTAACTGCTTTATAAGAGCTATAAAAGAAGTTACAGCAACTTTTAGAAAATAATGTTAATATTTACTATGGCCTGGTTTTTATCTGTACTCACATAGCAAACATAAACTGTGACCTTTTTTATCTTCACTCGCACAGCAAATATAAAAAGGAGTGCTCGATATTTTGTTTTCTGTTTGTACAGTTAACCTGCTATCAGTTACATGGATAATAGAGGAGCAGAGATCACCATTACCATCGCTCAGCTGTGACCCAAAATCCATAAAAGCCATGAAAGGATAACCTGGCATTCAGCAGCCCATTAAACTTCTCAAATACACGGTTGATATACCAGACAAATTTTTATCCTAACATTTCCCTAGAACTATTATGTTCTTCATTTCAAAGGTCTCAAAACAGTTATAATTTTGGTTAAATGACCCCTTTTTTTATAAGGAGTAGCTGATCAGTTGGTTGTGAAATTTGAGGAGAGTTGTTTGTCAGTAAAATGTTTTAGTATCTTCAGAGAGAGTTTAGGATCACTTCTTAATTGTTTGTACTAATTTAAAAAAGGCAGCCATAAGGAAGCTCTAAGGACCGCTACATGGTAACTACAGACATATTTAGGTGAAAGTTCCCTGCTAAAAGGGACACAAGTTGTCCTTTATAGAGTGCTCCAGGAATGAGCTCTGTTCCTCATTTCCTTGTTTTGATGTTGTTTTTGGTTAGATGCCTGAAGTAAGGTCTGTGGTTAATAGCAAAAACTTTCCCGAGACTTTCCTGTTTTGTTCTATGACATGAAATAGGTCAGTAAATAACAATAGCTTTTCTTTGGCTTAAAAAAAGCAGTTCCTAACAAATGGCTAAATGAGACTACAGAGGTTGTCACAGACATTAAAGGCACAATATGCAGTATTTTCCAAAAAAGAAAACAACAACATCCCAATAGCCTTATACATTATCCCTTTCAATCACCACTTGTGGTGGTGGCTGTATCAGCAGAGACCCTGCCCTCTGCCCATATTTCCTTAATTTTTCATTATTTTGCTGTGTTCGGGATGTTTGCCAACACACAGTGTCTGTATTTGATGTCCAGGGAATGAGATTCAACAATGTGTTTACTAATAATAATGATGATAATAATCCTGTTTGCTTTGTGTCGAGGAGAACCAGTTAAGTTTTGGGTTGGCCTGCCAGTTATCTCCACGCAGCACTTTACTGCCCTTGCTGTTTTTGATGTCAGTGACCAGTGATTCTCTATGCAGGAAAACAGTAACAAAATACAGTATCAAATGAAGTAACTGTAAAGCAAACTTGGTGGCAGAACACGTTAATACCAAGGGAAGTGAAATACATTAAAACATTAATGGAGAACTTGATGTTACAGGGGAAGTGAGGATGTGTACTGAATGGGAGGGTTTCTGTGTCTGTGTGCTTGTGTGCTATGCAAATTTCCCCTGAGTACATTTGTTCCTGTAAACTTGAACTTGTTTCCCAGGTCTTTTCAAACACCCATATTTTACACAAGTAGTTAATCACATAATCAAAACAGGAGGTTAAAAGGAAGAACACCCACTTTGCACTGAGGACTGTGTTTGGCACGTACACTGTTGTCCTCATATTAATCTAATTTCCTAAACAAATGTAGGCAAGAGTGAGGTTTCTCTGTTGGTCAGGTAGAATCAAAACACTGCATGCCTGTGATTATGGCTGCACGATATGGAAAAAGAAAATCCCATTGTGATTATTTTGACAGATGTTCTGTTATGATAAATTACAATTAGTAGGAGTGATTTGAATGATTGGTGCATCTAATTTTTTTCATTTTCACTGGGGCCTCTGTGGCCAGTTGCACCAAAACTCACTGTTATCCTAGTACTCACAAAGTACTCAGATAGTACTAATACACAGTCGATGATGAAACAGGATTGAATTGTAATCTAACTGAATAAAACAAACACAGCTTTTAAAAAAAAATTTAATAATAATAATAATAATAATAATAATAATAATAATAATTATTATTATTATTAATAAATATTTAATTTAATTTCATGTTCCTTACAATGAATATGAAGGTGTATGTAGTTTTATATAAATATGTGCATATGTAGAGTGGCAAGGATTGGTCGATAATTATTTGATTATTAATTGATTATTAAATTAATTGCCAACTATTTTGATAATAGATTAATTGGTTTGAGTCATTTCTTTGGAGAAAAAGTCACAATTCTCTGATTTCAGCTTCTTAAATGTGAATATTGTTTGGTTTCTTCACTCCTCTCTGAGAGTAAACGTAATATTATTGGGTTGTGAGTAACGTAAGCAAGCTATGTGTAGTTATGTTAATACTCTTCTACTGCTGTGTTGCTCATTGTATATCTACACCTCTTCAAATGATAATCAATATTTGATCACAAACAAAACATGACCAACGACCAAAAAACATGACTCCAAGTTTCACCCCCATACTGCACGTCTTTGCCATCACAGTGTCACAGTTCCACAAGCATCCTGATTCCTTTGCGTTTTTAGTTCAACATTTTATGAAAACACCAAACAGCACTCGTCCCTGGCTAGCTATCGATATGTTGGGGCTACTGAGTGTTGGGTTTACTATGCTTACCCAAACTGCTAATGTGATCCTTAAGAAGAAGAAGAAGATGAACTAGATGCACAAAAGGCAGACTATAAAAAACAGCAACAACAATTTAGGATTGAATGGACGCAGGAGTTTTATGTGGCTAGAATGTGACAAATGTAAGGACGTAATGTACTTAAGTGTGTGCCACTAGTTTCCTCAACAAGCCAAGAAGTGTAGCTTGTTTTTCATCAGAAACGATGTCTTCAGGAAACACCACATCACAACATTCATGGAGAATGAGGACAACACAGTTGTCACTGTAAAATGTTAACGTCTGTCTCTGTGAAATACAAAGCACTTAATGTTTAGTCCCTTACCTGACTAATTGCTTTGTGGTAAGAAGGATTTATCTACTTTTACCTTTGTCTATGAGCAGCTTATATCTTGTCAGTGAAATAATTCTTAAGAAATTATTCTCATGCCTACCTTTTCTTCTTCTGTCATCCGAAGAACTGTTTCACCAAATGCAGTTAAAGTTATGTAATGTACACAACAGTTCGTTGTTGCGATATATTGGTTGTTAGCCCCGGAATGAAGACACTCATTCTCAACACACACAGATACAAAGTGTTTGTAACTTCGTCAGTCATGTGGTAATAATGCAGCATCATCATTACCAAAAAATCTTATTATAGTGTGTACTCTCTCAGTGTGACACATACACGCACACACCCTTACGGAGTCACATTGGTATGCAGTAAGCATTTTTTAAGGCAAAACATACACAGACACTGACACTGTCATTTACACTTTAGAAAGGATGGATGTTAGTGAACCTGTTTGTCTGCATTGTTCTCTCACACATATGCACCAATAGCTCTCCTGCATCAACACACACTTGCATGCACAACAAAAGACTGGGTCATCTCACAACACACCAGGGGAACAGAAACTGAAATATGCTGTTAAAGACACACAGACATACTATGTCAGTGTGTGTAAATGCGCATACAAACAACATGGTGCGTCAAAACACACATTTGCATTAGTGTGTGAAGATTCACATGATGATGACACCAAAAAGTCATACAGAGATACTGGCTACATGCACATTTGTACACACAAAACATAACACCAGAACACATGCAGCATGTACATGTATATACAATAGCAAATAGCAAATATGTGGAAACCACATCACAAATGAGGGATTTAGCCACTGTAAAGTTGTTTCAATCACACATCCAAAGTATTTAATTTGACTCAGTTTTATTTTTCATCTTACCTGGCCAACTTCAGGTATCCAGATCTGTGTACTCCTCATATCCAAAACACGCAGTTTGCTGTCCTTGCCAGTCATATGAGTGCAGACAAATTAAAGTCCACCTTCTCAGTGTTCATGTTTTCATAGTCAGTCTGCTGGCTATAGTGATGTCCACAGGTGAACACATTTCCATTGAAGTAACTGGTGATGTTAGAATCTCTCTTTCTATTTTGCTGTCACCAGCACAGCGTGTTTTCTCAGTTGTGTCTTTCCCCCAGTCTCTCTCTGTCTCTCTCTCAGGTTGGCCACACCCCCTCCCTTCAGCACTTTTTCCTTATCAACCTTATCACCTGCACACACCTTGCAGTCAGTATTGTATTTGCTATGTGCATGTTATTTGTGTACCACTGTTCATGTGTTTTTGTGTGTATGTGTCAAGTTTCCTGACAGCTGCCTGTATTTGTCAGCTTGACAGACTCTGGGTTACTGAGTCGAGGGTAGGGTTGTGCACTGAAATCCGGTGCCAACATGGCACTGGTTCTCATATGCCCAGTACCTACTGGACAGAATCACACCACAGAATACGGTGTTTCATTTCGATGCCACATGCCTGAGCTAATTGAAATAGTTGCCTTCTGTGCAGACCTTTCAGATGCATCACCAAACATGCCTATTTAACATTACACTTACAGCTTAGCCGGAAGGCAAAGCTCTTGATCTACCGGTCAATCTTCGCTCCTACTCTCACCTATGGTCGTGAAGGGTGGGTCATGACCGAAAAACGAGATCGCGGATACAAGAAATGGGTTTTCTCGGCAGGGTGGATGACATCATGCTTAGGGATAGGGTGAGAAGCTCAGTCATCCGTGAGGATCTTGGAGTTGAGCCGCTGCGCCTTTGCGTAGAAAGTAGCCAGTTGAGGTGGTTTGGGCATCTTGTAAGCATGCCACCTGGTCGCCTCCCTAGAGAGGTGTTCCAGGCATGTCCAGCTGGGAGGAGGCCATGAGGCAGACCGAGGACTAGGTGGAGGGATTAAATCTCTGCCCTGGCCTGGGAATGCCTCGGGATCCCCCAGTCAAAGCTGGTTAATGTAGCCGGGGAAAGGGATGCCCGGGGTCCCCTGCTGGAACTGTTACATCCGTGACCCAATTTTGGATAAGCGGTTGAAGCTGGATGGATGGATGGATGGATGGATGGATGGGCTGTTGGGTTGCAAATTTTGTGCATTTTCCTCAGTTGATAGTTGAAAACGCTAACAATCCATTAATGAATCATTAATTAATATGATACATAACACATTTTTTCTCATTTTTATATACATACATATATATATATATATATATATATATATATATATATATATATATATATATATATATATATATATATATATATGTATATATATATATTCTCTTTTTTTAAAATCTTTTTTCATTTTTTTCCATTTGTTTTCCAGTTTTAAATTTAATTTAAGGTTTCCTTAATCAGTGGCTCTACCAGATAAAAACTATGTCAAATGAGGGACGATTACTGTATTTACTAGACTATCAATTAATTATCAATAAATACATTTTAATCTGTTCAATTCTTTATGGTGATCAGTTAATTAATGATTAATCATTACCATCCATAGTTGGCTATGCCCCAAGGAAATGTGGAAAGAGAAATTTTGCTAAAGTAGCAAAGAAGAAGATGTTGACAATTGCAAATATATTATCAGACATATATATATCTTGGCTCAAAGAAAGGTTTTTGAAATGCTGTTGTCTAAATTCTAGATCTTCCAGATAAAATGTAGCAATATGCTATCATGTTAGAAACACACAATGAGTTTTATTTATTATTTTTTTTTATTCTGGCAAGATGTCAAAGAAACAGACTCCAATGCATTTATCACTTTTATTTGAGCAGAAAGGCGTGTCGCCAGCTCTGGTGTGTGCGTGTGTCGACAGAACTGGTATTGAATAATCATGGCTTTTCATCTGCTGGGTCACCTCCACCCTCTTCTCTTTAAACAGTCAAGCTGGAGTGCTGACACACCCGCAGACACTGATATCACGTTTGTCAGGTTTCACCATAGCCACTGTATTTATCTTTATCCATCTATATCTTCAGTGTGTTCATTAGCTTAATGTCCTTACACATTGACTGTTTCATGCATTTTCAGCTGCAGTGTGAAACATCAAAAGCCACAAATTTAATTCACCACAGCAGGTGTTTGTTTGTTAGCCACTTGCCCTATTAAGTTTTCTGTCATGGAAACACTGAATCTGTCTTTGCTTTGGTTTGAAACATTAGCTAAATCAGTTTTGATCCTCTCACTGTTGTTGTATAAATGCCTCCAGTTTCTGGGTTTGTCACAGGAAAACAGAGAAACACATGGCAAAACCTATATACTTTGTTATGGTATACTAGACATTTAAAAAAAATAGGATAAATATTTTTTTGCTTTGGTTGAATGACTAGATGTGGTGCACAATATTTGAGTATGATTTTGTGTTTTAGTTGTTTTTGGGTGAAAGCTTTTTGCCTTTTTTAATTTGACAGAGTTCCAATAATTTCAATAATTCGAGTGCGAGGCGCAATGGATTCAAGGTGTGTCCAAATCCACCTTTGCTGTCTTGCGCCAGGTGGACCACCTGAGCTGGACTGAGGAGCAGTTACACGGCTGTCCGTGTCTCCTCCCACCATCCTCGCTCCTCTGTCCCGCTAACACAACAGCGGGCTTAGGAAACAGAGCACAGTACGCTGAGTACAAGATAGCAAATGCATTGAGCAACGCTTTTGTTTTGCCTTAATTTTTAGACCTCCCACCCATGGCCGCACAGGCTGAGCACAAGTGCATTTGCTATCTTGCAGACATACCAAAAATGGAGCTTGTGCCAGTGTAGGATAGCAAATCCACCTTCACCACCAGCACAATGGCTTTGCACTGGGTGTAAAATATGGCCTTTAGTGTCATGGTTATAAGCTTAAAGTTATTTTTCATGCATGCTTTACCATGATAACTGATGTGAAGTTTCTGTAGACAAACAACCACTTACAACAACCACAGCAATCAGGAATTTTTTAGTAGAACCGCCTGCTCTGTTCTTCATTGAAAGGGAATCTGCTGTCCCTCAAATCCCAGCCATTTCCACACACGTGCTTTGAGCAGCCAGTAGGAGTTGCTAGTGGAACAACAAAGAAATTACACTGGCTTCCCACATGCAAAGAGTGTTGTTGTGTTTGATGGAGCACCTGTACAAGCCAGAAGCTGTGCTTCTATGGATTGACTCAGGTGTTTGCAGCTGTGGCTTATTGCCTCTCCCTCTTCACCACCCAAGTGCTCTGTCTCTTTAGATGTTGTAAGTATTTGGTAAAATACTTTGAATCACTTTGAAATTTCTGGTGTTTAGTCTTTCCAGTTCACTGCTGACTTTACTTCACAGGGGTGGGCAGTCAGCTTGGGCCGTGGGGGGTAACCCCAGCTGGAGCTAGTTTACACCATGTCCACATACTATGTGTGAGAGAAAGTGTGTGTGTGTGTCTATCCCTGTGTTGCAATGTAGCATGAGAAAGTGTGTGTATGTGTGTGTATGTGTGCATGCGTCCAGCGCAGTCCTGGTAATGCTGAGACAGACGGGGAGCGGGTGGGTTTATTTTTGGGTCAGTGACAGTGTGTCAATGGCCGCAGATGCGTCGGAAAGGAAGGCTCTGAGATACAAGCAAACCCTGGTCAGTGTCCCGCTCTCGTTCCTCTTATTCTCTCTCTGTTTTGCTTGTTGGATCTTGTTGTCCATCTGTCTGTCTCTATTTCAGCCTGTCTCTGCCATGTTTATTTTTCTGTGTTGTGTGTCAGCAGTTTCTTCCCCTGAATCACTCATGCCTTACTTGCATGACGCACCTGTATCAGCAGTGCAGGCTACATGAGCATGGATGGAGCCTGTCTATCTTATTTTGTGTGCCTGTGAATGAGCCAGACACTTTGTGTGTCTGTGTGTGTGTGAAAGTTCTAGACATGGTGAAGACCAATTAGCTGATGTATAACAACAGGGTCACGCACATGGTCACGCAACAGGTGCTTCAACACTGTGCACCTCCTTCACCCCTGATCTTGGCATGCTCATATACACGTGCACACACACACACACACACACACACATACACACACTTTGTCGCTGTTCACTTCTTTCCCTGCAGACCACCTGTTTGCTACCCTTTCTGCGCCTCGTTTCTTAAGCCCTGCTTAGTCTTAACACATGTAGGAAGGACTTCTGTGATATGTGTAACACAGTGTGTATGCATGTTTGTATGTGTGAAAGTGTATGTACAGTATATATGTCCTGGCATTTAGATCTGTGTTCATCTGCAGGATGTGTGCATTCATATTTTTTGCATGTGCATGATTGTTTGTTCATTTGTGTGTGTTCAGCGGGTTGTCCATGTGTGTTCCTAAGATGGGAAACCCGATCATGCATTTGCAGTGGCGATAATCTTCACCATTCATGCAGTGACATGTATGTTTTGGGACAGGGTGGTGTGAAGGATGGTCAGAAGATCTGGAGGTTTTTCATCATGGCTTTGGTTTTGTTATAGAACCCATATTGTTCTCAGAGTTGTTTACTTAACATTTACTTTAAGAAAACAGAAACATTTTTAGGTTATGTAGTGTGTCACAAATATCATTGAGGGGTTTCTCTGCTGTTGAGCACAGATTGAGGAGAAAAAGTAAGAGAAATGCAAAGCAGAAGCTTGCAGCAGATCAGCCAGAAACAAAATGGTCATGTTTAAACAATGTTAAAGGTGAAGTGAATCCTTGGAGACTAATCCATACAGCTGCAGTGCTTCTGCGGTGTTGATTGGCTGGTATGTGAGTGCTGGTGGTCATGGTGACCTATAGAAGTTAATGGTTGTTGAAACCCTATACCTGTGGTTAGTGCAGGAAGTGCAAAGTCATCCAACCTGTGTATGTGTGTAACGTAGCATTCTAACCCTCGTGTTTGGGCTGTCACTCATGGGAGAGGGGCTATAAACAAATGTTGTCACTTTTTTCCACCAGGGCTTTTTTGTTGTAATTTTGAGTCTATGCATCTATCTCTGTGTACGTGCATGTTTGTGTACTCTGTACTGTATTTTCATTGTTATTGGCCTCTTGATGATTCTATAACTTGGACAGACAGGGCTTCATAACAAGTAAACACACATAAAGATAATTTAACAAGGTTTTCCCTGGATTCTTTTTTTTTCTTTTGAGACAAAGGTGGCAAAGGCTGGAAGAACGTGTGTGGCTGTACATAGTTTGGGTGCACATTGGAAAAAAAAAATCACAGTTTTTGCTTAGCAACTTTAGAGCAGACAAAGAAACTAGAGAGCAATAAGAAGACAAAAAGGCACAGAGCCTGAAATAAAATCATAAATTTTCCATGAATATGTAAATATTAAAAAGAAGAAGCACTAAAATGATGTATTTGTCCTGTTCATTAATACAATTGAGTACTGATTTTGAGTCACTGGAGTCACACTTGACATAGAAACTTTTGAAAAAAAAGGCATCTTGTACAGTAATGTTTCTATGCTTAAATTTTTCCTCTTTAAAAAGATATAATTATGTAACAGCTCGTAAGCTATGCTGTGTTGTCTTGGATGTGTTGTTGGATGGACAAAGTCCCCTGAATAGGATACAAGCACAGCAGTTTTAACAGCTTTGGACCATTTTAACAGGAAAAATATCTGCACTGATGTGCATATGTGATGTCTAAGTGATAAATTGAGTTCCAGCTACTGAGGTTCAATATCCAGCCCTGTTTACTTCTGTAACTTAGACTAACCTTGCTTTCAATTCACACACACACGCACACATGCACACACACACACACAAACTCACACACACACACACACACACACACACACACACACACACACGCACCTGCATAATAATCACTCCCCCTCCTGCAATCTGCTACAAAGACAGGGCACGTTGCCGGGGAGTTGGCAGCCATGTAGAGAATGTATGGAGTTAAACCCTCCTCTATTTTAGAAGACCTTCATATGCATTGGGTTTGACTTCAAATGACAGCTTATAACGGCATGCACTCACATTCAGATGTTCACATGTAGCCCTGTACGGAGGTATGTGGACCTCAGAGGGCCGGCAAATGACGTTCAGTGGAGTTCATTCTAACAATGGGACATGATCCAGTTTGGAAAAACATCATCACCACATCAGCTGGTACAAAACTGTTGACATTATAATAATAAAACAGTAGCCATGTTTCCATCCAACTATAGCACAAAATTTAACCACATTTCAGCAAAAGAAAATATAAATTAATTATACGCTTCCTCCCACTGCTGTTCTGAAAATATTAGAAGATTGTGTATGGAATTGGTGGTGGCACCACTTCTGTAGGGTGCAAGGTTACAATCTCACTGTGCACCACACAGATCTGATGCTTTCATCTGCCGCATCAGTGGACATTGAAATCATATGCTTCATGTAAATTTTATTTGTTTATATTAAATTTATTCTAAATGAAGTTTCACAGCTATTGCAACAATATGATTATTGGTGCTTTCAGAAAATATTAACACAATGAGGTTTTTGATAATAGCTTGAACAGTCTCGTAAGCTGAAAAGATTTTGCAGCCTTTGAAACCAGGGCAAGAAAACACTTCTGCCATATAACGATGTAAGGTTATCTAGGAGGACTGGGATGATGCACTTATCTCCTGATTCAATACCATCATGATGCCCTATTGGTTTGTACTGTGATTCTACAAGCATTGCAATTCAAGATTAAGATTTATTGCTATTTTTGTTTGTTTAATACTAGGCCATGTGAAAAACACTTTTGGAGACAGTAAAGCGTGCGTCATATTTTCCGTACATAATGCACATCACATGTCTGTTAGTCTGTCTTTTTTTTTTAGCAGCGTCATTGCTGTAAAGGTTATGAAAGTAATAAATAAAATACGTTTGAAGTGAAGTTTAGCTGTTCTGGTCATCGAGCTGGTTCCATAAGAAAATAATTAATACAATAAGATGTTAGAACAAAAATGAATAGAGCCCCTGAAACTGCACAAAGCACAAAGAGCCTTAAATTAACATCATTCACATTTAAAATTTAACTTTAAAACTGTTAAGTTTGAGTTTTGGCCCTTTGAGTTTGCTTTAGCTGGTCAGTGTGGAGTGTTGAAGCCAGAATAATCACAGTACCTGTGTGAATTGATTTTTTTCCTCTCTGCTCAAGTTTGTTTTCATCACACTTCATTGTCTGTTTTTGATACTCTGTTCTTCTCTCTACCTCAGCTAAGTTAATTAGTTATTGTTAAACCATCCTAAATTAATTGCCAACTATTTTGATAGGAAAAAACATCAAAATTCTCTGATTTCAGATTTTTAAAAGTGAATATTTTGTGGTTTCTTTACCCCTTTATAACAGTAAATGTTTGGGTTGTGGGAAGAACAAAACATTTTGTCATAAATTTCTAACATTTTATACACCAGACAACTAATCGATTAATTGAGGAAATTAAGTAGTTGCAGCCCTACTTTTAATTCCTTTTTTCTTTTCTTTCTTTTTTTTCCCTATTTTCTGTGTTTCCACCTTTAAATGCACAAATTAAAAATGTGCACAAATGGGTGGATGGAAACTCATTGTTTTTAATTGTTTTGTTGAAGTGCAGAAGTGATTTCTTTTATTCTGAGACGATTTGATTTATATTTCTCATTGTACTGAAACTTTTATGTTGGTGCAAAAACTATGTTGTATTGGCACAAGTATCAAAAAAATGTCAGATTATACCTCTTACAACTGCAGAGGTGTCCATGAGCAAGGCACTGAATCCTTCCATGGCATATTGCCCTGTACCTGATCCTCCACTAGTTATAATGTATGTTTGAGCAGCATCGTATTATACAAATCAGAAACTTTAACTGTAACACTATGCTGGAATATTGGGGAAACTTAGTTGTTTGGAGTGGTTTTATCTGTTTATACTTTCTCCACATAAGTCCTTGAGGGACAACTGGAAGGACAGACAGAGCCAGAGACATAGGAAAAATGAAGGAATATGATGAGGCATTGAAAGGTACACTGATGGTGAGAGAGAGGTGTGGGAAGTGTAATGAAGAATATTGGATCACACCGGTGCTAAATTTAGCCCAGAGTAGTGTTTCACCGGCTGAGAGAGAGAGTGAGAGGGGGAAAGAAAGGAAGGAGAGTAGGGGGCAACGAAGGAAGGAGGTAAAGGAGTACAAGTGATTAGTGCAGAGTAGAGTTTCACTGGTCAAGAGGGAAAACAGGAAGGAGAGGTGGAAAGAGGTAATGGAGGGAGAATGTGGGAAGGATGGATTTCAGATAACATGCTCTGTGGTAGCCATGTTGGAGGACCTCCTGTCCTGAGCTGCATAGTAGTGAACAGCTGATTACACTTCCAAATATACAACTTTGATGTCTCAAACAAATCAAATAGAAATGTTCAGTTTATGTGGTTTTTGGGCCGACATCGTGACTATGTCACGGTGTTGGCTTGCGGCAAAAGTAAAGAAAAATTGGTGGCAAGCTTAGAGTAGGAGGCCACATAAATGAGCTGAAATATCATCTTTCTGTGATGTTGTGTGCCAGAGTTGAAGTAGTACTGGCCGAATTTTTTTTATTTATTTTATTTTATTTTTTTATTTAATTTTATTCCATATCAGCAGCCACTGCCAGTCAAAAAAATAAAAGAAACAACTATAGTAAACATGATAAGATGAAAGCTGGGAGATGGGTGCAAGCCAGGACAAAATAAACTCACAAAATGTCAAGAAAGAAAATATTCTCACTCCTTTTCATTACTGAACAGAAAATACAACTAATGGTCTGGTTCTACAGGCTGTTTTCCTCTCACTCATACTCCTGGCTCAGTGCATCCTGAGCTGGAGCAGCACCTGCCACTTGTACAGACCATTAAATTAGCAAACTAAAATGACAAAAATCGCCCTAAAAAGACAACCGGTGATGGACTCAATCTTCGATATGTTTGTCCAACGTTATGGAAATTGTAGAAAGATGGTCCTTCCATTCAGTGAGCATTTACAGGTTGACCAGTCTGCTCCCATTGGTTAATGTTAACTTTTTCAAGCAACACTTGCAGTCCTGGAGAGTTAATTACTGGACATATCTGAAAAAAACCTCTCTAGTAAACAAGCCAGTAAAACTTGCTAGCCAGTAGAGTTGCAACTATTTATTCATTCTTAATTAATCGCCAATTATTTTGATAACTGATTAATCATTTTGAGTAATTTTTTGGTTAAAAAAAGGGCAAAATTTCCTGCATCTAAAATGCTCTCTGTGTCAAAAAATAACATTTATTTCTCTTATTCACTGCTTTGTTCTCACCAATGCTTCTCTGTCTTCATTCACTATGTAGCTCTCTCTCTCTCTCTCTCTCTCTCTCTCTCTCTTTCTCTCTCTCTCTCTCTCTCTCTCTCTCTCTCTCTCTCTCTCTCTCTGTCTGTCTGTCTCTCTGTCTGTCTGTCTGTCTGTCTGTCTTGTTGAGCCAGGGAGGGGCCAACTTGGAGTTGTGTGTGTACAAACACCAACCAACCAATCCTACATAGTACACCTTTAACATTAATATCTAGGCAGCCACCCAACACTATGTGGTTGTAAACATACAGTATCTGGTTTCACCATAGCTAATATTTTTAGCCATTGTAGTTGTTATTACCGCGGCTCATTTTACATAATTTCAATTAATGCTGACTAAACACCATACAATATGTTTATATATAGTCTAGACTGTTCTCAGAATTAAAATCAGTCATAACCTATGCTTGAGCATCTTATAATGCGGGCTAGTTAGCTACTTAAAAAAACTGTTTCTGACAAACCTGACTATGATAATTGAAACTTATAAGTATTATTTGGTTTGTTCAACAAAGTGCCTTTTTTATTGGAGACTTAAACTGCAGGTGATGTTTTTGTGATGCAAAAAACACAGTTGAAATAAAAAGTTTTAATGTTTTTCAGAGCTGTAATTTTGAAAAACAAATATCCTTTGATAAACTTAAAATTAGAACAATGCTAGATTAATTTATACCTAAGCCACAGCATTTGTCCCCCTGATTGTTCCATATTTAGCCATAATGTTTGGACAGTCAGTTCTCCAATGGATTACTGTATGATGGAATCAGCTCAAAGATTTTAACAGAACTGTAAAGCATTTAGAGCTGTCACTTTTTGCAAAAATCCAGTTTGAACAAATGAGCTAACATATCAGTTATTTGAAGTCATTCAAACACATGGAGCCTGATCCTACACTATTTATGACAACCCCTGCTGGAGCACAAGGCACAGCCTGTTGCACGTATACTGTGAAGTTTGAGCAGTCACCAATCATTCCTGACCATGAGAGGAACTAAAGTTCTGAAAAGCTACTAAGTAGACCTTTGAGTTAAGATTCTTATGTCATGTATTTTACAGATTTAAAGATGTTAACTGCTACAGGTCAGCTATGATGGATACATGTTTTTCCCATGTTTGCCTGATTGGAGTTCTACTTTCAGATAAAAAGTGACAGCCTTAAAAGTGAAAAACAGAGCAGTAAAGTTGGCCAGTTTGTATCAGCATGAGGGGCTGCAATACTTCTTGTTGTGTGTTTTAGAGAGACTACCAAGAAAGACATTTCTGTGTGGATGAAACCTTTTCTTTGGTCTAAAGAAGAATCAGTATGGTGAGGTTACTCAGGGTGTGATGTTAGCAGCGTATCATATATCGGTCTGGCATGATAAGGTGATAGTTGTTCCCTTTCTGGTGTTTTTGTGTGTGATGACCTTGCAGCTTTCAGGACACATCAGAAATATTCTCTGACTAGAAAAACCACCCCCTTACAATACATGATTAAGATATCTGTGGCACTCCTATTGTTCAAGTGTGTGTGGTGTGTTGGCATTCAGTTACAGCACATTGTGTATTATGTTCCTCAAGTTTCACCATGCATTGACTGGCATCCTTCTTCACACAGCATCACCAGCACTTCGTGTGTGTGTGTGTGTGTGTGTGTGTCTAAATCCATCCATTCATCAATCTGTCTGTCAATGAACCTGCTAAATTAAAAGCTGTTGAAAGGTTTTTGCATGGACATCCAAAGTGTCAGCACCAGACACAACTTACCGGCTTGTCAGTTATATTCCTGGAGTTTTATTGTCTGCTTGCTGCTTTACCAAAAATATATATGAACCCTAGTCGAATATTAGACAAGGCTTCAGTGGTATAGATTAATTAATACTCTTATTCATTGTGATTCAGAGGTTGTGTTAGTATCTTGTAATAATTCCATCATACTAAATTATTACCCATCATTTTTATTTTGTTTAATGTTAATGATACAATTAGAAAAGAGTAAGTTAGGAAAAAGCAATCTCCCCCTACTTAACATACATGTTGAACCCTTGAATATAACACCACTTATTGAAATCGGTTGAGAAATGAATGTTATAGTGCTTCCCTGTTTACGTATTTCACAGGTCAGTCTTGCCCTGTTCAGTATGGCAATGAAGTCAACGTTTGACCCAAAGGCCAATACTGCATCTACGTACATATGCTGCTGAATGTATACTGTCATCCACAGCCTGAACTAGCGAGTTGAAATGTGGTACAGACCCATCAGTAAGTTCAAAAAGGAAGAGTACTTCTTGCAGGTTGTGTGTTACAGTTGGCATCCTGTGGTGTTCAGAGGATGAGGTACTCAGTGTTATGAATATGTAGTGTTAGTTTGTAAATGTGTTGCAATGAATTGTAAGCAGAGACTTGACTGTATCCCTGTTGCTATGGTTACTCATTTTAAATACAGGGTTTGCATTAATTTAGACTTGTAAACAGACAGTTGTAATGGAACTACTTGGCGGGTGTCGATTATCAGGAATTAATGGACACACTGCAGCCTACTAGAATCGAGTATTCAATCAGATCATAGTATATCATTTACAAGGATATCGAGAGAAAAGATGTCACTTCATGTCAACAGTGGAGGTCTGCTGACAACACAAAGGCTGCAGCTGGCTGAGAAACATAGTTTTAGCCACTTCCTTATCCTTTGTCCTCCACCATATCAATTCTTATTTTTTCACCTGGTTTATCACCTGGTGTTGCTAAGTTGTAGACATTCTCACCAGATTCAGTGACTTTTCAGACCTTCTTACTGACTTAATTACTAAAAAGCAGCTAGCGACAATTTTAGTTACTTATTCAGACCATCAGGGAAAAGGCAAGAAATATGTTCAAATATGTATTATCTTGTGATTCATTCCCATGCTTGCTGCTCAGAGTAATGCAGTCTATTACTGTTCTGGCAACAGCACCAGTCTGCAAGTCACAGGGTCATGAGTTTTCCAAGTTGTCTGAGTTGTCAAGAAAAAGCAAAGTGTCTATTGGATGTCGGTTTATGACTGGCTGCATGTAGGGCTTGACAGTTAATGGAAATATTAAAATCACTATAGAGCCAAGTGCAATATCCGAATTGCAGGAGCAGAAACATTTTGGTGCTAGATCCTGCAACAGTGTTTACTTGTTCATACCTGCACTCTGTAATTTGTCTGAAAAAGATAGGAAAAGCTTGTTACAATATGAAATACAGAAAGGGGTTATATATAAAAAAAAAAGTATGTAGAGAGGCTTTCGTTGGTAGACGTATCTTGTGTTTGATGAAAAGCATAAAACAAATGTAAGAGGGCATCTCCTACTGACAGAGATATTTGTGCTAGTGAGAAAGGGAGAGACAGAGATGAGAATTAATCTCTTCCCCAGATGTCCCAAGCAATTTTCATGGAGTCTGTCCAGAGGTGATAAATCTAGAGGCAGAGCCCATGTTTCCGCTTCCATTAGAGATGTTTGGGTCAACACGTGGTCCTGTCTATTTTTAAAATGGACTCTTCTCTGCTATGGTGCCAAGAGGAGAGTACTATCACACTCAGCATTCTTGCAAGCTCAGGAACTACCTGTACAAGTTAGTGTTTAATGAATGAATGCTGGATATTCATATGATTTGTCGCGCTTATTGATTAATTGACTGGTTTACTGATTGATTGACAGCTCTATGGGGAGTACCAGGAGCATCAGGGAGGCTCCGGCAGACAGGAGGCCACACGCCTGTTGACAGAGAGACAGATCAAGAAACATGGCAACCATCCCCGCAGCCATGGGAAGACACGACATGTACATTGCCGCCATGGCCATGGTCAAAATGGATACCACAGTCGACATGGACATCAGCACGGCTTTCACAGCAGACAAAGGCACAGGCATCAGTTCAACATGGAGGCGGAGGCTGCAGATGAGCAAACTGCTGAACCCGATCTTACATCCTCTACGAAGAAGAAGCGCTCCTACTCCAAGTGTAGAGGTGAGCAATCCTGTGAACGTGTGAAACACTGATCAAGTAGATAGATGCTTTGGTATTTCATTTTTCTGAACATTGGTGGCATTTGGTTTTGTCAGACTGCATAGCACGGGTCCAGAGATTCCTTGTGACCAGGTTGGGAGAAGACTGGATCTTCCTTGTTCTGCTAGGCATCACAATGGCGCTTGTCAGCTGGACAATGGACTATGCTAGTGCAAAGAGCCTGCAAGGTAAGACTATAGCACCCATAATGCATTGCAGAAACATAGGTGCAAAATAGATATTTGCATCTTTCTTTTCTTTTTTGCCTGTTTAATTTCTTACTCTTCATCTCCTACTTTTATCTTCTGTTCTCTTTCATCACTCCACCTGTTGAGCTATTCAGTTTCTTCTTTTCAATCCATCATTCTTTTGCCTTTTCTTTTCACCTGTTTCTTCTACCTCTCCTGTCTCTTCCTTTCTCATTCCCTCCCTCCCTCCTTCCCTCTTTCAGCCTATAAATGGATTCATGGGGAGCTGAGGGGCAACATCGCCCTGCAGTACCTGGCCTGGGTTTCATATCCCCTGATGTTCATTCTGTTCTCCTCCCTCTTCTGTCACCTGGTCGCTCCTCAGGCTATCGGTCTGTACCACTTTCCTACTCATGCCTATGTTCTTATGTTCCTCTGTGCTCATCTGCCATCACTCTCTGGTACAATGTCTCATAATAATTACTTTAAGGTGTAATGTACATATGATTTTTTTAAAAATTACATTTATTGAATTTCAGGCATGTTGTGTTATCGCTTAGCCTTTTGTATTGTGTGTTCTGTTTGTACCCCATACCATGTGATCATGATCTTGAGTGACATAAATAAATGGAATGAAAAATTAAAACAATTATGAAAATTATGTCTGACTCTGCAGCATCAGACACTGTGATAGTCATCCTAATATTTGGGTCCTATTAGTCATGGAATTTTTGGAAAAGTTTGGAAAATCTTCAGTTGTTCCAACTCATAGTCACAAGCTTGACGCCGGTATACAAGCTTGACATTAGTTTGAATTTTCTATTTCTCCTTTCCTTCCTAAACAACATCTGTTTCACCCTCTCTCTCAGGTTCGGGTATTCCAGAGTTGAAGACAATCCTGAGAGGTGTGGTGCTAAAGGAATACTTAACTCTCAAGGCCTTTATTGCTAAAGTCATTGGACTGACTGCGGCGTTAGGCAGTGGGATGCCTGTTGGCAAAGAGGTGGGTGAACTCAGATAAAACTGGGCCACTTACACGGATTAATTAACCAATCAGTCCCTTTACTTTCTTTTTACTTGACCATTGAAACATTGTAGTGTGGTGTTTGATAATATACTGTATGTACTGCTATATAACATAATGTAATTATCCTCCACTCAGGGCCCGTTTGTTCACATTGCCAGTATCTGTGCTGCAGTTCTCAGCAGATTCATGTCCTTCTTTTCAGGAGTTTATCAGGTAAGCTGATGCCAGGAAACATTTTCATTTACATTCAACTTTCAGTTGTGCTTAGAAAACTGTATACTGTATGAGATACTCCTCATCTATATGTTGTTTTTCTGTTGTGTCAATCCTGTGTCCTCTTCCTCCTCTCTGGATCAGTAGAATCCATACTGTTATACAGACATCCTGACAGTGGGCTGTGCTGTTGGGGTGGGCTGCTGCTTTGGTACTCCGCTTGGAGGTAAACTGCCTTTTACCTTTCCTGTTCTGCTCTCTTTTTGCTCATCTCCCCCCAGAATGCATGTAAGATAGTCATGTCTGTGCTTTAGACATTTAGATATTTAGATCCTCCATAACTTACAATTTTGCTGCACTGTATTGGGGCAATCAGCTTTTTCTGTAAAAGCCACAAATAAATGGAACACCCTGCCTGGTGATATGAGGAGCTGCAGCTCTATCAGTACTTTGAAAAACAACTTAAACAATATGTTAAAAGTTGCTCAGCTTTGATTTTGAAAAAGGAGCTTTGAATTTGAAATATTCTCAAATTTGAACATTATTTGCAAGTTTCTTTTTTATTTAATGCATTGTTTTCAGTTCCTGCCTGTTTGATCACTGCTTCTTTGTCCCTCTTTTTCCACCAGGTGTGCTCTTCAGTATAGAGGTTACATCCACATACTTTGCAGTGAGAAATTACTGGAGAGGATATTTTGCTGCTACATTTAGTGCCTTCATATTCAGAGTGCTATCCGTGTTCAACAAAGACGCAGGTACGGATTGGAGAAAAAGTATTTATCAAGATATTAACATTTAATCACAAATATTGTATTTGTGTCTGAGGTACTGGACAATATGTCTCTTTCTCTTTATCAAACATTCACTAGAGGGCGCCCTTACTTCAATAACTGTTGTCAGGAAAACATCTTTTTAGCGACACTGACTTAATGTATGTACTGTAGGCACATCATGCATTTTCCACTAGATGGTGTAATCCTCATGTAGCAGCTGGGTCTTTAATGCCTAATTCAGGTCACTGACTTAGAAGAATATTTCACAAACCAAGGAATATCTTTGCTCATTTCACTGTGCCAACACTCTGCCATGACCTTGTGATAAAGGGAAGGACAGTACTGCAAAAAATACAGTGATGATGTGCAACCTTTTTTTTTACCTTGTTGTTAAATGAATAACCTGCTCTTATCCTGTGTTTAGATCACTAAAAGCTGATTGATAAAGTTCACCAGTCCACCTTTTCTTCATCTTCCAGTAACCATCACTGCTCTGTTCAGGACAAACTTTCGCATGGATTTTCCTTTTGACCTGCAGGAGCTGCCAGCATTTGCCATCATTGGGTGAGCGAGTGGAGAACTGTGAAAAAGACATACCGTAATGGCAACATTTGTGTCTGCATATGTGCACGATGTGAAGTCAAACTTTATGCAAATGTAACATTTGAAAGAGAAACCAATTATTAGCTCAACATTTGCTTCAGGGGAGGAATGAGAGAGACGTAGAACACAGGTGGCAACCTTCATGTGATAATCTAATTTAATATCAGCCCTGGCCTCATGTCTCCTATATGTCACCATATATGATGTGAAGATGTCTGTCTTTCCAGTGTTAAAAGAACTGTCTGATACACACACATATACACATCTGATATATTTAATTATGTATGCTTAGTGTGCAAAGCTACTTGCATGACAGTGAGGTCTGTTACTGTTCTGTAATGAAGCGTTTTTTAAGGCTTTTACCTATGATTTAGCCATTTTAAGAGGAAACAGTTTTTCAATATATACAATATAAAACTGAATGACATCTTCCATTCTACCTCATACTTGTTTTTAGTGGTATTAACCTTTGTCACTTGCCTGGTCAACACCATGCGATTAACAATGTCTTCCAAATGACAAGGTGCTACAAATGAGTAGATGACTTTACTCGGTTGATGTGTAGTTTCCTTTTTTGTGCAGGATCTCCTGTGGGTTCCTGGGGGCGTTCTTTGTTTATCTCAATAGACAGGTGGTGCTGTTCATGAGGCGACACAATGCCATGACCCGCTTCCTGACCAAATAGTGAGTCTCTATTTGTCATTAGAGTAGATATTTTAAATACTTGCTGCAGTTTATGGATTCTACGAAATCTTAGTACTTCAGAACTTAAAATAAACAGCCATTATTTATTGAATATATATATATAGAAAAAATTATAAACTCATACAAAATTGAATCACATGCTTGGAAAATGTATTCTCTACTTTAGTTTTAATTCTAAGTATTGACCTGCTAATCGTAACTTATAGATTTACTGTTTTTACAGTGTGTTTCAGGGTGTATTTGTCTTTGTTCCTTGTTCTTTGGTTGTTTTGTGTAGGACTTTGATTATTGTTTTGAGCATTGCAAATGTTTGCTTCATTAATTAAACATTTCTCTGTTTTCTCTCTCAGTCGGCTGATCTTTCCTGCCGTGGTAACGCTGGTCATCGCCACCTTGACCTTCCCACCAGGGTTTGGACAGTTCATGGCAGGAGAGGTCAGAGTTCATACCTTGTTATCCTTCCTGTCTGTCATGTAAATAAAGGAGAATCCGAGGCATGTAAATGTGTTTATACCAGCATGAAACGCTGACAGCTACAGAGAGCTGATGAACCAAAACTAGCAGTAAATGCCACCCCACAAAAGCAAACAGGGGTAACTAATTAACATGTTTTAAAACACAACTAGATACAGATGTTTATGTAGAAGTACACCTGCTTCAGAACAACACAGGATGAAGTTGTGGTGTCCAACATCCAGTCCAATATCTGTCTACAAGCCACAATGTATCATAACTAGAGAGCAAAAAATCCAAAGACCGTGGTTTGAACACTCACCAACAATCTCTTAGATCTTTTGTGACTGTGGATTCCTTTGGTATAAAGCATCCTCGCTCACCAGTAGACTTGATAAATATAAGCCTGCTGTGTCCCCGTTACTGATGCTACATCACAGGATTTTGGGGTATTGAAGTTCAGAATTTTTCAAACTGTGACCTCTCGGTGCCACAGGGAGCCACAAACATGAACATTTGCCTCATGTGCCTGTGAGGGGCAAACAGAAACAAACTTTGATCTTGACAATGGTATTAATTTTGCCTGGATTCATTTATTTAAAGGGAACTTTCAGTGTTTTATTTTATTTCTATTTTTAAATGAATAATAGGTACAAAAAGTTTCAGAATTGGTGCAGTGAATTGCTTCCGCCAGCAGCCCTAAAACAGACTGCGATGGCAACACCGTAAACAGGGATCAACAATAAGGATTGCTCTCTTGCTCGGGGCAAGTAAAATGCCATACTGAGCTAGTAAATGTAGCAGCTAGCTTGTCCAACCAGGCAGTGACTAAAGTATTTTGGTTTCTGGTTGAAGCAATTTTTCATGCAAAAATGGCAGAAAATGCTGTTTTCAGTTTCTTAGATATGAAGAGTTCCTGTTTTTCCCCATTCAGTATCACACAGAACAGAATATCTTTGGTTTTGGTCTGACAAAATGAGACATTTAAAGACACCACCTTGGACTTTAAGAAGCTGGGATGACATGTTAAAGTCAATCTGGCCTGAGATTAAACATGACAATTAATGTCTTTGTTGTTATTTTATAACCTTTAATTAAAAAATGTACAAAGGCAAGTTACAGTTGACTTTGGGCAAATTGATTTCTGACCCGTTTGCCTACATTGAACCTAATGGTTGACCTCTTGTTTTTGCCAGTGACATGTTCAGATTGTTATTCTACATGTCTCAGATCATGAATGAAAATGATCCCTACAATGGGAGACCTTTCTGTTAAAGAGTAAGATTCTTTTTTTGTTTGTTTGTTTTATTAGAAACAGTTGTTTTATTCCTCTTTTTGTACCTATTAGGCATTTAGTCCCCAAAATGTGTATATATAGGGCCTCACCTTTAAGTGTGTAAGAAGAATTCATGTTTAAATCTACAAATTAATTTCTGCAGTTTGCCCAATGCCACATTTACTTTGGTGTTTGTGGGACAGCAGGTTAGGTAAAGTGGGATGCTCATGTTTTTAAAAAGAGTATGAACTGCAAATTGTGTAGCGTAAGAGGAACCAAACAAAAATCTGTACATGAATATTCTGAACACCATCAGCATATTTCTGTGCATCTGTGCCCCTATTGTGATGTCAGAGTCCAAGTTTTAACATGATTCGAAGCTACATGCCTTGTAGCTTTTCTGAGCTGCATGTACGAAGGGAGTTTTAAGGTGAAAGCTCAGACAGCCACTTATCATCAGCTCACTCACCCAGAGCTAAGAGCTAATCATGTGTTTCACAGAAGCCCAGAATAGACCACTTAGTGTGAACCAGGTGTGTGTGTTATATGCTGGTGTAAGTGAATGCATATCCATTTGTGTACATATGTCAGTCAGCAACACCTTAGCATGTTTTTTTTTTGTTTGTCTGTGCCGTCGGTGCATGTCTTTCACACTCTCATTGTAGAAATGTCTCACACCCTTTATAACAAACTCACACTCCTTTAAACACAGCAAGGGGTGAAGTGATATCTAAATTTAAATCATTTCACTGTAGAAAATACATCTGTATTTGATGAATACAGAAAAAACAAAAACTGTTCATATAGCTTTTGGGGAATGAAATCCCTCCATTCGAACTTGATAGCATAGTGCTGAGTGACAGAAGAAGCAGCACAGCGAGAAGAGATTAAATGCTACATGGGTTGTGAACCAGACGTGAACCCACAACTTCAAAAAGGCACAGGAAAGCCTATTATTACATCCAGCTCTGTCGAGGCCAACAGCAGCCTTTCACAGAACCTCGCTTTAACATTTCCACTCATACACTGCTGATGAATTCCAGGGCCTTGATTCAACCCTAGCTCAAGTACAAGGAAGTACAAAAGTAGAAAAATCGAAATGACGTTGGTGTTGTTTTTCCCCCGCAGCGGCGTTATGCAGATGCGGGAGGCGCTGTGATTTGTGCCTCTGAGCAAATTCAGAGGCATCTATGCAAATGTGAAGCAAAATGGTTGAAGTGAATTAGTCATTCATGAGTCATCTAAAGAGAATGAGTCATTGGACACGGCCACCCGTACCCGTCTGCTTCCAGCTTTCTGGATGACTTCCTGCCTGTTTATCCCACTTGACTTTCTTCCTTCCCTCACTTTTTTGTCTCCCCTTTTTCTGTCTTAACTCTCCTCTTTTTTCCCTCTCTTTCATCTATTTCCACTAGGGATGTGCAAGATCAGTTGACTATATGATTGAACGTTGCAACCCTCACTATTTGGCACCACCATTTATCAGTATTTTATTCATGCACAATGTCAATTAATTGTTGCCTCAAAGATGTTATCCAGCCGGTTAAGTGCAGTTAAGTTTACTTTAAATTGACTCCACTAACATCCTTACAACATGGCTTAACAACAAGATCATTTAACAAAAGTATAACATTTGTTTCAGTAACTGTTATTAGCTTGATCCTATGGCGTTAGATTTCATTAATTAGCCTTGTGGCCAGTAGATACTTCCTCTCCTCATAGCTTAACAAATTATATGTTTCATTCATACTTTTTCCATGCTGCGTCTGCTGACAGAAAACCATTGTTCAGTTTCAGTCTGCATACAGGTTTTGTCCACCTGACATTGTTGAAACTGTGCAGCTAATATTGCTTAAAAGTTAGGGAACTACGGAGATACCTGTGCTGTACATATTTCATGCTCTTCGTCTGCTTCGACTGTCCTTTCTCTGTCATCCAAATATTTCCATATTATTCCTGAGAGGGGATTTAATATCCTCGTCATCTTTCTCTTGGCTGCCTGACATTACCTGCCTGGCATTAGTATTTTTGAGGTGCACTTGGACAGAAATGGTAACATAGACCTACAATGGAAATTTCAAATTTCATATGTTGAAGATGGATTAATGTTTTCACTTTGCATGAATGATATCGGATCATTGATCATTAATGGATACATTGATCCAGATCGATGGATTGTTTCCTCCTTGTCTTTTTTCCTCCCTTCATTAAATTTCATCCTTCTCTTTACCTACTCTTCCTCTCACATCCATCCCTTTCCCTCTTCTTCTGTTCCTGTCACTCAGTCTCTTTCTTTCTGTCCCTCTCCCTCTCACTGCCTCTTCACCTTACACCCTTTCACTTCCTCTTAAACCCCTTTCTCTCCCCATCCTCTCTCTTTTCTTTTTGTCTGCAGCTTCCTTTACACACCACATCTTCCTCCTCTTCCTCCCACTTTATTTCTCTTATAATTCTGTTTCCTCTCACTTTACCTGCTCTTTTCGTTTTCTTTCCTCTCTTTCTCTTTGCTACTTCTCTTACCATTCTTTTTTCTCTGTCACCTGACTGAACCACTCTCTGTCCATCTCCCTTTGTTTTCTACCACTCTCTCCTCCACCCACATTCCCTCTTTGCCCTCATCCTTCCTTTCTTCTGTTTTTCCTTCCTTTCCAACCCCCTCCTCCCCTTCTCCAGCTGATGCCCAGGGAATGCATCAATTCTCTGTTTGACAACTTTACATGGACAAAGATTTCAGGATCCCCTCTACCAGTCGGTCTGGGTCGCTCTGCTGCCTGGCTGCACCCTGATGTCAGTGTCTTCGTCATTCTTCTGCTCTTCTTCCTCATGAAGGTCTGTGGCTGCTTGGAAATGTATCTGTGTATGTGTGTTATGATGTGTTTTCTGGATTAGATAGGTATTTGTGTGCAAGTCAAGTGTGTGTCATTGTATCTGTGTGTGTTTGTGTGAATGTATTTGGATTATGCATGAGTGGGTATGTCTGTGTGTGAGGTGTGTGCGTGTGTGCGTGTGTGTGTGTGTGTGTGTGTGTGTGTGCGTGTGTGTGTGTGTGTGTGTGTGTGTGTGCGTGTGTGTGTGTGTGTGCGCGCGCGCGTGTGTGTGTGTGGGTGTGCGCTAATGTGTGACTGTGTGTCTCTATGACTGGCTCCACCTGACGTCAGCATTTTCGTCATCCTCCTCTTCTTCATTAGGGGACATTTGTTGCAGGTCACTCATGTTGTGTGTTGGTGACGGGGACATCTGCGTGTGTCTTTGTCTTCCTCCTTCTCTTCCTGTCCAAGGTCAACAGTGTTGGCAGGCTGCCAGCAGTTCTAGCATTCTTATGTTTTCTTGAAAGCGGTTGCACACACACACACACACACACACACACACACACACACACACACACACACACACACACACACACACACACACACACCCTGGACAGTTTTCTTGCTCTCTCAGTTTTTATTAGCATGTACATGAACATTGACATGAACTGGTATAGGTGCTGGGTTGACTGTGAATCAGCAGAAAGCTGTCTGTGAACAACATAAATAACCTTTGATAACTAAATCACAATCACAAGGAAGCTACATAGACCAAATGAATGCTAATACGAATTATGTATTATCTTAGTTATAAATGTCAATGTTAAAGGCAGCATCAAGCAGCCAACACTGTGTTCTATCTGAATGTGAGAGTCTGACTATTGTTTAGCATCACTTTTCATCAGAGGCTCTGTCCACACTGCATCCATTAACTCCTATCAATCCTATTGCAGCACAGTTTAGTACTAATTGTCATATCAACATGGCTGGATGTAATTTGCCTTGGTGAGCTCATGTAAAGACAGAAACATTAAAGGGATAGTTCACCTAAAGTGAAAATTCAGTCATTATCTACTCACCCTCATGCTAATTGAAGGGCAGGTTTAGTTTTTTCCACAAAACACTGTTGGAATTTCACAAGAAAACAGTGCTGCAGGAGTCTCCCAAATACTTAAAATGAATGGTGACTAGTTTTCAAATGGAACAAATAACCAAAACAAAAACATAAAATGCCTCCATACCGTTTGTCTGGTGTAATCCGAATCTCCTAAAGCCCCATCGTGCCCTTCAAACAACTAGTTCCTGCAAGTTCAGGGTCATAAATTGGTTCACTTTGGTTGATATAGATGCATAACAGTGGGAGTCATAAGGTCTTGTGCCGGCACTGCATGGTCATTTAACGTCCAGTCCAAGGCCAGGTTTTAAGACCTCTCCAAAGTGAAGTAACTGCTCCTGCCCATACAAATTAATGAGTAGTTTCATTTAATATCCAGACAATGTCAGAGTAGAGGACTTCATCTGGACAGTCGGACTGGATTGGAATAGAGCTGAGAATAGTTACACCTGATCCAAAATCTGATCAGACCCAGACAGAGAGAGAGCTCCAACACTAGCAGCAGCACTGTTGATTAATGAGAAGCCACGTTCACAAATAAGTAAAAACGTGTATAATTTTTCCTGGTCTCTGCCTGCCTCAAAAGAAAATTGTCCATTGTGATGATAATGATATATACATTTATATCTATAAACACAAGACTCACAGGGACAGTGGACTCGTATGGTATTCAGTCTATCCACAGCCATCACTGAACATTTCCACATGTAATATCCCACTGCAAACAGTTCTGCATGCAGTGTAACAGGATAATGAAGATTAAGGTTGTTTGAGTACTTTATATGGATACAAGAGTGGACAAAAACTCCAGCACGTTTCTGACAGTACAGTAGTTATGTTGACATTCATATTTTTTTGTGTCAACACCACTAAACAAAAGCCATCAATTTGACTCAAATTTTAATCAAGACATTAGAGCTGCTGCAAAAAACAAAAAACAAAAACAAATTCCTTGTTGACTGGTAAGTGTTAATTGGAACCATTAGTTGATCAGTCGATGCACGTTGATGATATTAATCTAAGCATTCAAATATATATATTTTAGGGGGATGGAACAAGCTGTCTGTTTAATGCTAACAGCAAAAGCAGTAATGAGTCTGAATGTGTTGGAGCAACCAGCAACAACACTGAATATTTTACTTTAATTCAATGCAGTGTAACATTACACACGTGTAGTTGTTAAAAACACGAGACACGATAAATAACATCCAACTTAACAAAAGCAACTGCTCACAGATTTGTCAACATGACGGATGATGTAAACATGCAAATCAACTTGCTGCTCAAACACTTAACACCTCGTGTCCCCACCTGAACCCGCCGTTTATTCATTGGAGTCAAAGTTCTGGTCAGAGCTGCTGTAAGTCACTTAGGGTCTGTATTCCCAGCTGTAAAGCTAGCCTCTGTCTGTCTTGGAAGCTGTAACCCAGTCTAGTAGGACTGTTAACTGAGCTTACAAGTTAATAGCAGCTACAGCACATTTAGCAGCAGTGCACCAGTGACTTCAGTGTTACAAGAGACTAAGATGCCTCTCACCCATTAACAGTTTAGTCGACTATTAGGCAGCAGCCTTATCAGAGACAAACGTGTGTCTCCAAAAATCAAAGCTGTTTTGAAGGCGAAGGGTTTAGCCCTCTGATATTCATACTGTTTTTTAGCTCTCTGTCAATCTGTCCACCCCCAGTATTGTTCTACATTTAGAAATGGTGTGACCAGAGCTTCAAGTGTTTCATGTACAAAAAACACAGACAGACAACACCCTCCGATCTCTAAATAGTCTGAGTCTCAACCCGCCTACAGTCTGTTGGCTTCTGCAGAAAAAAAACACCAAGCTGTTGCTGCCTCCTGTCTGGTGAAAATCTGCGGCTTCTCAAGAGCTCAGGCAGAGAACAGTGAGGAACTGGGAAAGCAGATTACTTTCTCAGATTAAATACAAAACAAATTTTTCAGTCTACATGAAAGACTCAATGTTCTGTTCTTGCAAGTATTTGCTTTGCAGTCTCTCTCAATATCTGATCAACAGCCATGTTGTGTTGGCCAACATTGCCAAGTTTTTGTCCAGTTAAACCACTAAACCGTCCAGATTTAACTGTCCTTCAACAATCCTCTTCTAACTCAACCAGGTTGTTTCCTGGGATTACACCTGGAGCGGTCAAAAGCTTACATATTTCCAGCACCAGAAACCATCGTCAATTAGCTTGCAATGAGCATGTCTTTAGATTTTTTCCTAGATCTAATCTGTACAGTTTAGGGTTATTAGATTTTCAAAATAACAACAACAACAAAAGAAAGAAAGAAACATAATTTCCCCCTTGGACATATCAAAATCCATTAACCTCAGTTTCATTACTGTCTAAGGTCAAATTAGGCAGAAATGCTATATAAATAATCCTATCAACAGGATATTAAAACCTGTCACTCAGCGTCATACACTGCATTGGTTTAGTCATGGTGTTTCTCAGTTGAGCAGAGCGGCTCCCTGTAGTGAAAACTTAATTCAACCAAAACTGAGAGCAGCTGGCAACTCTTTTCACAATACACACACACACACACACACACACACACACACACACACACACACACACACACACACACACACACACACACACACACACACACGCTTTTCTGCTTTTCTGTCGCCTTCTGCTGCTCTGCTGCTGTCAGCCTTTTTCTAATACACACACTCCAGATCTTTCTTTCTCCCACGTGTTTAAGCTTTTTTTTCTGCCTCTGTTTCCCTGTCTCCCTTTGTCCTACGCATAATTAGACTTTTTTTTTCTTTTATTGTATTTCTGTCCACCTGAAAAATAAACCCCATTAATGTTAAATTCATTGCAAAAAACTGACATACTAAACATAAGGGTAGTTCTAGCTGTTGAGTTTAAACCTACTGTAGGCCCAGTTTAGCTAAAAGTCTGATATTATGAACTTATTTTCTGAATCAGAGTGCAGTCTAAGAAACCTGAAATGACTTATATATGTAGGCAGGCAGGAATCTGAACCAAGTGGACATGTTTTTTAAGTCAGTAGAACCTGATTTGTTGGACAGGACATTGCTGCCTCACATTCATTAATGTAAAAATTTAAACAATTTAAAAATAATGATTTGAACACATTTTACCTTTGAAAAATATGGTACCACCTGCAATTTGAAAAAGACAGAAAGCCATATAGCAATTTCAATAAAATTACTATTAAATATGCAGCCCTATTTTAAATAAATCCCACAAACAGCTTGTTTGTTTATTGGATAGTTTTATTTTTAAGGATAAGTGAGAACCTTTACTTTCAGTTTTCAGTCAGTAGTTTACCTATTTTGCAGTTCATTTCATACGACAGTTGCAACCATTTTTACTTCCATTTTTGTCTCGTTATTACACAAAAACTGCCACCCATATTTCTTCTCTTTATTTTGCCTCCATATCCGTGTTTTCCATTAAACAGCTGAGCTAACTCTGTGGCAGTGTTTCTGCTCCCATCTGTCTCAGGATTTGTGACACTGATGAAATAGTGTCCTCACTGCCTGTGTGTGCCTGTTTTAGTGTGTTGTGTGTCTCTGCATGATTGTGTTTGACTGTCAGAATTAAAATAGAGAAGGAGACAGTGAGCTCAGTCCTCACTGTCATCAGGATAGCAGCCACCCTGCGAGAGACGTGCTAATGAGTTTTTATCTTGTACCACAGTAATTAAGTTCTCAAAAGATGATGACAAATGATGTTCAGAATTGTAATCTGGACTGTTAAAATGGTAATGTTGTGTTTCTCACCAATCCCTTCAAATCAGAAGGAGAGAGCCCAGCATGGGGTGCCTGTGGAGGGATGCTAGGGAAACTCTCCCTCTCTCACACACACACGCGCACGCACACACCAAAATCCCAGAGCTTGTGTAAAGGTAATCATTATCTCTGATGAGTTCTCTGCAGCCAAGAACACAGTGTGTTATTAGAGGAGCTATTTTGAAGTTACATTCTGATGAATACAGAAATTGTTTGGAGACAAACAGTGTAAGTGACATTTGAAGGGTGAGTTTAACTTTAATTTACTCTGCAGAGGAGTTTGCGTGTCTGATCTTTTCACCCACTCAGTCCTGCACTGTCACACATTCATCTGGGAGCCGCTCAGCACAACTACAGCACTCTGCAGCTTCACTGGAGCAGCTGTTGATTAAGTGCCTTGCTCAAGGACACCCAAGGGTGATTAGGTTCCCTCCTCCACCACACACACACAGACACATAGATTTTCCAGATTCTCCACTTCTGTGGCTCATCAAGCTGTGAACAAATAGGATTTGTTTTTCTCCCAATCAAATGCAAAATCAGCGGCTAGAAGACCTCAAAAGGGTGAAAGGACTTTACATCACTGTTATTGCTATGCAACACAACATCTTGGAAACAATCTAATTAGTATGAGGTGGGTGACCTGCAGCAGCTAAGGAGATATTATTGGAAATGAAAACAGAAAAGAGAAAAATAGTTGTTGACCTGTTCGCTCTTGAGAGCGAAGATAGAGTTGAGGCTTGTTTTTCCTGCCTGTTGAGCAATTTGCCTGACTTGTTCAACTTGTCAAACTAAAAATGGTGACGCTGATGAAATGATAAGTCTGGACACACATTTCAGCCACACTAACATGGTGTTTTCAGAGTATAAAACACAGCTTGGTCAAAATATTATCTGCTCTAGGCAGGCCAAGTGTCATCTAGTTCCATTATACTGGAGAGAAGGCGGTCATTTCTACAACCGATATCTCCAAAACTACAGGTACTAAAGTTAAGAGGAAAAATGTGTAGTTTTGATTTTGGGGTGAACTGTCCCTTTAATAAGGGAACAGTGCCACAACACATGTATTAGCATACCCTCTACTTCACAACTTTTCATCAATTGTTAACACAATTTGGATGCTGCATGATCAGTTTTGTGTTAACTTTAGCTGTAAAACTTTCTTATGACACAGTTTTATATTTTAGTCTGTTCCCTTGTCTGAACAGTGTCTCGTGTTTCTTGTCTTGTAGTTCTGGATGTCTGCAGTGGCCACCACCATGCCTATTCCATCTGGGGCCTTCATGCCTGTCTTCATTTTGGGTGAGCTCAAACACCTTCACATACTGTAGTTGGGGTCGCATGAGGTGAGCTAAAATGATATCCTTGATTATCGTGGTGTTGAACATGTGATTAGTGTTATGAGTGATTTGTGATAATATTAAATAAAAAACTTTTATTTGACAGTTTTTGCCCATTATCAGTGGTGTTTTGAATATTTTCGGTCATTGCAGTTTGGGCTGTGCAGTATGACCAAAATATCATATCCTGATGAAGGTCATTTCATATCTAGATAATGATACACATCATGATAATGTAAATTCAATACATAAATAGAAAGAAATAAAATGAAAAGCCCTATTTCTTGTTACATTTTTAATTACATAATCTGAAGTATAAACCAATAAAAGTTACATATTTTATTATTTTTCCTCCTTTTATTCATAGCCATTTTGCAAATTTTCAATTAGACACGTACAGAACATGAAACATTAAGGCAAATAGAAAACACTTTTCTTCTTTAGACTGTCTCTGTATTGTTGGTCATGATTCTTGCAAAGGTGCAAAAAGAGGTTAGTGGTGTTTGAGTCTGTAGTGGGGACAGGTCTGCATAATTTGGAAAAAATACAAAACAGTTTTCTGGTCCATCTTTTCATAACAAAACCGCCACTATATGTGTTCTCTTTCGGGTATGACCTCTGCGTCGCTGCTCAGAGTCCTTCTCTTATTTTGCCCCACTCTGTGTTATGTTCACTCCCCTTCATGTTTGTTTGTGTTGCCTTCATGGAGATTTGTACAAAGCATCGTGCAGATCAAAAAAATATTGCTGTAGAGTGTGATTTGCAATACAAAGAAATAAAGAATAGAGCATAGTAGAAACAATAGACATCAATAATAGATGTCACTTGATTCGTCACATGATATATATCATATATAAAATAAATTATTATTAGCAACCTAAATCGTGAAATATACTATTGGGTCGAGCATTTAATTGTGCTGCCTAAACTTCAGTTAGAAAATGTTGTTTTTACCCATTACTTACATCTAAGCAGAGTGATTTTCCGCTGCTAAGGTTCTACTTCCATTAACTTCCATATTAAAAATCAGTTTCTTATTATTCAGATCAACATTTCAGGAATCAGTGTTTATTTGCTGGAGTTTGCAGTTCATCTGTTGTTTTTGTAGTGTGGAATGCTTTGGAGCGTGACCTTTACCAGTGCTTCACTTTAAAATATTCATCATTACCAGCCGTAAACAACTTGAAATGAATAAACTCAGCCCTAGATATGGTGGGTCATGTTGTGGGTGAGAGTTTCTCTCTGGTTTTGAAATGTGGCCTTTTGCACTGTGGCACTCTGTTCAGCTGTACAAAGCACCAACATTTTCGAGCTTTTTAAACGAGACCAGTATAGGAGCTTGATGAAAAAAAAAAAAAGCCCAATAGTTGCTGTTACAGGCATTTCTCTCTGACAGAAGTGATGTTTTGTACATAATCCTGTTGGAATTGCTTTCTTTCATCAGCACTTCCACCATCTGCTGTGACTAGAAACACTGATGACTTTAGTTCTGTTTGCTCTGGTGATTAAACACTGAGAAATGCTTTTTAGCAGCCAGTAGAGGCGATAGTGATATTTTTGTTTGTCTACATCAGGCATCTCAAACTCAGTTTCATCCAGGGCCACGTCAGAACTATGGTTACCCTCACCCTCGAAGGACAGGTTGTAAATTTCAGACTACACAAATAATATAAATGTAATGTACGTGTATCTACTTGTTATCGTGTGAATAAATTGTCTCTACGTTCAATTACTAGTTTTAGATATGTAACAATTAATAACTAGCTGTGAAGGCAGAAGTCTAGGGAAAATAATGGCAAGCCAAAATTCAAATGTACAACTATTATACAATTTATATTGTATAATAACTGCTGGAAATAGCTACATGATATTAAGGCACTGTCTAGTGTTAGCCATCTTGGTTGTTCAAGGACGTGCTCCACTCTGCAATCATTGTATCAAACCTAACTACATATTAGATAAACAGTTTTGATTAGCCTGACCAGATCCTAGACAGGTGGAACAGGGCGGCGACCAGAGGTATCGGCTGGGGCAAACGAAACATGAGCTTACAGATTTTCCTGGTTCCCAAGAAAAAGTACCAGAGAACACAACAGCAAAGCTGCCATCCCCAGCAGCATCTTGCATTCAAAGTATCTTTACTTTTAGCAGTTTGAATGGTTCCTTTTTCAACTTTTCTATCCCTTTGTAGGAGCTGCGTTCGGCAGGCTGGTCGGAGAGATCATGGCCACCCTGTTTCCTCATGGGATTGTGTTTGATGGCATCCTTTACCGCATCATCCCTGGAGGGTACGCAGTCATTGGTTAGTCTCACTTTCCTCCTCTTAGCAATCCCCCTCTCTTTAGTTTCATCACAATTTGTCAGGACATCTACAATTGCAACTTTAGTTCATCTTCCTCCAGTCTCCTGTTGTGACTAACATGCAGGACAAACAAGTTTGAGAATCAGCTACAGACCTCACCTAACAGGATACAGTGTCATCAAGAATAAATAATCAGCAATCAGCACTGCATATTTTAAAACTCATACCATCAAAACTTCACTGTCAAGCTGTCCACCTCCCCTCTGCCTCCTCCCTGTCCTCCTCCATCCTCAGCTTGTCAGCAGTGGTCAAGATGTCCTCTTCCTTCTCTCCTGTCACTTCTCTCATCCTCTTCCTCCTCTAACTCCTCCTCCTCCCCTGTCAACCTCCCTGGCCCTCTAGTTGTCACTCGTTGTCAAGTTGTCCTCCCCACCTAATCTTCCTCATCTCCCTCCCCTTCTTTGTCATCCTCACCCTCCTCTTCCTCTTTTCCATCAGAGCATGTGGCCACTTTGCTCTGACAGTTAAATGTCACTGTGGGTTCCCTCTGCTGTCCTCACCTCAGCCACTGACCCAGAAACGTGGCCTTCCTTCAGTCCTCCTCCTGTTACCCTACAAAGCTCATCCCTCCTTTTTCTCCCTTGATCCTTCCTACCTTGCCTTTTCTTTTTTCCTTTTTATCCTTCTCTGTTATCCTTCTCTTTCTTCAATATGTTCCTTTTGAACTCTATTGTCTTCCTGTTGCCCCTTCTTATTCATCTATTTTCACGTTACAAACCCTATCAAGGAACTTTTGTTTGATCTTCTTCTTGCTGTCTTTCCCATTTTCACTCAGCAGTCTTTTCTTCTCTCCCCATGCTCTCATCCATTTCTCTCTCCCTCCCCTGACCTTTTTCGTATTTGATTATCTTTTTCTTTTTGATGTAACTGTCCTCTCCCTCCTTCATTTCACCTGCTCACTAACCCACAATATGTTTCTCTCTTCCCCTTTTCTACTCTATCATCCTCTATCCCTCTTTCTTAACCTTGCCATCCTTATCTCCTTTGTGTCCCTGCCACCTACTGTATGTTTATATTTTGTTCATTCCCTCTATCCTGTCTCTATGCTCCCTACCCCATCCTCACTTTTCTTCTTTCTTCTTCCTTTTTCTTTCTCTGTCTCTTTCTTCCATAACCCCCATCATTCCCTCCTGTTCCTGCCACCCTCTGTCCTCCTCTATCCATCCTCCACCCTTCCCTCTCCTTCCCCCCATCATCCCATCCCATGTCTCTGACAGGAGCGGCAGCTTTGACTGGAGCTGTGACTCACACTGTGTCCACGGCGGTTATCTGCTTTGAGCTGACAGGCCAGATCTCCCACATCCTGCCCATGATGGTGGCAGTAATCCTGGCCAACATGGTGGCCCAGGGTCTGCAGCCGTCCCTCTACGACTCCATCATCCAGGTCAAGAAGCTGCCGTACCTGCCGGAGCTCGGCTTTGGTCACATGAGGTTTGTGCAGATGTTTACCTTTGCTGTGGAGCTACCAAATGGTCAGTGCTCATTTGAGTTAAAGGAGATGGTTCTTTCCTGTGTTGTTTTTCTATTTTCACAACCTCAGTCTGATGTTGTGCATGAATGCAACAAGTAAACGTGACTGAACTGTGACCAACTGTGAACAATTATCCCAATGAAAAACACATTGAAAGGCAGAGGGGTTGTAATTGTCACAGAGATCTAATTGTTTTACTTGGTAGACGTGTTGTTCTCAACCTGTTGGCAGACAGAAAAATTAAGGAATATATTAAAAATAACTAGCTAAATAAATAAATCATTTTCCTCATACTGAAAATGATGACTAGGGCTGAATAATTTTGAAAAAATATTTAATTGTGATTATTTTGACTGTTATTGCACTCGTGATATGATTTTCTATATTAGAGAGAATAATAATTTTAACATAATTTTAAATCCATTTTAAAATGATTATGATGTCATTGTTGTGAGGTTCTGTAACAAACACTAATGGTATTTTGACGCACATGTTGCCCCCTTGAATTTAAAGACTGCAATAGGCCTTATTATGATTTCAATAAAATTTCAATTAATTGTTCAGCCCTATTCACACATGATTTTTTTAATGTGGGTGCACCCAAGTGTTTACAAGTTGTGTCAGTCCACCGCACCTGTGTGTCTGTTCTACAGCCAGTACAACATCTTTGTAGAAGACATTATGGTGAGAAAGGTGAAGTTTGTATCGTCTCAGTCCACATACAGAGAAGTCAAACTGCTGCTGGACTCCTCCTCACTCAAATCGATCCCACTGGTCGACTCAAAAGGTAAAAGCATCAATTATGAATTTAATCTTAATATTTGCGCCAAACAAAATCAAATTTTTACCTCGAGTCCAGGTTTTACAGTTACCGACATTATCTACACACTAAGCTACACAGAATGAAATCTTAGTATCTGGGAGAGACAGCTTGACCTCTTAATGCTTTCGAAGAATATGAATGGAAAAAAGGTATCAATAAAATCATGTAAATAAGCACGGTCGCTCACTCTGTGTGGTTGTCCAAGTAATCTTTCCTTCTGCCTCTAGATTCTATGATCCTGTTGGGCAGCATTGACAGGTTGGAGCTTCTGGCTCTCTGTGATTGGTGGTTGTCACCAGAGAGAAGGCTCCTGATGCAGGTGAGGACAGTCTGAAATTACACTATTGTCAGATGGTGGTCAGTGTCGTACCCAAACAATCTGTGCAAGTTCTTCCCATTGTTAACACACTCAGGCAAAAGTCAATATTTTGCTCTTAATATTTAAAAGTTGAAAAAGTAAAATAAAATATTTTAAAACGGACTGCTTTTGTTTTCTGACATATTTACTTTAAGACAAATTACGCTAATATTAATATCTGATTTGTTTTTCCTTTTGTGAAGTATCAGAGATTCTGGCACAGTGAGAATGTGGATTATTATATCGCGGTTGATTTCTGTATTCAGTTGTTCATGTACACGTCAAATTTACATCATGTGCATTATTTGGTATGGAGATATAAAAGTAATCGTTAAAACAGTAACTGGTGGAATTTTTGGCCTTTAGCATGATGCCAGATAAAGAAATGAAAATATTACCACAGGTTCTAAAATTATTCTAAAATAAAAATTCTAAAATTATAGGCCTAAATAATAGATCTTTTTCACAGCAGAACATTTTGACATGAAATAGTGGGATAAACACAGGTTACCGATGATATTAATTAAGGTTCTGTTCCATTCGAGTCAAACAGTCAGGGTGCTGCTCTTGTGCTTGTTGGCTCACTGGAAATTCTCTGCAACACTAAATGGACTGGGACCTTGATTAGTATCATTGGTAATGGGTTTGTTTACCCTACCATTTCATATCAGTACAGTATGGTCGCTGGGAAAATGTTCTGTTGAGGAAAGTTTCATGTACATATATTTTTTGTTGTTTTTTTGATCCCTAATAGCTGTTATAAGGCAACAGCTAACCCTAGCCCTATTCTTGCCGGGGTCCAGTCAACGTCTTTGACCTTGGAAAGACCTCATGACTTAGTGTGAACTGTTGTTTTCTGAAATCTGAAATAACATGAAGAAAACTGATACATGCAGATTGGAATACCTAAAAGCAGATATGTAAACATAGTAATATACAAAGCTGCTGTTGTCTGCCTTTTTTAGTATTGACTCCACCCATGATAGTCAAACAGAAGCATACTGTAATGTATTTCACCTGAAAAACCCGAAGATGCCCAAACGGAGAATCATCAAATGTCTGTGTAAAATGTTTTAATGGTGTTCAAAATGTGGAGGGTAATACAACTCAAAATGAAACACATTTTTCATGCTCTAATTGTATCTATATATTTTCACTGAGTTTTTTTGTTGATTGTATCTGCAGTTCTTCTATACTTTCATCTATTACCCTCCCGGGAACTACAGATGAAAATGATCCTCTCTTGCTATGTTGTCTGAAAAATTATTAATATGCACTGTCCCTGTCAACCAAAGTAACAAATTAAAAAAACAAAATTTAAAAACAAATCTGATATCGTGACAACACCAGTCTGTATTGATCTGTTCGCCTCTACTCCGATTCAGGGTCCGAGCCTACAGGAGCAGAACCAGTCTCAGAAACACAGCTGGGAGTCCTTCGCCTTTGTAGATGAAGAGGAAGAGGAGGACGGAGAGAAGGTTTGGCTGTGATTTGTTTTCAAGCCATCAGTGTTTTATTTTTCCTTTGCCGTTTGCTGAGCCTTAATCTTATGATGGGTGATATGTTTTACTGTTTACTGCTGGTATGCCGCCATCATTTCTGTTGGGACTTTGCTGCTCTGCTTCACTTTTAATGCCACAAGTTACATTTTATTCACTGAAAGCTCCATAATTCATTCTGATTTCAGTTTAAACCATTTTTATCTCATCTTGGAATAAACCACCAGTTTTCTGTCCAACACCTTTTGCCATTTGTTTTGAAAGGTGCTTTATTAATGAGGTTTACTTTGTCACATTTGTTGTCTGCAGGGCGGCCCAGTGCAGGAAGAGAGAAACGGCCCCCTGCCTCCTGCAAAGCCTCAGGAGCCTTCTTCAAACCACACTGCTCCTGTTTCTGGTGAGATGAGAGGAGTGCCTTTTCATGGTTTTTGTTTATCCCAGTGGAGGTGTCTTAGTCATACATTATCTCTGAAAGAGCTGCCTCTGGGAGAAGGAATAAATGGAATTAGCATAATCTTAATGGATGTAATAAAACCATAGATAACTTCCTCCAGGTTAGCAAAGGTTTGTACCACCTACTTCTGAACCTGCTTTAATGTAAAAACAAGTCAAACTTTGGAGGACAATTACAATCTCTGATCTCTTTATCTCACTTTCACTTGTGGAGATGTATGACACAGAGTCAAGGCTGGGCAATAAAAGCCTTATGGGGCTTGTCATAGTAATATTGATTCCTTCAGACAACTTTCGCTCACTAGCATGATGTAATAGGATTTATTCTTTTCTCCGTCTCCCCTATTTCTCCTCAGAATAATATGTCAACTGATATGACTAAGCATTTAATCAGAGCCCAGATGGTCTATGAAGCTCACCAGGTTCTCATATGTGTTAATTATATATTCATGCTCAGAGGACACAAGCATGTGTTCCTGGTGCTTATAATGTATGAAAGAAGAAAACATGAGAATTAATCTAACCATAAGGAACAATGTCATATTATAAAATCTGTAGACCAACAGCTTTAATGTCAATCCAAACATATGCGGATCAGTCTCAACATGTCATACATTTTTTGTGGCACATTTGTTTTCTTCTCTTCCTTAACACAACAGACGCTGGTTAGAACTGTGACTTGCTAATGCTAATAGACAAGAATTCTTGTCAGCTGCACCCTGCAGCTACTCATATATTCTTACAACCATTTAGTTTACTAAATAAAAGGTTAACATCCACATGGCTGTGCTGAATGTGGTTACACATTGCTCCAGTGGAATGGTTATATGCCAGTTTATTTATATATATTTTCATTTTCTCGATCAAAATAATGCCAAACCACACTGGTTTTTACAAGATATAATATTTGTCCTACTTTCCTTCCACCATGCTGGATTACAACATCTGGCCATTAGTGCAGGAAGAGAAGGGGTCTGCCAGGACTGAACCCCCGACTAGCTGGAAGGCAGCTGCGCTACATCTTAGTTGCAACAGTTAACCAGTGTTGTACATTAATAAAATATTAACAGATAGTCTGACTAGTATTTCTGGAACTGACTCCAAAGTGTAGCAACACTTAATCATTTAGTCAACTAATCACTTACATCCCAGCATACACATCCCATACAAGAGGGTCCATCAACCGAATTGTCTGGACTAAAATTATTGTTAAACGTCATGTGTGTCTTATGCCTGACTAGGCATAAGATGTGCAGTGTGCATCACATGGGTCTTGAACCCACAAGCTCGGCCGCCAACGGCACATCGTGATCATGTCGATCTACCGGAAGAAATGGGAAGATCAGATGTTGCTTCAGGCTAAAGCTGTCACAACCAACGGGGTTGTGATAATAACAGAACAAGATAAAGAAAGTGTAACGTAGTAACTACTAGCAATTAGGAGCAGGCTGGTCTGGTCTAGCTTCGCTGCACTGAGCATTTTCTAACTGCTAGAGTGTGACAAAAACTGTAAGACATTTATAAAATACACCAAGTTAAAACTACAGCCTCTGAGGACAAACTGTGCATAAAGGTCAATGGCTAAGCTAAATGAACCTATGGAGGAGTGTGCAGAAAAGGTATTTTGAGCAGTAAGAGGAAGATGAAAGGGAGGAGCTACCCAGCCCGTAATGATGTACTTTATTAATTTGTCAGCCTTTCACACTATTTACCACACTGACTTACACAAGCTTGTTTGTCTCAGACCTCAACAGATGTCAAAAGATTGGAATTAATAACTTTGCAACCCTAACAGCAATGTGCGAAGATTTGGCAGCATGTTCACCGCAAGTAACCAGATGGGGTGTGTGTATCTATTGTGGCACAGAAAACTCCTCAGTAGCCTTTCGCACACAACAACAGACAGACAAGTCTCCAAATGAAATGGTATCCAGGCAACAACAGTAAGAAGTTGATTGGGTTGTCGCAGACTCTCGAAAACCTCCTTTTTACAGTTATCTCTGAAAAGCTGCATTTGTATAAAGTACTGACCTTCACCCACTGCATCTTGCTCTTCACCCCTCTGTCTCTCCCAGAAAAAGGTCCTTTACAGTCTGTGAGGAAAACACTCAGGAATCTCTTCACCTCTAAGAGCAGACAGACAGAGGGACAGTCGCAGGTGTGTGAATGTGTGTTTGTTAATGCACTTTTATTGCATGTCCTAAGAACACGTGTGTACACAACACAAAAGATGCATTAGCATTCTGTCTCTTTTTTTGTTTTGTTGGTAATCTTGCTCACTAACATCTTGTTTTTCTGCATGTGTGTCTATTTTATGTCTCTGTGAACCTTTGCGCCCTTTTCTCTGTTCAACTAACTACTTAGAGATGTCTGGAGTGTGCTCAGTAGCCAAGAAACTCTCCCTTGTGTTATGAATCATTGAAATGCAAATAACCCCCCTTCCATTTGGCAAAGCCATCCCAAAAATGCACCCTCTCACTGGCACTGCCTGGATATAAATATTTATCCATTATTTTTTTACAGGGTGAATTTTTCATTATGGGGTCTGCTTTCTATTCAGGCAGATACACACTTATCTGATTGACAGAGGCACATGAATACACAACTGCTTCCTCATCCTCAGACAAACTCCCCGAAGTCGAGCATCCTTTTTCCCAACCTTCTCTCATATGGAAATGGGGGAGCCAGATACTGGAGGTAGAGTTATTATTCAGCCTGGCGGTGAGCCTGGTTCACAGGGGAAAGCAATACATGTCATCTGTTTATACGGGCAGGAATGAAAACCATGTTGGAAATAAGCATATGCTTGTAAGCTTGCAAGATTAGAATTTGATTTCTGTTGTGCCCACTGCTGTGGCTTGTGAATTACTAGTCTGATTCTCTATTATGTTTTTGGATTCAATCCTATTCCTGCAAGGGGATTGTTTTTCCAGCAGAGAGCCACAATTCTTCCACCCCTGAATATCAAATAGACTCACAGTAGGAAATTGCCACCAGCAATCAAGCCAAACCATGGCTGAATTCTGGCTGTGAATCAGGTATTTGTCTGCTTTTCCAGCCGCTGATGGCAGGTAACCAGACGCTGACCTTTAAAAATATTATTTGGCTGGTGTAATAGTGTCAGCATCTTGTTAATTCTTGCATTAGCATAATTGCTACGGTTGTAATGATAAGCAGTGTTGGGAGTAACGTGTTTACTGTAATTCCATTACTTTTGACACTAACTAAACATAAAACTAATCAGTTTTTCAAATTAATAAAGCAACTACAGTTACTGACATTTCAATGGGCTTGTTACTTTTGTCTTAATTAAAAATAGTGGACAACTGCAGAGGAGAGCAGACATAGTAGACAAACACAGCCTGTTCCCCCATCTATGATCTCACCAGGGCTTGGCATTAGTACCTGCCCAATCACCAAATGCAGGTAGCAACAGGTAACGCCAGCAACACTGGTTGGTGGCTTAGGGCTGGGCGATGAGACGATCTCAATATGGGACATTTTTTACTTGATATAAACGTTAATAATTATCAGGAAAGTCTTCAACCTGGCAGCATTATCAAAGTACATATCTTAGTATCTATATTGATCAATATAGAAAAAAATATTGTGATCATATATTTTGCCATACCACCCATAAAATTTATATGATATATGATTTATATTCTAACTGTTCCTCACAAGATCATGAACTAACTACTTTTGAAAATGCTTGGTTAACATCTATATCCAACACAGTCTGTGGTTTTCTTCTACCAAATCCTACTGTCTAATCCCAGGCTGTAAAAGTGTAGTTTACAGATAGGAATGCGAGTCGTTGCTGCCCTCTGGTGTTCGGGAGTATTAATAACTCCTGTTGGTAACGATGGGTACAGTAATAGATAATGATAGATATCATAGATAATTTGGCATACTATAAAATATATCTATAAGAGAATTAGCGTGGACATTTAAAAGTAATGCAAAAGTTACTTTATCTAGTAACTAATTATTTTTATATGCAGTAATTGGTAAATCGTCTGAGAAAATTAACTGTTAACTAATCAGTTTCAGTATCTTGTCCAACACTGGTGATATTCATTAAGAATACAGCTACACAGAATGCAGAGATGATATTACTGATTTGTGCAGGTGGGATAAAAATAACAATGGAACTTGTAAATGTTTATTTGTGCAGTGGTTCCCAAACTTGTACTCCGGCAGCTCATTCCACCCCCATCAGAGGCTGAAAAAAACTCCCAGTTTGGGAGCCGCTCCATTTGTATCTTTGTGTTTAGCTGACAAAGAAATGTTAGCTTCCTGCTGGTATTGGAACACTGTTGCACTCTTTTTGTAAGTTGTCATTGTTTTTGTTGCTTCAAGGACAGAAGCAGCTGTCTCGACAGCGAGTGAATGAATGAGGGACGTGCGGCTAATAAATTCAGATTTTACAAAACAGGTCACAGCAGGTGTTGGCCTGAATTTCACCTTCTACATCCAGTTTACTCACAAAGCTGCTGGCTGTGCTGCAGGGGTGAAAGATAAGCAAAGGGAACTGGATGACAGCAGCCTGATTACAAACAATGTGTTATGGTAATTTTGTCACAATTGCTTTGTAAAAGAGTTTGTTTCATACTTGATTAAATATTGTATTTTTTAAGACTAAAATAAGTAGTTATTACCTCTGTGAACAGTTTAAAATACAAAGTAAGCACGTGTTGTTTTCGCTTGTAACATACAAACTGTATTTTATACAATTAAATCTTATACAGATTGCATAAATACATGAATCCAAACTGTTGAGTTGTCAGATTATATAACTGAATCCTGAGGTGGACGAAGCAACATGAAACAGATCGTACTTTGACTTACTTTCCCTCTGCTCCCCTCATGTAAGATTCAGATGAGGCTCTCTCGATTTAGAGGTGACATCCAGGCCGGCTCAGAGGGACACAAGTGACAGAGGATGTTTTTATAAAATCACTCACAAACATGTCTCAGCTCTCATCTGTCTCTTCCTTTTTTGGTCTCCAGGAGCCCAGTCCTCCTCCCCTGTCAGACACGATGACACCAGAAGAGGTATAGTAATGATGGATTTGTATGGTTTTAAAGACATGTCTGTTTAATTATTTACAGTGTCATGATCAAATTCTCATACACCTGTGTTGAGTCACCAATCCTTGATTCCAAGATGAGTCTCAAGCCCTTTGCAGCCGAGTCCACGTAACCAAGGTGAAGCTACTTTCTGCATAAAAAAACAGTTGACAGCAAGGTCTGTTGATTATTTTTTAAAGCTGTGAGCATCATCAAAATTCTCTGTACCTCTGGTGTGTTTGGGTGGCAGCAAACCACAGAGAATATAAAATCAAACCTAACTGCATGACTAAATATGGAAAGACATAAAAAATGGGGGTCCAAACTACTGGGTTCTGTAAACAGTATTGGAATTCCATAAATTGAATATGAAGAGAAAGTGAAGAGACTCTTGCTGCTGCATCTTCACAGCAGAGAAACATCTTGAAATCTCAGAAGTGATATGATACTAATTGCAATACAGACTTGGCTGTTGGCGCAAGCTTCATGAATCCCATGTAGGATTTTTGTATTTTCCTCCTACTGCTTTGTTTTAGAATATAAGAGAAAAGAAATAAAACATCCATGCATGAGACTGAATGAGTGCTCTAAGGTTTACTTATCAGTCAGTGCTGGCAAATCTCACTCTTAGCATTCAAGTCTGTGTCACATGTAGGTCACAGATCTTCGAGAACTATGTCACATTTGAAGCAAAGACTCAGAATTGGGGCACTTTTTTAACTGCAGTGTGAACACAGCCAGAATTGTAAATGAGACATCTTTTTTTGTCAAGAGCACCAAAACAATATTGTGTCCTCCAGTCCCGTTCTGTCTGCTGCTCTCCCTTTACTCTTCCTGGCACTTTCCCCAAAATGCCCCGTAACATCGCCCTGTAAATTCTACAAGACTGCTGCCCCTGTCACAGCAGGCTGCGGCTTGTAGGTAAAATCCATAGAGAGGCTAAAAGGTGTCAGACATCCTAAATCTCAGAGGGGAAACCAGTGACATGCAAGGACGCAACACAGGGTTTCAAGGTTTTTCACAGCTGCAAAACTCTCCTCAGTCAGAGCTAACTATGTTCTCTCAGCAACACACAGACCAACATTTACACCTTCAGTTTTACCACAACATACTGCTCAGTGTTTTAGTAATTTATTTAATGCAAATATATTTTAATCATATACCATACTGTATGTATACAACCCATCATAAAAACAAATGCTGATCTTCACCTCTGGCTGAACTCATACATTTGAATAAAAGGAGGGACTTTCCCCGTCATTAAAGCAACTCTGAACTAATGCCAGCCCGCCCACCTCAGTGACCTTGTTTCTTATTTGCTGCTTCAGATCAAAGCGTGGGAAGAGGCAGAGATGGACAAGCCGATGGAAATCGATGAGATACGAGTAGACCCTTCGCCGTTCCAGCTGGTTGAGAGAACATCATTACACAAGGTTGGTGGAAAAAGATAAACGGGTGCCAGAGAGGTCGTGTTGATGTTTAAATCAAAGTCATAACAGCTGTTTTAGAGCACCTTCCTTCCTTACTGTAATTCAGTTCCTATGAAAACAGGATGTGTTAAAAGTAAGGAAATTTAAAGGTACACTGTTGAGCTTTCTTGCTAATAAACAGGCTTTTGTTTACATTCAGTGCTTTTCACCAAAACACATTACATATATATTCTTAAGGCCTAAAATATGTTAAATGCATTTCTTGTCTGAAACTTTCGCAAAACCAATTTCTTGATACTTTGGACCTTGCTCACTGGTAGTGTCATTCTTTCCCACCTTTTTCCTTGCAAATTATCTGTGTGGCTGTCTTGGCATTACCACCAACAACTTGTTGGTTTTTTTAACTGTAGTTCTACTCTTTACTCAAGTCTATTTTTGAGCCAGTAATCTATGTTTAACTTTGATACATTCATTCATTTTTTTCATTCGTTCATTGTCCGTAAATGCTTATCCTTGAAGGGTTGCGGGGAGCTAGAGCCTATCCCAGCTGACATTGGACAAGAGGCTTTCACAATTTTGAGTCACTAATTAACCTAATTAATGCATGGAGGAAGCTGGAGTAAGTGGGGAGAACTCACGCGGACACGAGGAGAACATTGCAAACTCTGCAAAGAAAGGCCCTGCCCCAGCTACAAACTGGTTCCCTCAAACACTTATTTGAGGGAACCACTTGCGGCTGAAACTTTAAGGATTTTGTAGGACGTGTGCTCTATATGCCGGAACGTGTTGTGTTCTTAAAAGCAGGTTTACTGTTCTCTGTGTTTGATATTAAAAAAAAGTCCCCAGCAGCAAGGAGTAATCATTCAATCCCACAGAGTCAAGCTCATCTACTTGCTTTTCTAGTGGTATACAAAATAAAAACAGGTGTTTATGCCTGAGCCAATTCTAATTCATCCAGCAACCTCATTTCCATCACTATTTATTTCAGCGTCACTGCATTTGAAAAGGAAAATATCTCAATATTCTAAGAAACGGAGGAAATATTGTCACTTTCTTCCATTTTGATTCAAATTTATTATTCATTACTTAATAATTTGCATGAAATTACTTGGATGGATAGCCTGCGGATGATTTTATTGCAAAGCGTAAATTCACCGTGGACAAGAGTTTATGTTTTTTGGTTGCAGGTATTACACAAGCAAAGAACCATATAAATGGAGTTCAGCACCTCGAGCAATCGTAAAGTCTTTTGTTGATGTTCCCACACTCAGCTCCTTAAGTTGTTTACTTCTGTAGTGTCTCATTCAGCCCAGGATGTGGATAACCTTGACAGAGGGGTAATGGAATATGAAAAACACTCTGTGAGGACTTGGATTTATTCACACGGTGTCTTTGAATGAGTGAATGACTGAATGGAGATGCACACAACAACGTTTCATTTATTGACTGGGAACAGAATCTTATTTACAGTAGTCCATAGGCTGCAGATGCACATTTATATGTGGGAGTCGTTGCCTGTTGATTCTGCATGAAGGAAGTTTTCATTAGTCATTGTGAGGCAGACTTCCATTATTTTAAAACCATTATTCCTGCCAGAAAAGTAAACAAAAGAATCACCCACATGTTATGCTTCACAATTCCTTTACTTCTGGGAGCTGATTAGTACAAACAGAAGCTTCACTTGAACAGTGGCAGGATACAAAGTGCTTTGCTCAATGACAACTCGACATGCTCGAGATGCTAATATAGTTCATTTATTTCATGTTCACAGTGTGAGCTAACAGTCAGGGACTTGTCTACTGAGTGGGGATGCAAAGGCAACAGTGACATTGTGGCACAGAATACTTGTAAAAGATTTTGTATGTGACATTTACAAATGGGTCACAGTAAATCTGCAGCATCTCACACCCAAACAAATATAGGCTTTGTTTACTTAATAAAGTTGGGAGGAAAAAGTGTCATTTGAACACACACTGATCACCTGCTTTCGTTTTGGACAAGTTTTCAACAATAACCGTTTCGCCGGCCTCCCTGCAACTTCCTCTACGGCCTTGGGGCTCAGAGGATGAGATGGGCCCACTTCCATGTTTTTTTCCAGTTGCTTTCCCACTCAGTGAGGACCGTGCCTGAGCATGCACAAACTGCACTCCAGACTATCTTTTCAAACGGACTTGGACACAGATCAACGAACCCTGCCTCAGCACAGTACGCGGTGTTCACACTTATCAAACGAAGTGGAATTTTGGGTTAAGTGTGCTCGGTCCCTCATGTGAAAGCCCTCTAAATAATAACAAAAGACAGGGAGTGTGATTTCTTTCTCTGCTCAGGGAGCCATTACTCTACACTGTATCTTTTACATTGCAAATAGTTGTTTGATGACATCTAATGAGTCTGTATGTTGTAATTAACTCCTGTAACATAATCAACTCCCTCTCTAACCTCTATTTTCTTTCTTAATTTTATTGGTCAAACAATGAATCAATGAATCAATAAAATAATCAGTTTCGCAGTCTTGAAAATTTGGAATTTTTCCAATAATAAGTTTTCCCTTTTCTTTCATCATTATTCCTGCATTGTAAAAGCACTGTGAAAAGCTCACATCCTTATTATGATAAATCTGAAGGTGATCCAGGATTTGCAGGATATTTGCAGGATACTGATGCGTGTAAACATGTTGGGGTTTTTGTGTCATCAGCGTGATTTTATTCTCATGGTAATATCTAGAATATTCTGCTTATTCATGTGCAAAAGGAGGCTTGGTGGTGGAGGTGTGCTGATGCATACAAAGAGCTCATCCAATCTGTGACCTTAGCTGGAGTATGAACAAAATACTTTGTGCATGGAAAAAAACTCAAGGACTTCTTTCTTTCTGTGGTTCACCTGGAGCCTCGAGCCAGTTTGCTTTCAACTTCTGTCTTTGTGACACTGTCTAGACAGAACTGACAGAAGCACATAGCCTGTAAAGTGTCTGGATCCACAGACAGATGTAAAAAGGCCGTCCTGGTCCGAAAGGAACAAGTTTTGTTGTAATTTGATAGTGTGACCTTTTCATTCTGTCTCCACAGACCCACACGTTATTCTCACTGCTGGGGCTCAGTCATGCTTATGTGACCAGTATTGGCAAACTGGTGGGGGTAGTGGCACTCAAAGAGGTAAGAAACTTAAATTCTACCTGTGAGTATTTGTTTTTGTTTAGTTTCTGATCATGTGATTGGTTGTGTTTTATTGTACGTGTGTACGTTTTTTATTGACTGTTTTGTTCCATACTGACTGCTGACTCCTCATTCCTTTTAAGTGACCAGTAGGGCCTGCAAGTCATCAATGACTGCTAGGCTAAAAACAAGGCTTACCTAGTCTGTTGCAGGCCACATTTTAGCCTTTGTTGTGGCTCAAAACCTGACATCCATGGAAAAGTTTAATTTAATTTTATAATCCTAAATCTGCAGATTAATTCCATACCCAGTATGTTATGATCCACTTAAGTTAGGCATGATACAAGAGAAATAAAACCCCACCATCTTGACTGTACCTCATTGGCTGTTGCTGTGTGTTGCCGCTATGCATCCGCATGGTTGACATATCAGAGCGTGTGTTGTGTATATGTCTTTTGACAGATGCAGACTTCATTACAAAATTGACTGTAACTTGCTTAATTCTGAACCGTTTTTCATGAAATCTGGTTAGTTACGAACCTGAAAAAAGATGCATAATAGTGGTTAATTGTTTGAATTAAATTCATTTACTGGGGGTGATATAATCAGCTGTAAATGCCATGACTTTCAGTGGGACATGCAGGTTCTGACCTATGACTAAGCAAGATCAAGTGTAAATTATTTAGAATTTCAGCTTTTGTGAGTTTCTCCAGAAATGTATTATTCAGTATTATTCCAACAGTGTAAATGTGCCTGGTTGCTTGTGATGTTCTAAATAAATAAAACGTTCTAAATAAATAACTGTTTAAATTTAGAGGTTTGGACTTCATCTCATTTATTGATTTATTGGTTTTTACATTTGGGTGAACCCAGGATGCTTGGTTACAATGCCATTACACTATTCTGTGCATCGTAAGGAAAACTGAGACCATACTAAGCAAAAACTTTTTTCAGAACTTTGCAAATCTCCACTGGCAGTTGTGGTAACATTGCAGTAGGTGCTTCACTTTTCTAGTTTGTTTTGTTTTTAAAGTTAAAACCGTCTGAAAAAGGTCACCTGGAATCAAACACTAAACAGTAAAATTAATTAAATTCACGTTGATCTAAGTACAAAAAAGCCCTCTTCCTTCTTTAATACACTCAGCTTCCCTTGTCTTGACTTTTTGAATTATTTATGAGTATTTTTTTTAGTATAAACAATATCCTCTGTATGTTTCAGTCTTGCGTTGATTCACTTAATTCCTTCTGTCTTTACCTGTTTGTATCTCCATGTCACACCTCCATCCCAAAACCTCCCTGCCTTTCACTTTTTTCCTTACTTTATCTATCCCTTCATCCCATCACTCTTATTTTTCTCTCTGTTCATACTCTTTTGCTGTCTGTATTCTTCTGTTGTTACCTCTGTCTTCCTTTTCTTACACGTTTCCTCTCTCCTTCTTTTTTCCTTCACCATTTTATCTCCTCCTCCTGTCCTTCTTCCTCCTCCTCCTCCCTCGTCGTCCTCCTCCAGCTCCAGAAGGCCATCGAGGGCTCCACACGCTCCGGTGTCCGGCTCCGTCCTCCGCTCGCCAGCTTTCGCGACATCAGCAACCACAACTCTGTCTCTAAGCCTCCACCTTCTTCTCCCGCTGCTCCCTCCTCTCCAATCTCCACCTCCCCTCCCTCAACTCCAACTCCTCCCCAGCCTCCTTCCCCCTCTTCCCCTCACCACCTCCACCCCCACCATCACCACCATCATCACCATCACTGCCAAGAGAATGTGGTGTGGATTGAGGGCTTGTCGAGGGAGGTGGAGGAGAGCAGCAGCAGCAGTGCAGGAAGCGGCAGCAGCAGCGGCAGCTGCACGGGGGCCTGCACCTCAGCCAGCAGGAGTTGCAGCTACAACAGCGACCTCACCCTCCCTCCTAACTGCACTCCTCCTCCAGTCCCTTCTTCCCCCACTCCTCCTTCCTCCTCCATCCCTCTCTCCACCCTACAGGGACTCTTTCAGGGGGATGAAGACAGCGATGATGAGCCAATGGTTTAAATTAGACGAGAGTGATGTTTATGTTTTTTATAATGGAAAACTTTTTTAATGGTGTGAGTTTTTTCTTCTGTTCTTAATTTGTTGCTTTGGTCCTTGGACACCCATTTACCTCGTTTTGTCACCACTTAGGCAGAGCAAACAGTCGTGTGTTTGCCTGAGGCAATGCCAAGCTAGGCAGTTCATCTCATCCTTACTGATTCTTTCCGCTCATTTCACAGAACCCCATCTAGTTGCTGTGAAAAAACCCTTTTTCTTTGCCCTGTTCACTCCAACCTCCCTGTGTTTACCTAATAAGCTCTTTGTTTTTTGATACATGTCCTTCCTCCTCAATTCTCTCTTCTTCATTGATTTTGAAATGTACAGAATCGAGCCTAATTGGTTGAACCCTAGACTAAAGTTTCTGCCAAAATCCACTTTTTTTTTAAATTATTATACCAAAAGGTTGACTGCTTCCTCTGGGATTATGTTCTTATTTAGTTGTGAGAGTTTCCAAAACAGCATTAAGGGAATTAATGCAACAAAGACTCATTCTTGAAACCCTGAAAAATTAATTACTTAATTGTTAGTGTCTCCTTGAAGTAATATTGCCCACCTGTCAAATAGTAGTGTATATATTACGCATTTTAAATCATTAGAAAACTTTTTTGAAGAATAAATGCATAGAAGGTAGGCACATGACATCACAGTATGGGGAAGTCACTGCAGTTAAACCCACTGAGTGTGAAAAAGACAACTGAGCGGTAGCTTTAACATTCACTTTGAATGCAACAAAACCACAAAAACACATCTAAAATGAGAAGGAGCTGCTGTGTGACTGACTGTACCAATAGTTTCAACAAGAAATTGATCATTGATAATAACCATCCCTAGTGAAATCATATATTAAGGTATATATTGAATTGACTGTTACTTATCAATTAAGTATTTAGCACCTTTGATGTATATTCTGTGTAACTGAGCCTTTTGTTCTAAAACTTGCATTGCTCATCCTCACCTTGTACATAACTACGAACATCAGCGCTGCTGCATGGACGTGTCCCAGTAATGATCTGTATCTGTACAGACTCGTCCACATGTAATAATTTCACCAACAAATCCCACCTTGAAGTGCCGTTATGACCAAGGGAAAGTGACATCAGTGCATACTCTCTATAATATACTGCTAGCATTTGCATTGTCCAGCTTTTGATTTGGGCTAATTAGACACAACTCTTTGTCACAGGGTCTCCCTCACAACATACATATGGTGCATATTTGTGTTTTTGTGTGCTTAAGAAGAGTAATCCAAGTCTCTGCAGCCCAAACCAGTAGTGAACCCAGTGAACCTCTGCACAGAAGTTCTGTGTTACCTGATCGTTTATGTGTCTTTTAAAAAAGGTTTTTGTCGGATGAGAGCGGGAGCTATTGATTTTTTTAACTGGCAGCAGACCATCTGGATAGCAGTAGACTAATGGAGCTGCTCAGTCCACTGTGGAAGATTGGCCAAAGCCCCAAAACGACCTCCAAATTGTGTGCTGACCTTGTGGATGCAGCCTCAGAGCTCATCTCATCACGCTTAAGTTGATAGATGGTGCAGTTAAAGGCGGCTGACGACAGCCAAACCCGGCCGTTGCGTGGGTCCTGGAGATCGTTTTTCTTCCATTTTCCCTAACAAGGATGCCTTCCCGATTTTCCAAAAACAAAATCCCACATGACTACCTTAAATTATTTAGAATTGTGATGAAGATGATACTTGTTAAAGAAATGAAACAAACATAAAACAGAAGCTTTTCACTCCAAAGTGTGACATCCATTATGCTTCAAAAACAGTGACAAGTTTTGGCGGACATTTATGACAGTGAATGATGGCTGACATTTTGTCACATAACATCTATATTAAACAAAAAGATGAAGATTTATATTGACAGACAGATGTTTGCCAATTAATGAATTAATTAGCATCATAAATGACCTCATTAGCGAAACTATTTAATGTAGACCTGTCATGTTGATAATTACATGAAGCTGCTCATGTGAGACTTCTCTTTCAAAGTGTTGATTTTTATTCTCTTCTTCAAAGGGTTCTTCACTATTTTATTATTTTTAAAACCTATTTTCCCATTTTTGTGGCTAACTGACTAATGGGAGCAACAATTTTTGAAACTGGTCCAGCACTGAGCAAGAACGCTGCAGCCGTCAGCCGTGAAACAGGCTACAGTGTAACACTTGAGGGAAAATGCACACCATTAAAGTACCTCCACTTAAAGTGCTTCTTTTTGCCACAGACTGGCTCGGATTGTTACTCAGCTGTGACAACATTATAGAAAGGATCGCTACAGAGATACGCTTTTTTGTGAAAGAGTAATATCCTCTTCGTTTAACCAGAAACAGGTTTGTCACTGTCACCAAACAAACCTGAAATTTACTGTCTTAGATATGAAAATATTCTGGTTCTCCCTCCCTTCCTCACTCCTCTCTGATATTTTTAACCAATTAGTTTTAACCTTTAGTCAATTAGACACAAAAACATGAGAAAATAGGGTCCAGGTTGAAAAATAGAAGTGTTAAATGCTATTGGAACTCCCACGCACAAATTAAAAGTAACTTGACTTCCCACACAAGTGAGGATAGACAGACTGTCGTATCAGTTTATTAGCGGCTGGAAAAGCAAAATATTTCACTGAAAGAAGTTTGAAACTGGTTCAGAATTCTGTTAATGAAAAGGAAAAGCCCTGCCTTCTCAAACTCAGCTACGGCCAATGACTGTACAAAAAAACACACAAAAGTTAATTGATCTGAAGAGCTGCACATCAACTACCTTAATAATTACATTCATGTGTTGTTGAGCTTTCCTTGTTTTGCATCCACCTGTTTCATTTGTCACTCCATCTCCTCTTACACTCTTTCAGTCTACTTTTTCTTCAGAATTCAGTTTCTCAGGTGCTGCCTTAAAAGTCTTTAAACCTGGAGATTTAACAGAAAGCTTTTCCTTGATGTCTGCGTGAACTAAAATGTGTGTGTCTGTTTCTTAAGAGGTCTAAGTGCTACTTTCTTTTGTCTGTCTGTGGTTGTGGTTAATGTTTTTATTTATTTATCTTTTAGTAGAGTCAAATGTTATCTCAAAATTTATAAAACTGTGAAAGATGTAGCAAAATAAAGTTTTATTAAGTGCTTTAATTGTTTGTCCTCGTGTTTGAATTTGACCTTTACTCATTCAGGTCTGTGGTGTTGTAAAGGCAGACCAGGACAGGGGGAAGGCAGCACATTTGAACTGCAGGCAGAAAGACAAGTTTCTTCTTTCTTCTTCCTGGACCAACTAAACTCTGTCGAGGTAGGGAAGAAATATTGATTTTTACTGTAGAAATTTTCCAATTCAGTGGCACAAAATGTCACCAGATCTTTTTTGGCTGGGTTGTTTTTGAGGTATTGTGTCATAACTGCTCTGATTACATGAAACATCCTCCCAAAAAGTTTTCATAGAACTGAGTTTCAGTAGAACTACTCAACATAAAAACAAACAATTAATCACTGGCAAAATAACACATCAAAAGCAAATCTGATCAACTGTCATATTAAATTTAGCTTTATTTTGACAGAATGACAGGATTTTCATGCCTAATTGTTGTTTCTTACCTTAATTTCTTTTTATCTCATTCAGTTATCTAAGAGTAGGTGTCACTTCAGGATAACTCATTCTGAAATGAAAGTCATTTTTAAGCATTTAGTTAGTGCTCTTCTGCAGACCTCTGTCCGGTGAGGGATTTTAAATGATCTCATTTTGGAAGAAAACTTTTCTATTACCTGGTTTTCGTGGACTCTGCTGAAGCAATTAAAGCGACTGAACACCAGTGTAATTATATTGCATGACTGACATTTCAGTTATTTAAATCTGACAAAAATGTCATAAGTTTCACTTCTACTCAGAAAGAGCTAACTATAATTTTCCAACAGTAGTGATTCCCACAGGATTTTGTGAAACTAGTGGACGTGGGATCCTTTAGTGGATCGGGGGCAGAATGTTTGGTGTTTTTAAGTTAAATGCATTAATATAAATAAGAAACTGCAGAAAACATAAAACGCTGAAAATAATTAAATATAACTCAAAGCTTTAGCTCTGGTGCCTGATAATTAAGTAATAAAATATTTATATTATGGCTTGGCTGATTGTCATCATTCAGTGAGAAATGTCCATCTATATTGCCCACTATGCCCAGCTAATCAACATTTTAAATTAAATATTTAAGTAATATTCAATGTTAATCCACTGCTTTCCATGCTGCGTCAGTCCAGAGTTGTAACTAAACCATGTTTGAGAGACTAGATAATCATCATCTTGTTTGAACATTATGTGCTCGTCTGAGGAGTGCATCACACATATATTGTTGATATGTGTTCACAGAGGTTGCCGCTCAGTCTTTTATGTTAGAATGAGATGTAAAAAAAAAAAATCTCAGTTCATTATAGTTATGTAATAATACCAAAAACTCAAATGTCCTTTATTAAATAATAAATCCGTTATGTGCAGCATTTTTTGTTTTGTACAAAATCTTTTTTTCCTTCTAACTTAAAGTGCTTCTTCCAGACATGACTTAAGCATGCGCAACATTAATTGAATTAATTGTGCTTGGGAATGTATGCTCAAATTATGTGTGCACAATTTCAACACAAAAACAATGCAGCGGTCAGTAGCCTTAAAATAAAATAAAATAATTAACCATGTAATATTGCAGTAGATACTGTGACTGTCTGGTACGGGATTGAGACATTGTTTTATTAAAATAATAATATTCAGTATATCGTTACATAGGTAGTTTATCATGAAACTGTGGTGAGGTGAATTAATTACCTAGATGGGGAAACCACAGTCTAAGTAATCAATGGGAAACACTGCTAAATTCAGGTGTCACTTTTTAAACTCGATCTCCAGATGTGATCTGAGCCTCGTGTGTTTGGACACTAAACGATTTACAGGGGCGACATCTCTGAGGAACAGGAGGACAAACAGAGGACAGATGATTATCGCAGCATTCAGGGGCATCGTGGGTCTTGATCACTGGAGTGTGAGAGTAAATCGTCCTCTGCAGCAGTTTCTGCAGGCGCACACATATACACACACCACAGAGTTGTAAAAAGCACTGTTCTGTGCCTTTCAGTGTTTCTGTTTGACTTCCTCTAGCACACATGCACAGTTATGACAGATATGGTCATACCTCTCTGTCATTTCCAGTCTTTGAACTCATAACCAAACACAACTCCACTTTATACATTTATCTGAAGTCACTAGAGCATGTTGTTTTCAAGGACTTCTATTATGCAGCATTTCCTTGTTGGAAATGTGTCTTTTTTTTTCTTTTCTTTTTTTTACACAGCTTGCTGCTGACTTTGTATAGCAACAGCAAAACACACACAGAAAACCTCTAAAAGAACTCAAAAGGATAATAGCACTCGAACACAGAAGGGCACGTCTCTGCCTCCAGACAATAGCGTCTACATGGCCCTGTTTAATGAATGAGGCTGTTGTGGCGATAAGAGCAGTTCAAGTGTTTTAGTGAAATTGATGACTACAAGAAAACTACCACTGCTCATTGAAGAAAATGTCCGACCTTCACACTGCAGCTTGAAAAATATACTACAGGCCACTTAGATCCTGCCTGTTCTTTGCATTTCTGTTTGTCTCTGGTGTGTTTAACTATAAAGACTTGGTTAGAAATATGATAGAATAAATAGATAGATAGAAATATGAACTAGAGACCATCTTGCAATGGTCGGCCACAACACCCATTAACATGTTGACACTCCAATCCATGAATACTCAGTGGCCATTACTACATTATTACAAAAGTACTCAATACACATGGTTCAGACCATACCCGTCTTTGAACTTGGCTTTCACTTTGACCTCACACCTTAAAGTTTTGTAACTGCACCTTGAATGGCTGTGACTTTACCACGTTAACAAACTCTCTCCACAGTCAGACAGACATCTAAACACCTGCAGAAGTATTCAAAATCGTCTCCAGGTTGTCAAAAGTATCAATACTTCAATACTTTTTTGATACCATGTGTTGAAAAAGATACAGTATCCACTAATTATTACAGAAGCTATAAAAAACAGATCTAAGTTCTCATTCAGGCCCTCAGTTAAGTTCAGTCTCTATTTTCCTGCCTGAAATTTAGCAAAACCAGACAGTGTTCAATGACTTTGGTAATAATCAACATGGTAATAATAATAATGATAATAATAATAACAAGAATAAGAGTAAAGGTAGAAATAAACGGTACCATGACAGCTCTAACACACAGAGACTCTCAAGGTGAAAATAATATCAGCCACGCTGTCATGGCTGCTAATAAAGGGAGTTAATCCTCAGTACACAGGGGAATATGCCAAAAACTGTGTGAGTGCACCTATGGAGCGATGTTAAATGTTTTTTTGACCTATCATTAGGCCCTGCAGTGAGTATCAGGCCATGCTGCTATAAATCTACTGAGCTCTCTGACAGGTGACATCACAGTCTAACCCTGACCTAACATACCTGTAAGCTGCCTTTAAACCCCTACAGTTACCTGAGCCAAGGGCAGATACTTTGTGGATTGACCCATCCTTCAATCTACCTTTTATCTGCTTAGGCTTAACTACAGTGGCTAGCCGAACTGGCTCGATAGGCAGCTTCATCTGAATGCCATGCCCCACTCAGTTTCCTGTTCATCATCACTGCCTATCTGGTTCCCAGGGTTTCCATCAATGTATTACAAGCGTGGTCACCCATCAAGCCTAAGTTCACCCCCCATTAGGCCTAAGCACTGAGGATTTAAATTATACAAGTTTAAAACTTTTTAAACAAGTTGCAAACTCCTTTCAGTGCATTGGTCGTGTGCTCTTCTCTGTTCATTGTTGAAACACACAGGGGAGGAGAGAGAAAAACGTAACCGACACCTCTCACACTGAGCCGAAATAAATTCATACTACCACATAAATTGGGTAAATAACATAAATAAAATATTTTGTTTGTTGTTGAGGTGCAAGGTAGGGAACCACTGAAAGTTTCATGACTCCAGGTTTGTCCCCATATTATCTCAATGAAGGTCATCACAAGACTGCAAGTACATATGTGTGTGCACATGTATGTGTGCGCATTACTGCAACACATGGAGGAACAGAACAACACCAAGAAGAATCTGTTTCCCAGAATATATATATTTTACACACAAACAAAGCTACATTCATACAAACATACATACAGTACATACATACTATACATACATACAGTCTTACATTCATACAAATACGTATCAGTTTATTTGATTTTTTTTCTTTTATTATAAAAAGCAATTTGATATATTATTACTTTGTATACTGTGTTATACTGTTAGGGCTAGGTCACTGTTAAAAAGCATGCACTTTCTTTTGGTTGTGTCCAGATCATGTGTTTGCAAATGACTCCAAGTGTGTGCCACAGGTCACTCCGAGTATCAGATTGTATTGGGTTTGCCTCATCAGAACATCTCAACTGACAAGCTGTCAATCAAAGCACAACACATCGATTAGCAAATCAAACCATTTTTGGTTTTGACACGCCTATTTCTGGTGCTAAAAGCAACTTGAACCAGTCACTCTGAATTATTTGCAAATACTGTTTGACCCAAGTCTTGTTGTATCCGAGTTTTGATGTATTGCACTGAATTTTTCACGAGACCCTTTTTCCTCTCTTGTCTAACCTTCTTTTTTTTTTTTGTTGAGAATTTCACATCCATCCGTTTGCCCACTGTCCAGCTTTTAGTCCCGGTTCTTTGGTCCGATTGTTACAAACTTTTTGTGAATCCTTCTTATCTTCACGCGGCTTGTTTCAGCAGTCACTGAATTTAAGTCACTTCTTTGCCTGTTATGTGTTCATTGTCACATACACAATATTCCACATTTCCCGCAGTAACTTAGGGGGGGTTCTTGGCATTTAGTTTGTGTACATTACATCCCACATTTTTGTCTGAAAAAGTCTTCTCGCATTTCCTCTGACTCAGAGTGGGTAAATAGTGGGGAGGGGGTTAGGGGTTGGGATAGAATAGCTTGATTGATTATTGAAGTATTTATTTCCAGTTTTGTCCGTTTTTTTTTTTCTGGACCCAAAGATTCAGTTGGTTGCCACAACAACAATGGAGCTCTCCTCCGCCTCTTCGTCCTTCTCCAGCAATTGGACAACGCAAGGCGTGACGTCAAACGGTATCCTCTCCGCATCAGATTCAGCATTCTGTGTTGGCAGTCCTGGGCTTGAGCCTCTGGTAGAGGGGACCTCCTCCTTCAGCGGGGATGGGGTCAAAGAGCATGGCTCCGGCTCCAAGGTTAATGTTACCTCTTCTACCTGTAATGACAGGAAATGAAGTGTGTAATCCTGGGGTAAGCAGTTGCATTGACAGACAATGGCACCGTCCATCACAGACAATCATCAACAACTGTTAGAGTGTTTGTTTGTTTTTTTAATTGTATTGTTTGTTTTTTGGCCTTGTTGGACAAAGTTACATAATAAGCTTTAAGCTTGACGTAATTCAAGTGATCTGAGAGAAAACCTGCCTTCTGCTCCTCCTCTTGCCTCTGACTGCCTCTGAGACTTTGCAGGTCAGTAATAGAGTTGATTGTTAGGTCTCACTCCCAAATCCAACCCAAAACTTCAATATTTGACGACCTGGGAATGAGATTGAACAGTGTCCCACTTTCTCCAAAATCCCTTACTCCACCTTACTCTGCCCAGTGTCACAGGTAAGAATCTAAACATCCTTTTTTATCAGGCCATGTTTAGGGATATTTGATACATTTTTTCCCTCCTGATACTGTTTCTGATACCAGAGATTTTCATATTGGCTGATACCAAGTAGTGATACCAACGCATTAAAAAAGCATGTATTATTTTTTAACAGCACTATACTACTAACCCTGCATGAATGTGATATGATTGCTATCAATTTTTCTATGACCATGCTAAGGTAAAAAAACAAAACAAAAACTGAGCATAAGAGTAGCAGTATCTTGTTTCGTGACAAATAAATTATGTGATATCAGATCGTTGCATTTGACTTGTGTATTTATTAATACCCAATACAGCACTTTAGGCTGCTTTTCCGATACTGAATGTGTCAGAACAACCCTAGTTTTTATGTTGCACCTCTCTTATATGTATCATCTAAATAACCTTTTTCATTGATTGCCTTCATTTTCATCTAATCGCTTTCATGTATCAGTTTTTAGGACACTGGGATTCCAGCAGAAAGTAACACCAACAGATTGGGGCTCTTCCATTTGAAGAATACTTGGTTTCTGGCCATTTATGAACAAGCTTTTGAGCAAAGATGTGAAAGAAGTAACTCACCTTTGTCAGCTCCTCATCTTCCTCTTCATGCTGTTCAGGTATGCCTTCAGACTCTGGCTCTGGCTCCTCTCCGACTGTCTCCACCACTCCTCCAACCATTTCAGCCATCTGTCCACTCAGCTGGCTGACAATGTCCACCTGCAACCAATTAAGTATCCTCATTTAATTGCTTGTCTTTTTTTGCACCTGTTTTAAACTGGATGATGGTTCAACGGGCTACTGGCATTCAAACATATGTTTAAATACAAGCTGACATCAACTCTTCAATTTCAGTTCATGGAAACAGTCACAGAAAGAAAGAAACAGACGAAGACAGGGAGGAAGGAACGAAGATGGACAAGCAGAATATGAGCTCCCCTGTCCCCACCACAGTTTGGTTTGCCTGTGCAGGACATCAGAGAGAGAAGACAGATACTTAGGTAGGTACAACAGACACAGATGCTGAATCCAAATGCTAAGAGTTGTAAACTTGCGGACTTTACAGCATGCTACTCTGAAGACCAGGCGGATTTAAGGATGTTCGTTGTCAAAATTCATCAGGTCCACTATAGGCTGTCATGCAGACTTTTGCCAGTGCTCCATGCAGATTTCCAGCCTGTCTCCTACCTTGCCGACTTCCCTGGCAGTTTCTCCCACCATTGACTGCACTACAGATGTGTGCTAAATATGCCTGCTGATATAAAGAAAGCCAGATCCAGAAGACAAAAACAAATTAGCCAAGATGAATGTCAGACATGGTGGAAAATGACCAAAGAGGCTATTACTGAGAGAGAGAGTATAAACATTGACTTGACATTGCTATGATTAGTGCACATTTTTCACCTTTGAAGACACGTGCCAGAGAAATGGGATCAAAGAAGATAAACCTTAGCTTCCTACAATAACAAGAGAGTATTAAATGCAACATAAGACATGCTGTAATTATTATGATGACTGTTGTCCCACTCATTCTAACAACAGCTACATGGACATTCCTGTACCCTTGCAAACTCTCATCGCTCTTCTGTCAGAATATATAAACTATCATCTAGTCCGCAAAGTCTGTAATCTGACCATTTGGATTCAGCAGGCGAATGCCTACGTGGTGTGCCTCGACCTGCGCAGCTCCCCACAGATCAGCTAGCCGAGGGTGGGTGGGAGGACCAAGACTGTGGATGGTGCTGTTGGGAGTGGCTTGGAGGGAATGGGAGGCACTATGTGGCCTGTGCTCCATAGACTGTAGTCAGAGATAAGGAAGAAAAAGACGGGGAATTAATACGGTTTTACTTAAAAATAAGCATAATACATTTTCAAGGTGTTGGTTGTGCCACATTTCTTGATTTTAAAACTGTTTGTCTTTGGAACAAAAATGTTACCACCCACTCAAGATTTCATCTAAAGCCCCCCCAGCTCCTGACATTTTCAGCTGCTCAATAATGGACAACAAAGCTATAGTGAGATACTGCATCACCGCACATCAGGCCAAAACAAATGAAAAAGCAGTTTTATTCTTCTCACATTTAACAGTGTTTGCTAGCGGCTTGTGTAGGAGGAGGATACCAGTTTTTTTTTTTTCACTTCCTTCCAGTCACTAATAATGGTCTGCAGCTACTTTTAATTCCCATTTAAATTATGAGTCAGGGATGTTGCTGCAGGGAACAGTGTTGAAATCTCTCAGACTCTTATGCATTGACTGATGCTCAGAAACTTGACTGACTGATTGAAAAGCTTTATTATAAATGTAATGTAATATATTCAATAGTCTCCTTCTCAAGGGAAACCATATAATACACACAGTAAAGCTAACAAGCTCATTTCCATTGTGGTCTCGGATCAGTACACCTTTTCTAAGACACAGTCCCTGACCTTTTCAAGTTATTATTTCATAACCCTCAGTTATTTAATGAGCTCTGAGATGTACCAATGCAAGAGCGGCCAGCGAAGCTGAAAAAGTCTTTGGGTGTCACAGTTCATCATGACTCACTTCATTTGCAGAAAACCTCCCAGCAGCTGGAGAGCTGGAAGCCAGCAGCTGAGTTACACCAATAAAAGCCACACAGCCCGCACATCCAACCCGTTTATGTTTGTTATGTTTATAACATGACAGGAATCTAAAGCCATGTTAACAGCTCTGTAATGCTGCACCTCAGCACAGTGGTGCTTTCAGCTAAATACAAAAGTGATATTTATTATGTTCACCATCTTAGTTTAGCATCTTAGTTCGCTTGCTGACATCCAATAATTATCCCTTGTAGAACTACAGCTGAGACTGATGAAGGTATTTGGTCGTGAACTGAAGTGTTGAACAAGTTAAAATGCTGACCTGATGATGGCACTAAATCAAAAGTCAGAGAATCCAGTTTTAACAATTTAACAACAAAGACATTCTGAGGAGCATTTGTAAAATCATTAGTATTCATTGTATATAAGTTTCATTACAGTCCATCTAATAATTGTTGGGATACTGAAACACACAGTATGTCATTTCTTCTGCTAGGGGTCTCTCAATTCAAAACAAGAACAAAACAAATAGTTTGGGATCATGGGAGTTGTTGTCTTCAGTTTTAAACAAACACACTGCAATGAAAATATATCTGACATTCTACATATTGACATTTTGTCACGTTCACGACTTCCTTCCTTGCTCTCTGAGATACGCTGTAATGTGAACAAATGAAATGCACTCTTAGCTTTGGGTCTGAATATGGTTGTAAACATCATTTAGGTTAATGAAAAAATGTTACATATTATACATTCAAATCTGAACCAAAGTGATGGACCCGCCAACTAACAGACCTAAAGTCAGTAAATACATCATCCATGTTAGTTTACTTTCTGATGAAGATTGGTACTAAGCAGCAGTACTACAGACCTGTTACTTCAGTACTACGTGTATGCAGTACTAATATTCTAGAACTAGTGACGTATTGTTGCCTCTCTTGGTCAAATTTAGATTCCCGGCTGTTGCTGGTAGACGTGACGCTGCTCACTTAGTGTTGTTAGTGCCACAGTCATTAGTGAAACACTGCAAAAAGACCAGTGTCAGTACTGCTGACCTGTTGTTGTTGGTACTGCAGAAGCTGTTGCTGCTGGTAGTGGTGAAGTTGTTGGAGCTGTTGGAGTTGGTTGTGCTGCTGCAGGGTGAGATGAGCCTGGTGCTGCTGAAGGTAACTGCCTACTGTCCCCTCATACCCCTCACCAGGCGTACCCCCTGCTCCACTGCTGCCACCTGGAACAATTAGAAAACATGTTAACACAGTGTCTAATGCTCAGAGATACAGTTACATGTTTAGACACAGTGCATTTTTTATCATCACCAGCAGCCATGATGTAGGAGCCTGCAGCAGGTGAGGCCACTCCGGAGGGCTGGCTGGTGATTGGGTCCCAGGCGTCTGAGGACGACAGGCAGTACAGGCCCTGTGAGACGTAGGTGTGAGGCCAGACATCCGCAGAGGAGTGGTGGAGTACCTGGTCTGTAAGGGGAAACACAGACAGGTGGGAAGAGTGAGACACAGGAAAACTTAGACAGCTTAAGAGGAAAAGAAAACAAAGAACAAGACAGAGAGGAAGGTGAAAGAGAGCGGAGAGAGATGGATTAAAGTGTAATTTTAGCAGTGAGAGGAGAAACAGCAAGACTGCACAGGAACAATAAAGGTCAACTTTAATATGATCATACAATCATACAGAGAGCAATAATACAGTCAAATTCACTCTGCAATTTAAAAAGAAAATGCACTATAGAATTTTTTTTTCTTGGTGCAGGCTATTTTGTTTATATTTGATCCTATCCACGTTTGAATTCAATTAATTATCCCTATATGTTTTTTTGTGTGTAGTATGAAAGAACTACAACTCTTAACTTCATTGTACAACCTTGTGTTGTATAATGACAATAAATTACCTTGATTCCTTGATTGTTCTTTGACTGAAGAGACTTAAATACAACCTCACTGTTGATTCAGTCATTAGCAGCATAGTTGAGATGGTCTTACGCACAGGGAGAAACCTGACATCCAAAAGCAACAAATTGTAATAACTTTAATAAGAGTATGATTAGCCCATCAGCAGCAGCGTTGTTATTATACAGCATAATTCATGGAGGGGGGGCTGAACACTCAAACGAACACCATGGAGGAGAAACATCCCCTCAGTCGTAATTCTTACAGTAAGTAGCGTTTTGTATGTGTGTGTGTGTGTGTGTGTGTGTGTGTGTGTGTGTGTGTGTGTGTGTGTGTGTGTGTGTGTGTGTGTGTGTGTGTGTGTGTGTGTACTGTACATGTGTGCATGGTAGATAAAGCACAGAGCAGAACCTATATGGTCTTGTTAATGAGAGCAGGGCTAAGTCCTTGTGCTAACCTACAGGTTCCCTCAGGGTTTAGACAGCGCTCTGCTTTGCTAAACACCAGCAAGAACTAAAAAAGAAACCGTTTACAGTGTTATTCTGGCACACAAGTCCAGGTTTCAAATGAGACTTTACTTATTTTTGATGAACCATAAAAAAACGGACACATAGGCACTAAATTGTTTGCTTTGTTTGGATTTTGAGGTCAGATCAGGGTTTCCTAATCTTGCCGGAGAAAATTGCCCTCTTCCCTTCATCTCTTTCCCTCTGTTTTTATTATCCTATGTGCAACTGAACTAAACGGACATCTTACCACCTGAGGCTCAAACCACAAATCAGGATATGAGTTTGTTTCCCCAAACTGTTCTTGTTTTATTCAACGAAGTATAAAGTGAAATCCTCTTAACTTCACTTTTCATTCAGTTCATTTCCTTATATGAATACAACTCGTCTTTTAGATTTGGAGTAATTTCTCTTACCCGGGCACTTATGACACTCCATCATAATGCATTCTGATATTTCAGAAATGACAGGCTGTCGTCTGGATTTGTCATTTGGACATTTTTGAGTAAGTGCCCGGTGGCAGTGAAAGGCAGAAATGTGCAGCTGTGTGCTTGCCCTCCAAAAGTCCTTTACAGCTGGTTGGCAGAATAACTGACGTGGCTGTTTTTAGTTTCCAACTGGGTTCTAATTTTCCCAAACTGTGCATCTACGCATATTAAAGAACAAGAGTTCACTGTGTGGTCCAAAGACATGACTTGAGTGTGAGAGGTGTTTGCACTACAGTATTTTAACCCATTGATGCCACTGGGCGTGGCACGGTTTTGATCTGTCCTCCACACAGCTGCACGCCCGTCAGCAATGTTTCAGACTGTAACTCTACAACAAAAATACAGTATTTGTAGTGTAACTTTTTTTGTGATTTAGGCAAATTGCCCTAGATGTGTTAAATGAATACAACTATTCAAATAACTAATTCTTGCCTCTTATATTACATAACCTCTGACTGCAGGTTTCTGACCATTCCAGGACCAGATCCTTGCAATGTTTCTACACCATGTGCCATCAAAGTAAACGATCCAAACTAAGTGCGAACCCACTGTGGTGTCACCTATTGGTCTGTAAACTTTGATGCCTCAAATTTGGCATTATGTCCATGTCCTGATTGAATCTGACTGAGAAGTCAAGGACACACTGTGCACACCCTATTTTATCCTCTATTTTACTTTAAAAGGGACCACAATTTACAAAATTAATATCACGCTGTATTGAAGAAGACTTGAAACTAGCGATTTGGACCATAAACTCATTAGGAAAGTGTTTAAATGAAGTAATAAATCAATTGAGAAGTAGGGTCATTTTTTCATAAGCTTACCGTATATACAGTCATTTACAGTCAGGCTTCTTATTGCAAGAATGCAGATTTAAGACACTGGTGCACTGGCTTCACTTATTGGACTCCGTAGCTCCTGGCAAATATCTTCCTCTGTATGCTTAGGGAATCTATTCCGTATATGGTCTCAGACAGGGGCACTTTTAACATGAAATGAAGGCTTGTGTGTTTTGCTTAGGTTTGTTTTTTCTTTCCCCAAAGTTTAAGTTTCACACGGAGCAGCCATGAACTGCCCATGTTCTTCCTGACTTCTGTGACATTGTTGTCAAAAGTAACGTTACATGAAAAAATACATGTAAAAGTAGAAAATTATACACTTCCTTTGACAGCACAGTTTAAGTTAGTCCCTACCATAGATGTATTATCGTGCATATTAGAAGGAGAAGCCACTGCAGCAATGGTGGCTTGTTTACCTCCAGAACTTCCCTTGGTTCCTGTATAGTCTTTCATTCCAACCAAACACTACAGCAGTTTACGACAAGAAGCGCTCAGAGCTTAACCCTGGTCATCATGCCCAGTAGCCATTGGCAGAAAGGTTTAAACTGCAGTACCTCTGCTGGTGATGCTCTCCTGGTTGACCTCACTGAGGTGAGCAACGCTGCCCTGGTTGGAGCCGGCTCCCATACTCTCCCCGTCCATTGAGTTCCAGCCGAACAGAGTCGCCTCGGAGATCGCAAACTGCTGCATGATGCCTGCAGAGAGAGTGAGAGTAGTATCACTGCCAGCAGATATAATAAAGAGCAGCTTGTAATAATAACAGGAAGATATTTTAACTCGCTGACACATAATTAGACATGCATAAAACAAATCCCAGTCCCAGCTTTGCTAACACATACAGAAGTGAATTAGTAATATGATATAATAACTGTTAACTTTGCTAGATGTGCCAGATGGGCCAGAATCAATTAGCTATTCCAAACTTCAGTGAAGAAAATGGTGCACTAGTGGGTAGCAACAAAAATTAATATTCAAGAAAATGATGCCAAGGTGATAAATCTTTGTAGGCTTGTCCATTTTTGGACACACTCAAAGGTTAACGAAAATGGCCTTTTTCAATATTTCATAATCAATATATTTCAGCTTTTATTATTTTAGCATTTTGAAATGTCAAAGATGCTTTCAAACCAGCTGTGTTCAACATGACCTGGTGTCTTATGTTGTATTTATACTTTGAAGAAAACACCTTCACATTCAGAAACCACATGTACCCTCACCTGCAGCAAAGCGAGCCTCCTTCTCGCCATCACTGAGGTCGCTGTAAGCATCGTTTTCCATCCTCCTCTCCTTCTCCCTCTGCAGGTTGGTATGCCCTGCGCCCCCCATCGGCCCTGCAGATGGTTTGCCCCAGCTCTGCCATTCGATCATGTGGGCAACACGACCCTGGGCCATGGCAGTGGGCTTGGTCACTTTGTCCTTCATGGAGCGAGTCACACCTAAAACAGGTATGGGGGGGAGCAAAAGGGGCAGACCAGCGGCACACACACACACACAAACACACACCAGACACACACACACAAAAACACTGTCAAAACTACTTCTGGCCTCTGCAGTTGCCGACACCTCCAACTGAGGCTCAGGGGGGAGTAGAATGATAATGAGAAACTGAGTAATGTTGTAGGAAAACTGTTTAATACATGAAACTAGAATAAATAGTAACAATGGGGTAATAAATGTATGATATGGATATATTCGGAGAGTGGGTGTGAGGACATGGGAACCTTGCAGCCACATTGCCATAAATGTATATTAAAATACATTTAGTACTCTAAAAAAAACCTGTCAAAATAAATTTGCACTTTAAAATTCCAGTTTTCATGCTGAAGTTTTCAGTTCTTTAAAAAAACAGTCTTTATCTTTGGGCGCAGTTTCTCTTTTTGTTACCATCTGCTCCATATTCACACTTTCCTATCTGCACAGTACAACCTCAGCCTGACCGGTTGGACAGTGAGCTGCTGGAACAGTTGGGGGTTAAATCAACAATTCTGGTGTTAATATTTATCTGTCTGTGCAACACACCTTCCTCTAACCTTTAAACCGCTGCTGCTTTCACACTTCCATCGGTGGAGTTACACCCCAGAATATCTACCTGCCATATCTACAGTACCCCCTTATCAAATCATTTTAAATTTGTCACTTTTAAATGATTACTTTCATGCTAATCATCAGATGAGTCAAACAGACACCACTCGCCATCTATTCATATCAATCACATCATTATCTGCCGGTTTGAATGATAATGATGTGACTGATATGAATGAGCAGAGAGTGATGTCGAGCACCAGTCTGACAAATGTCACACAGAGGTGAACTCGTATAGCGATGACTGCATCTCTGCCTGTTAAACGTGAGGAGACTCCGTTTTGCTCCTCAAATCTTAGCAGACTGCAGAAAGTTGCTCTGCTCTTTAATTCAGTCTTCCTCCTGAATCTTTGTAAAACAAACAAATTAATAATTGTAAGAAGGTTCTCTGACCACATGGCATTGAAACAAAGATGTCTTTTTTGTCTTTTTTGTCTTTTTGAGTTCAACATATCTCTCCCTCTCTGGGATCTAATTTACTTAAAATGTCAATTATTCAGATAATCACATGACTGAACAAATAAAATGATTGAACAGATGAATGTGCTGCAGACCGAAGCCTACTAAATCTTTGGTCAGGTCAGGTGTACAGGAGTGAGCAGGTCAGAGGTCTGCTGACATGAGCTAACCATAGTGACAAGTTGGACAGGGCTGCCCGTGTGTTCTTTATAGTTTGTTGAACTGGACAGAAAAGGACAAGGATGACGGCTGAAACGCTGACAAACCCATATTAATAATTAAAGCCATTACTCATCTCCTGGTAAACAGAATAAATGAGATTCATTAGACTTTGCGTAATTAAAAACGTGTTACAGAGACTGAGAGAGGCAGAGGAAAGTAATCCTTGGGTGTAAACAGAACGCTGAGAAGGGTCCACTGGCAAATCTCTGCCCAATTAAGATGCAAATACAGGATTCAAACCAGGGACATATACACTGAGTCAAATGCTTGCAGAGAGGCCGATCGATAAAAAATTAAATTAAAATCAAACAGGCATGAATAAACAGAGGCAGAGCTTCGGAAATTGCTCCCCCGGTCCAGGGGGCAAGTTACAGGCTGAGTTATAAATAGAAACAGTTTTTCCCCTTAGACAAAGAGAGCCAATCTCATTTGAAAATCAAACACTCCCTGCAGAGTCTAATTGGGGATGGAAATAGGAATGGAAAGAATGGGTATGAGGGATGAGGGAGGGTGTTGGGGTCTTGGCTATTCAAAGGCTTAAAAAATAATTCTATACACTGTTAAATGATACTGACAGATTTATTTAAAGTGCACCAGACACAACAAAAAAAAAAACACTTTTTACACAAACACTGAGGTGCTACACTTAAACACTACAAAGCATAGAGCACTACAGTTTGAAGCACAAAGCACAAGATAGCACAAAAGAGGCACCAGCCACTTGAAAATCACAACACTGCACAAAAGAGTCACTGCTTCACAAATACTGGGCCACACCGCCACCAGCACTGCCACATTACAAATACACTACATTTCCCAACACGCCTGTGGAGATGCTTCAGTAAGTAATTAAAGTAAGTAATTTCACTTACTTTAGTCTCTTTGAAATCAAAGATCTGATTGGATTTCCATCAATGACTCTGCGAAATGTGTCTGTCATTGACGTCTGCTGTTGATATCAATGGAAGAAAAGGGAAAGTAGGGAGTGATATAGGAAGGGGCACCCACAGGGGCGGCCATGTTGGTTCCAAGCTCCTCCTCTTCCTCCTGCTCTAGGGTGAAGTTGTCTGTTGAGGCAAGGTTTGATTTACAAAATCCACCATTGATGGTAAAAGTGAAAAGATAATTCCTGCTTTTTCCACAAGTGTTTCAGATGATTCTTTTTCCTGTGAGCAGTGCAGAAACCAAGTGAAAGTGGAAGCAGAATGGAGTTTTTATTACACAAACAAATTTCAATGGAAGATCTGTTAAGACCTAAGTGAATCCTGGTGACATAAAGGCATAGAAGTGAAACATTCCTGGTTTGAGTCCAGCCAGGGACCTCATTCATTTCCTGTCAGCTTTCTACTGTGTTTATGTGCTAAAATACTAAAAAAAATCCCACTGCCAAAGAATCTTGCCTAACTGGCAACACTGAATGGTGAACTTTAAAATTATAATAACTTTTTGTTCAATTGTAACCAAGGCCCTCAGGATCTCAGCTATGTGACTATTTGGAGCTTAGGCTGTGAGCTGAACCAAATCATTTTTTATGGTTAAGAGCTTTAAACTCTTTTTTCAGGCTGCTAAACTAGTGCTCACCAAAACAAAAAAATCACAACATTACCAAATGCAAGGTTTGAAATGTCACAATAAAAGAAAATGCAAATACACAAAGGTGGTGTAAATTATGTTACACATGGCTGTAAGGAACACACTAGAGGCAGAGCTCACAAAACAGAAACAAAACCAGTTGTTTGCCAACTGCGAGATTTTTTTCTTTCATGTCAGCTGCATTCATGACAGTGGAATCAGCTTTTTCTTCTGACGGAGTCACTTGAGTTAAACATTTGCTACCTCAACACTTTTTTGGAAAGGGTTTTTGTGGTTGGTATTGATTTTTCAAAAGGGGCCAGAACCACCTCAAGCAAGTGTAAAAACTTTCAAGAAGTTTTTTTCTAATTTTGCTGTGTCCATCAACCTTTTCTAAGGCGATACTTCAAATTGCTATTAAATATAATCCAGCGGGGATAGTTTAAGTAATCGATCAATGAGTTTAAAGGCTTATAAGATGAAAAATTTGGACACTTTGTAATACTATGAAAGACTTAATCATTAAAGGTGTTGAGACAAGATTTAACTGTCAAACTACTGTGTTCACATTAGTAACCTAGCAGGCATGTGCTTTTGCACATATTTAAAAGGCCAATGCAATGTAGTACATTTTTGCAAATTTTGGCCAGATTACATTTATTTGCCAAACAACTGTGTGTGTGTGTGTGTGTGTGTGTGTGTGTGTGTGTGTGTGTGTGTGTGTGTGTGTGTGTGTGTGTGTGTGTTTTGTTTTTGTGTTTTACTCCATTCTGCAGAGTGAAATGAGTGGTTTGCGTGCCTAACAACCGTGCATACCTTAACATAATGAAGCTAATACTGAATGAATATTAACATATTTAGAACTCTTAACAGATTTAAATTTCTTTTCTTTTTTTTTTCTAGATGGTTTATAAGCCCCATTTACTCTCATTTGTATTGTAGCAGCTCATGCAAATAATGTCTGGTGTTTACAGTTAAACCAAACCACACATTGATTATTTGGCTTCTGCACGACTCTGGTACCAAAAACCATCTGAATATCACCTTAAAAGAAAGCAAAAATAATCTTTTACACAACAGGGAAAGGAAGTTTAGCCCCTGTCAGTTCTCAACAACAACTTCACTCTCGACCCTCTGTGGAGCATGTGGAGGCAACATGGGGGCTGTTTTACCATCTAGCAGCACAGACACACACCTGACACACCTGTCAGAGAGGACTTAGCCAGGGCACCGATCCCATAGGAGTTGGTGGACTTCCTCTTGAGACGAGGCAGAATGGAAGTAGTGTCCTCCATGGACAACTAAAGAGAGAGGAAGGGAGGTGAAGTGTGGACGAGAGAATGCGAGAGGAGAAAAGATGTAGATAAAAGAAAGAGACGAAAATGCAATGTGACAGGAAAAATGACAAAATGAGAACAGATGAGAGAGAAAGAGATAAATGCCAGAGAGAAAATGGAATAAAAGAAATTGAGGTGAAGAGAGCAGATGATTAAAGATTTGGAAAACAGTTTGAAGGAGATAGAAGGAGAGAAAAGAGGTTGTAATAGAGGGAATAAGAAAGGAGGGTTAATTATTTGAACACCTTGTAAATGTCTTACAGGGATCATTGCTTGAAAAGATGAGAATCATAGATATACTGCAGCTAAAAGGAAAAAACTGGTATTTGAGTGGTGATTCAATAGTAATTTAAATTGACAACAGGTAGTCTTTTGTGAGCACAGCAGCTGGCACAAAATCATAATAAAAACTTGATGATATAGAACAATTACTGATGGATAGTTAATTCAGTGCTAAAATGTAAAATTGCTTATATACAGTGCAAATATTAGATGGGTAAAGAGTGGAAACAGCAGCCGAGAGACTTATGTTTTCATACGTTTCAGGTATATTTTAGCAGATGTTAACATTATAATGAGAAAATGTGTTGCTTTACTCAAGGACATCTTCAGGGTAGAGACAGCAGCTTAGAGCTGCGTTCTCTAGTTTAACAGTGTCCTTCACTCTTACACTGCCTTCAGGTTGCTTTGAAACCATTTTTTTTAATCCTGACATGGCTCGTCGTAATGTCTGTTACTGGGAATTTTCCCCGTCTCAAATCTATCAAAAAAGATCTCTGCACACCTGAATGTATGACAGGTGCGTTGGAGGAAGATTCAACTAGAAGAAAACTAGAAAGAATCCCGCACAATGTCTCACTTTCTACTGATTTATTAAATATGTGACGTTTCGGTCTGGACAACCTTCATCAGGTATATTAGAGTATACCTGAAGCCGGAGAAATCAAATATACACAAACACCATTGAACCATAAATGTCATTGGTTCATACAGCCTCAAATTATAATAAGATATAATGTCAGAACTGTGTGATATTTAAAGTTAAAATCACATTAAACATATTCTACATGTTGTTTCTCTCCAGGACATCCCAAAGCCAAAAAATCAAAAGTACACATGAAACTCAACATCAATGTCTTTTTGCCAAAAATCACAACCCGGTTATTCAAAATAATCCACAGAGATGTGAACAGTTTCAAGTAGGAACTACTTCCTGTCTACCGAACCACACACACCAACCACATCACGATACAAAAGGAAGCTGCATCTACTCATGGACAAGAGGTTAAAGATCATCTGAGAAGGACGACATTGATGTTTGCATTCTTTGCTCTCTCAAGCATGAGCCATGAAACTGATCAAAAATACTGTAGATAATCTTGAGTAACTGTGTCATGACTTCTGGAAATAGACATTGCTGTTGAGTTTTTCAAGTTCCATCTACTCCCATTATATTTGAGACAAGGCAAACATCTTCACTGCCGATATCTCCAAACCTCAGCAACTCACACCAAAACAGTTTGAATGACTAAATAGCACTGCAGGGAGGAGCGAAAAGAGGCGTTTTTGATTTTGGGGTGAACTACCCTTTTGAAGAACTGAATCAGTGTATTTTTTTAGAGGAGAGCCAGGAATGTAGATACTCCATCAAAACACTAGAGCACGTGTACGGCACACCGACCTGGAATTGCTCATGCTTGTGTGAATTATACTGTACTTCCTGGCGCCAGTGCTCATGGCAAACCAACCCGCAAACTAATGAACACAGAGAGAGAGACAGAGCCTGGCTCTTAATGAGGTCCTCCCAACGGCTAATTACAGTGGGAAATAGTGGGAAAAACATGTGGACTCTGTTACACTGGGGGATAGTGTGATAGATGTGATGTAATATTTGGAGTTAAACTCCATAATTACTATGTGAAGCAAACTAATATTATCTGGTCCCTCTGTTGTGTACAAGTGGAGCATCATCTGTTATCCAGTGTTATCCTATCTGCTGTATACCCTGTGTATGTAATAGTAACATTAGATGGTGTCGTAATATAGCAGCCAGTGAGTCTGCAGGCATATGGATGCAGTTATTTTAGTAGGGATGCGCCGATACCACTTTTTTTCAGACAGAATACAAGTACTTACATTTGGGTACTTGCTGATATCAAGTACTGATACAAGTACTTAATATTAACATTAAAATTCTCATTCATTTATTCTCTTTTAAAACATGTTTTATTTTCATTAGATGGTCGCTTTCTAAATGTAACAAATTTCATTGTTGCTGTTTCCTGCTAAATGTAACCACGGTTACTGTACACATTACATGTTTAGGTTATTTGTAGTAAGTTACTTTACTGATTTGGTGTTACTTATTAAGCTGTGCAGTTTAATGTGTATGTGATATATTTCAGTATAATAATTTCACATTATTATGGACTTGCAGAATTAAGTTCACTATTATAAATGGTGTTATATATGATAATTATTTCATTATAATTTACAGCATTTTAACTAGTATTTTAATGACACGTTTACCTGTGTAGTATTTAAGTTTCTTCTTCCTGTCCCTCTTGTCCAGAGTTAATTAGTTCCTACCTGTCATTGTTTTCGGGGGACAGGTATGAGTGTGGTCCCATGTGTGCATCAGTTTTGTTGACCCCGCTGTGAACCCTGAAGAGTGAAGTTTCGTGTCCTGTGCTGTCAGGCCGTTTTAGTGAAGATTAAATACACAAAGAGAAGTTGTAGCAGTTTATTATGAAGAAAACGAGGTTACAGACTGGTGGCAGCGGTGTTTTTTTCTTCGTCTTCGGATTAATTTGCGGAGGCATTCAACTAGTTTACACCCGCCAGGACTTACTGCTGGCTGCGGTCTACAGGTGGACTACAGGTGCATTTATTTCAGTTTTACATGGACTTACATGGAAATTTACGGACAGTTTCCAGTTTCCGGTCATTAGTGGATGATGTTGAGGACAACGAGTCTCTCGCTGATGATGACGACGCGTCCCAAAAAAAAGAGGGTAAGCATCAGCAAACACCTTGAACCATCATGGCGGTTCTTTAGATGTTTACTTGTATCGAGCGGCTACTTTTCGTGACGTGGTATCGAGTGTGGGGGTTTCGGAGTAGTTTTTTAGTTCGAGTATGAGGACGTGAGGACAGTATTGGACCGATACCCGATGCTGGTATCGGTTGCTAATCATATATTTTTTCCTCCATCAGTCTTGTATCCATCAGAACCTGTTCCTCCTCAAATGTAAACAGACCTGAGTGCCTGTTCTGTAACAAAAATATTTTTGTGGCATCCAATCTCGCACAGTCACACTAATGTGTAAAACAGGGGTTCTGGAGAAATAAAAACAGGTAGTACAGCAGCACTGTGTGCTCTCATTAGTTAAATATAAACTACTACATGTGAACATGATACTGGTACTCAATTTTCCACTGTATATAAATAAATCTTGCGGGAAAATGTTCGTAAATGTTTTTAACAAATCATTTTTGTATTGACATCAAGGGCCTTTTCCCACCCAAAAGTCCAAACCAAGGTTCAGGGTTTTTTGTTGTATTACATACACTTGATCCAGTCAGTTTTGGTTTCACATTACAAGCATGGAAGCAAACTTCAGAACTAAATATGACATACATATGTCCTGTTTTATGACTCCCTATATTTGCAGTTAATTTGTTAATAGCTGGTGTGTGTATGACGTTGGCGTGCTGTCAGTTTGGTTCAATCCCTCTCTTTCATCCTCTCGGAAAGTAATTGAAAAATTTTAATTGTTTTTCAACTGACTCTTTTTAAAGTTATTGGACCAAATGTCAATTAAACATTTAGTCTCTCCCCGTTTGCTAGCGTGGCTGATTTTGTTTGATTGCGTTGTTGGTCCTGTTCTGTTCTGGTTCTGATGACATCTTGCTAGAAGTTCATGTAATTGGTCCGAAAGCCCAAACCATCCCAAATGTCACATTCAATTAACCAAACAATGGTTCAATCTGATCTGGATCCAGATGATGTCTTTTAGTTGGACCAAAGTTTGGCTGTTCTGTCCGAACCATGGTTTCACACCTGTAATTTTGGTTTGGATCAAACTGAAAAGTCTGAAAGTCCAGACTGAAGGAGATTTGACAGGACCCTAAATCAACTACATCTACAGAAACATACCAACTTTTTAAATCTACAACGCCTTTTTATTTCACTGTGTGTTTTTCTGGCTAGTGTACTGCATGGTTCCAATCAAACCAGAGCCAAAAGGAGAGTGAACACTGGACTTAAATTCATCAAGTGTCTTAAAATAAGCAATATTAATCAGAACAATCATTCATTTACTGTTACCGAATATCAGGAGTAAGACTGTTAAAGTTAAAGATAGAGAATATGTTTCAATCCAGAGCTTTGATTATTGGTACTTAATAGATCAAAGCTTCTCTCTCTCTTCTCTTGCTGCTGGGCAAGTTTGATAAAACTTTTTATTTGCAAAAAATGCTTGCATTTCACCTAGACAGACAAAACAAACTTGGTCCATCTGGCTAGAAAAACAAACCACATGTACAAGTATTCGGTGTCAACCTCAAAGTCAAACAATGCTCCCTTTGGGTCAGCAAGGTGCTTGTTTAAAGAGCATTTCTCCAGACCCCTGTTGCTTGAAACAGAAGTGTTTCTATGTCAGATTATTTGCCTCCAGGCATATTTGAGTCAACAAAATTGTAGGAATAAATTCTGCTGAAGGTACAGAAACAGTTGAGAAGTGATGCACTTCATCATGCAGCGCTTTCAGTAAAAACTGGGACTTGTACGAAGGCTTCAGCTGTGGATGAGATAAGCTTATTACAGCCTGTTATCTGTGACTCTGTATATATATGAAGCTTGCAGTACAGTAGATTAGCAGAGGGCCAAGAGAAGAGAGGAGATGGATGAGAGGAAGAGTTTATGGGGAGAAAAAGAAAAACTGGGGGATAAGAGAGAGGGAGTGGGAGAAAGAGATAAGACAGAGAGTGGCAGGAGGAGGCAGGAAGGGGCGTAAGGATAAACAAGCAGGATGTCAACTCATGTACTCGAAGCTCAAACTCAGGTAGTCGGTGAGTGATGGAGGGGGAAATGACAAGAAGAGGAGATTTGGGGGGTGAAAAGAAGGAGATTTAAACAAGAAGACTTACATTGATTCCTTCCCAGGAAAACTCGGCACGGCCATGCTGGGGGAGGGAGAAGAGGGGAGGAAGGAGAGGGAAGGGGAGGAGGAGGAGAAGAGTACAGGTATAGCAAAGGCGGGAGGAGAGAAAGAAATTTGAAAGCAACCTTAACTAAAGCCAGCTATTTTCTAGTACAGTTCTGTTTGGAGCTTACAATTTCACAGTCAATTCTGAAGGTAATAAAATTTTACTTGCAGCTAGTTCTATAAATGTTTTTATATTTTAAGTGAATCTGGTCTTTGAAGTCTTAAAGTTCCCATGAAATGGTTAGCGGAGTGGTTATTGCTTACACATAGACATTTTTGTGTTCCCTGTAAAAACAGGCAGCTAGGACGGGACTGGTCGCAGACATTGATTGGCATTTATAGTAGCCAACACCGCTAAACCTGCATTACACTCCCCCGCCGCAGTATTAAGGAGAATGGTCCTACTAGTTGACTCTTCTTGAACTGGAAGCTCCCAGTGAGTACGGACTTTAACTGAATACTTTTTGGCTGAGTCAAACCGTGCTGCACTTATTTGCATTTCCATTACCCCTTTCTCCCGTCAAACAAGTGTGTGTTGCAAGAGTGAACTTCTTTGTGCAGGAGAGCAGAGAGAAGGAGGTTCTTAAAAATTTGTGTTTGGATCTCAGTAGCTTCTAACTGAATCTCTGTGATTTGAAGTTTACTTTCTCTCCTGTGTTGCTCACAGCAGATGACAGCCCAACATTTCCTGATTTTGCTGCTTAATAGTAAAGGCTTTTGAATACCAAAATAAGAGGGGATTTTTATTGTGAAGTATATATAGAAGATAAAGTATTTATCCACTGTTTTACAGTCATTCGACTCAAAACTAAGCTTGTCTTCAGTCGAAAGACACACCTTCAATTGGGTAGCCCTGGTGTAGTGGAGATGCAATTGGCAAATTTGCAATTGCAAATTTTGGTGAAATGGAATATAGTACCAAGGTGGTTGTCTCACCAGGTTTGTGTCCTGTGACCGAGAAAGCAAGCGTAACTGTATGCAAAAGTTTTTCAGGAAATTACTGATTTCAACTCTAAAATACCACTAAGAATACCCACAAAATTACTTTTGTACCAACAAAGACTTTGTTGGTCCAGATATTGGCATATGGGTGAGGTATAGTGCAAGACATTGATCTTGACTTCATGGGAACTTTAAGTTTGAATAAATCTTCAGGAACCTGCATGTGTTTGTGACTGACCCTTGTAGAGTATCAGTAATATTCTGAGCATAGTGCAAAATACAACAGTCTCCCCATTTTCAGTCTACATAGTGTTTATATATCATGAGCTCACAACAACAGTAAGCTTAAGGTTATTTTGAGATTCAAACTAGACCATGTAGATACATGTGCAGTTCGTAAATATACAAACCAGTAGCCTAATCTAACAAGATTTAACAATAAAACAGCTTTTATTTTAATTAGCTGAGTCGGCGTGTAGAAGGAGATAGAGGACATGAGAAGCCGTTTTTGGAATAGGAGAGCTATTACAGAAATTGTGTAATTGTGTTTAGTACAGCTGCTCCATCCTTTTGTCCATCGCTGCTCAGAATGTTTAGGTAACCAATGGATACCATTCAGCAGTGACCCTGTTGCCCGGGGCAACAACAAATCCGATGGGTGGCCAAACCTGGAGACCATTTATTGTGTCCTCATACGCATGCATATATACACACACATACACACACACAGACAGTCATGCATATTCATTGTACTGTACCAGACACAACGACAGGGGAAGGGGAACATTTTGGAAACTGTGGTCGCTCCAGAGAATTTAAATACACTGCTGTCAAAAGGATTTTTTTTTTATTACTATTTTTTTAACATCAGGCACTTTGTCACAGTGCCCCAAAGAGTTCCTCCACTGGCACTTTAAGCTTGTTATCCCAGTTGTAGCGTTCAAAGCCACAGATCACAGACTGCATGAGAGGTGAAACGGAAAATGCCCTAAACTTTATGTCAAAGTAAATGCCAAACTTTATCTGCTGTCCTTACAAAGCTGGCTGTACTACAGACGTTGCTCAAATGTATTTCAGAAACATTCAGGAGTTAAATTTATGGTCATGAAGCTAACCGCTAACCATTTAATACAGAACCCTCTTATACATACACTATAATGTGACATCAGTGAATGTAAAGGGGATTTGAAAATCTGAACACAGTCAGATTTGACTTGAATGCTTTGTGCATTAGCATTTTTTGTGTACTTGTTCTTCATTAACCTGAACAATAGTCAGCGTGAGTAACTACCACTAAAGGCGGAAATATACTTGCTTTTAACTACGCGTTCGCATACGCACCCCTACGCACCCCTACGCACCCCTACGCACCCCTACGCACCCCTACGCATCCCTACGCTTCATGGCTGCCTTGCGTATCCTCTGTCCATTTGGAGCGATGGTTGTGTGCGTCCTCAGAAATTAAAGCTACGCATATGCGAATGCAAATGCATGGTTAAACAGCAAGTATATCTCCGGCCTAAGCGTGGATTATTTTTTCTATTCTATGAAGAAAAAAATGGCAACAGACGTGCTTCTGGTGTCTCCAACACCCTCTAATGGACTCCAAAAGGAAAACCGTCACTCATTTTAAAGGGAAAAGACGCCGTCATCTGTGGGAAGGATGTGTCATTAAAATCCAATTTCAGGCACTCAAGTGTCTGGTTAAGAATTACAGACCTTTAATAATATTGGCTTCATGCTGCCAAAATACTTGAATCTCAGGTGTTTAGTCTTTACTGCATTTGTAGTTGCTGTGAGAAACTATAAAGCTACATGGGGCCACTTTGCTCACTGATGGATTCATCATAGTGAATTATTGGAACTTCATTCAAAAGTGCTGCAATAGATGTCTGTAAGCTGCTGACAGCACATTTAATCAACCCAACTGGTCTATAATGCGTTTTACTGAAAGAGAGCAAGAAGAAAAACTTATTATACCTCAATCTGTTCTGATTCTAGGTTGCCAAATAGTGATGTCTTTGTCACACCCTCAGCCTCTCATACTGATGTCTAAGGTATCCTTTAGCATTTGTACGAGATGCTGTCAGAGATTTTTTTGTCTGTTGACTTTGAGACGAATGCCAAGTTTAATATCACTCGATACAAATTGATACTGATTCAATACTTGATACCTATCAGATGATAAACAGACTAAAACTGTCATTTTAATTTCATACACATGGCGGAAATTGCTTATCAGTGGTTATATGTACTGAGTTAAATGTTGATATATTATGTATTATAGACCCTTCCACTAAAACATTACTCCAGCAACCCAGTCCCTTTTTTTATTTAGGGGCGTTATGCTTCTGTTGGTTCCCTGAATTTACTGTGGGAGTCAGTGTGCCTTTTTTACTGGCTGCTCTGTTTGACACTGCAGAACCACAGTAGTTTACCAGTGACATGTAGCGAGTACTAGCAAACTAGCATTTTATAAAGCACCAAAACAGGATTGGATCAGTTGGTGGATCGTGCACCCCATCCAGCCCTCTGCAGTGGCTGCCGGTTTGACACCCACCTGTGGCCCTTTGCTGCATGTCACTCTGCCCGCTTTCCTGTCATATCTTAAGTTGTCCCTATCAAGTGAAGATAAAGATGCCCAAAAAACACTCCAGAATAACTTGTGCTTAACACAGTCTTGCAAGGACCATTATATTTAGCACCAATAGTCGCATGACTTAAGTGAGGTCATGTAACACACATAACTTTATATAACTTGAAACTTTAGATCACGTGACTTCTGGTTTCACATGGGACAAGAACCTCAGCGTCCTTGGTGAAAGTCCTGTGTTTGTTTGACCCACCCCACCTCCTCCATACAGTGAATTTCTCACTCGGATGGGTTTACTGAAGTTACTTGAAAGCCTGGTGCATCTCATACAGATGTTAAAGGGTACTTTGTGAGTCTGTTTTTGCGACGCTGAGGGCCATGACAAAACATTGTTATTTGATAACCGTGATTTTTGCCTCCTGATTGACTGCTCGCTCTCTTCATTCTGTTGTCTTGATTTGTTTCTGTCGGCAGAGAAGTGACCACAGCCCACAGTAATAACAATACATTTGTCTTCATTGTCTTCTCTGTGTGTGTGTCTGTGTGTGCGTGTGCAATAAGTTCTTCCCTTATTGCAGCCTCTGTTGTGTGATTCCAGATGGATAAAATGATTTTTACATAAAAATCTGATGTTGTGTAGCTGTAAAGATGCATCATTCATGACTGTTTGTTTGTGGTTGCTCAGAAAGAGGCACTAAAGATAACATATTAAGGAGAAAAAGAACAGAGGAACAGGAGAAGCGTTTTCATATGATATCATTACTGCTTGTAAGATCGGATCTGGACATAAGGTCATTTCTAGAAACAAAACAAATAATAAAAATGCTAATGTGGCTATAAAATAACTGGTAGAAGATAAGGCAATAAAGGAGCAGAAAGCAGTGTACAGAAAGCAATGATGATAAAAAATTAAAATGGAGCTCGGCCTCTGTCTTTGTATTTATTCATGCTTTAATCAGCAGCTGCTGGGCTTACAGACTCTATAACTAGAATATCTACATGAATGAATGTGAATTTGGGTCTGACTTGGTTTAAGGCCTTATTGCCCTGATTAACATTTTCCATCTGGTGTGAAATACAGGGGAGGGTTGGCAAATTGAAACCATGGGCGAGCCGAGACTGAAAGCTAGAATTAATTCCGTCTTCCTGCAGGCCCCTTTCACTTTCACTGAAGCATCAATGTAATATTCATGTCAGAGATGTTTATTTTCATGACAAGTGAATGAGGAATAAGAATAATCCTCCTCTAACGAAGCCGCCCCTGAGATGGCGGAGGGATTTAGCGAAGCCGTGCACAAGTCACCAGTCTCCTTGTTGGTTTTTTGCCTCACATCCACATTAACAAGAACGGGGAAAGATCTGGGGAATAATTCATACAGATGCAGTAACACTCACAGCTGGGTCAGAACGAGACCCAAGAGAAAATATACTAGGAAATAACTTCAGTGACTTTTTTTTTTAACCTTCATTTATTCTCCTGAACAAACACGTTGTTAATCACTAACACTCAACTGTGTGAAACTCACACGGCCGACAGACTAAACTGAACTAATTGAATAATGGTTTATTTAATCTCTAAAGCTAATGAACATGCTCAGCAGTGGGTCTGCTGCTTGGACTGAAAGCAAATTAATCTTTCAACAACTAGAATAAATCACTCACAGATCAGAGGCAACCAAAGAGGAATGTTCTAATTATTATGTTAAAAAAAATTAAAATATATTCTCAACAACAGCAATATATTATTTTATGCTTATGAATTTTTTGGTAAAATGTTAATGTATTCAGTGTAGACAGGGACAATGAGTCATTTATGACCTCTGTTGGTAGCTTCTCTAACTAATATAATCGACATTGTCTCTTCTTTGCATGTAAGAAAAACATTAAATACAGATTTTGATGTCAGCTTCTAAGAAATCCCCCTTTATGAAGTGTTTTTAAGTTTTGACTTATTGCTTTAAATATTATTAATAATGATAAGCCTTTAATATCAACATCTTTTGTGCTGCCAGGTAGTAAAAAATCTGTTTAGCTGGCTTATATCCTCATGATTAGTACTTGCTTCATCTTTTTGGCCATTTAACCCAAAAGGGCGACCCCCTCCAATGGACTGTGGGACCACTTACCCTCTGGAAAAAAAATCTGCAGTGCCTCAACAGATTTTAGTTTAGTTCATCTGTTCTAGAAGTCAAACTGTCCATTGGAGCAAAGTTCCCAAAGAAATCCACCTCGCTGCGTTTTGTTGTTGTCGTGCATCATGCTTTCTCATTTTCTCATCGTACTGTAGTTCTCTAAACTGGAATCGATTTGTGAAGCACAAAGAGTTTCTCACCCATAACTATTAGCTAGAGGTTGTATTTCGGCAGAGTATTCTTATAAGTTAACATTGATGTCAGCATGCTAACACTGACAGTCCTAACATGCTGATGTTTGGCAGGTAAAATCTTTATCATGTTCACCATCTTAGTTTAGTATGATAGCATGCTAGCTTTTGATAATTAGCACCAAACATAAAGTATATTTAAAGTTATTATGATGGCAGGTGAAAAGTCAGGGAGTCATTGAAGTTTTCACAATTTTACAATGTGTGTACTGAGTGTGTGGATTTCATGACTATGGTCTGTCTGGCAGCTGTCAAGGCAATTCACTAAAAAAAAACAAACCTCAGTAGGCTTCTTCCTCTGGGGATCATGACTGTCAATATTTCAAATTCTGACATCCACTGAATGACTGACCAACTTTGCCACCCTCTGCGTCAGAGCGTGGCTAATTTTCTTCCGTTGCATATGTCTAAAATACAGCAGAGTGAGTCCTGAAATCCTGAAATCTCAGGAGCTGGCCCAGCGAATCATTCAGTCCTTGGTATTGATCAATGACCCTGTTATTACCGTTTTGTGCCGTGGAGCAGAAAACTGTAGCTATTGCACTCAATTATTCAGAAAATGCAAACACAACAGGGTTCAGGGTCAGCTCACCTAAAGATTTAATGACTGTGTGCAGGATGTAGATGATTCATAATGGCCAAACGTGTGAGGAGGCGCAAGTGGTGTCATCTCTGTCCTTGTACTGTGTGTGTGTGTGTGTGTGTGTGTGTGTGTGTGTGTGTGTGTGTGTGTGTGTGTGTGTGTGTGTGTGTGTGTGTGTGTGTTAGTAACACTGCTTGCGTCAGAGGTTGCAGGATTTGGATTCAGAAGCACCCCTCAGTGTGTGAATGTTAAGCGCTCATGGTCAACTGAGGACGAAAAATCAGGCGTCATCACTGCCTGTGATGTGTGTGTGCGCGCGCCTGCGTGTGTGTGTATGTGTGTGCGTGCTCTTATTTTGCATTCAAATAGACTCTATAAAGTATATAACAGCTGAGCTCTTCCCTGTAGCCACGTCAATAGTGGATTTTCCTGAATCGAGGTGCGACGACACAGCGGCATTGTGCAAGCTGAAACTCAAATCCATTCAGCCACAATAACGCTGGCAGTCGCTCAGTAAACTGACAATCTCAGCTCAACATTTAACTCTGTGCCCAGCTGGTTAAATCAGCTCTTTATGCTGATGGAAATCACGCCTCAAAGAATTTTCCTGAAGCAGACTCTTTACACAATAAGAACTACCTACTATCCAGCCCTAAATGTTCTATACCCATTCATCCTTTCAGGGTCACAGGGTGATTAAGCCTATCCCAGCATGCACTGGACTACATATACGTTCCTACTTTTTATTGTGGTTACTTTTTGCTGTTTTATACACAGAAAATGCAGGAGCATGCCACCAATCAGTTGACTAAATACAGTCATCGTATTGTGTATGTGACAAAAACTTTCAAATTAATATAATAATAAGCGCAGACACGAGCTCATGAGATCATACAGCATTACAAGGTTGAAGGGCACTTTAACACTAAAAGTTTATCAGTGGCTCAGTGGGACAATAAATAAGATGAAGAACAAAATAGTGCACAACAGAAACAAGTGATGGGTTTTTGTTTGACGTGCAAGATAAGCAATTAATTTGAATTTTAGAGCTGCAGGATCATCTTGCTTTAAGGGCTGCTGATCTTTGAGAATTTCATTAGTTTTAGTGACACATGATGCAAGAATTCGGTTTCAGAGGCTTTTACAAAATATCAAATCCTGTTGGGAAACATTACAGTTTAATCCTGGAAAACATTAGTGAAACTGAATAGTGGTGAAATATCTCACAACAGCTTTCAAGAAAATGTTTTTGTGGTGTCATCTCCCAGAAACTCATGAAGTCTAAAACCCTTTACTGAGGAAGAACACTAATGGCGATAAATTAAGTCATAAGTTTAGCTGCAGCTAAATCTCAGTCAGATCTGTTTGTGTTTTCCATCCTTTTAGTCTTGTGTCTTGTGTTCTTATATCCTCAGTGGAGAACCGATCGCAGCACTCAGTATTGATTTGACTTTTAGTGGAACCACAAACGGGCTGATGTTTCAGCTAATGTGCCTCTCACTGGGCCTAATGCTACTGTACAGTGATGTTTCCTCGCTTTATTTGACATTGTTCAATGTGTGGACGCAGTCCAACATGATGAGCTCATACTTTGATTTCTGTTTTCATTAGAGATTGGTTCAGACATTCATGCTCCTCTGAGGACGATCCCTACAGATTTGGGTGAAAACTTTTTCTCTGGTGCCACCAGTTTTTCACTTAATGAAAAAAAAAAGTTTTTAGTGAAAAGTCTAAACAACCTTCAGACACGTTGCTGTGATACACACTTGTCCACATGTCCCCCTCAGTATGTACGACTTACTTCACCTCCAGCCTATTTTCTTTGGTCCTTGACGTTTCTGTTTCCTCTCCAGTCAGAAGTCAACATGAATGATGAGAGACTAATTTATGAGCTTGAAATGTGGCTCATCTTATCAGAGCTGCAATGATTAATGTATTATTAATCAGTTGTTAAATTAATCACCAACTATTCTGATAATCAATAAATCTGTTTGAGTCATTTTTTAAGAAAAAGTTATCTGATTCCAGCCTCTTAAATGTAAATATCTTCTGTTTTCTTTATTCCTCTCTGAGAGTAAACTGAATATCTTTGAAACTGGAGACATTTGAGGACATCATCTTGAGCTTTGGGGAACATTTTTCACCATTTACTGACTTTCTATAGACCAAACAACTAATTGATTATTTGAGAATAATCGACTGGTTAATAGATGATGAAAATAATCACTAGTTGAAGCCACAGCACCCTTTTTATAGAGACGTTGTTAGAAAGGGACGAGGTTTGAAAGGATAGAGATAGAGATGTATAGAGACGACGCTGACTTAAGAAAATTATGTTAGATATGATTTAATAACTTGGACACTTGAGGTGCTTCTCTGCAGAGGGAGAAATCACAACCACTGCCACCACAACATCAGTCAGTGCATCTGGACAGTTTTTTGCACTCCATTGGCTCGAGTTTGCTCGCTCGCTGTATGACGAGACATGGTGTGACACGCTAAACTAACATGGTTGACATGGTAAACACTAGCATATTAACATTGTCAGTGTGAGAATGTTAGCATGCCCACATTGCATTTAGGTAAAAGCTCCTCTTGCTGGCATGGCTGTAGACTCTCCTCTCTGGTCCTAAGTTCAGATTTGTTTATGGTTTCATATTTAGATCTCTGTGTCTAGTCGTCAGGTTTCATCTCTGATTCACAGCCTGGGATTTTTTTCTTCAACTTTTATACCACTCTGTTTGTGTTTCTGGCTCTGGCAGTGTAGTAATTATTTCTTCTGTCGGTCTGTAGTTTTTTTTGTTTGTCACACTTCCAAAGCCCTCTGTCTCTGAGTCTGAATCATCTCTCTGAGCTCCTGCATTATATTTCGTCAAATCCCTCTCCACCTGCTGGCCTCTCCCTCTCTGCGGGTCTATAAATTACGCAGAAGAGTCATGTTTGAGGAAGTAAACAACTCGAGAGCTGCCGTGGGATCAATGCTCAACAGGAACAAACACTTGATCAAAAATGAATTCCGGTACTGATGCCATGGCCACCAAATGTCAACCAAATGTTGCTGGCAGAAATGTAGAAATCACTTCTAACATGTTTATTTCCTCCAGGGAGGTGGCAGGAGGACAGAAAGCAACAAGGTTGATGGGAAATATGGTCTTAATTTTAAGAAGGTCATGAAAAAGAAAAAGCTACTGGTTATTTTCATCTTGCTCTTTAACTGTAATTAACTTAACAGTAATGTAGTGATGTTAATAAATGCTAGAATATTTATAAAAGAACAACAACTGCCGCACATCGGCCCTCCAACCCTTGCGTGGGAGGAAAAATGACAACACTAAAGAAAAGAAAGCAGCAGCCAGTGATGAAAAAACAATAAGATGGATGTCTCTGTTTTTGTCTTTCTCTCTCACTCTTTCTGCTGCTCTCTGTCTCTCCCCAGGGTCCACAGCTGAGAAGTGATACATGGCTCAGTAATAGTCTGAGCCCTGGGGAGAGCAGCTCTGTGGCCTTGGTAAGAGACTATCAACACACACACACCTTCACACCCAGTCACGCACAGCCGGTCACGAGAGTGCAGGCACACACACAGGAGTACACACAGGTTTGACTAATATGAGCCCCTGAATGGTGATACTAATATTTTCTGCCAGCATGTCCTCGTTTTTTTCCCTTGTTTTCAATTTTCTTGCCAGATATTGAGACATGTTCAGTCTTTGTTATTAATATATTTTATTTTGTCTGGTATTAAACGCCTCTGAAGCAACATTTTGAATGAAACGACGAGTTCTTTCAGGATCATCAGGGTGATCAAGCCTTAAAAATCTATTTTAAGGCAGCTTATCTCCATTCATTATGAGAGAAACTTTAATATGTGACACATTACTGCGTTTTATGTGAAGGATTAATTCACCAGACAACCAAACAGTTGATAGATACAGTGTGGTCAGAAATAATGAGACAGTGACACATTTGTTGTGTTGTCTCTACCGCAGCACATTGGATTTAATAAGAACAGTGAGGTTTAAGTGCTGATTTTCAGCTTTAATCTGATGGTGTTTACAGAACAGTGTAGGATAGGGTTAGGTGAGGTCTACAAAATTGCCTTATCACAACATCCATAGTGAGAATGGACAATGATGTAGTTGTTAGGAGGAAGATAGTTATGTTTTTTTTTTTTTTTCTTTTTTTGCAGAAAAGCCAATTTGCTCAAGTGAGTTGTGAGAATCCTCACCAGCTCAACACTAGTTACCACTGGTTTCCACTGTCGCTCTGATGGGAACCTCCAACTGTCTCACTGAGCCGCGAAAACAGGCCGAGAGAGCAGGCAGATGAACTCTCACATCCCTGCCAGGTAAGCGTTTGTTGTACATCCTCATACCGGGTTTGAATGGGGCTTCTTCTCTGGACCACGTCAGTAACTTCGTTGTGTTCAGCCTCTGAAGCTTCAGACAAAGTTAGCTAGCTAGCTATACTGAAACAATAGCGGAAATAACAACCGCACGATTGAAAGAAATACACCAACAGCAGCCTGAAAAAAAGAAACACTGCTGCCACCAATGCAACTCTTGGGTTCGCTTAACTTGACAGGTTTGCTAAGGAACTAATAAGGAAATAATCGTTTATCGGCCCACACTAGCGTTTGAACTGTAGCCCCTTTTTATACAGGCCCCCCACAACTCTACTGAGCCAAAAGCAATCTGACTGCCCTCCATCCAGTGTCTGTTCCTGCAGAGGGGCCTCAGCCTTTCCCTGCTCACGCTGGGTGAGAGACAAGGTACACCCTAGACAGGTTTCCAAGCTATCACAGAACTTACATATGCAGACAGACAACCATTCACACCTCGGCCAATTTAGTCACTAATTAAGCTGGACTGTGGACTGAGGGATGAAACCAGAGCACTGGCAGGCTCAGGACAAACATGCAAACCCCAAACAGAAAAAGGCCTCAGCTGGCCCAAAGATTTAAACCCAGGACGTCCTTGCTGTGAAGCAGCAGAGTTAACCAGCTAACCCACATAAACTTTCTTGGACAAATCAACATTTTGACTTGTCCATTCAGCAGAAAAACATCTGAGGCAGGAAATGAGCAGTAACAAAATCTTGTTTCATATTTGATCAACACTGTTGATTTGAGCTTTGTGAGCCTGGTGCAGTTCACTGGACAGGCTCACTGAGAATGCTTCACACAGTAGCCCCACCCTAAAGAATACCCTGCTTTATCGTCTGTTTTACTAAGGATGTGACCATAATTTACAAAATGAACATAATGCTGTATTTAGAAAAAAATAAACTACCAATTGAGACCATAAACTTATTACAAAACTGTTGACCAAAGTAATAAATCAAGTGAGAAGTATAAGCTTACACAGAATCTGACTTCCTTTTGCAACCAGTAGAGTCGCCCCCTGTTGGCCAGACTATGCAAATTTAAGGCACTTATTGGCTTCACTTTCCTGAACCGCAAACTCTATCCACTGTTTGTACCATCTATGGGTGTGACAGCCGCCAACTGAGCAGAGATGCAGGTGTGTTATTCTTGTTCAGTAGCAGCTGATGTAGCCTTGAACCTCAAGCCTCAAACAGAGATGAAGAGTTCAGCTACAGAGTTCTGGTAACATCGCTTCTTTCTACTTCCACACCCCCAGATTTCTCTAACTTGTATTCTGCAGCTCAAACTGACACTGACACAAGTGACATCACTATTTATCAGGTTTCACACTTTGTCTTCAGGCACAAAAAGTTTTATACAACTTTTTTCACATAAGTGGTAGAGCTCCACAAGACCTGGAGCTAGAGTTTAGCTGCATTTCTTGGACAATATTTCTTTCACCCAATTAAAATAATTCTGACTAGATATTCCCACTCAACTGTTAACATGGATAGCAAATGAACTCATCCCATAAGATGTGTAAGAAAATAACTTTTTTGACACGCACAAACTGTTTCCACACGTTATGAAATGTCTAATCTGCCGGAAATACAAAAAGATGTCGCTTCGCTTGTTAATAGTTTTTAAGATGTTTACATTGTGTCCTAGCAACAATATTTGCATTTCTGCTATTCCTCTCCACTCTAAGCAGCACATACTTCTTGTGTAAGTTTGATGACTTTTACATTTCATCAAAAATGGTAAACTTGGTGCCCCTTCCTCCAAAAGCAAAGACTGGTGGGAGAGTTTAAGTGTCAAGTAAGTGTTATCTCATTAGGGGCAAACATGCACAGAAAGAATAGATTTATCACAACCAGAGAGAAACGATTGGATTAAACATTTACATGGTTAGAAGGAGCTAATGGTTCCCTGCAGAATGGATTTTGGGTTAACACCACACCTCTAAACCCCATTGAAAACTCCTTTCATTCAGGATGGATCAGGCCAGTTTCTTCCGACTGAGGTGGTTACATGAAACATTTTTATTCTGACTGGGATAATCTGATTAATAGTGGAATATTAGGCTCAATGTAAACACAGCTTTTGATATGTAAAATTGGTGGAGTTCCTCTTTAATTCACTAAATTCCAATGTGCTGGAGACAAAACAACAGAAAATGTGTCCTAATATTTCCTGACTGTACTATTAACAAAAGACAACACAGACACACAGTGAATTGTTTCTGTTTTTTCAAAACTTTGAACGACCTTTGTCGAGGCCGAGGCCTGGCCGTCTAACAGCAGGAGGCAGTTCTGGGTGAGTAACAGCGCTTCTTTTTCTCACCTCTCAAAGATTTGAGGAGACAAGACACGACACTCTCACACACTGCCATTTCTATCTGGAGACTGTTCAGATGTAAGAGGAGAGCTGAGGACACCAGCTCCGGTGTCTTTTGTATTCAGTCACAGTGGCTTTCAGCAAAATGGGAAAATAGATTGAGGTGTGCAGAAATAGTGGAGGCATTAAAAAAAAGATAATAGCATTTTACCTGATCCCCATCTTTCCGTACCGGCACAGCATCCGCTGCTGAAAGAGAAAGAAACAGAGAGAGAGATGAATTTAAGATAATTTGATTATCACAGGTGCTTCAGTAGCTGCAGATATCAAGCTGTGTGCAGGAAACACAGATGCAAGAAAAAAAAATTAAATATCAGTCCAGAATACACAATTGCTTTGTCTCAACTGTCCATGATAGGAGAGGGCGAGCGAGGCAAGGAGAAACAGGAAGATAGAGGAGAGAGCGAGGAACACTGACAGAGAGGGGGAGTAGGGAGATAACAGTATGTCAAACCGATGCAGCCTTCAACGTGCTCGCTGAGGGAAAATGACAACGCTGTCCAGTATTTCTCTCTCACACACTCTCACACACAAACACACCATGCTAAAATTAGATCAATTATCCACGCCAAGCTTTGGCACACAGAGGGCACAACCAGTATGAGTCATGAAGGCCAGAGATGATTCTCAAGTATTTGAGGGCGAGTGAGAGGGGAAGCCATTCCACTGATTATTATCATAAATAATGGAGGGATACTTAAATAATTTAGTTTCAATAAAATAGAAAACAGTGACCGTTGACCAGGAAAGCAAAAACCTAAAGATTCTGATGTTAAGTGACTTAACCCTCTCCTCGCATTACAAAATGACCTTGAGTCTGACCTTAACAGGAAATCAGTTCAACCAGTACATCCTGTGAAAAGCATTAATGTGTATCTGGTAAATCTTCAGTGTCCATGACAACACAGTTCAGAGGCAGCATTTCAGCTTGATCATAGGACTGATTTGCTATTTCGTTTTCACCTAATTATTGTCTCTGCAGGGCGTCTGGTCTTGTGTGTTTTGCGGACACATAGAGGGCTCAGTTTTACAGCTACAGTGACGAGACTAGTATTATATAAAACTGGATAACCCAAAGCATGCACTGACATCATGATTATAGTGACCAAAATATAATTGTTATCTTTATGATCACTGTATTTTCAAAATGAGCTGTAAGTGTTCATAAAGTACCGACACTCTGAAATCATTTCACCAAGTTTTATGTTGTCAGTGATTTGAAATGGCATCATGTAATTAATGATGTCAGTGTTTTCACTGACATAAAACGAGCCCACATCACTGCTGCACCTACGTGTGGGAGTCTGTTGCCAACTTGAGTTGATGCTGGCAAGTAACAACCGTGAGTTTTTCAAAGCAGCAAAGCAATCAAACACAGTTATCACGATAATTAAAACTGGAAACAGTAATACTAATTATCTTGCCGCTAGCTTGTTGAGAAGGGGGCTAAATATCGTTAGGCTAAAATTTGGCGAGGAAGAAACTGCCATGGCCATTTTCAAAGGGGCCCCTTGACCTCTAACCTCAGTGTATCTGAATGAAAGTAAGTTCTGTTGGCACCCAAGAGTCTCCTCTTTACAGACATGCCCACTTAATGTTAATCTCATGCAGTTTTGTCGAACCATGCAACTTTTTGCATGCTGTATAAATGTGTTATTTTCACCCCATACTGCATAGTGGGGTCTCTAAACAGTATTGGAATTGCATACATCGGCTGCTACTGGGGTCACAGATTTAATGAGCACAGTTGTATTTTCTACTAGATTGTGGCTACTTTTTTAAATTCAGCTACAGGGGGACGATCAAATCAGCTCTATGCCAAAACATTACCCTTTTGAATTCAGCTTCCACTGGGACATGCAGGGTCCGAACAGTTGAATAGGCAACACAAGTGTCAATGATTTAGAATTCCAGCTTTTCTAAGTTTCTCCAAACGTAGATTTCTATATCTACAGACCCACAGTTATAATACCATTACACTATTCTATACATCTTAAAGAAAACTGAGACTGTACTATACAAAACACTATTAAAAACTGTTTTAATGTGGAGGTACTTTCAAATTGTTCAAGTCATTATTTTAAATTAACATTGTAAAGTTATCACAGTCATTTCCATTTGTTCTTGTCCCTTGATACTCTGTGTCGTGCAGTTTTGATGCTACGTTGGATGTTGTTTCAGCTCTTTGTTTACTCTGTGCTGGTCAGCTTTGGCTGCTGGTGCGCACACGCTGCTGTGTAATGCAGTGTAAAGTAAACAGTGAAAGTTGTCACAGCCAAACTGAATGGGTTGCCTGGGTTTAACACCGTTTCCATTTTGAACTGCGATATGTGGATACACTTTGGTTTTAGCACTGTGCTCTTTGACATATTTTGATACATAATTTTAAGCATGCTTTTCTGAAACGTGAGGACAGTACTTTGCCTTTCTGTCACCGAGCTCTCGATGAATGAGCCACACTTTTATTGTAGATGGTGTCGACAGATGGGTAATTCTACACAGTCTGGAGAAAATGACACCAGGATTACTGTGGTGTGTGTTAGTGGTGGAGAGATAATAAGTCGGCATCAGCGGTGGCTCAGACAGTCGAGTGGTTTGTGTGTAAGGTCGCTGGTTGGAAAAGTCAGAGGAGAAAGTGAAGTATAAACTCTTTTTCTTTTAGAGTAACCAAAGATCATTCAGTGAGGATGAAAACCTGAATATGTGAGCTGGTACGTGAGCTGGCAAGGCACATGGAGAGGAGTAGTTGTTAGTCAGAAAAACAAATTTGAATAATGAGATACTTTAATCAGAAGTGAACAAATGGCCACACATCAAAAACTCAGCTTTTGGCCAATTTATGATATCTTTGTATTCAGGCCTAAACTTTGTCTGCAAATTCCTGAACCCTTACCCTCCAAAGCAGAGAGCAGGACGCTCTGCCCTGCAAAACAGGCTGCAAAACAGATAAATATATTTATTCAGTGCCTTTTTATTGGGCATCACTGTGGTCCAAGAAGGTCAGGTTGCATTTACTCCTGTCAGACGCAGATGGGATGTGAGACACACGGAGCTCATGGAGACAGCTGGACTGATAAAACTGAGTGTCTTTCTGTTGCGTGAGATGTGTGAGTGAAAAATGCAACATGTTGCAATACGGGCAAATTTGCAGGAATACCGCTGTGAAATAACATTACCCTCTTCCATGTAATGCCTAGTCGTACTTCTGTAGTTATTTTGGTGAAAGTAATACAAAAGTAGTGTAATGCATTACTCCACACAGAAAGTAAAATTGTAAAATTACTTATTACTCTTTAATGAAAGTAATTAGTAATATGTATTGTATTACATTTTGAAGGTAACTTGCCCAACACTGATCAGTATCACTTGCCGTGCCGTTCTGCTACAGTTAAATCTGAGTTGTCCGTATCAAGAACACCACATTAAACTGCAACAATGGCTCAGTCAGACATACTGTAAACCAAAGCGGGTTCATTCTCAAATGTTGTTGATGATTCAGACGTTACAGAGATGACAGACTTATGCAGATGAGCAGTCTGCAGACAGCGGACACTGATCAGAACCTTACGTAACTTCAAATCATGTATACGAACAACTCTTCTGTGACATCTCGCCCACTCGGTCTGGTGAGCTGTCCTTGTTGCTCCTGCTGTGATTCATAATCGTTGGGAGGGTAGTCGGCTGATGCGGTTCACCTGGTCATCCTCGGCCCTGAAGGCTATTAGAGCTCAACCATCAGCTCATTTTCTGTCTAACTTCCAGCTGGCTTCCACCTTGTATATATTATTTTCCCTCTGTGATTTGCCAGCACCTACAAAGCACATATCTCACATCCATGCATTTAGCACTGAAAATAACAATTATTTCATTGCTGGTGAATCTATTGGTTATTATTATTATTATGATTTATATACAAAATGTTTAGTATATAAAAAGTAATAACTGCATAAGACAGTTTCTCAAGATGACATTTGCAAATTGGTTGTTTTAAATGATCACTATGAATTTTTGAGACCAAAATTAGCATTTCTGCTGATATGACAGGCCAATAAGATGACGCTTTAATTATATGCACATGACACGAGTATGTATGTGTTTTTTTGAAGTGTCCAAAATGGAGAGAAAAGTTACTATTTGCAATGACTGCTCAGCGTTGATCATGCAAGGAGGACACAGATCACATTCCTCCAGCACTACAATTCTGATTATCAATCTAAAGATCCATCATCCCGCCTGAAGACAGGAACCAGCAACAAACACCTGAACTAGTTTTCTTATTTTGCCCAGTGAATATGTATGTTTCCAAAAGCATTGTATTGTATGTCTGCATCTGCCAGTGTGCCATCACGATGAGAGTAAACATAATGATGTGTTAATTCCACCACAGGAGAGACTTCTTGTTCTCGGCAATTAGGTGTAAAAAATATGTGCACATATATGGACACAGGCAAACAGCCAAAAGTAGTTGGAAAATATTGGCATGTTGGGTATCGGTTTGTTTAATCATTTGTCAGCTCCCCTTTTGTTGCAGTCTCTTGCCCACTTTGTGACATTGTGTTCCATGTAAATATTTTATCCTAAATATAAACAAAAAACAAGATATAATTCATAACCAGGACACGAGCGTGCATGAAAATACGCTCACGTGGATCATAAAGAGTCAAACCGGGGTTTCTTCTTGGATTCACCATCTTTTATCGCATCATCGAGACAAGTGAAAATGAAATCTCTGTCCAGTACAACACTCAGTGCCAGCGCTAAAATTAGATTAATTATCCACACCATGCCTTGGCACAGGGGGGCCACGACCTGTATGAGTCAGCGAGGCCTTGGATGTTGAAGGATATTAGATTTAAGTGGCGATGAAAGGAGAGGCCTCCCCCGTGTTAACACAAATTATAACCTACATCTCTAATATCTCGTGGTAAGAACTGAGATAAAAACGCTGCGTTGCCTCCCCACAGCTCCTGTTGGATCCAAAACGCCGCAGGAGACACTAAAATACTTAAAGTCAAGTGCAATTAAATTAGTCCAACTTCAGCTACAAATAACAGAAGTCAAGATGAGGGTGCTCATGTAGGAAATTGCCTAAGTTGTTGAATATCACTCCAAGATTGTTTCAAGAAGGAATAATCTTGAGCTCTCTGCGATCTCATCAGTTGAACAGTTCATTGTTCAAAGCGTAAAAATCCTCCTTTAGCCCATCACCTCTCTTTCATCTCCTCTTTGATGAAAGGCTGATTGAAGTGGATTTAACAGCTGAAATCAATATGGAGGCCTGCACTCACTTATCAGTCTGCTTCGCGCTAAGAGCCGATATTTCTTATGTATTGTATTCTCAACATATGGCCCAACATCCACATCAATGCCGTCCACATTGATTTCGTGCTCTCTGCCAGGTCCCACCCCCGCTGAAGGGAGGGCCGCCGATCGACAGCGCCTAAAAATACCTCAGCCTTCCAAGTCCCTTGAATGGATACTTAAGCTTTCCACCCAAATCAATATCAATAAAACCCTCCTAGGCAAAGGGCGGAGGTGGTGGTGGGGTTGTCGTCACTGTTCAGGGGTAGAAGATACAGTTTGGAGATGTACTTCATCTTGAGGGACAAGAAATGACAGCTCTGTACCAGAGTCGCTCCAAGCGATCGATTTCGGCAGGTTGAAAAAGAAACTACTGTTGTGCAAGATGTAAGGCTCGATTTCAAAATGCTGTGTATCCATTTGAAGAGAGGAAACGCTCCAAACAATCACTGAAAATCTAAAAGGGAGAATAAAACAGTTAACGAATATATAACTTTGCATTTCTGGCCTCATGCCATGTGCCTAAATATCCATGACATGATGACACATTAGAATTTTCCTGCAGTTATTGCAGATAGCAGAGAGGCTGCTCTGCCCTGATATATTTTCATTTTAGGTTTATTTCACCAGGCGGGTCCACTCAGTTATGATATTTTTCTCAAAGGGGAGTCCCGCTGGGTAAAGCTACAGACGGTTCCGATATCAGAAAATGTTTTAGACATCAGCAACAGTAAATGTTTTGGTTTCAGTCCCACTGAATCAAACAGTGAGGGCTTCTTTCTTAAGTCGCCAGTTAACACTGACATCAATAACCGAGAAGAGTTTCAAAAGCAGAAAACAAACCAGACTGCAGCGCAGCGACAAGACATGCTGAGTGTTCAATCTTTTGCCCCTCTTGTTAAACCTGCAAGAACTGATTGTTTTTTGCCACTTGGGGGTAACGAAATCACAACATTACATTTAAAGTTGATACAGTGAACTTGTTACAATATTGGATTTTTGCCGCTATGTGATATGCTATATTTTTAAGCTCATTTTGGCTCATTGTCAATGCAGATATATGCACATATTTTTTCCACCTAATTGCAGAGATCATCAAGTTTCTCCTGTAGTGGAATTACCTTATTATTATCCCTACTCTTCATGATGGCCCTCTGTATTAAAATTTTGTTTTACAGTCTTTATGGGCTGATACCAAAGACAAACAGATTCCTAACCATTAGCATATCAAGTGATGGTTGCTAGCAATTGCCTATTTACACATCTGGCAGGTATGGAGCAACATTATCATTGATTATCTTTTTTTAGCTCAGTTTTTGGTCCCTACCAACTCTTTTAGCTGCTAAATGCTCCACTATGTTTATTAGCTAGTCTCTAACTGTCAGACTGCTTTTTGGTACTGGGCTGGTAGCGTCCAGTGGGTTTTTAGAGTTATTTCACAAAAAAATAAGCTGCTTGCAACAGCCAATATTGGCGCCATGAGAGCGGTGAGAGTGAACCAAAACAGTAAAGTTGTGGCTGGACAGATTTTCAGTGAGCTGAAACTCATTATAAAGCTCCATAAAGCTGAGGGGAGCTGCACATTCAATTGATAATTCTCTTGTCACGTCCAAGATTAAAGTTGGACAAGGTCACAATAGGAAACAAAACCAACTGCAGCATCAAAGCTACGCCCTTCGTCCACTTCGGTCTCTTTGCTAATGGTGAACACCGTCTGAAGATGATGCAGAGCAAAGCGAAGTCTGATGTCTGTTAAAGCTAATTATTGCAGGTTGTTACAGCGTGGGCAGAGTAAGAGCATCAAAATAAAGGGGGAAACAACTTTCTTTAAAACTGTTTTACAACTGCAGCTGTATTTCACAAAAAAGCTTTTTGTCTCTACCCAGAATTATGTAATAAGAGTTTATGAAAAGTTCTGTCTGATTCACCTCAGTGTTGGTAAATTTTGAAGACCTGAGGTGATCTGCACCCACACTTTTATACACATACACAAACACATAACACACACACACACACACACACACACACACACACACACACACACACACACACACACACAATGCAGACACATGTTTCATAACACAGTTTCTGACCTGATCCAGCACTTCAGGTGAAGGGCAACATTTCTTTGTGCACAGTAAATTTAGCTGACTTATTCAACTTTGTTAGACGTGCTCTCTCTCTCTCTCTCTCTCTCTCTCTGTCTGTCTGTCTCTCTCTCTCTCCCTCTCTCTCTGTGTTAATGAAAGGCATGCAGTCTTAGTCATGACTCTGCTCTCTGTGAGTACATTTGAGATGCGACCCAGGGGATCCTGTAGGCCATTTACTCCACACAACACACCCACACGCATGGAGGCACATACAACCTCACCCACATACACAATCAAGTCAGCGACACACACACACACGCACACACACACACCAGAGACCTCTGGAGTTGATGGAGCTCCCTGCTGGAGCCACAGGGGAGGAAGGAGAGGGTGAGAGAAGCACAGAGGGAACCTGAAGGCTCTTGAAAAACCAGAGAGGGGGAAATATTGAAGAGGGAACGGAGGGGAGGAACAAAACCGAGAGACTGATCGAAGCTCAAAACCGCAGAGAACAGCAAGGGCTGCTGGGAAAATAAGATAAAGCAAAAAAAAAAAAAAAAAAGCTGGAAAGATTAGAAAAGCATGAGGAGTGACAGAAGAGAGGAGTAGCAGGAGGAGGGAAGAACAGTTAAGTAGTGTGAACAGAAACTTCAGCTGGTCATCACAATGACCTACCACTAATTTACCACTATTATCAGAATGTATCAATATTTATGAGTTATACCTTATTCTGAATCAAGCGTATTTAGATTAAGACATATGAGATACTCCATTATTATTCAGGTTTTAGGAGCATTCTTTGGACATGTATACAAGGATGTGTCTCAGGGTTTTTACTGCAGTTTGTGCCGTGTCCTCTTGCCTATTTACAGTCAGCTCTTTGCTGCTGTAAACAAGCCAACTAGCCTACAGTTTGGAAGGCTGACAAGAGATGCACGCAGAAAAGAAAAGGCAACCTTTGTGGTCAGAAGGACACGCCTACTTTTAAACATTATGAAAGACTTGGATATCAACAGGTTTTTGGAAGCACGACAGGAGACCTAATGGCTCATCTAAATTACCTGTGGGTGGAGATATAAGTTGATATTTATATCACAGAAAAGAACTAAAATTCTGTGAGTCCATGTGGTTCATGTGTGTTTAATTCATGGATCCAAAATGCCTCCCTTCATTTTGGATCCATGATGTATTTATCACACCTGCAGCTGATTCTGTTGAACAAACCTGCAGAACCGATCGGTGAAACGTGTTAGTAGAGACCAAAAAAGTCCAAATTAAAGAACCCCGCTAAAAGTATTTCATACTGCGATCCATTAGTATCAAAGTTACATCCTGATGATTGACGAACTTTAATTTGTCTGTCAGTGTTTGCATGCATTATACTGCAGGTGTAAGAAAAGATAAACACCAGTTATACAAAAGGAGACTGTATGAAAATTAGTGGAAATAATATAATCCAGCTTTACTGAAATAACACCAACAGTGGCACCCTGTACAGCCAGCTGTTTGGACTAATAAGCGTAAGTACCAACAGCTAGCAGTATCACTGATCACTCAGTTACCATTTGATGGACATTTACCCAGAGTTCTTTGCAGCACCTGGAGGACATGCAGCCTGCTTCACAGTCATTACTGTCACTCAGTGTTAGGCGACCTAATGACCATTTACACCCTAACTCTGGATGACTTCTCTCTTTTTTTTTTTCTTTTATCATTTCTTAATTTGATTTTGGCTCAATCTTTTTATGATCTGTGCTCTTTACTGCGCTGTACGTCCTGGAGGTCTCTGTCAATCAAGCTGTCTCCTGCTGTCTGTGTTTCTAAATTTGAACGTCTGTCGGTGGTTTCTTTGCTTTGTTCATCCAGTATGCAGCTGTTTTCAGCTAGAAAGCCAGAACACTCTTGACAAACCCACCGTGATCTGCCTGCCCAGCAACAAATGACAAAATTAGCAACTAGCTGGTAAGAAAATTGCAAAATTATACCAGCGTTTCCCTAACTTTTTTTGTGGGGACCCACTTTTTTAAAATGACAAACCATCGCGACCCAATTCACAACAGATATAATCAATTTTATCCTTGTGCATAAATGAACGCTCCAAATAAATGCATTTTGGCTAAGTTTACAGGACATCTCATTGTTTTTATTTCCTCTCACCCGTAAAAAAAAAAAAACTACCTCATTAATGACACAAAATAAGTGCATTTAGGTGGAATTAACAGGCTCTCATTCTTGTCCTCTCATCAGTAAAACACTGTGCAAATTGTAAATGCTTTATGAAAGGTGACTGCAGATACACATCTTAAATTTCCAGAACTTCTTCCACAGTTTTCTATTTATCGGAGACCCACATAAAATCTCCTGTGACCCACCTGTGGGTCTCGACCCAGTCTTTGTGAATGGTTTTCCAGTCAAAACCCTGCTTTCAGCTACCTGTTCAGCACCAAAAAGCACATAGTTTTGCGACCAGTCGGTGAACATTGTGGTGTATTTAGAAGCTAAAGGGCCAAATATTTCCTCCGAGGCCTCCAGAGCCTGAAGGACAGTGACTTAAACTTGTCAAGTCACATGACACGACATCACACACTCTGTTGCTCTGATTGCTTGTAGGTCATGTTTCGTTGCTCAATATTGGTTGCAGGTCACGTTTCGTTGATCTGTTTGTTTGTGCGTCTATCCAGAGACATTAGACTCAGCTGGATGATAACGCTTGGAAACTGAAAATGACCTGAGAGATTTGAGACTAAATCGTATGCATTAATTCATCTGGTGAAGTCAGGTTACAGTTTGTGCTTTCTACATACAGTACCAGTCAAAACGTTTGGAAACATCTTCTCATTCAGTGTCTTTTTCTTATTTTAATTATATTATGAAATGTAGAATTATATGGAATGGATAAGGGAAAAAGGAAAAATATGGTATATATTATTGATTCTTAAAAAAGCAACAAAAAAAAACTTGCAATCAAAGATTTAATAAAATATTTTTGATTGCAAGTGCAGAAGACAGTGTGCGAGAATCTTTTTGCTTTTCAGTGTTGACCTATGATCTTCTTCTATACTCGTGTACAAGTTTACAAAAAGAAAAAAACTTTTACTGAGAAGTGCACCCAAACCTTTGACTCATACTGTACAGATTGCTCTGAGGTTCTAGGAGGGTTCTTAAATTTTGTTATTTTCCTATGTTTGTGACAGCCTGTACAGAGCATTCATGCACAGAACAAAATTTACCAAACATACTGTGTGTCAGCACGTACTTGTACACCCAGTGTACTATAAACTGAACTGTGCAACTTCATTTATTTATTATCACTTAATCAGCTGCTCTTTTCTTAACTGATTTATTGTTTAATGTATTAAGTGTCAGAAAATGGTGAAAATGCCCCCACATAATTTTCTAAAACCCACTGAAGGTGACATCAAATTGATTGAGTCCAAAACTCAAAAATATTCAGTTCATTGTCACTTAAGACAGAAGCTGGAATCAGACAAAGTTTGGCATTTTTATTTTAAAGCAAAGAATCAATTATCAGAATTGTTGCAGATAAATATTCTGTTAATGGACTGACTTATAATCAAACTACATGACTTCTGGTGCAGCAGAGGATTTTTCCCACTAATGAGTGTCGGGTCCTGAGTAATTATGTGAGTGATTTTTACGGCCATGACACTTTGGGGAAAAATTGTCATCGCTCTGATGTGAAAGATGCTAATTGTGAGTCTGATGATAAATTGTGTTTTCTGCGGCTGCAGTGTCATGTTTGCTTGTTAGACTGTGAAACACGCTGCTCTGAGCTTCTGTGGTTTGGTACAGTATGTGTGAGGCTACTGACCTTTGAGGAAAAGGTCACTTCTGTTTGTCCACGTAACCACAGTCTCTGCAGTGGAGTCGAACGAAAACAAAGGACCAGCAGATATAAAAGGGAAGGGTCTTCTTCTTCATGACCTCAGATGTTATTTATAGTCATATGAGTTTAAAAATAGTAAGATACAACATGTAAAAAGGGTACAGTATTTAACAATGTTTTTGCAGGGTTGTCCCTTTTTTATCACTCCTTTAAAAATAATCTATTTTCTCCATGTTTTTTGGAATAAAATGTGACATAAATTAGACAGTGAATGACATACCAGCAAACCCCTCGGTAAAAACTTTAAGAATATAATACTGGAACTGAAATATCCATATTCCCCCTACCTCTTATTTATTAGGATAGCAAATTGTTAACACTTTTCTTGATTGATCATTGGTAACATTAACAATCAATTAATCGTAATTACAAAAACTTGCGTGTACCAAACAAAACCAAATGCGTTATTCTCCCTATCAGTTCAAGATTTGTTTCCACAGCAGAATACTGGATATTCTCTGCATCACACAGGCTACGAAACATAAACATAAACATGTATAATTGAATATCAGATAACATGGAGTGTCTGCTGGTAAATATTTTAGCTCTTTATTTGATTGTAGATCAATTACATTTTATGTGATTGATCAAATTCCTAATGACCAGTTAAGGGATCATTGATTAATTGTTATCATCCTAACTATTTATCCATCTTGATTGTTTTGGTGTGAGTTGCTGGGTTTGGAGATATCAGCTGTCTGTTTCTCTCAAATATAATCAAACAATGTCTTTCCAGAAATCATGACCCAGTTACTCAAGATAATCCACACACCTTGTTGTGAGTAGTAGTAGTAGTAGTAGTAGTAGTAGTATTTTTCTGAAATGTTATATTTAGATATGCAAATGATACATTACCTAAATGTTATGGAGGCATAATAGCCCCAAATCTCAAAACTGACCATTCCAAGAAAAGATGATGTTTTTGGCTGAGATGTCTTGTGACAGTGTAAACCAAAATAGTTGTTGTTCTTATTATCTTGAAAAAACTTTTCTCCAAACTGTTTGACTTCTGTTATAATTAGAAAACAATCAGTTTTTGTGCACAGTAAATAATGGGATTGTGATAAAGTGTGGTGACGTACATTAATGTGCACAGTGATAATTCGCACTAATAAATCAAAGTAACTAAAACACAGCAACACAAACAAAAGAAACAAATTAAACTTTAAAAAGATTCAAATTAGTTTCTGGGTGCAGCTAAACTTCACCTCATAGACTCCATAATTGAAAAGAGTCGGGTTAGTTTTCCATTGTTTCCATGCAGTTTTTGTTGTGATTGCCGCCGTCCTTAGAAAGCCTCTGCTGCATTTTCCTCGGGCTGTTTCTCTGTAGTCTGCAGATTACAAGGCCATCGGTGTAGATGTTGGGGCTGCTCGGTCTAATCTGCTGGCAACAAAGCAGAAGGTCTCAGGGAAATGAATCTGAGACATCAAAGTATGACAGAGAAGTGCTTCCTGCCAAATGGCCTGCTGGAGCCGCACGCTTCATTTAGCCAAGAACAGAGTTTCTACCTCAGTCAATCTGCTCGACACTTTTGGCAATGTAGTGTTTTTTTTTTTTAACTTTGTGAAATATATTCAAGTCTCTCTTTGAAAGGGGGAGTCGGAGAGAGAGAGATTTAGGCTACTTTATTTAATCTGTCTTCAAAGCAACACCAGCAAAGATATTTATGTAGAAGTACACCCGTTTTATCTGCATTAAACATGAAGAGGAGCAGCAGCAGTAGAGGGGACTGTCCCGTCTCAACTCTCTGCAGATTCAGCGTCTTTGCTCGAAAAATATTCTGCAGCCGAGAACTGCGTGGTTATTTTTCTGCTCACAGGAAGTTGAGAATTAAAACTTGAAAGCAAAAATCCAAACTGTCTGTGGTTTGTCCACAAAAAAACAAAACGTATAAATCGACATCGTTATCTCTTTCTGCTCACAGAACTGCAAATAATTAATGTTTTTATTATTCATTCATCCTAGTCCAGAGGTTCTCAATTTTTTCTCAGCCGAGGACCCCTTAAAGATGGAAAATGTAACGGTACACTTACTTATGTGAAAGAAAAAATGTATAAGAAAGATATCAGACATATATTGAATATATCGGCACCACACCAATAAAGACAATATGGCCTCCTGACCAGTTCAGTGAAGCCACGCTGGAGATACTCAACCTAAACTTCTTTTTTTGCCATATTGGCTAATCTCTGACCGCCGTGACACCAGAGCCATGTAAAGAGAACCAGTTCTCTTGACTAGCTGGAGGAAGATTTATAAACATTTATTAAAAGTTATAGAATGTTAGAATAATCTGTGATTTAAAATTATATATAATTTGTTGATCTATGAAGCCTTTCTTTATATTGTGATAATTTAAATGAATGACCACCATGGCGTGGAGTGCCACGCCCGCTAGACTCTCCTTCTCATGAGAAATTACAGCATCTGCCTTTTAAGCAAATGGCCCAAACCAACATTTGTTTATGTTCAAGTGACAAAGCCCTCTAGTGGCTGTAGTAGGAATGACTCGCGCCGTGGATGAGTCAACAAAACTCTGGATTATGATACAGGAGCCACAGCTCATTTTCCATTTCCTACCCACAGTTAATGTTGGTTTCTTTTAACCCAATATCAGAACCCATCAGCTATTTTCTGACAGTGATTTAGGCTCTGGGGACAACAGGCGGTTGTGTATCCAGTGGATATCCGGATTACAGATAACAGAGTTGAGAGATGGTGTCCACAACAAAACAGAATGCAGATACATTTTCAAAAAACTAATAAAATATCGTCATCGGACGATAGCGGATGGACTGAGAGTGCATTTTAGCTAATGTGTTCCAGCTCTTTTGCTCTCCACACAAACTGTTTACTTGCATGCAACCAAAGCCCACTCCAGTGTAACAGGATGACAGAGGTCCCTCACTCTTAATGAAAAAATTATTTCTACCCAAACCACAACATTGTCCTTAATTTAATCAAGATTTCATTTTAACAGTCGTTCATTCCTAAAGAAACTGTAACCATGGCAGAAACACCTGACTTTGCACCATTGCTCTGTATAGATTTTAGAAGACATTGATAAAGGATGTCGTCCTGACGACGACACATCAGATCAGAAGATGCTGTGTTACAAACAGTGTATTTAATTGTTTAATTTGGACGACTTGTTGATTAATCTGTTGTGTTTTCCGTCATAACTCCTCAGAGCCCAAAAAATGACGTCTTCAAAGTCCTAACCATCAGATACAAATTATTTGTCATTCTTACTTGATAAATTACCTAATCAATCAACTGGTTATCAAAATTGTTGAAATTGCGCTGATTCAACCCACTGTTTGCTTTTCTTTGGTACAGAGCAACATGGACTGTTTTCCTTGTCCTTGCTGTGATTTGGGTACAAAATTAAAAATTAAAACTAGCTCAGCTTCGACTTTATGGGTTGTTTAAGAGCAAAAGGGAAGCAAGAAAAAGAAAACACGAGAGGATGGTGAAAGGCACCGGGGGAGGAGAGGATGAAGAGATTGAAAAGGCGGATTTGTGGTAGAAAATGTGTTCCATTTAAAGTACTGCCTTGCTGTAACTGCTCCATGAGGACTAATAAAGCTGCATTACTGCTCCACAGGGACACAGGTGGGAGAGGGAAGAGTGGGAGCAGGGGGAGAGAGATGAAACGGGGAAGGAACGAGTGGAAGAGTCGGGGAAATTAAGGAGAGGAGAGGAAGTGATTGCTTAGGAAATGAAAATAAGAGAATATGGGTGGGTAGGGCGGGAGCAGGGGGTGAATTCAGGGTTAAGGAGGGAGCAGAGGATAAAGAGGAGGGAGGGAAGGTGAGAGGAACTTAAAGGTGATCAGCAGGGTGGAAAAGAGGAATCTGACACAAATAAACCATTTACACAACATGCTACACATGGATACAGACACACACATGCACCTGCACATGTGCACTGACACACACACGCACACAAGTGAGTGTCTAAGGAAGGGTGGCACTGTGGGACGCAGCAACAATAGGTCCTGACAGCTCTCTCTGGCAGACCCTCGCCTGTCTGCTGCCATCGCTCTGGGCACTGGGTGTGTGTTTCTGTGTGTTTAAGCGTGTGTGTGTGTGTGTAGGTGTGTTTCTTTGTGTGTGTGTGTGAGCGAGGTGACACACGGCCTGTGACAGTGATCCGAAGTGAAGTCTGGAGTCTGACTCACCTCCGCTTCAGCGGCGGACGCTCTGAGCCGACACCAAACACTCGGGGAGTCCTGCTCACTACGGCTTGTCGGGGTAATACCTTCATCTATCCATCCGTCCATTCTTCGTCTGTCTTACTGTGTGTGTGTGTGTGTGTGTGTGTGTGTGTGTGTGTGTGTGTGTGTGTGTGTGTAGCATTTTATAAGATGCCTTGGGCCACCCCAAACTCCCTCGGGCTTCATGAGGTTCCTGTTTGGTATTTAATGTCCCAAAGTCTTCGTCTTGGCACCACATGTCTGTAACTTAGTTGCCTTTAAAAGAAAATCAGAAGCATGACATTGAGATGTAATGCAGCTTTTTATTTTCTCTACCACGTGTCAAAAACAGTACTCAGGCAACAACTCTGACGGACACACTACGTCAAATAAAGGACGGCTTTTAAATCGCAATGTTAGGATGGTAGGAGGCTCAGTGGTCTGTGACTGTCAGCCATCACAACGGATGATGGCATTGTCTATCAGCACAACCGTACTCTAGAAAAAATAAATCCAACAATACATACAAGACGGCTTAAGTTGTTTAGGGATCCCAAGTCAGAGGTTTTCAAAAAAGCCACTTGAACTTCTGACCACACACACAACATTACAGCTGGGCGTGGTTAAACAACAAGCCACACCTGGTGCCACGCTACATCACTGTTGCAAAGAGTGTGGGAAAAGGCTGTTATCCATTATCCTCTTTAAAGGGATGGATACATCAAAATAAACATTATGGTAACGTCTTTCATGATTGACAAATCTCTCATACCATATATCATCAATAATCCAATGTTGCTGTGCTTAAGTCATGTTTTCAAGCAAGCCGATACTAGAAGGTGACGTAAAAACACTGGACATACAGGACTAATCAGGCATTTTTAAATAGCCAAGCTACCATCAATAGCAACCAGAATTATCTCATATAATCTCGTATTATCGTAATCTGGATGTTATGTTGTGACCACAGACAGTAGAAAAAAGTGGACAGAGCTTCCAGGTCTGAAAAGTGAAGCCAATGTGGAAGTCCCTTAATCCTGTGTTCTTTCTAACGGCCAGCAGGGGGCGACTCAACCAGCTGAGAAAAGATATTCACTTCTATAGAGTCTTATACAAACATGACCCTGCTTTTCAGTAAACAGTTTCCTAAAGAGTTTATGGTCTCAATCACAAGTTTCAAGTCTCCTTCAATACAGCGTGACGTTCATTTTGTAAAAGTTGGTCCCATTTAGAGTAAAACAGACCATAAAGCAGGTTCGGCTTTATACTCAGTGAGTCCGTCCACTGTAACAAAGGGCTCCCCATACTGAGATCAAACTGTCAAGCTGGACAGTGTTGATAAAATATGGATCATGACTCTGTTACTACATTGCCTAATCCTCACTTCAGTTTTTTTAGAAACCGTTCTAGCATGCTGTTCAGTTGTAATACAAGAATGATTGCAACCTAAGAGGCCACCATTATTTCCTGCTGAATGGATGAGCCAAACCAAGCTCCACCCACCACTTCCACACACTTGTTGGTACTGTGCATACTCTAAAACTAAGATGGCAATCCCCATTATGCCAAACTTAAGGCTTAAGAACTGTTGTCCTTGGTTCGTGGACTACTGTGGGTGACATCACGGTGCATCTGTCCACTAATATAGTGTGTAGTTAGCTGCAAGCTCTCATTTCCTGCAGCAAACGATAAATGCAATGTACAACATGTGATGCATGCAGGATGTGCAGGGGGAAAACAAAGTATAAATACCAAGAGAGTAAAGTGGAGCTGTACCATGTAGACAAAATACAGCTTTAGTCAATCAAATACAGCCAAGTGCACATCTTGTAACCTGCTTTCCTGGCAGCTAATATTTCAGTACTATGACTACACCATGACTACAACACCTCCTTGTTTTTCTGTCTGCCTTCAAATAACGGCAAAAACGTCCCAGAAAACACATGAAACACATAAAAGACTGAGGACTGCTGTAGTAACCACCCAGAGTTATAAAATTTCCAGATCCAACTTTACCTTACGTACGTTTTTTTTGTGTTTTGTTTTAACACTGTGATATTTTTGGTCTGGACTCTCATAAATATTTCATGTCCTTCATCCATCTCTCTAAAAAGCTGAACTGTGTTCCTGGGTTTTCTGTCCATATTCTAAATTATATGTAGCGCATAGTAAAACAGCCCAAGAAGCTTTAACAGCATGCAAATGGCCATGAACAGTGCTGACTAAAAAAAAGAAAACTTTTTGATCTACAGCTTCATCTTCACACTGACAGAAGGCTTGTTTTTACAGTTAGATTTCAGTGCTAAATCCAGGTCAGTCGAGGTCGCTGCTCATTATGTTGTTTAGTGAGAGATTCTCAGCTAACACACAAATACTAAGCTGTGTGCTGGCTTCCAGTTAGACCTCTGTAATGTGACTTTATCTCGTACAGTTCTGTTAGTGTGAGGTACTCTAAATACATTTTCACACCCAGGTGGGAAAATGCAGTTTAAGTAAATTTGTCTTCATAAGTTGATGCTCCAGCCTGCTGTTCAGCCTTCCTCCAGGCATACAGTAATTCTGTTTCTTAAACTCCCCAAAAAAACAGTAAAGCTTTATCCAGGCAAGCAGCTTAAGAAGACTCAGAGTCCACGCTGTTGGCTGAGCAATTTTGTGGGGTTTCTATTAGACAAAGGCTGCTTCCAAACATGGATTATACTGTAGGAAAACAAGGGCCAACTTCTATTTGTCTCTTTCCTTTTTCAACATGACAATTCCCCCGTGCACAAGGCCAGCTCTGTAATGGTTTTCCAGCTTGGTGTGTAGGAGCTCGCTCAGAGCCCTGACCTCAATCCAACACCTTTGGGATGAACTGGGACAGACTGCGAGCCAGACATCATCACCCAACATGAGTGTTGGACCTCACCTAATGGTCTCGTGGATGAATGGGAGCAAATCTCTGCAGCCAGTTTCCAAAATCTAGTGGACAGACTCAAACTAGAAGAGTGGAGCTTGGCTTTGGGTTAAGATGTTCAAACTGTTCGTTGCACATTTATGATATTACTGATATATTTGGGTTCACTCAAATGGCTGAATCTGTTTCCTCTAATGCAAATGCAAGGCCAGATCCAGAATTTCTCAATGAGGAAGAAAGATTATCACCTTTTTTCCCCAACTTTTTATGTGGGAAAAACCATATTAATTATTAATCATAGCAGAGTATACTTTAAAACATGCCTTGTGGGGAGCTTAAAGCAATAACATGTGGGTGTAATGTTCATGTTTAGTGTTGCAGTGTATAGTCTAGTCACAGTTCTTTCTTAAATAAGATAAATTGATTTTTTTTCATTGTGAAATTCAGATATTGAATATTTCTCTCTTTCTGCCCTTCAGGTCAGAGATGCTCATGGCCGCCTGTCAATCAAATTATTAACCAGTCGCCTCGCTCCGTGAATCCATCACACAGTCCATCTACAAGTGTGCATGCGTGCATGTGAGTTTGTCCACACACACACACACACACTTAGTACACAGGGCATCCATCAGTCGGTCCGTCAGCAGAGGTAACACAGTCAATATTCTGGAGTTGGGGAGGGAGGAGGGGTTTCCTGTGTAAGGTGATACCTCAAACACACCTGACAGAGAAGAACAAACACACTGCACTGTTAAATTGTTAAACTAGAAAGCAGCTTTTGGAGAAATCCTGTGGGGGAATATTAGACTTTGTACAGGAGATGGTAAATCTTAAAGGTATAATCTGCACCATTTTCCTAAAAAACAATATACATATACTCACGTTACATAATCCCTTTCAATCATCACTTATGACCCACTTGAGTGTGGTGGTGCCTGTATCTGCAGAGGCTCTGCCCTCTGCCTGCATTTCTTCATGTTTCTCCTCCTTTTGCTGTGCTTTGACTTCCTGATGCATTTACAATCAGCTCAGACAAATCCTACTGACTTTACCTTTAGGTGCTCGGGGTGTTATTCACACCAAAAAACAGCCTGTTCCTCCTTTCATGCCACATCTCTCCACTGACTTTCATTTAAAGCCTGTTGTAGTTTTTGAGATATCCTGAAAACTACCAGACAAACGAGACTGCATCTCCTTGTCAGAGGTAATAAGTGATAAACAGACCAGACCATATGACCGAGCGAGACACTCTGAGCTATCGAAGCATGTGGAGAGCCAATAGATAAGCTTTAGTGCTTGTCTTGATAAACATTTTTATAAAAGGACAATGTGTGCTGCCTGGGACAGACTCCAGCCCCCCCAGACCTTGGAGAGAGTAACTGGGTTAAGACAATTAATTAACAAATGTGTGAGGACAGTTTATGTTGCTGAACTGAAACTATGACCTAGCTCTGCCAATTCAGATGTATAAATATTGGATTTGTGTAAATACACTCATCTTTTGAGTCTGAATCACAAATTGCAGCTGCAACAGAGAAGAGTTGCATCCCAAGTAACTGAGAGCCTAAATGAGAACCATGTGATTTACCAAAGAGCAGAATACAGTTTTTTCATTTGTATGAAGCAACACAGACCAGTTAAGACAGTAAACACACTGCGTGCAGTTCACTGACATCTCCTAATGGGAATTTTGACTACTGAAATTCAAGCAGTTACATTGAGCAGTGAAATTTCTCGATGCAGCTCTTGGTTACTTTACGAGCTGCTTGTCACATCTCTACTAAAAATTCATGTGGCCTGGCAGCTTCAGGCTTCCATGTTGAGAACCCAGAGCTGGGACGTGGCCACGGAGCCACTGTGATGCAAATTTAGAGTGGAAAACGGGAAAAGGAGCGACTCAGAAAAAGACAAGCCTGAAGGAAGAATCACCTTCTTTTTCCATTACTGGCCTGAATCGATTCGGCTAAAAATAAAAGCTGCAGGACTCCGCTCTGATCACGTTGCATTCACAGATGACCGCACAGGCCAAGTGTCACATCAGATGCGACTTGCATTATCCAACCGGTGTTTATTTATGTGGAAATCGAGCTGCTGTCTGCCAAACTGCGAGTCTGTTCTTTACTCTTGGTCGGAGCGTCTCGCTCTGTCGCTGCTTCCTGCCAACTGAAACACAGAAGCCAAAACAAGACGACACTTACAGACTGATGGATGAGATTACATCTCAAATGGCACAAATATTGACAAATAAACAGCTGCATATTGTATAGATTTCATTATTTATAGCTTTGTGATATTGATATGTTACATGTGAGAAAGGTGGCAGGATAGTCGTGCAGCTGCTCATCATAAAGCAACTTCTGAAAGCTCGATGTAATTGTTTTCATATTTACATGTCATTGAACCTTTTTCTCTAATGCACCATTCAGCACTGTGAGCATGTAAATTGTGGGTGAACAGCTAACCTCAGTAACATTGCAATATTACTGCTCATTGAGCCATCCAATGCTGTATAATGACCATGCTCAAGCAGGAAATCTGTTAATTAAGGGCTTCGGGGTTGAAACGTGAACAAAATATTCATGATTTCCACTCAGAGGTGACTAAACCCCTGAGTTCATTTATTATTTTAAAAGCACTCCTGGAAAAATAGTAAAAATATTTTTTTAAATAATTATAATCTTTTCGCAACTTTTGGTGATTGAGTGTTTTATATTTTTCCCCATTCTTAAAGCAGCATTATGAAAATATTCTACCATAGAATAACAGCTTCCGCATCATTTTGATCCTGCACTGACTTGTAAGAGGGAGAATGGTGCCTCTGTCCTTTCCACTCTGCTCCTTGTACGTCTCTTCTCGCGACATGTAGCTGTGTTGTTGTTGCTGTGGTGAGTACAATCGCAATGCAACGCTCTACAGCACTGAGTCACAAACCTCACGGACTTTGGTTTAACTGGATCATATTCTATTGAGAAAATACCTTCTGGTTTTCCTTCTGATGTCCTCCGCTAAATGCTGTGAAGTATAGTTGCCAACGGCTAGTTAACTCAGTTAGGAGTGCAGCTTGCCGACTCTGTATGGACTTTGGAATAGCAATAGCAATATCTGTCAGTTATAGACACATCGTCAACAGCAATAAGAAAGTAGTTTGATAAAATGTTTGATAGTTTTACTTGCCATGAAAGCACATAACAAATACGCCGTGGCTAATAAACACCCTGTTGTATCACTTGATAATAAAGTGAGCAACGGGTCACATGCAAACAGCCAATCATTTAACAGGTGTGTTGTTCAGCTGTCCAATCGGCAGCTTAGAGTGACACGAGACAACAAACATTGTGGAGAGACGCGTGACACAACAGCAATAGCGCACAAAATGAGCAGATACGCAGATAAATAAGGACAGGTCAGCTCGCTGGTATGGCAGTTTTTGTTGTTTTGGACGACTATCAGAGGATGGGAGGGTTCAGAGTAGAATCGCTCCCCCTGCATGCTGAAAGGAGCCAGCTGAGATAGATGGACTTCCTGCCAGCCTTCTTGCTGTTGGAATAGTCAGTTTTATTAGCTGGCTCGCTCCGTCTCCTGTTGTTGAGCTGTTACTCGATGTTTCACTGTGTTAGCAAAGTTGTCAGCTCCCTAGTATTTGATGGTAAGTAATGGAATCATAACAAATGCAAGGTTGCTTCAGATTTACAACAGCGGTGTGTCAGTGAATCGAACTGTGAAACTGCAGGGGCATAAATCACAAAAAATACCAAATCCTACATAATGTTGCTTCAGACTGAAAGGCTGGTTGATCAAACAGAAGAAAACCAAAATCATAAGCATAAAAATAGACACTGCACCAAACAGCCAATGTACCGACTGTACAGACATTAGCTGTCAGGCAGCTGGCAGTGTACAAACTGATCGTGTGTGTTGAGTCTCAGCCGCAAACCAGGGTTGGCAACTCTCACGCTTTCAGGCACCGTCTCGCACTCTCACGCCACGTAAGCGGGAACCAAAGTGTGACTTACAGATTGAAATGTCAATCAGTTGTCAATCAGTGTCATCACTGCCTCCGTTTGAGCCTTCCAGGGTGAATTTGGGTCCACGCACGTCTTTGATTTGACTTCATATTTAATTTTGATGCATGTAAAGTTTGCTTGCATCCATCAAAGTACCTTATATTGATTAATTCTTTTGCTCTCTATCAAACTTCTGAAGGAAATATTTCACTCTTTAGCTACTAAACGCTCCACTGTGTTCACCGTCTACCCGGTCTGCTGTTTGGTGCTGGGCAGGTAATGTACAGCAGTTTGTTTTTGTTTTTTTAATCTTTTTGATGAAAGTGAACCAAAACAGTTAAGTTGCCAGCCAGTTAACTGTATTTCGCCAAATCACATCACATTTAGTCATCTGATCATTTGTTAATGCAAGAATATTGATATTGAATCAGTTATGCTTTAATTTAATGCAGTTGTAATAAGATTTCTTTGGTTGAAGCATAGATTACCAGGACTGGATTTTTACTGTGCATGTTTTGACAGCAGCAAAGCATTTTTCTATAAACTGTAGATTTAAGTGTTTAGTAAATAAATGGAGAGACTGTGAACCATCAAAAACAGAGAAAGCCCAATTTTTTTTGCAACTCTCTAAATGACAGTTAGCGCCAAAGAGATTCACAACACCTCGACTGTGAAACGATAACACCTGCTATTAGACCCTCTGTGAGAACAACCAGTCCCACTGTGCTGCACTGTATGACCTTGTGCTTTTTTTTTCTTTTTTTTTTTTTTTTTCTTTACAGTGTGTTTCACGCATGCCTGCATCTCTTTTTAAAAAGAGAAAAATATGTTTCGATGCTGAATGAAACCCTGTCCTCACGCGATGGTGACCAATACCTGATATCCTGTTTTGCATTGTCCAACTCCAGCCGCACTCCGGTACGTCAGTACAATTATTGTAAACAAGACAGCAGCAGCAGCAGTGAAGAAGACAAGCAGCCTCAAACAACCTTCATGCTGCTCTGCCCATTGTCAGCCACTGCCTCGGATTTGGAGGGAGATCTGTTGGACTGGAAACAGTTGCTGGAAGCTGTTCTTCCAGACAAAAAGGCTCAGGCTTTCAGAGTTTCTCATGACAGCTCATTGTGGAAGGAGTGAAACGGCAATGACAAAATCACCTTCAATGTGTTTATTGTACGGTGGCTCTGAGAGCGCAATGTACTGCAGCATATGAAAACACATGCAAATAAACAAAGCCAAGTAAATTAAGAAATCATGCTGCAGAAACAGAAAACACAACCAAATGCTGAAATGCTGCAAATAGCATAGATGACCGTGGAAGCTGTTTCCAGACACTGAGAAGTGGTGAACACATCCGTACTCTGATGGGATACGCTTGTTGTTCCACCACATAATACCCATACAGATAGCCGACTTCAATAATTTGATATGTCACAAAACCATGGCAACAACAAGTGTCACAACACACACACAAGTGTCGCAGTATGTGCAGTTGATAAGAGTTTGCAAAGGTTGACAAAAAGGTCTTAACTTTCAGCAGCATCTCAGTCTTACTCAGTAGATGGAGTTTGCTCAGTTGTCATGGAAATTCCTCATTTGCATCGTGAGACCTGAGTTCAGTCATGTGATAAGTGGTCGATATCAGGGGAGATCATAACCAAGGCAGAGGCAGTGATTCCCCACCCCACTCTTTCCCCAATACATGACCCGTTATCATGTTATCGATCTGCTGTGGAAGACCAAGAAATGCTGCTGTGTGCTGAAGAAAAAGTACGCCCTGAGTAAAGATTTAAAAAAAAAAGAAAAATCAAATTACTGTTTTCAAGGTCAAAAGTGGAACTCTAATTCTAACTCTGTTGTGGTTCCAGAAATGTCCACTTTACTCATGTTAAAGGACCAGTGTGTAGGATTTAGTGGGATCTTGTGGTGAAGTTCTGTGGTGGAGAACTCATGCCCTCTGTAAATATAAACGGCTTATTTTAAGGTAACGAAAACATAATGAGACTAATGAAGACAAACTTATGAATATTTTATTCCATTCCTGCCATATTCTGCCAATAGCTCCCGGTTAATCTTACACACTGGACCTTTAAATTATGTTTAAACCTGTCATTATGCCCTGCAGACTATCAGACCGTGGCGTCCTGAATCTGCTGAGCCCTTTGACAGGCGACACCATTCCCCAACCTGACTTGTCATATCTTTAAACTGCTTTTGAATCCGTCACTCACCCAAACAAAGAGCAGATCCCTGGCTGCTTGACCCTGCGTCTCTGTAACCATTTAGCCAACCTACATTGTCTGGCCCATCTGGTTTGATAGACAACCTCATCTGGATGCCACTGCCTGCTCAGTTACACTCAGTAAGTAGAGTCCAACACAAATTCATCCGCAAGACCCTCGAAAGAGCCTAATCCAGTCATCTTTCCCTTTCAAGGCTTTGAAAGAACCTTCAGACCCACTAAATATTGTCAATAAAGGTGATTGAAGGATTTAGTTGTTCTTTCACAGTCAGAACCAGTCAGTGTTGGTCTTGTGTGCAGGACCTTTGTAGTAATTCTTCCCTTTCAGGACTGAATTTACACTATTTGGTCAAATGGTACCTCACGGCAGTTACACCAAGCTGTGTAAGTTCTCTGATACGACGATTCCTGAGACGTTAGCCATCGGACAGATATATTTAGGCACAGTCTAGACTCAGCTGCATTGCAGTACAGATTTTGTTTCCCAGGTAGAGCAGTCTTAAATCTGCTGGGAAGATCTCTCGCACAGTGGATGTTAACAGCCTGCAAAGACAGTTTACAGCCTTTCAGTACATCAAACGCCTCAATCTTCTTCTGTGGTCGTTTTTATTAATACAAGCTCCTGTCAGCTGCAGAAGTCATCGCGTCTCTGGCCCAGCCTCTCCGTGTGACAGTCCTGCTGTCTGAGTGATGACTGTTAAGCATCAGCTCTACAGTAACTGGAGGATAATTGAGTGTAATGGCAGGTGGTGATGCTTTGGGTAAATGGCACACAGCTGAGGGAAACAATACAGCACTGAGAGACCAAACCGCAATACTACTGCACAGTCTCTGAAGTATTAGAAAGAACTGGAATGCAACAAAAATACAAATGGAACAGTTCTTTTTTTTGGTTCTCCTCCAATCCATTGTATTCTTTTCCACAGACCACAGGAGAGGAGAGACTTGCACAAAGTCAAGGGTGAGATGTGAATAAGAGAAGGAATACAGGGAGAGACAGAGAGCTGTTGACCCATATTTACTGTAACATTTTCCCTCCCGTCCCCTCCCCTCCGTTTCTCATTGACCTCCCTCTTTTACCCCGGATCTATTTTTAGCAGCCGCCGCTCTCGCTCAGGCCTAATATAAGAATAGATGCTCCTCACAAGAAACGCAGCAGGAGATATTCTGCGGGCAATAAATTGGAGGGATGGGGATGGGGGGGGGGGTTCTCTGTCATCACTGTTTTCAAGTTCGTCTCTTGATCCTTGCAACACTTTTCGTTCAATCCTTCAATTTGATTTTTAGGGCTGTTCTGGTCCTTTTACTGTAAGAGGAGGTTTTATTGGACTATAAAACTATTTATTTTGGTAAAACACTTAACAACTCACTCTTGCTGAAGATGATGGGGCTCTATGCCCTTCTCTTTCCCTAATGGCAAGTCCATCTTCCTTGTGTTTGTCTTTTTTGATGCAGAACTTTGTTTGTGGCATCAGAATTCTTCTCGTAATGCTGGCTGCACACTGACAATATTATCTGCTTCTTTATGCGGCTTGTTTTCAGACTTTAAACCATTTTTCTCTCTCTGAATCAACCAGAAAAAATGTGCCCTATCTTTTACATGATTGTTTTGATTGTTACTGTTACCACACCTGAGCTGGTAAATCGTTACACCAACAAAAAACCTAATTGGTCTTTTGTGAGTCTTTGTCAAGCATCTGATGGTGCTTTGTGTACCACCTTGTGTGTCTAACATTTTGCCTACAGGGGCCCACAGTGGACATTTGTTGCAAAAACATTATAAACAGTATTAAATGCACTTATTACCGTCTTGTTTTATGGCCATTTTATGAACTTTTTATGAACTTATTTTGACCTGTCTAAAAATGACTTGACCTTTGTTATGTATTTTGTTGCATTGTGTAGGTATTTCTTACGTTAGCTCAAATTTTTGTAACCATGTTCTAGCCCAGGTTCTCTCTGGGTTCTCCAGCTTCCTCCCACAGTCCAAAGACATGCATGCTAGGTTAATTGGTGACTCTAAATTGCCCGTAGGTGTGAATGTGAGTGTGAGTGGTTGTCTGTCTCGATGTGTCAGCCCTGCGATGAACTGCCTCTTGCCCAATGTCAGATAGGCCCCAGCCCCCTGCGACCCTTAGGGAATAAGCGGTTACAGAAAATGAAATGAATGAATGTTCTAGCCCAAAGAAATCTGTAATTTTATTCAAGTCAACAGTTCGTTTCATTTGGTCTCCTTGCTATCAGCTCCAGGGAAACACCAGATGATCCATCAAAGAGAGAAGCAGGAAATCGGTGAATGTGTCTAAATGTAATGTGAATAAAACAAATGACCTCATCCGTGAACATGATTTCTGCCTGAGGCATACCAAATACATTTTCATTGGCAATGATGGTTGTTTAACAGAATGACAGAAATTCCCATGATCCCACGCTACTTCATCAAACTTTTGTTCATCATCTTTTGTCGCCGCTTCAATATGAGAGACCCTTAGCAGCAACTTTAAGTCAGATAACTGGCAATCGTGGAACCTGTAGGCTATAATCTGAAGATGATTACACTCTAGGTGCATCTGCTAATGTTTCGGGGCTTCAGGTGTACCCAGCAGATACCTGGGTAATGGATATCCAGGGCAAGACTTCCTCTCCCGTGCACTGGTCAATGTTTACAGTCCAGTTAGCACGTTGAGACATGAGAGTGGACCTGAGACCAGACCAACGACTATCATTATAAATATAACTATAATAAAATATATAGTTTTAAAATCATTCTGACTGAAGTTGATGGGGGAGTCTAGACTGTAGCTATATAGTTGTGGTGTGGACTTCCCATCAACTCGAGTTTAGAACTTTATTTTTTAACAAAAAAGAAAATTACATTGTATTAGACATTATGGTACAACTACTCACTTTAAAGGAAAAAGCTCTTTAAAGACCTGTTTGTTAAAAACAAAACCATGATCCCTTTCTCTGGTCATAACGCAGTTTTGTTCTTGCATGCTTCTACAAAGTGTAACATTAGAGAGCCAATCACCAGCATTATAAGATCTTAGTACAAGCATGTTTTGTGCTTATTTCCTCACAGATGTTGATAAAAATTTACTCCTCGGGTATCATAATTTGGGATTGAATGACACAGCATTTTTCAGCACTCGATCGGTCGGTGAAGTGCCACAGAAGTATCGATACCCAGCTTCCTTGATCCATGATGCTGATTTTTCTCCAAACTTTACCAGGCCTCAAATGGTGGCAGCAGATATGAAAATGGTTATTTTTTTTTATGTCTGCCTGCTTCAATGCACTGTTAGATATCAAAGACAGGGCGGGAGGTTTTGTGTGTGCGCTTGAGTAGTTTTCCAGGTTGTGTTTGAAGACATAAAGTCAATAAAAACTATGATAACAATGCTCATGTCAATGCTTTCATCTTGAAGGTGGCGGCTTTCCTCCCTCTCTTCGATTTTCTCCGTGCCAGCAAGCTAGCGCCTCACTAGGTGTGCATTTTTCTTAACTTCTTCAACGCACTGGTCCCAACAACACTGCCACAGTGTCCCTGATCAAGGTCAAATATAAAATCCATCCATAAAAATTGTTTTATGTCTTCATATCTCTTGCTAAGTGCTTTGTGATGTGACCTTCCTTTGCTGCACTAAAGAGATGACCTAACCATCACAACTGGGACAGTGATGTCTTCTATCTACCTTTGACGTCCTGTTAAAGTATTAGTTTCTCTAGTTTGACAGTCACGTCTTTATGCAGTCAGTGATGGTGGCTATTGCTAATTTTGCAAACTAGCAAGTTCTGGAAACGTAAAGCACAACAAGAAAGACAAACTGAATCACAAGTTAAGTTGCAGATAATGTAGAAGCAAAACAAACATTTGACTGGAATCTGCAAAGTGTCAGTCTTGCTAAAATCCTGTGATATGATGCAACAGTCTGAGCTGTTTTTCTACTTTCTCCTCCATGAACACCACACTTTAATGCTCTGTCTCCCCTGTGTTCAGTCCAGATTTTAAAGAAAACCTAAAGCACTGCTGCAGATTCAGTCGACCTCACTCTCAGTTCACTCCTCACATCGTCTGGAGTGCACGTTTCCAAAAATGAGAATATCAACCCGGAGTCAGATAACGTGCCCGGCACATAGCTAGCGTAATATGCTTTGATCTACTTCTGACACCGCAAATAATGGAGAGAGAGAGAAGGAGAGGAAGGGAGGGAGAGACAGCCAGGGGAGATAAGATGAGAGGAGAAAGCTTAACACAAAAGGGAACACACCCACTTATGAAACCAAAAAACACCAGGACATTATGTTGGCTCTTTACACAGCCAGCTCCTGCTCGCTAAACCCCCCCCCCCCAAAAAAACTGCCTTCTATATTCTTCCTCACTAACCACCACCTCCATCCCTCCCCTGATCCCCCTCCGTCCGTCCGCTCAGCTCAATGACAATCAAAGGTCAAATTTTCCCTCCCTTTATTTATTTAAATCCCCCAGCAGCCTCCATTTGTTTTCATAAAGGAACTGATGAGGCTTTGATGGAGCGTTTAAAAGACAGAAGGAGGTGATCGTCCTCTGGTACAATGTGTGTCTGCATACATGAGCATGTGCAGCTGCATGCCTCACTTAATGGGAAATGATGATACACAAACACACACACACACACACACGTGCGCGCGCACACAGAGGGGTGACCATGCTTTCCTCGAACAGACAGCCGAGCAGTTTGAAGTGCGTCTCTCGGGTGTTGGTGTCTGTAGTGAAGAGGCTTCTGTAGGAGACTTAAAGCTTTCCGTGTGTGTGTGTGCGCTGCTGTGCATCTATATTTGTGAGGACCCGTCGTAGACCTTGAGATCGAGGACATTTTTGGAAAGTGAGGACATTTTGTTCTGGTTCTCACTTCTTCAAAGAATGTTTGAGGTTTAAGGCTTTATTTTTAGGGTTAAAGTCGAACTGAAAATTAAATTCTCCTCACTTCTTGTTTATGTAATATAAACTATGATGACACTGCAGCTATCCAGCTTAATTTTCCAATTTTCCAATATAGAATCGAGCCGTTTTTGGGCATGTTTGTGGAAACAGCTCCTCAGCTCCATGCTTCTGCGTGGCAGCAGTTACCTGAACAGACATTATGAAGAGATGCGCCGTCAGCTTAGGTGGCAACTGATCAGGTCACAACCATGTATAGCCTACAAATGTAGATTGAAGACATTCTTTTCCCCCTAAAGTGCTGGTTATGCACAGTTAGCAAGCAGCAACAATTAGGACCTATTGTAGGTCAAGTTTGTATTTTTCTTTGAAAATGGAAACTAGCCTAGCATGGTAACTTGAGCACTGATCCCCTTCTAGATGTTACTTCCTCTTATGTAATTTCAGCACCCAGCAATTCCTGCACAATCTTGGCAAATGTACTGCATTTATATAACTCTTTTATCCAAATATTTTACAGTTTAACTCTCAGAGACACTGATGGCAGCAAGCTACCAAAACGCTGGCCTAAGCATTGGGAGTAATTTGGGTTTCAGAGTCTTGCTCACGGACACTTCAACACGTGCATACGAGAGAGATTTCTGTCAAGGTGTTTTCAGACCTGTAGTTTGTTTGCTTTTCTCTAATTCAGGAGGTACTTTGACATAATTGTTGCATTTGCCCCTTGGTTCACTTGTGTTCACAGGGCAACATTCAAAAGTGGTCCAAAAGTTGTAAATAAATGCCATGCATAAGCAATGTGTTCTCTCACTGGTCTAAAATATTACTGGGAGGACTTGCCTGAAAATGTTTTCTCCTGTCTCTTTTTTTCTTATTCATTATGGAGCACCAGCAGCGTGTTTTGCTCGTTGTTTTCCTTGTGTTTATTTGGTTAATATACCAGTGTTTCAGACATCATCTAGACTGCGACTAGAAAACGGCGTCCTGATGCATTTTATTAGAAGATGTGCCGCCTCAAGAGTTCTTGATTAGATAACTGTACAAATGTAAAAACCGTCCCATCAGGCAGTTCACGAGCCAGTTACTTTGGATGGCAGGGTTGATTGTGTTCTGACTGCAAGCAAAATGCTCCAGAGTTCGAGTGGAGGCGAGCCAGTACCATTTTGCCCTGCATCTGAGTGTGATTGCTGTGTTCTCATATGCCCGAACAAACCTAACCTGAGGGTGAAACACTCCAGATTTAGAGACAACTGCTCTAAATGAGCTAGGTGTGAATACACCCTAAAGCTGCCTTGACATGATAACAAATTTACTCTTAGCTCACCCTGAAGTAGAGCAGAGAGGCAAAGTGCAGTGCTATACATCATCTAAGCTAACTTTAGCATTGGAATTGGCTAAGTTTGTAGATTATATGCCTATTCACAAATGTTGTAGCCTGATCTGACTGCTGACAATCCACCCCTTGCATTACTTTTACTGGCAAGATTATGGTATGTTTTTAGTATTGTGTTAAGAGTTTAGGTAACTCTGAAACACTTTCCTTCCATCATTGTCTCCGTCCTCTGCTCCAAAGTGTTGCTTCTGGCTATGTAATTGTGACATACTGCTCCTCATTGGTTGCACTTTGAAAGGTCAGCGTCAGCCGAGGTTAAGGTTGGACTAATTCGAACTTTGAAGGCAGCTCTTGTTCGCGATTTTGAGCAGTGCATCACACCAAGGGTAGTCATTTCCAATGGAAGACAGCAACATGAACCCAGAAATTGACGTGTGAAAGTTTACAAATCAAACTTATTCTTGCCATTATCCAGTTACCAGTTTCTGTTTAACCCTACCCTTTATTCTTATCATGACATAGACAACCTAAGCAGCACTTCACTCGTGACTCGGCAACAACGTCGCTGGCCATGTTTGGCTGTTTTGTGGCGGTGTAGTAATATGAACATTCAGTAAGAGTTCAGAAGTCCATAATGGGACTTAAAAAAGGATGACGATATCGACCCCCCAAGCTTGTTAACTGTAAACTGTGTGGAATAAAGTAATACTACAAACATTAGTGCCCACCCACTCAGATATTGCACCAATCAAATCGCCAGTGGTCTATGAGTCAGTCTACTACCAAAAATTCACACCCCCTGGAGTAGAACCATGTAAAATGAATAAACCTGAAATATCTTATATTTGCTACTTGCAATTTTTTGCAGAATAAGTACACAAAATAAAAAACAAGAACCAGGGAAATATAGACTTCTTTCTATATTTGATTTAATTTCGACTTTAAGGTCAGACAGGTTTAAATTAAAGGTGTCATCATGTCAGTGATGGTCCTCACAGGTATAGAATTGTCTGTGTAGCACGATTGACTTTGCAGAATTGACCTACATGTGCAGCGTTGAGGCTCACACCTGAGTTTACCGAGCCCGGTTCTGACTCATCCTGCACGAGTCATGCTCCCAGCTTCCTGTTCATGTTCGTGTGTGTGTGTGTGTGTCGTGTGTGTACCCGTGTTTATGTGTGTGTGTGTGTGTGAGAGAGAGAGACCCGGTGTGCACTGCCTTTCCTGCGTCTTCAATTTATTACGTCGCTGCATGACGCACAGTAGAGAGAGAGACAAGAGAGCGGAGAGGTGAGGATGGAGGAGAGGGGAGGATGGAAGGGAAGAAGGGATGCAGGGAGGAGAGGAGGGGAATTTTCTCAGACACCCAGCATGCAATGACCTTAGCTTTATGTCAAGGCGGAGGTCTCTCTCTCTCTCTCTCTCTCTCTCTCTCTCTCTCTCTCTCTCTCTGTCTCCCTGTGTGTGTGTCTCTCTCTCTCACACACACACACAAACACAAACACACACACACTCTGCCTCCTGCCTGGTGTCATCCATGTGGAGACGAGACCGTCAAGCTGCATCTTATTCCGCTCACATCCCTGCTGCCTGTCTGTCCCGCCTCTCCCCTCCGCGTCTCCGCTCCAACACACACACACACACACACACACACACACACACACACTCAAAAAACATGCACACACACTGAGATGTACTCCCCATAGTAAACTATACAGACAGCACACCCCAAAAAAGACTGAAAGCAGGAAAATCACATTTGGAGCGCTGCAACTCCCTGCAGCATCATTATAAAACTATTTTAGGAATATTATCTCTTCTTGTCATCTAATTTCTCTTCTTCTGACCCTTTTCTAAACATCTCCGCCCTGCAAAACCCACACTCCTCTGTCTGATTCTCTCCATCCATCCATCCATCCCTCCACATGGCAGAATATACAGCGGTGTGTTCTTACTGATCGTCCGGGATCCTATGCAGCCCATGTTGTCTTACAGAGGCTCGTACAGCTCGGGGAAAATAAAATCCATCCGTCCAGCGGGCATCTCTCCCCGGGTTTCTCTCTCTGCGCTTTCCCCCTCTCCTTCTCCTCTTCTTCTTCTTCTCCTCCTTCTCTCTGTCTCCTCTTCTTCTTCTTCTTCTTCTTCTTCACTGTTCTCCTCTCCTCCGTATGTGAGACACAGAGAGGGTGTGTATGTGCGTGTCATCCGCTTCGCTTCCTCTCTCTCTGCTCTCCGTCGTCACACACTCCTGTTTCCCCCTCCTGTCATTGTCGACGTCGCTCCTTCTCTCTGGCGCGCGCGCACGCGCACATATTCAGACACAAACATGCACGAACACACACACAGTCAAACACGTATACACAGAAATACAGTCAAGCGTCAAAGATAGATTAGATGCACTTATAATCAAACATGAACACACACACTGGTTGGAGTACAGTTTTAGCTGTTGGTGTGATCACCAGGAGTTTTCTGATTAATGCATCATTGATCAATGACATGCAATTTTGGATTTTGCAGATTTTCAATCAAAAATAAGATTGTGGATAAGTTAAAGCTGATCTTCACCCTGATTTTATGTCCCCCAAAAGTTGCGCCCTCTTGCTAAATACTGATATTGTATTGTATTAAGTTTAGCTGAATTTATTTGGCAAGTTTGAATACAGTAGTAAAAGTATAAGACGTTGTTAGGGATAATACAATAAATGCCAGGACTTATTTCCATCGTGGTCCCTGGTGTTCCATCAGATGGCCATTTCTTTAAAGTCTTGTGGGCTCTGCTTCTCCCTGTTTGCAGGAGGCAGTTTATTCCAATCTGCAGCAACAGCATAGCTGAAAGAAACCCATCCTGGTTTTGATTCTTTAGAGATTCTAACTTTTAAGTGACAGGGGTTTCTATTATTTGCTCCACCCCACTTATATCAAATGACTATGATGAAAAAACACTTTCAACAAAAACAAACATTATAATCTTCATGGAGGGAGGATTTATCGCAGGACTGCATTCAACTTTTAGTTTTAACCAGTGGTGGAAAGAGTACTGAAAGTTTTTACACAAGTACACTTACTGTTACATTACTGAAATATTACTCAACTATGTGCAAAACTAATAGTGTTTTAAAAAAAACACCTAAATAAAAGTGCAACGGCAAGGTTCTTTCTTTCCAAATCAAATCTTGAGATATCACATTCACAAGAATGAGACGGACATGAGCTTACAGTGACCTTGACCTTTGACCTTCAGAATCTAGTCAGTTTATCCTTTAGTCCAAGTGAAGGTTTGTGCCAAATTTAAAGAAAGTCTGTCAAGGTGTTCTTGAGATATCACGTTTATAAGAACGGGACAAATGGACAGAGAGACAAGCTGAAAACATTCCACGATGCCTGGCTGCGTTAAGCCACCAGAGCTGATCGCAGCCATTCTACACAATGCTTGTGATTCCACCAGCAGGGCTGCAGCACATCCCAGAAGGCTCTCTGCTCCTCCCCGCTTCAAATAGACTTGTGACCATAAAAAACAAAGAAAATATGCAACTACAAAACCTACTTATCCATGGCAGAAGCACAAAAATCAAAGAAAGAGGAACAGATACAATACGATATGAGATACTTTGTTAATCCCCAAAGGGGGAAACCGAACGTCACCAACATAGGACAGACAACAGGCGAGAGAGAAGCATACTCATCTCAAAGGTAAAACAAGATAAGTTGAGAGCACAGCAGCATAATAAAATTAGTAACCATCAATAAGACCATACAGGTATATGTTACTAGTTGTATGCAACGTCGTCATCAACATATTCAGAGGCATAAAATACTTTTAAAAAGCACAAGTAAATTGCATAATTACAGTAAGGAGAGTTGTTGTAATTTTTTAACCTCAACCCCTGGTTTTAACTATGTGTACCAAATAAACTAGCATGTCAGTGTTTGTCTACATGAGCCAAAAAGTTTCCACAGTCTACAATAAACAAATTATCTTGGTAACAGCAAGCTTGAAAGTGTTGATAATATTGTAATGGCCACAAGTAAGTTTAGAAAGGCTGAACGTGACTGAATGGTTGTCTGTGTACAACGTCCATCAATCCAGGAGGTGGTGACAGTAGGCTAACCTAGGAAGTCCAGGTGTCTTTCCCCCCAGCATCTTTCCAGCTCCTCCAGGGGGATCTAGAGGTGTTTCTAAGTTTGATGACTCCCTCTAGGTCTACCCTGGGGTCTCCTACTTGTTGGATGTACCCAGGAAACCTTGAAGGCGTGAGGCATCTTGATCAGACGTCTGAATCACTTCAACTTTTGATGTGTGGGAGCAGTGGCTCTACTCCAGGCTCCATCATTAGCTTCTTACTCTATCTCTAAGGCTGAGTCCAGACTTAAACTACAGAGGAAACACATGTAGGCTCCCTGAACTCTTTCTTTCGATCACTATGCAAAGGTGATGACCATAGCTGAAGGTTTGAATGTAGATCGACTAAATCGAAATCTACCTCTTCATCACAACGGTCCAGGACAACTCTGGCGCCACACCAATCCGCCTGTTGGTCTCATGCTCCATTTTAACCTCACACATGAACAAGATCTGAAGATATTTGAATTCCTTCACTTGAGGCAGCAAATCACTCCCGACACAGAGGGAGCAATCCAGTTTCCCAGCAGAGAACCATGGCCTCAGACTTGGAGGTGCTGACTCTCATCCTTACTGCTTTACTTTTGACTGAAAACCGCTCCAGTGCTGAAAGACATGGTCTGATGAAGTCAACAGAACCACGTCATCTCCAAAGAGAACAGAAAGAATTCTCATCTTTGCAAAATGAAGATCTCACCCAGGTACACTCAACCACAATCACGCAGCACAAAATAAATTTAGCTCTGCTCAAAAGTGATACCTGAACTGATCTGTACCCGTGTCTTTAAGACCCCTCACTGTACTCTGCTGCAATTCAACCTGAGACCTGAACCTATAAAAAATTACATCCAGATTTATAAGCTTCAGCATAACGCAACACATTGACTGCTCTATGTGTGTTTGCCTCTTCCCACTGGGCAATGTATTTTTATTTGCAACACAAGACATGCTTGAATGCAGACAATTTGCAAAGTCAGAGATAGAAAGAGAGAAATTACTTAATAAATTACCCTTGAAAACTAGATGGGCACTGAGAGAGCACAGACCTCCACCAAAACCAAATGGCCTATCTCGCAGTGTTGACAAAAGTGAAAATGAATTTATATATTGGCCCCTTGATTCAACTCCGTTCCAAAATTGAATGGGTTCATTAAAGGGGTTCTTACAAAGCTCACGCGACATCCTTCCACCAAGTGTCATGAAAACCAGGCCCATAGTTTTTCCATAATCCTGCTGACAGACCCTTATTGTTTGTTTCTGATTGATATCTGGTGAGAGCCTGGCATCTTTGAAACATTTTAGGCTCTCAGCCTTAACATCTTCTGGGAATAGCTTGGTGGGATGAGACACAATTGGGCTTTTTCCACCAGTGCTTTTTGCTGCACCGAACCAAGCTATACCGCACCGAATTGCATTTCCATTATCACTTTTAAGCACGCCATGCTGCGTTGTGCCACACCCAATATGGACCCACTCTAGAGTGAGGCCAAAATGAGCCTGACCCTCCTCACAACGGGTTGTGGTTGCGGCTGCAACGACCCTCCTTTCTCCCCCTTGATCAAGCGAGTGTTGTGATTCTCAGCTCATGTGTGTGCAGGAGAGCAAAGAGAAAGAAGTTTCCTAAAGTCACCTTATGTTCAGCTCTCAGTCCGTTTGTAGCTTCTAACAGAATCTTTATGTTTTGAAATTTAGTGTCTCTCCTGTGTCACTGTTTGAACTTTCAGGTGTCTGCATTATTTTACCGTTTAATATTTGCTTTCAGCTGTGTCGCAGTCATGTTAAGTTCCTGACTTCATGAAAACATTTCCTGTTTGTGCTGCTTCATGATAAAAGCGTTTAAATAACGACAAGCAACAAGGGACGTTTATTGAGAGGAATTTAAGGAAACAGCATCTTTATACCAGAGACATATATGAACAGTTTATCCACCGTTATACAGCTGCTCGACTCAAGCCCCTTGAGGTAAAAGACACACCTTCAAGTAGGTAGCCCTATTGTAATGGAAATACAAACCCCTGCCGTGCTGGGCTGACGGGTCGAGTCAAACTGAGTTTAGCCAGGCCAGCTCTGTGAATGAAAAAGGGCCAAATGTTGTCTACATCTGACAGTTTGAACCTCTACCTTTGTAAATGTTGCTGAGCTAGAAGAAATGGTGAGCTTTTATGGTGTGGATACCTAAGCTAGTCCCACCACATGCAAAAGTAAGCTCCGACAGTAACCTGCACAGGCCTTCTCATCATTTGCACTCAGACGTCCACCCCTGATCAACTGTCTAATGTATAATTTTTATATTCATCGCTGGGGGATTTGAGGATTTAATTCCGCTTGAGTAAAGGCGAGCAAGTGTTGATGTGAGCAGTATCTGATGCATGTAATACGGACCACACTTCAGCCTGTTTGAGTCTGCAGCTGGGCTTTCCTCTCATCTCTCATCTGTCTCTCTCTAACAATGCAGTACAGCTGTTCTCCTCCTCCAAACATATCTGTCCTCGCCTCCTCCCGGCCTCCCCAGCTGCCTCCCTCCATCTCAGTCTCACACAGTATGAATATGAAAACACACAGTGATTCAGCTAAGGAGTGCGGGCAAGGAAGGATGGCGCTCGGGACTATATTAACTCGATCTCCATCTCATACAGAGAACAAAAGCCTTGAACTCTACTCTGTGAACCCCACACTCAATAAATATACAGATGACTAAGCTGCAGAGACACGCTGGTGACTCACAGAGTTTTACAGCTTTTATAACAGAAGATAGAGTTCAAAACATCTTACACTTTAACCAGACTCCTGCCATATATAGAAAGACTTCTGAGTAAGCCAACAGTTGTTTGTAATTTGCCTCCAGAACAACATGTACAAACATTTTGTCAGTGCTTTCCAAAACTTTCTGACCTGACGTTGCTGTGGTTAAAGGTGCTATTGATAACATCGTTAACATTCACCCACCTGAGGAAGAAGCAACCTGAAAAGTCAGTTACCAGCTGGAACTCAAAAAAAAAAAGCAGGTTTTCGTTGGGAACCAAGGTGGGCACGCCATATTCAACAGGTTGTTGTGCACTGTGTAATGCCCTCTTTTCCTTATCATCCTTGATCGCCATGATTCCACTCAATAATGGTGCAAATACAGGCCAGTTCACTAGATAGCAACAAGGTTCCAAGGATCTTAAATGGAACCGGTTCAAGGACCAGAGCTTATTTGGTGGAAAACAGCCATGGATGTGCATACATATTTGTTTATATAAAAATATTATCAATGAAACCTTTAAGCTAAGTTAAAATATCTATTTAGATGACGTTAGGGCACAATCATGGTCGTGGTTAAAATAAACCAGTGTTGACTGTCAGTAGGAAATGGGAACAGTCGTCTCCTGTGTCAGAGTCTGACATTTTATTATGCTGAGTAATTCTTACTGACTTTGCTGAAATTGTGATGCTGCTGTTTTTCTGGGGAATAAAGTCTTAAGAAAGCGTTTAATAAGCAGTGATGTGCAGATAGAGACCAAGATTGCTTCTTGGCTCTTGTTTATGTAGTTTTGGCCACCATTTCTATCTGTTGTACTGTCGTAACGTTGTTCTCACTAAAGCAATAAATGCAATCTTGGAATCTGGGAACACACAACCACAACAAAGTCTGACATGAAACACGAGCAGTCAGACAAAGATGGGAATCAAGCCGACTCTCCTGCCAGTTTATGTAAATCGTTTGGGCACAAGAAGTAAAAGTGAGAGTACAGTCAGTCAAAGTTGAACGAGGAGTTCACGGTGAATGGACGAGTCAACAAATCATGACACAGGAGACTGACGCTCATGTCACATTTTCTACCAACTGTCAAGATTGGTTTCTTTTACCTATATCCCTGACTTTACCAAACCTAGAAGGTTCTGAGCCTAAACATAACCAAACCTCAAACATCGAAATATCCAAATGACAGGTGCATCAGAACAGAAAAACACTAATATGAGCTGTTTTGGATGATGGTCACAAATTCCATGTTTTGTTGTTAAGTTTGGAGAACTTTTTTTTTTCTCTTTCAGATACGTTTGGAGAACCTGGAGTCTGTTTACAACCTGTTTGATCGTCTGGATCCTTTTAGGTGGTGTGACCTATAGTTCCAAGATCTCCACAATTAATTTGGTGAGTCCAGTATTATCACAATTGATAGAAATAAATAAATAAGACCCAAGTTGTAATAAACCCTAATCTCATGGAACTATATTACGTGGGGACCTTTCCTAATTTGTATTATTTACTGTATGTATTTAATTGTGCATGTGTAAAGGCACATTTTAGTTAGGGGATTGTTTGGTTTGATGTTAAACTGTCAACATAATTCAGACTGCATGCAAAGACATGCGTAATGCATGAGGTTTAAGTTGCTAACAGAAAAAATAGCTGCAAAAATGATCCTTTTAATGGCGGAAGACATGGATTCAACTTTTATTTTTTAATCTCATCAGCTTTTTGACATTACAGACTACACGGTAAATATATATATATATGTTTTTATGTCTTAAACTAGCTAACATGTCTTTCTCCAGGAATCTTACTTTAAAAAGCAGCATCAGGTTTTATCAGAACGGGCCTGTGGCTGTGGCAGCTCTTCATCTTCGCTTTTAATTACAGCCCGCCCTGTCAGACTGGGCAGTATAATTCTCCTAAACACCACTGCACTGTGCCAAAATGTGTCATCCTTCCTCTGTCGTCAGAGTTGTACCAGCACACTCTGAGATGTTTACAGTCCTCACTGCAATCCTGACATCATCCAATAGGAACAAAAAGAACACAATTGCTTGTCTGTAATAACATAACTGATCTCAACGCACACATCAGGCTGCAGCTCCTGAACAGCAGGTGGATGTTTGCTGAAACAAGGTTGAACAGAATTGTACCTGTTCCTGTCTTACTCTGACTGACTCAGCAGCATCCGAAACTCTCCTTTACCTCCATGACTGTCCTTTAGGAGTGGAGGTAAAATGTGAATTATCTCATTTAGGAAAATCAGTTATCAGCTCGATATTCAGTATCTTCCTTTTATTTCAGTCTCCCTATCTTTATTTTGAGCTCACAGTCAAAAAACACCTTCAGCAGGAACAGCTAAAGAGTTGGATGATGAATTCTCAGCCTTGTGATGCTTCGGCTTCCTCCTGTCGCCTCGTTGTAACAGCTGAGATGTTGACACCAGGGCACCCTGATGAATACACCCCATCCCATCTCTCACCTGCACGGAGTCCTTGTAAATGCAGAGTTGTTTCTTTAAAGGAGCTATTTGTTAACATACAAATACATAAACAGTAAAGTGCTCTGCAAAAATGCAAAACAAGCGGGTTGAAATTACAAATGGAGACGACTCAACAACTTCCAACGTTGTTCGATATTTAAAGTTTCACCAAGAATGAAAAGTTGAGGTTCTGTTGTTAAAATGAATTTGGTGACAAGCGCATTTTGACTTGTTTAGGACTTGAAGTTTAGCACAAGACTTAGAGCTATATATCATAAGATGGAAAATATATTCAGAATCACACAAGAAATAATCAGATGTTTCTGTTCCTCATCACACTAAACTTTTAATTTGTATAAAATGAAACCTTTTGTCTGTTTTTAAACCAATCATATGATCATATGATTTCACTCAAAAGTTTATATACAACAATATTCAGTCATCTCATGCTCGTAGCATCGAGAACATCATATTACCCTCCATAACGAAAATGAATTTAAAGTACAAAATGCACAAATGCTTTCTGGAGTTTTCCATCAGTGACCATTAAATGTCTCATTTATGTCACATCGACCTCCTTCACTCCAAACTGAAAAGATCTGAAAATTCGTGTTCACTAAACTACCAAGAATCGACGCCGTCTGTCTGAACATGACATTGCGACTCACAGACTTTACAAAGATCAGTTGGTATTCACGTCGAGTTCTTGAAAGCAATCACACTTTTCTGTATCTAGTTTTGGAGAGCCAGACGCCGTTGAATTGGACTGAGATTGTTCAGGACAGAATGAGTCATTTCTCTTGATTTCAGAGCCAAAAATAAATGTATTGGGTATTTGCAAAATGGGTGTACTGGCATCTTTTGTCTGGCGTAAAGTGCATACAGTCTGAAAGAGCTTTACATTTTATGAGGTAATAATGTAATTTAAAACTTGTGGGACAAAAACTTATGTATGAATAAATAATATTACAGGTTAAAACATTCATGACACATCTGCAAATACATTTTAATCAGCATCATGTGTTGCACATATTAACTGTGGTGCAGAAATCCTACATGCCTTTTCAAGGATATTTGCAAACATATCACTTTATATTAAAATGTTTTGGGGAGGAGATGGAAAGCTTGCGGGTGGTCTTCGCTGAAGAAGCATTAACATTTTGTTTATACGGAAAAGGGTGGAAAAATAAGCAGGAGAGGGAGAAAGCGGGATGGGGAATTAGAGAGGAAAGAAGAAAAGACTGAGACGGAGGTAAAACCCAAGCAACCGTATGTGCTTTCCAAATAAAACTTGCCCGAGAGAGTGAAGGGATGGAGGGATGAAGCGGAGGGTAAAGTCTATGAGTCATGCTGAGAGATGAGGACAAAGAATTCAAGCAGAGAAAATTTATGGGGAATATGAGCTTCTGTAGGAATAATAAAAAAAAAAACTTGAGGGGGAGTGGGGAGGAAGGAGGGATGAGGAGGAGGTTTATTAGTATTCTGGCTGAGAGAGAGGAGAGGAAAGACAAGACAGAAAAGGGGGGAGCTGGAGGAGGAGAGGTGAGGGGGGGGGGCTGAAAAGAGAGATAGGTAAGGTAAGAACGAGGGAGAAATAGAAGGAGCTGGCAAGAAGGTGAAATGTTATGAAGACAAACACGTAGCCTACTATTTATAGCTGCGAGTATGTGTGTGTCTGTTTCTGATTGTTACTGTTTGTGTGCATGAATGCATAATTGTACAGCTGGCTGGTTGTCTGTTTGTGTGTTTGCGAGGGCGAGGACGTATGAGGACAAAAGAAAACGACAAAAGGCTCTTCAGTGGACAGTAGTTGTTAAATTGCGTTTTAGTTGCAAAACAAACACGAAAATCACATGAAGAATGAGAATTTAACGTGTTGAAGCACTGTCCTTTTTTTTTTGTCCTTTCTTTAATATGCAGGGCCAGATGTCCTCACAAGGATAGAAATACAAGCTAAAACAGTCATCATTCAGTATTACACATAAGGACTATATTTCAACTTGCCAACAAATGCCCTGAAAAGACCAAAAACAATGTGGCAGTCCATCTTTTAATACTTCTTCCCTCCTGACTTTGGCTCCCAGCTCTGAGCCCATTGGCTTCCAAACGTTTTCCAAATAGAGAGGCGAAGTCCCTCCTCTTCCTCTGTCCCCCGTGGGACCTTATTTAGGAAAAAATATGGAGAAAGAGCCAAATAATTTGTCAATTTAAAACGTCACTGTGCAACTTCAGAAGGCTGCAGTTTGTTGTAAGGATAATAAACTACCATTTAGTTTTTGTATAATAACTGTGCAGTGAATGTCTCGTCTCACGTCAACATCACTGTCCCTTATAACGTTACCTGTAACCATTAATGACCATGCATATTTTTTCTGATATACAGACCTATGGTGGTCCGGTGAAAGGAGAGGGATTTCGCCTCTAGTCTGTTTTTTTCCCAAAATATTCTCTTATTTTCCTCTAACAGTTGCTCACTGTGGTGCATTTGTTTGGGACTATTTTCAGCGGCGAATTAATCCACATTTGATGCTCTCATGAGTATTTGGGGCAGCAGGATGGTGTGTGTGGGGGATTGAGTCAAAAAACTGCATTGTGTGTGATCATGGTAATGAAGGAACAAGTCACCCAGTGCAACAGAGTTCCTCAATGATGTGTTTTAATAGTTTTTGTACACTAATAGAGCTCTATGGTGCACAGGAATAGGATTTATAACTGTTAGCTCATTGTTTTGGTTCTCCAGCTGCAGACTATATAGTTAAGTCTTTCCACTGTTGTAACCCTTAGTATTAAAGACAAAATAACATAGTGGGGTATAACACAAAAATGAAAACAAATCAAATCATATGGACAAAGTTCACTCTTCCAAACAGTGGAGGGAAAGTTCTACACTAAATACTTTGTTATTCGCTCTGTTTTAAAGGTGAAATTAGGTAAAATTGCTCCTCATTAAAAGTAACTCATCAGCCTTACCTTTAACTTGCCTGTCAGTCAAATACAAAGAAAGCTGTCTACTGTTTGAGGAAGGAAGAAACAGCCCAGGAAAATCAGAAATAATGGCAAACAGTGGAATAAAAATAAAGTAAGGGCCATTTATAAATGATCACACACTGACTTACTGACATCAAAACACATACTGTCACCTTTAAAGCCTCCAGATGGCAGCCAGAGGATTAGCTTCAGGTTAGGAGTTGTTGAGGGAAAGGTGTTGGTGTTGAGCGTCCTCAGAAGTGTCTCTGTGGAGTTGTGTGTGTGTGTGAGAGTGTGAGTGTGTGTGTGGAAGACGAGGCGAGGGTCAGGACGAGGTGACGGCAGCAGTGTGGCCGTCTGCTGGGTAATCCTGTCCTTGGCAGCCGGAGCGGAGGACTCACTCCTTAACTGCTCACCCTGACCGCTTAAAGAGGCCTCCACGCACAGGGTTTCCTCTGCAGGACGGGAGGGGAGGGACAGAGGGACAGAGGCAGACGCATTATATAATTCAGTACATATGCAGTGTGTTTCAAGTGCATCTACTAAAGTAAAAACACTCTGAAGAGCAACTTAAAACCTTGTTTTTATTGGCTACCGGTGGTTTAACATCTCATCTTGCTGCAGTGATGTAGAAGTGGATGTTACAGGTGTTACAGGTGCACATTTCTGATCAAACCCAGCAGTGATGCAGAAGTGAAAACATTTCAACAAGTCTAACGTTAAGTTACCCTTTGAACTCAGAAACACGTCACATGCTGCGACAGTGTGTGGTTTGTTACTTATGTCTCTGTCATAAGAATCAGAGCTCAGCTGAGGTAAAACAGTTTATTTTAGCTACTGATAGTGCCAGGATGCCAGAGAACGTGTTGTATGTTTAGAAACTGAGAAACTTGTCAGTCATTTAAGCTTCCTATGACAGTGATTTGAGTTTGTGATTGGCAGCGAAGATGTTTGATGTCGTTCCTTCTAGTTTTGGGGAGTGAGAGTTAGTCAACAAGCAGGAGCCTAAGAGGGATGCAGGCGCAAAGAGCACACAGAGAAGTCGACAGGTTTTGTTACTTAGACGTTGACAGCGGCCTCCAGTTGCCTTCGTAATGCTCAATAATAAAATGCTGAAAATTAAAATAAAATGCAAAAAATGAAACTAAATGCGAAGTCCCCTTACCTTCTGAGGGACACGCAGCAGTGCCAACTCCTATGCATTCAGCGTGAGACACACCTCACATACCTTTTCACGGATTGTTCGTGAATACACCAATCATCATCTGTTTGAACCAGTGTCGTACATAAAGATGGATGACATGATTCCTCCCCTGCAGTTAAGCAAAAACATCTAAACTGCCCCCTGGTGTCTGGCTGCAGTATAGGTCATAAACTCCACACCCCCCATTTTAGGAGATAACACGTGACAAACTAAAAAAAAATAAAAGAATGTGTCAAATAAATTTTTCTCAAACATGTTTTCTGGTATTTTAGGTAATTATTCCCACGCTGATGTTTGTTTGTGTTTATTTTTCTCATAAGTTTGGTTTTAATTGTTTTTTTTAGTTTTATAAAAAAAGGGTTTTTCATGTCATGCTTGACAGCTGAGCTCTGCACGCGATTGTCGTCATAAATACAGAAACACTTCCTAAAGTAGGCTTTAATAAGGTTGTCTGGCATTGACGATGTTATTGGTTTTGATTAATGGTTTAATAATGTGTGTATTGATTACTGACCCTCCAGTCATATACAAGGTTTTGACCTGTTTTAAATTCAGATGAACTGAAGTGCCGAGAATAACGAGGTTGAGGCAGCACTTTTCACAGACCGCCTGTGAACCGATCATCATCTTTATAAACCGAAAGCATGCGATAACAAATCGTGATGCGTCTTCTGGTGGAGCAGCCAATCACAATGATTTTGTGGTCGAGAGCAGGGCTGAAGAGACTGTGGTGTTACTGCAACGTGTGCTCCAGTACGTCTGCACTGCAGTTCAGTATTCAGCGGGTAGGGTTAGTGGCAAGCAACCCCACCGATGTCTGTTTCATGAGCATCTGACAGAATTGATGGACTTCAGTCGATTCAGCTGAAACTGGAGGGAATTTGAAGGCCATTTCACAACAGTTTACTAAATCAACTGGTTGTAAAAGAAAGTGTCTGTGCATATGATTCAGCGTTACTTCCCAGTATTGACAGAGTATCTTCATATGAATTGAATATGAAGTTTGTCCATTTAGTGCCATAAAGGCTTCAGTTCACACAAACAAAAGACACATCAGCGCCACCGGAGCATCATGACATGAATGATGACGTTCACACAATCACACACGAACACCCACACACAGAAGTACACACAAATAAACATGGGGACACAAAGTCCAGTAGCCGCTTCGCAGGGCTCACAGTAAATGCCATAACGATTGATCCCACACTCGAGTCCGGCTCAATCGATACTCTTTGTTTTCTGCTGCTCGGCTCCCCGCTGCTGTGAAAAGGCCTCTGAAGCCGCATTGAGGCCACGCGTCAGGCTTCCGAAAGCAAAACAAACCACTCCTGAGGGTCGAGTTCACTGTCTCTGTGCAGAGCGGGGAACCAGAGCTCTGTAATGGAAACTCCAATTATTTCTACAGCATTTTCTTTATCATACAGAGGCCATGGCGATGTCATACTGCGCAGACAGAAATGACTAGAACGGTGACACATTTTTCTTTCTGTTGGCTCTGTGCTCCGGCACATTGGATTTTAAATTAATCAGTGACGTTGGGGTCGAAGCACTAACTTTAAGCTTTAATAGGAGGTTCTCACATCCACGTTAAGTGCAGGAAGTGCAGCCCCTATTATGCAAAGTCCCCCAATTTAAGGGGACATAAAGTAATTGGATAAGTGTCCATGACATTGTAAATCATTTACAAGCCGTAGACATGTCTCCATCCAAATGTAGCACAAATTTTAACAGAATTTTGAGAAAATTAGAAAAATAATGCAAGTTAATGCACATTTTTATCCACTACTGTTATGGAAATACTGGGAGCCGGTTCATCATTTTCCATTCTGGTGCCACTGAACCCTTGTAGATGAGGATGGACACTTGGAGAGCGCTCTTCGTCTAAGATATGCAAACTTCACGGCCAGTAATATTGCTTGCTTTTCTTGTGACATGTAAACATTTTTCCTTAATACCTCTAAGATGTGTGGCATTTATTCTGCCAAGGCCAAATGCCCCATCTCACAATGTTCAGAAACGCGATTACAACAGCATATAGAAACTCTTTTACACAACCCCCCCCCCCCACAGAGAAAAGTCCTCAGAGGTTTTATTTCTGGTTTTGTTCTCTCAGAGACTGAAGAAGAGATCTGAGCGACAGCAGCAGACCTCAGACCGGCCCTGAGTCTCTTCTGTGGTCGGCGAGGACGGCAGATAAGCTGTGGAGGTGACGAGCTCCTCGACGCCTCAGCAGAAAAATCTGACAGAGCCTGAGACAGCACAAAGCCCAGGTGACACATACAGAGTGGCAGGTAAGTTAACAGTGTGTGTGTGTGTGCGTGTGCGTGTGTGTGATGTGTTTCATGGAGAGGCTTTGGCTACCCTCATGTTGTCTGGAGGTCCCTCTGACTTTCAGTCTGTCTGGAGGTCAGGACTCCCCGTCCAGGTCTGCAGGAGTCACAGATGTGGAGAAATGTTTCTGTTGACAGTTTTTTAGCCTTTATTCACTGCACTGCAGAAATCTTTTGCTTTATTAAGTCACTTCTGTCTATAGTTCATTCTTAGGACCTTATTTTCTTATTGTATCAATGTGCAGGATTCAGTGGCATCTTGCAGTGAGCCTGTAGATTGCAAACACCTCACCCTCCCCTTCCAAGTGAAGGCTGTGCAAAATGTGAAAGGCGCTATAGAAATATAGCGATGCAACATGGAATAGGAAATGTACCCTGTATTCCATTTCTGCCATATTTCACCAAAACAAGTAGAGAAATATATCAGAGCATTAAGAATATTTCTACCTCATCTGTATCTTAAAGGTACAGTGTGTAAAACTTGTGGGATTTACTGGCAGAATATGGCAGAAATTGAATATAATATTCATAAACATGTTTTAGTGTATAATCACCTGAAAATAAGAATAATAGTGTTTTTGTTACCGTAGAGATAGCTGTTTATATCTACAGAGGGAGTGGTTCCTCTTCCAGGGAGGTTGACATGTTGCACCACCATGTTTCTACAGTAACCCAAAATGATCAAACCCTGCTTATGATGAGTGTCGCTGCTGAGGTAGGTTCTCCTGCATGCTCATTCAGAGTGTTCCAATCTGCAGCTTCACTGCTAGACGTCATTAAGTTACACACACTGGTCCTTTCAATCTCCCAAACAATGGACGTGAACAGTTTTCAAATGTAAAAAAACAACCAAACCAAATAATGCAATGCCTCCATATGACTCGTCTGGTGTAATAAGTCTCCTAAAATCCCAACATGCTATGTTGACTTGAAAGACATCATTTACACAATGTTTGTAGCCTGAGTCTTCGCTGTAGATCCTCAGCTTGAAGCCACGTTCATGTGCACGTGCACACTGTCTGAACTAGGTGTTTGCGGTGTGACAGTGTGAACGGCACGCTGGGGCTTTAGGAGAGTTGGATTACACTAGACGAGCAGTACAGAGGCACTTTATGTTTTTATTTTTAGGAGGAGGGGATTGAGAGGACAGGTCAACCTCAACATTTAGAACACATGGATTAAAACATGAGAGTAGCAGGGGACTTTTATTTTGATGAACCGCTTACCTGGGAGCCTCAGTGCATTAACCTCATTATATTTCCCATCGTCACTGCCCAAATTTAGTGTTTTTCCTAACATAAATTAAGACATTCCCACTATAAATTGATGCATAAAAGTCACCGGAATGCAGAAAATTAAGTGTCTGTCCTCTGCAACATTGAAATGAAACCTTCACCCTTGCTTGATACGACAGCAGCTGAAAATTATTTCAGTTTTGGTCACTCGTCCGCCCTCCAGACCGCCAGACTGCAGCTTCACTGCAGCCAACATTATTTTAATTCCGCCTCCTGTGACCCAGAGCATCCAGTGACCCTGTCCGGTTGCTAAAAGTTAATTCACACCTTCCAGCCAATCAGAATTTATCATTTTTCAGTGACCTTGGTATAAGAAATGTTAAAAAAAAAAAAAAAAACAGACAGACCAAAGCTAATTTAAAGTACTTTGACAGAGTTCTAACCTCACTATCTTCAGCATCAGGTGGTAAGAAGCTTTTCTGTCCTCTTTTTACCATGTTGAATTAACTCATGAATAAAAGAGAGATTGAAATAACCTCATGTAACCTTACATAACCTTATAAAGTGTAGGCCACTTCAATATTGAAGGACAGAATTAATGAATGAAATGATGAATGAGTCGGTGGAAAGAAATTAATCAATGAAAGAAGAAAGGAACGTGAGTGAATGGTCCTAACAAAGTGTTTAGAATTAAGTTTTGTGTCAGAAAATGTCACAAAATACAATTAATCACTTTTATTTGAGTAAACAATTATTAAAATATCGTTATGTGTTGCTGTCACACTTGGTCAAATGCACCGTTCTTGCAGTGTGAACTAATACACAACTGGGTTTTCTAGTATTTAATTATGAATGGAAAATCCCACACAGCCCACCTCAGCAGCAGCATCCATCCCATCTCATTTACCTCTCCTCACCTGGTTTCCTGCCAGTTATCCCAGCATCCTCTCTGCAGAGCTGATTAGAGGCCCCTTCCTGTAACAGAGGACAAGACAAGGACGATGCTCTCTCCGTCTGCCAGGAAAGCTCTTAGATTTAGTCGGGCTGGACGAGGCAGAGGCTGCAGCTCGATGAAGACGGATGGTCTAATCCTGCGGGGAGAAGATGGGTTAAAATGGCGGCCGGGGGCAATCGGTCACACAGGACTTCGTTTAATGAGATAATCACAAACCGCTGTAGTTTCTAGCTGTGATATGCAAGTCAGCATTTTTTAGGTTTATTTTATTTTTTGCTCATGTCAGACATATGTCTGTGACCTCTGGTGCGTCTCCTCCTTTAATTTTTGGTTTATTTGGCCTCATGAGAGTGTGATTCAGATTCAATTTGTGCCAAATAATGGCAAAATGCCACTTAGAAAATGATGTCTTGGTTTTTTTGTCCCCCAAGTTAACAGCTGTGCAGTTTATCAGGAGTGAGAATATAATCTAAACTGACCTCTGGAAATTATAGCACAGTGAAGAACTGAGGAAAAATGATGGTTGTTTACGTCTGACAGCTGCAGCAGTTTCTCAAGCTGCTCTGAAAATCTGGACTGATGCTCATTTTCCACACATTAATTGGTTTGAACACCAGAGAGGAAAAATAATGGCAAAGCATCAGAAACCATCAAAATTAAAACACGACACACAACTCTAGTACACCACATGGTAACACTTCACTGTCTGTTAAATAAAAATGTGGCTGATCATTAAGTAAGAATGAATCGTTTGTTATTAATTCCTGAATAACTGTGATTCCAGGTATACATTAGATAATGATGAGTTTCAAGAGAACAGACCCAGAGACATTATATAAATCAGGGTGCAACTAACAATTATTTTTACAGTCAATTGATCGGTCATTTGTTTTCTCAATTAATCGATTGATTAATCGAATAGTTGTTTGTTTTAAAATGTCAGAAAATGGTGAAAAAAATCAATCAGTGTTTCCCAGCAGCTTTTAATGTCTTGTTTTTCAATCAGAGAGCAGTAAAGAATTTTCACTCAAACCAATGAATCAGTTATAAAAATAGTTGGCGATTAATTTCATCATTCACAACTCTCCTGTATTTCTCCCGATTTCTGACAAATATTTCACAACATTTCTTCCTTTTTATTATCACGACGTGTTTCTGACCAACACTACACAGTGTGTATAAGCCCTAAAAGTTTCCACCCAGACGACAAAGCAGCTCCACCAAACCAGACTTCCTAAGAAGAATTCCCATTTCAGGGGATTTTGAAATCTGCTGCATCAATTTTCTTTGATAGGTAGGGGCAAAAAAAAAAAAAACAGAAAAAAGGAAAGTGATGAATATTAGTTTTAATTTATGCAAGTTCCTGCTAAAGGAATGAATTGTTCTGCATTGAGAATTAAAAGTAAAATGAATGGTGCAGTGCACTTATTATTTTGTTAGTTTCATTTTATCGGTCTCAAGGTTGGCAAGTATAGTTATAGATCACCATAGACAGTAAGAATATACTGTAAAATAATGTTGTCGTCTGACTCCAAATGTGATCTTTGATTATTTTGTTACACAGACTGTTTATAAAACCCATGAATGACCTTCCATGTTGACAGTGTGTCGATGGTATGTCTCCAGGTGTCTCAGCGTGTTTTCACTAGAGGGCGCCACACAGCAGTGAAAGAGTGACTCCATTTCTTCTCTTTTATTTGCAGACACAGTTCAAATGTCTGTGGTTCAGGAACGATCTTTTTTCCTTCCCTGTCTCCTCCTGACTGTGCGATGATCTCTTCCTACACGTCTGTCCCTGAACCTCCTCGTCCTCTCTTCTTCTCTCTTTATCCTCCAGGTTGTGAGATCTCTGCTTCTTTTTTGTATGTGCTTCAGTTTGTCTGATATCCACATACTGAAGATGACGTTTGAACAGTCAACACGCTCGTCTGTTGGTGCAGACAGAATATTTATAATCATGTCTGCGTTGGATTACTGCATCCACCCTCATGTTCTTGATGCTATGTTCACACTGGAATCTTCACTTCATATTTTCCTGTTAAATGTGACTCAGATGAGACTTTTTCTGTTCCCTGTGGTCAATAAAGAGCTGTTCTGTTAGCGGTGTGGCTCGAGGGATCACATTAAGTTTTTAATTTGTCCAGTAATGTGCTGCTGTACTTTTCCCAATGATTAACTGCAAAACAAATGACTTTCCCATCAACCTCAGTTGCATTTTCTGGCTAGTGCTAATTAGCGTGCTAACACTAAATCAGGGATTGCACTCTGCACTTTTGGTGGTGGTTTTTGAGACTGAGGGTGTGTCAGAGTCTCTCGCTTGATCCAAAATGATCCAGTGTGGCTCACAAGAGTGTCTGTACACTTGGGATAATGATACAGTTAATGGTTTTGTCATGTTAATGGCAATAATGAAAAAAAAATTCCAACAATAATTTGGCAGCCCCCCTGCAGTAACTGCGAGGGCTCCCCACGCTCTAAACTAACGTGAACATGGTGATCATTATATATCTTAAAAATCAGCTTGTTAACTTTGTCATTGCATGTTTATATGATTCAAATGACAGCTGACAGCAGCGGATACTTCTGTATCTCTTGCCAGACAACATTGGCTGGTGTAGCTTCACTTCATTTTTCGACAGTCTGTACACCATGCCAAGCTGTTTGGTTACTTTGTCTTCATGAATCATTTCTGCAGATAGTAAAATCATGACACAGTCACAAGTTAGTGTGGAGACCCTGAAACACTTATAAAATTAAGCACCCTGATGCGTTTTTGTTTATGGATTTTTTTTTAGAAAGACATAATCAGTGAAAAAAAAAAGTTTAAAGAAAAAACACAACTTTATGAGGTGTTTCATTGGGCCCTGAGTAACTTGGGGCCTGAGGCAATTGTTGACCTTTGCCTAATGTGAAGTTCCCCTCTGGCTTCAGCTCAAAGCACAGCTGAGTCTAAGTAAAGCTTCACTGAGCTGCTAGCGTGGCTTTTGTTTATATCCTGATTAAGTTTTTGTTTCTGATGGTGATGATGTTTTCAGTCTGTTCAGTCGTGGTGGCTGTTGCTTCTCAAACTAACTGTGCATTTCTTCATTTAAGCATGACGCACATCTCTTGTGCACCTAAGGGCTTTTTTTTAAGATTGCCTGTTATTCCAGAACCCCAGTAGTCCAAAAATTGGCTCATTGGGCCGAAAGCCTATTTGTCCAAAAGCCCATTATCCCAAAAACAAATGCTCTTTGCACCAAGGCCAGTTACATAAACAAACTCAGATTTATCTGTGACAGTAAAATCCCTTGAAATGTAATTAGGTGTAAAGCCAAAAAGATGTTAAGAGCAAAACTCCACTGGTTCAGCACCATATACAGAACCAGCACTCACCGGTTTAACAACTGCAGGGTGTGCATGTATTTTCGGAGCAATGTTCCTTTGTTTTTAGGATAAGAGGCTGTCAGACAAATGGACTTTTTGTTTCAGCGGGACCTTTATTCAGTCTTGTAGGGGTTTTGGAATTATGGGCTGTCAGAAGTATGTCATGGGACCCTTTTCCCCCAAGATAGATATATAGCAAGGGCTTAATAATTAGAATTGCTAAGTTTATTTATAAATCACAGATGATTAGTTTAAATTCACATGCATATCTTATCACACCTTAGGATAAGGATCCGGTTATGGAGATGTGAGATGCTAAACAGATTGTGTGTTTCTCGTCCTGGTGACTCGGCAGGTTTTATCGCCCACTCCCGTCTTCTGGACTCAGATCTGCTTCTCGACCTTTATGGCGCATCTATATTTTCCTTTCTCCCACATCTCCCACACCGCTGTCACATCCAGCCTTTAACGCAGGGAAACGCTATAAATGTCATCATCTTAAAATGAAATTATAAAAGGTCATCTCCATAAACAGTTTGAGCCTCCTGGGGCGACTCGGATAAAATCATTTCATGGAAAGCGATGAAGAAAAAACAACATTATATGAAACCAGTGAAGGTGATTGCCCATTTTTTTTTTGCAGTTTTCTTCTTCATTTTTTTCAGATACATCCTGCCTGCCTCTGTCCTATCTGTGACCTACAACCAGTTCTGATCTTCTGTTGTCCAAGTCCTGCCTGCTGATTTCTGATGTGTTTGGTCTGACGCCTGTACACTGCCCTGTTGTTTTGTTTACCCCTTGGTAAAATGGCTTTTACTTACCAGTTGGCTCTTAGTTTGTGAATTTAGCGTCTCATTTGTGCTGCCAGGAAACTAACCTTCAACACAAATGCCTCCATGACACAGAAACCAGTTTAATATGGGTGTAATGTAGCCATTATGAGATTTTTTTTTTTTTTTACATAATTTTTATTCATTAGTGTCCTGCACATACTGTCTTATAATTCTGTCTCGTAAGACACCAGACAGTAACAAAAAACAAGATGGTCACATGGAGAATCATAATATACAATTCCAAAAATTCCAAAACATTAAATATACATAAAACAATTGTCCTATTATTAGCAGTATAGCATACTGTCTGAACAGCCTGGTGTTTCCTGATCATCTTGACAAAACAAAGTCTTGTTAGTCATTAAAAAGCCTCAACATGTGACCATCACACAACCAAAATAAATCAGGGTTCTTTTGCTGATTTTTTCTTTTTTCATGTAGTGAATAACAAGTCAGACTTGGTCAATATTACACATTTGTAAATTTGCAGAGATAAAGAATTCTCACTGCCATATTGAATTCCAGTAGTCAGTAAACAGTTTTGAAATAATTCAGAGATGACAGATCTAAGCAGTAAAATGTCATGTGATCATTTTCCAGCAGCCGTACCATCGTCTTCTGACCTTTAGTGGTTGTATATAGTGTTACTAAACCAAGACACTCGGCTCTCAAGGTTTTGGAGAAGGTGGGGAGGTCTAAAAAATGGCTGATATTAGGGTTTTTCTAATACCAGTATTTGAAGTGCCTCTGATAGAACCTAAAATAATGCTGGATCAGGTATCAGTGAATACACGAGTCTGCACACAGCATCATCTCCAGCAGCATCTCTTACAGCGAACTTTTTGACCTGAGCCTGGCTGTACAACAGTGATCGCAGTCATGTCACATGTAAAATACAAGTAATATATTTTAAATGCACTGGTGTCATATTGGTACTCAGTATCAGCTGATATGTAAACGTATCAGGAAGGAAAAATGGTGTCGGAACATCAGAGAATATATATGATAAAGAATAAAACCGCTATAATTATATGTCCCACTGTTGCCACTATAGAAGCTGATATACTGCGCGTGTGTGTAACGTTTCCTCCAAGCGGACTCAGAGTGTTGTATAAACAGATCTAGTAGGCGTCTGTGGCGTCTGCAGCTGTCTGTGTACGTGTCTGTTTGGAAGTATAATACAAGCTTAAGAGTGAGGTTCTCTTATGGTCATAAATAGAATATTTGTGCAAAAAATGGTATAATGTTTTGGCCTATTGACTGGCCAATTTGTTCATATGCGCATATGAATGTGCCTTACCAAAATAAAAGCATAAAGATGACATTCATCCACTGGGGAAATAAGGTGTGTCACTGTTGTTCACCTCTGGCTGATCTGTGCGGACATGTTGGGATTTTAGTGACCTTTACTGCTCCAGCAATACTGACAGGGAAGACATTCTTAGAGATACGTCGATTATCATTTTTGATTTTTTTTTTAAAGTTTGACCTGCCAGTTTTAAATTTATCTGATTCTGATTTTCCTTCTTTCCAGGAACAGTAACTGACAGTCTACACAAACATTTTTGTGACTTTCTTTGATGGAAAATTAAATTGTATGTTAAACATTGGCTATTAAATAACTTTCAGATTTTCTCCTAAAGTGCTCCTGCCAGGCTGAGGTCTTTTTTTATTTTTTCAACCTTTTTCTCCTCCCTTCTCTCCTCCTGTCTCCTCTCACATTTGCTTGCCCTGATGTGAACCATCATGCAGACATTTAAATATGAATTTCAGGTAATTTTACAAACAGATCAATTTCTGGGAAAAGTACAGCAACACAGTGTTAAAGAATAGTATTAAATTAAATTACACTTGCTTGGGTGGAGGGTTTTTTCGCTCAACTGTTGTGGAAATCAAAAGAAAGAACAAGCAGAACCAAAGAACAGCAGCAAATAAAGAGAGTAAGAAATAACAGCCTCAGATAATGGAAGGAAAAGTCACTAGGAGCTGGGGTAATTTTAAAACCAGAAACCAACACGTTTGTACAGTCTGAGAAGCAGAAAGACAAATATCAGACAGGAGAGAATGAGACTTGAATAACTAACCAGCTGTCTAACCACTGGGGTTGTCATAGCAACCAGGTTCCCTTTTACTTGATAAAGCATGCTTGTGCTGGATCATGGGAATTATCAGTGCAGCTGGAATGCAGCCTTGACCAATGACAATGCATTTCTCAAGCTCGGCCTTATATAAACTGCAGGTATGTACACCGTTACACCATAACATGCATGTCCACACAAAAGGACCACGTTTATCTTATCGTAGTGTTTTTTTTTTTAACTCTTTTTGTGAGGTTTCATTCATTCAGACTAACCTTCAGTCACATTCTGTTTTCCAAACGTTCTCGCCCCTGACGGCGTTGAACTTTGACCCCCGCCTGGCAGTGGTCTGGCTCAGCGTGTTGTCCCACCAAATGTCACACCCTTTGACATATTCGTAGTATATGAAGAGAGCTGTGGCTCGGTGCATGAGAAGGTTGGATGTCATATTTATAGGCTGACCTTTACTTCACCCTGCATTGACTCCCTTAAAGAACTGTATGTTCATGTGCTCTAAACATCATGAGTGCTCCAGACTCGTGTTGCTTTGACAGACGTTACTCTTTGACTCAAGTCTCAGTTAAAGGATAAGTCTGTCAATATTCTATGTTTTTTTCAGAATCAACACTCAATTAATCTCCTTTTATGTGTAACAAAGCCTGATATATCTTCTACCACTCTGTTACACTGGGTGACATGTTTGTTCATCACCAACAACACACACACTCTGTGTTTTCCAATACCCATACTACCATACTATTTAGCATGCCAAAAAAAGATTTAGTATGTCCGAATACATAGTGTGTCAACTGCAGCATGCCAAAAATATCAAGATGTCCTTCTACATTTGGTCGCATTTTGCAATATGCAGGCCAGCATCCTTTTCTGGTTGTTCTGACCAGCAATTCTCTGCACGGCAGAAAACACGTCTCGTCAGCTGAGCTGCCCTGACAGCACAGAAAGACGACAGCTATAGACTGTGACAGACGCATGAATGAGAGGGATGGTGCAATGATATGATGAAGTACTGTGTCTTAATTGTGTGCATACTGCATGCAGCAGTTGTGAAGGCAGCTGGAGTACTAAAAGTAAAAAGAAAATAAAAAAAGCATGTGATTTAGAATGGAGCTACTGCAGTTTGTTATTACTCAGTCCCACATACACTGTCCTGCAAATATTCACCGGAGCACCAGATGTGGATTAATCCACTGCTGAAAATAGTTCCTAACAAATGCACTATGTCCTGTTTGGTTGATAAAAACTACATAGATAAACTGTTTTAGGAAAATGACTGCACCTTTTCTTCTTTTTACAAATGAAACTATATGTTTGTGAGTTAGTGGGAACCAGTGGGCTTGGAGCTGAAAGCCACAGACAGAGAAGAGAAGTCGGAAAGTTTTACAGAGTTTAAACAGCACAGGGGATTTTTCTGCTAGCATTTGCATCGCCAGGTGGAATACTGAGGTGATGTAAACCAGCCAGCAGGTTGATGTAGCAGCATCACTTCTGCAGGATGTACATCATTTCACTGTCAGTCACTTTATCTGTGATTTATTCATTTTTTTAAAGCAACTGTTATGAGCAGCTGTTTACATGGCTACCTTTTTTGTTTTTTAATGGCGGTTGCCGGTGCTTCATGCTATTGGCACCGTAGATTTAAGCCACAGTCTTCCAAAAACTTCTTTTGGTTGCTCCGGTCTGAAATATCTATTGATTATTGCTTTTGGTCTTTTCATGAGAGTTGTTTACAGTGTGAGAAAAACACCAACTTTGTTCAAAGTCACAAAAATGAAAACTCCAGACTTAAAATCAAAGTCTCAAGTTTTGACCAAAAATGAAAGTAAAAAATAAATGATGCCGCTAACAGAGTTTTCATAGCATTGCAGCTTCACAATCTGAGTAGTAGACCTACTGGAAGAACTTCATCTCAACTATAGAAAAGCCACTTAGACCGGAGATATACTTGATTTTTAACCATGTGTTGGTGTTTGTGTAGATGGAGTGTTAATTTCATATGATGTGCACAGCCATCGCTCCAAACAGACGTGGGATATGTGAGGCATGTTGTGTCATTTTAGTTTTAAGAGACTTGACCAGCAGTTTGCTCCTGTAAAAGGTGCTGTGAGTTCACATATTACATAATGGACTTTGGTTGTGTTGTGGTTTATGCTGGCAAAGGGACGGCGTATCAAACCCTTCCTGTCTCTTTGTGGTCACTTTATCTAGTAACAAAAATTAAAAATAGCCTCGGCTCTATGACTAAATGTTATGTGTCATAGTGACAAGATATTTTAAAAAGTCTTCGGTTTGTTTTGGCTCACTGAGGCCGGTCGTGTTGCCTAATAAACCGCCCTGCCCACACCATCAATAATAGAGTGGACAGATGTTGCTCCATTGTGTTTGAACAGTGCGTCGACAGAATATAATGGATGTGAGTTATGATCTGTGGAGATCTGCCCTGCAGACTGATGATCCAAGAATAGATACAGGAGATTTCATCTCATAGACAGAGCGCTCAATCAACACAAACATTATGACATTTGCCTTTGTCTTTATTTGGTTGTTTTTTAAATAAAACAAATCAAGTAGTTGTTCATGAATTAATTTTGTAGATGATGATTTTATAGACTACAAATTAAGCATAGATTTGGTGATTTATGAGACAAATGACAACTCAAAAATCAACTAACATCTTTTGGCTTTAAAGCAATATTATGTAAGAATTGGTATTTTTTTTATTTGGTGCTCTGACATTTTCTTAGTACATTTCATCTTTTCACCACTGTCGTAAATATGAACATCTGTGCACGTGCTTTTGTTGTGCGTACATTACTTAGATCACTGGATGAAAGATCCAAACTAGCAAGTTGAAAACTTTGCTAACAGCCAAACATAAAGCAACCACAGCAACAAAAGGCACAGCAAGCCAGCTGATATTCTTCCAACATTGCGGTTTCAAATTAAGGAAAGCAGCTGTGCACACGGCTCTTGAATCAGGGTGTGGGTTGCCAGGTTGTGGTGACAAATGGCTTGAAAATGTATTTGTATTTGTAGATTGTGTTTCATCAGACCATCTGGCAACTTTGGTGACGTCAGACAGACACACAAAACGTATAGATCAGTGTATGATGATTATACATAATAAAGTTTGAGGGCCATCTCCCAACCTGGGAAGAAACAAAGAATTCAATTCAGTTATGTCTGTATAGCACCAAATCATATCCGTTATCTCAGGCCACTTTTCATATAAACCCAATAGTTTCCACCAACAGCAAGCACTGAGGTGACTGAGGAAAAACTTCCATTTAAGAGGCAGAAACCTTGAGTGTTTCCTGTTTCGTTAACTCTGTTAGATGTAATCCATTACTTCTTGAGCTGGGACATCGTCGTTGGTGCGTGACATAGTGCCGTAATGCACTATGCACTGAGATTGTACTCAGCACCCCAAGTTACATAGTGCAAGAACAGGTGGTCGGGGTGCAGACTGGTGATGAAAGAGACACCATTCTCCTCATTACAGGTCAGTGTGGCATCAAGATGGAGCTGTTATTTTAATGCAAGATAGTTACATAAAGTTGCTTTAAGTTCACCAAATCGATGCTGTCTGGGTTACTTTGCCTGTTGAAAGTTGGGAGAGCAAGCTTGTAAAAGATAAGGTTTCTACGCTGGAAAATAAATCCACTGATTGTGATTCAGTACAGCTCACTAGAAATAAGCGCAGTACCAGGAGACACACACAGCAGGCCTCCAGTTGTCACAGAGAAACCAGTTCTCCAGCATTTCCATTCAAAACAGCTTAATATCACTTTCAGCTGAATCTCTGATATCGTCTTTTCCATCATGAACACATTTATTGATTTGTTTATGAAGGAAATGCAGTGGGAACTGAGAATTTAAAGGTAGAAATCTCTGCTTTTGTTGAAGTAATTGTTTAATCATTAGTACTGATCAGTAACTTATTGGATGTAACATATTGCACAGATTATTCATTTGCCATGGGGCTATAAAATCCCACCTTTATTGTAAATGATACAGTTGTTCTTAAAGGGACAGTTCACCCCAAAATCAAAATGTTATATTTTTCCTCTGGCGTCTATTGTTGTTTATCCATCTAGATTAGTTTTAAAAAAATATGATCACAGATTTTTCTGGAAGTAGTTTCATGTCGGAACTTTCTTTCTTGTAGAAAAGAAAGTAGTTCCAGCAGATTGTGCTGCAGAAACTCTGGAGAGAAGGCAGACATCTCCACAGCTGATATCTCCAAAACTCTGCAACTCATACCAAACAGTCAAGGTTGATAAATTGCTCTATAGGCCAGATGGAAAGCTGCAGAACTAGTCTTCTAAAAATATGAAATGTATCTGTATCATGACATTACAGTGAGGTAAAACTGAAGCTTCTTAAAGCCTGAGTGAACCTGCCATGACATTTCCTCTCCACCTCCTCTCTGTGCGTGCTGCGGTTCATGTAACAGCAACACATGACCAACAGTGTTACAGTGAACATGACACTGGACAGGAGGGCAGTAAAGAGGGGCGGGCTGGAGAGGTCTGGTTTTGGACTGACAAGAACCAGTTAAAAGATCAACTACGCCGAAAGCATCTGACTTTAGTCACACTCGCTTGAAGTTTTCCTCTTTTAACTCTGTGTTTGTGTGTGTGAAATAATTAATGTGCAAAGTGGCGTTTGTGTTGTCAATAACTTTTATTTCTTAATCAATGGCACTAAAACAAATTTAGTGCTTGTTGCAGCTTAATGGAGAGTTTGTGAGAACAATGCAGCTTCACTGATGGCTGTGTATTGTGTGAATTTAATAAAATGATGATAATAAGATAAAAGAAATTAAACTGATAGGTTGGGGTTTTTTGATGTGGGGTTGAATGAGGTACTTATCCATCAACTTCACTTTTTCTGGTCGAGTCTCCTTCTGTGTTGGCTTGTTATGTCTTTTATGTAATTTTCATCTTGTTACGTACTGTCTTTTATCTTGTTTTTGTCTTATGTCAATTTCATCTTGTTACATCACATTGTCATTACATTGTCTTCTCGTCGTTTTTGTCTTGTTATGTCATATTCATCTTGTTGCATCATGCCATGTAGTTTTCATCTTTTTACATTGTTTTCGTCTTGCATTAAAACCAAAATAATGACCCTGTTCTGAAGATGTAAGGAGTAGAAAGTACAGATATTGTGTTTAATTGTGGAGAGTAAAAATGAAAAGTCAGAAAAAGACATGCTCTAGTAAAGTACAGTTATCTGTACTAAAAATCTACTTAAGTACAGTCAGGAAGTATTTGCACTTAGTTACTTTTCATCATCAATAGATGGATAGGTAGCCAATCGTAGATAGTGCAAGTGAATAAACCGTAACCTATTTTAAAAAGATGTTATGATGTACACGCTCCTGAGTGGATCAAACTCTCACAGTGGCGATGACTGCATCACGATCAGAATTGTCAAGGTAACTGCAACAATAAACCATAATAACAACTTAGCATATACTGTGAGTATGAATAGTAATAATTTGGGTTTGACAACCACTAGCTATCAAAAGTGAATACTGGTGTGAAGTGTTGACATTTTTGTGTGGAAAAAAAATGCACAGATAAAGACAAGATGTCTGCCTATTTCCACACTGGATAAATGAACTGGATCTGTGACAGTGAGATGATGTAACTTCTGATAAATAACAGCCATCATATCTACGTGACAATAACAGGGTAATGGTAAACAATAGTTTAGAGAAGTAGAGAAGTCTGTGATAGAAAGCAATGTCTATCTGAAGTTAGCCACCATAAACTGAAGAGGCTGAAGCTGCTAAACTCCTGTATCAGCTGTATCAAATTGATCAAGGATGTGTTTTATTGCTTATGAATTAAACTTTTAATTTGAAAGTTGTGTACTTTTGTTTTTAAGAGGTTTTACTTTAATTTCCATATTAATTCTGAAAATCAAGAAATAGTTTCTCAGAACCACATCTTTTATCCCCCTGCCTAGGAACTACTTTGCCTGGCGGAGGGTTTATATTTTATTGAAAATATGCAATTAAAAATCACACCCTGTCGAATTAAAAGAAAGCAGTCCCTCAGCCTGACTTCAGGTCTGTTATATCTCCTCTCATCTGGTCTGTAAACCTCTTGACTCGTGGTGGTTTAAATAAACTCTTTGACGGACAGCTTCACGCGACCTTGACATTCTGGAGGGGGCGTGGCCAGCGGCGCCCGGCGGCGCGCGGTGAGGATAAATTGCGGTGGGACCTGAGCTCGTCCCCGCTCTCACTTCTCCCGCAGAGGACAGGCAGACTGAGGTGCACTCACAAACGGTACAGTCCAACTTCTTCTCCTTCATAGTTTGACTGAAGTTGTTATTACAGTTGTTATTTGTCCTCTGTGTTTTTTGTTGCAGCTTCATACCTTTGCATGATGTGTGTTGTGCTCTTTTTGGATAAAACATGTATTAAATGTGTCTCAATTTTTTCCTCTTCCAGTGAGGACTAGACCATAAAAGACAAAATGGTGAAGATTGGAATCAACGGGTGAGTTGATGGCTTTTAATTAGATTTTTAATTAGATTTTTTGTGAGTTAGAAAAGTTTTCATCTCAAACAAAGGGCAGTAGCTTTTGTGTGGCACTGGAAAATTTTCAACAGGATGTCAAAAAAAGCAGGTGAAAAAGTGGCATTTATTAATAGAAATATAAATGAAACAGGGGCAAAACACAAACTTAAGACTTGAAGTTCTCCGGCACTGAGGGCATCGATCAGTTCGTGGATAACTTTTCAGGCTCACAGATTTTTCTTGCTTTAATCTCTGCAAACTTTGAGAAACAGAATCAACTTGTAATAGAAGAAACGATCCTTCCTTTACAGCAGGTGAAAAAAGCCCCACTCAGTCAGTTGCATCTAAAATCCTCAGCTTCATCCTCTTCTTCCATGACATGTTGGCATTTCAGGCCCTCTGCAGCTCATCAAGTGTGCATTAGAGGTGTCTGATGAGGGCCGAAAGGCTCCAGAGCTTCTCTGCTTTACTGGACATTTTTTTTTATTCTGGGCTTTCAGCTGCTTGCTTCCATCCAGATCGACATGACTTGAGGGCAGGAGTAGAAAAGCCTTAATTTCCGAAATCACTAATATTATAAGCATCCAGTGGTTGCGAGTGTAAAAGGTCTTGAAGGCGCAGGACCCGGACAATGTTCCTGTGACCCTCAAATGATTATCTGACAGTGGATTTTAATTATTTCACCTCAAGACAAGAGAATAATCGAGTCAGTTTGAGGAGAGGAAATTGGAAATGTGGATGTGATTCAGTGACGAGAGATGGGATGACTTTTCTCTGAAGTAGATGGAAGTCATAAATTCTGTGCTTTGGGGATGTGATCGAGAACCAAGAAAGAAGTAAAAACTTCAGAATTTCCTGTGTGACTGTGAAAGTTATAAGGTTTTTTACTTTATTGAAAGACCAAGAAACATTACAATAGATGATGTGTTGATTAATTAAATAGTTGACATCGTTGGGAGTGTTTCTTTGACAAAACAAACAACTTGTGATGGGCCATTTTTAGTATTTTGTCGTATTTTGTGAGCCTGGCATGGACGGATTAATTTTGAAATGTGTAACTGCCAAAGCGATCACCAATCAGAGCAAAGTAACATGCTGTAAATGTAAAGTAGAGGCTGCCTGGTTAAGGTTCCCACACGTGACTAGTGGTAAAACTGCTCTGTGTTGACTGTGAGAGCTTTCTGCACCCAGCTAGTCAGAGGCATGGCGTACCGCTCAATATTGTCAGAGAGCCTTGCACTCAAAGTTTAATTTTTTAAAAATATGGCTGCACAGTTAATTGCAGTATTATCGAAACTGCAATATGCCAAGTGCAATATCCAAATCGCTGAACCAAATCAACATGTGTGAGGAAACAGCATCATAATGAGCTACTGCTGTGCTGCAGAGGTGTCCTGTCCTACAAATGTTGTCCTCCAAATGAAAGAGAACATGCTTGTTTGGTACAGAGCCCAACAAATGTCACATCATTACGATTTTAATGTTTTTTTGTCAGTAAAAAAGAAAATAGTAATGCAAAAATGTTTGTTCCCACTAATCATGCTGCATCTCTTCTTTACCATGTCGTGCAGCCCTAATTTCAACTTTGACCTTGGCTGCAGCTGACCTTTCAAAGTGCAGCCAATGAGATAACAGCTGAGAGTGTGGAGCGGTGATGGAAGAAATGTTTTTCAGAGTTCCCTGCACTCTGTGCCCTTTATTAAAAACATAGCATGATCTCAGCAGTAAAAGCAGCACATAAATTTAGCATAGCTGTTAGCCAGGAGCAAAATTTCTGATCATGTAAAAGCAGCTTTACCACCTTTATAATATTACAGATAAATGGTACTTTAAAATGTTTCTCAAAACATTTGAGGCAGGAAATAGTCAAAGTAGTGACAAGATCTTGATCCACATTTGATCAGCGCTGCTTAGTTTAAAAGTTTGTTTTGTTTCGTTAGCCTGGACAGACCGGGACTTGATGTGGTTGGATAGATCTACAACCAGTCAGAGAAGCGAAGCATGCGACATGTGACCTTTAAAATCTGGACTGATGACGCTCCTCTGTCAATCATTGTATAGAACTCAGCCCATATAAATATGAAATGATATTAAATGTTATATTTGGGGGGTACTGTAGCTCTGTGGGGAATAAAATGTCACTATATACTGAAATATGAATATTCCGACAATCTTGTCCACAATCCGTCCTTATGATGAAGGTGTCTTGGTTTAAAAAAATCTACAGCTGGAATAATAACAGTACTACCTTTTTATTTACGCAACCCTTTTACTCAAAGACACTTTATGTGACAAAGTGAGCCGCAGCCCATCCTGAGAATCTTATTCTGTTTGAGAGACTTTCTCTGTCCACATGATGTTGAAGTGACAGGAAAGGACTCTGGACAGGACCCGTCTATTCTCTGGTTATTTATAGTCCGGCGGTGTTGTGGTGTCACGGTCGGCCTCCCCTCTTCTTCCACACCCTTCAGACCCCTCCAATCCCTCTCTCCTTCTGTATCGCTGCTCCCTTCAGCTGTCACATTCCTTTTATTCTCCCCTCGTCTATTTTTAACCCTCTAACCTTTCCGCTGAAGGTCAGAGATCATCCGGCCGGCGGTTCGCAGACGCTGCTCAGACTCGGGAGATCACCGGTGAAACATTTCCTCCTCCTCTGTGAAGCAGCTGCTGTCGAGCTGCAGGGAGATTTAGCTCCTTGATTCTGGACTTGTACCAACACCAACACTGAGCCTCAGAAACAGAAGATGGGCTCTGGTCCAGTTTGGCCTTCTGGCTGCTTGATGGCCTCCCAAAACTAACCGAGGAAAACGGCAATGTCCACTGACACTTTGCCTTATGTCCAGAAATTTAGACAAAGAGATTTTGTAATTGATAAACTCAGATGTACAACAAGAATAACCTAAACTGGACCACATTCTGTGTGTAGTTTGGATGTCCTCCCAGAGTTTTCCTCCGCCGCAAAGACGTGCATGTTTGGTACGATCATCCTGGTGGCTGCTGCTCTCGATGTCTGGCGCTGCACCACAGCTGTCCAGACTGCTCCTTAATAGTTAGACAGGTTCAAATACAGACAAAAAGTTTCCCCACAGGTATTAATTAAAATGAAAAGCCCTGCAGCTGTAAACAACCTCATTTTGACACAGATCAGTAATTTGACAGGTCTTCTTTTTGACTCTCCTAAAAATGCTGCTGGAAAGAAACTAGAGATCACCGACCGGTCTTGATTAAGCTTGGTCCTGAACGCTAATTTGACCTTTGTTAAGACCAGTCTTTAGAATAGACTTTATCAGTTGCACAAATGCAAAAATTAATAGAGCTGCACAGCCAGCACAAGAAAATGCAGACTGCCAAGCAGTCTAAGCAGCCTTTGTTCAGAAAATGATGTACAGAAAATGTCCTCCTGACAAGGAGTAAGATTTACCCCGGTCTTAACGAGAAGAAGGTTTAAGCCTAGATGGGGCAACCAGTGTAACTATACGACCAACTTACCTTAAGAGCAGGCATAAGCCCCGTCCTAAACTCAACACCTCCTTGTTATCATTTCAGTTTTAAGATAAGAAAAAAAAAGAATCAAAAGTTCTCAAATATTTTTTTAATTGGAAACTATTATTTTTTTAAATACAAATTTGAACAAGTATTAATGCCAACTTATGGCGAATCAAAGTTTTTGATACTCTATGCAAACATCTTTCACCCCGACCCGAAAGTGCGGCGGTTCAAGAACCAGCCCTCGTCTGAGCTAGTTTAATGGTTTTGTTAATTGCCTAATTAAAACATTTGTTTTAATTAGGCAGTTAATTGTTTCCTTTGTACACGACAGCCTCAGTTTGATCTAATTCTTCAGAGAAAATTAATTATCTTGTTTGCATAAACAGAGCTCATATGAATATGTGTTAATAGTGGTAATAAAGGTTTAGCTCAGCAGTGTTACTGTGGATGAAAACCGTTGAAGATTCATTACACTCAATCGACCTTCCACCATCATGACAACCTTGTTACCAACACTGCTGTTGAGACTTCCTGGTGAACCTCGACCCCTGACCTTTCTGTAGATGGACGGGGGGTCTTTTATTTTGGCACACAGCGTGTGATTGTAGCTGTCACATGGCTAAGTTTCAAACTACAGTAAGTATGTAATGTGATCTTTGAGTGCTGGACACATGCGATGTTGCGTAACAGGACAGCCGGTGTTGACCATCAGATTCATAAATGGTATAGTTACAGTAACATGATGGCAGTGTGAAAGTCTTTATCCTCCTGCTGAGCCAACTGGAGGCTCAGGCTGACCGCACTTTGGATTTTTAGACTCTTTACTGCTCTTCTTTATTTATATGACTGTACGTGGTTCATCTTCACTCACTGTGTGACTGCTCACTACTTTTGAAACACCCCGTTTCTCTTAAACTTCTCTGAAGCCAGAATACTTCCATGCACTCGCTTTTAAGCCGGAGGTGCCTGTTGGATTGTGTCCATGTGCATTTGCTCACGTTCTGTCATCCTCCCAAAAACTGAGGAAGTAGTCTCTGTTAGAACAATAATATGACCAATTTCAAACTTAGTCAAATGATTTGGATTTAATTGCGTTTGCTGGTGTTTATCCAACTCCTGGTCACATTTGATGCTGTACCTGTCATGTTTTACACTATTATATTGCATTATACTATAAAGAGTTCACAATATATTTACTCCTCCTGTATGTAAATGAAATGGACAAAACACTGAATGGATTACAGTGCAACTCAATTGCAGCATCACTGCAGAACATCCAAGAACATTCAAACGACTAACGCAGATGTACAAATACGAACGCTGTTGTAATTAGGGGTGTAAGAAAATGGCTGTGGATTTAAACCCTGGACCACTAGATAGCAGTGTTGTCATCTGTCTTCGCTGTTCTGGTTGCATAAAAATAACTTCTTTAGCTTAAATGTTATGCTATGGTGTTGTCTTCTTTATATTATTAAAGTTTTCTTAAAAACTGATTGAAAAAATAGCAATATATCACCTTCCTTACCATACTGCAACACACAGCCCTGGTGGTAATCTAAGTAGGCTAATTAATTAAACCCCCTCACTGCTTCTAAATACAATGATTAAAAGTCATAGATGCTTTCTTCTTCATCCTGGTGGCTAAATTGGCCCATTGTGTGATGACACAGTGACTTTTGGAAAATGTGGACAGTTATCATGGGAGTTGTAGTCAGCAGATATTTGCACATCCAGTGTTGACCGAGGTCAGTTCAACCTGCCTGGTTCAGTACATGTTTCTACTAAAGAGACTCTTTCCTGCATGACTGCAGCAGCCTCGTCTTTTCTCTGTTAACAGTTTTTTTTTATCAGACAGCCATTACTTCTCTTCTCAAAATCTTGCAAACATGCAGATTTCACCAGCTGAACTTTGCTCGTTATTTGGCAACTTGGCTCTATTCTTCTGACCAAATACATGTATTGGAAGATCTTTGTTTGGGGATGTTTGGAAGTTGCATACAGCTTTTGCATTGCCAGTACAGACCAAAAAGATGGTTTGTAATTTAACAACACTAGGACTTAAGAATTTACAAACCAGTTTGATATCAAGCCATACACTGAATTTTACCACTAGGTGTCACATGTTACTTAGCTGCTCATAATGAGAGCCCATGAATGAGATTGTAACTTTTTCAAAAGTTTAACATTAAAATTATAAATGAAATAATACTAATAGAAATAACAGAAAATATTAAAAGTTGTTTATAAAGGCAGAAGCTACGTTTCATGTGTCATATGTGGCCTTGCAAGTCAGTGAGTTTGTCACAACAGATTCCTGCCTTATTAAAGACAAACGCTGCAGGATTTTCCTCCAAAACAACACATGGACTCAAAAAGCAAAAATAATCCCTTTCATTCATTACCCACAACCCAACCAGAAGTGTGAGGCGTCACCTGTATCCACAGAAACCCTGCCCTCCGCCTGTAACTTCTCATTAATTTCCTCGTTATTTTGCTGCGCCTGGGACACTTTACTGACCCGGTTGTTGTTTATTTGACGTCCTGGGAATGAGCCGATACAGTTGGTGACTCAGTTCACATAATCAAACAGGTTTATGCCTGCACACCCCGACCGGCTCTCAAATTTTCTCTTAAGACACCAAACTTTTTTTGATTTCCAGATTAGTTCAGATTAATCAGAAGTAGATCTGCGTGGACAGTGGTCTTGTAGTTTATTTCTACAGGTCAGTCTGTGTCTGGGACGTCTCATCTGCTTTCTTCTTTCCTCTCTTGAGTTTAAAATGAAGGACTATGGCGATTTCTGTCTCCTACTTTCTGTTCTCACGCTGTCTTAGATCAGTGATCATGTCAGTGAAGTGGTTAGAACATCTCTGCCCTCCGTTTGCTCTCCTCTCCAGTTTGGGGCGCCTCGCTGTTCGACCTGCTCTGACGGCAGCCATATTAGGCGTAAACAGGCTTTTGGCTGCTGGTGCCAACTATTGTTATCTTCAGTCAAGGTTGGCAGGCCTTGTATGGCCCTGCTGTCCTCCTGCTATGCTTCCCATCTTAGTTTGGGTTTCAGTGCCACCTGCTGGTCAGAGAAGGAAAAGACAGTGTCAGGTGGATGAGACAGGCTTTGTTTTGCACATAAAGCTGCTCTAAAATAAAAGATAAAAGTATACATGTTAGATATTTTATTCTGCAATCTGAGGTGGCATAAAATGTCTTCAAAATATCTAAAATATTTGTTTGATTTAATGCCTAGAGATTCATGTTTCATATTCAGTTAGTTTCATTGTTCCTCCATGCTGACCTTCTCCTCCTGCATTTCAGATTCGGACGTATCGGCCGTCTGGTGACCCGGGCCGCCGCCAAGGGTGGCAAGGTCGAGGTTGTGGCCATCAACGACCCCTTCATCGACCTGGACTACATGGTGAGAGGACTGGCTGCAGTCTGCCTGTAGATACAGTTCAGGGTAAAATGTGTTTGTGATGGTGAGACCCTGCAGTGAAATATGAGAGCTAATGGCTAAGTATAAAAGGTAGACAAGTTTAGTCAGATTAGTCTGTTTTCATTTATTTAAATTTATTCAACCAGATATTGTCCTGTAAGATTCAGGTGTTAATACTTGTATTTTCTGCATGTTTTTAAATGTTTTTTTCTCATCCCTTCTTGCCGTCCTGCAGGTCTACATGTTCAAGTATGACTCCACTCACGGCGTGTGGAAGCACGGAGAGGTGAAGGCTGAGGGCGGCAAGCTGGTTATCGGCAACATGCACATCACAGTCTTCCACGAGTACGTGCTCCTCATACTTTTATATTTACATTTTATAACACAGTGTTTCTTAGCAGCTTTAGTCCAGAACCATCCAGATGCTGTCTGACGTCTCCTTTATGTCGTAATGTGCAGGAGAGACCCCGCCAACATCAAATGGAGCGATGCTGGCGCCGACTACGTTGTGGAGTCCACTGGTGTGTTCACCACCATCGAGAAAGCCTCTGTAAGTATACTAACTTTCTCTCATAATAATTTTATATTCTTTTATAATTTGCTAATAACCGATAGAATGTAGGAGAATTATTCAACTTCATTTTCACTTGTTTATGAGCCATTAATGTCAATTAAACATTGGAGGGAAGCAGTCAGTTTTCTCAAAGTTTTATGTTAATAAGTAAATGTATTTTTGATTTTGTGCCCTTTTCTTTTAGAATGATTTGTGTTTTATCACTGTAACCTATAGAGGAGGAGGTAAAACTTTACCCAGGTGAAGTTAATTGTACAATTGTGAAGGGGCTACAAATTAATATTATACTTAAATGATGATGAATTGCAACCCTACATCCTTTCTGTGTCCTTTTAAAATGATGAATATTCCTCGTCATTGACCTCTTGTGTTTCCCTGTAGGCTCACCTGAAGGGCGGTGCTAAGAGGGTGGTGATCTCTGCTCCCAGCGCTGACGCTCCCATGTTCGTCATGGGCGTCAACCACGAGAAGTACGACAACTCCATGAAGGTTGTCAGGTGAGTCTGGATGTTTTTCTCTGTACAGAAGTTTAGTTTACTTTACAGAAGTTTAGTTTTTTACAACAGATGATGGAAGATAAATGTAGGTATTTGATGAAATCTCATTTTAAGTTTTTTTTTTTAAAAGCTCAGTTGTTTATAATGACCTTTAGATTGGACAGATTCATAATCTGAAGTGAGACGTCTGTTTCACTGGACTGACGTCACCTGGTCCTCCTGTTAGTGTGACGCAGGATGTCAAGTGTATTCAAATCGGTCAAGGACAGATGTGAACATCTGGATGCTTTTAAGTTCTCTGCCAAAATACAAATGTCAAACCAAGATCATCCCTGTAAAATGTACTCAGTGCACTTCTGATACATAAGTAGTACCTTAAGTTTGTACAGTTTTTGTGTCTTACATCATGTTCTCCCTGTCTTGTCTCCACAGCAACGCTTCCTGCACAACCAACTGCCTGGCTCCCCTCGCCAAGGTCATCAACGACAACTTCGGCATCATTGAGGGTCTCATGGTAAAGAACTAAAGACATTTCATTGATTTAAATTACTCACTGCTGCTGCTCTTCTTCTTAAAGTGGTGGCTTAAATAAAATGCTGCGAGTAATCGACCAATCAGAAATGTTTAGCACTGTAAGCCCCCACTTAATTTAGACTCTGGACCCTGCCAACCTGTGTAAAGTAAACTACTCTGATTTTATACAGTACTTTATTGCTAAAACAGTTTAACAGATTAAGATGTGGTTGGACAAAAACAAAACCAGCAGAGCATTTGTCTAATCCTAAACTATCCCGTTCAACACCTGAATCATCAGTCCATCTTCTAATGTGACCTTCTGCTCCCACTCTTCCAGAGCACAGTCCACGCCATCACCGCCACACAGAAGACCGTTGATGGTCCCTCTGGCAAGCTGTGGAGGGACGGACGTGGTGCCTCCCAGAACATCATCCCCGCCTCCACCGGAGCCGCCAAGGCTGTCGGCAAGGTCGTCCCTGAGCTGAACGGGTATGATTATCTTTCACCTGGTTGGGCTGTGTGATGAAGATGCACAGTCCCTTTAATCAGTCTGTCAAAATATCCACCTTGGAACAAATGGCTCGGGGAAATATTTCTTGCAAATGGACTGTTGAAACTTGCAAATATGCACTGGGACAGATCATACACTGAATATAAGGACAGACCCAAAGTTTAGTGCTGCTGTTTTCTAGCTGAGCTTGACCTCTGACCTTTCTGTAGAGGAGAAAATAAGAATGTTACTGTCTTATTCTTACAGCAAACTGACCGGTATGGCTTTCCGTGTCCCCACCCCCAACGTCTCTGTCGTTGACCTGACTGTCCGTCTTGAGAAGCCCGTAAGTATCTCCTAAACTTTGGAATATGTACCCTGAAGCTCTATGACAGGTCGTGGGTTGCTGCTTTACTGTGGAGGCAGTATACAGCTGAATTTCCTTTTTACTTGTCTTGTTGTTCAGGCCAAGTACGACGACATCAAGAAGGTTGTCAAGGCCGCCTCTGAGGGACCCATGAAGGGAGTTCTGGGATACACAGAGGACCAGGTACAGAAAACATGTTATTTTTAAATCTATAATGTGTAATTATAGAACAACAGAGTGAGGTGAAGTCAGGTGAGTCAGGTGTTTATGGGAATGTGTGTAGAGCCATACATAAGCCACTAGAGGGCAGTGCATCTGTAGTAATGTGGCAACTCAAGATGTCCTTGCAACTTGAATTTAAGACATTTTCCATTTATTCTTCTTGCCACTTCAGGCGTCTTTAGTGTGTTTGTGGCATACACAAATTAACAAAGAATGTTTTAATTGAAAAACAAACTACATTTTTAAGAAGAAAGTAAAATCTACAGATATTTGTACTTTGTATTGCTGCATGGGCTCGCTACTAAAAAATGACATACAGTAGCATTGATCAAGTTTCTTACAAACTGTGTGTGCAGCTCTATATCCACTGTACCTCTGCATGTATTAATGTTTGTGTTTGCCTCTTTCTGTTCAGGTTGTGTCCACAGACTTCAACAGCGACACCCACTCCTCCATCTTTGATGCTGGCGCTGGCATCGCTCTCAACGACCACTTCGTCAAGCTGGTTTCATGGTGAGTTGACAGTTGTGCGACTAGGACACTTTACTAGGACTTTATTTTGACAAGCATTTTATAAAACCAACTTCATATGAAAACAATTGCTAGTGGGGTGAATAAACCACAAGTCATAGAAATAAAACTAGAACTTTGTTACATGGTGGAGTGCTGAAGCACAGCAGTGGATACTTATGTATCTCTTGCCAGACAGCAGTATCACACTATTTCTAACTCTCTGCTCACTATTTGTCTGCAGGTACGACAATGAGTTCGGCTACAGCAACCGTGTGTGCGACCTGGTCCTGCACATGTTCTCCAAGGAGTAAAGTCCTGTCACGACTTCCTTCCCATGATTCCTCCTTCCTTCACCTGTAACTGGATGCCGTGCCATCCGTCCCCGGGAGCAAACTCTTCTACAACAAACGTCTAGCTGATAATAATAATATCTTTTTATATGATAAAGTCACCTCTGTTCTGTCTAGCAGTGATTGTAAAGATGTCTTTGGATCACTGAACATGCACAGTGGCTCCTTTGCACTTAACATGGTAATAAAGTCCTCAGTTTGTGGAAAGACTTGCTTTTTGTTGTTATGTATATTTTACTTGCTGTACAAAATTACTGTGTATACCTCTTTCTCTAGTCAGTAGGCATATTTTTTTGATCATTTTGAAAGGAATCAGATGAAATTGTCTGTGGCGTTCCTGCCTTCAGTGTCTACCCTCATGCTGTTACTGTCAGACAGAATCTGAAAGCTGTTCTAATTGTCCTGCCCAGACAAGTGACATTGAGTTTGGTGCAGAATAAGAAATTACTTTCTGGGAGAACGGCCAAAATTTAATTAATTTCTTCAACATAATTAGACTGAAATCCAGAGGGGAAGGCAGGATGGAAGTTAGGAGGAAACCACACAGTTAGTGCAGTTTTCTGTGGAGACATGTCAAGTCTGATCATTTTATATAAATCATCTTCAATTAGCTCTAACAATTAATGACTTGGTTTAAATGTCACTTTTTATTTACAAGAGAAGATTTTACCCAATTATTCAGTCATGTGAGTCATAGCAAAAAACAATTTAAGCTTACAAACCAATGGTTAACTCAACATGCAACTATGTTACTAAGGTAAAATTCAAAATGTGTCTTGAGAGCATCACTGTAGAGATTTTGATATGTTAAAGGGGAAAACCACAGGTGCAGCTACAGTTTGCCATCTCTCTGTTTTGTTTGGTGCATTTAGTCAAACATGTTTCAGGCAGAATCTTAAGGCTGCTCTTTTAGTCCTCTCCAGACAAGTGTCACGGAGTTCGGTGCAGAATATGAAATTAGTTTCTGGGAGAAAAGCCAAAAATAAAATCAAGCTGTTGCAACATTAGCTTGAGACCCAGTAGAGAAGGTGCAGTAAACAGGGACCCTCAAAAAACTGAAACTAGGGCTGCAGCTAAGGATTATTTTCATTATCGATTAATCAAACAATTATTTCCAACAATTAATTGTTTAGTCTATAAAATGTTTTTAAAAATATGAAAAATGCCATCTCAATTTCTGAAAGCAATGTCTTCAAACTGCTTTTTCTCCAGTGGTCCAAAATTCAAAGACCATTTATTTACCATAATAAATGACCAAAAAAGATGAAAATCCTTACATTTAAGAAGCTGGAACCAGATTGATAATCAGAAAATTGGCAATTAATTTTCTTTTATTCAACTTTGATCAACTTGATTAATCAACTGATTATTGCAGCTCTGCCTGACGCTTCTAACAACTGACTCTCATTATCATAAAAGAGAAAAGGATAAAGACAGCCCACTAAATTTCACACCTTCATTCATAAGTCGCCTCACTCTATTCTGGTCTTTACGGTAGCTGTGAAGGACTGCCAGGCGCCCCTCTACTACCGTCAGTACGGTATCTGAACGCCGCAGTCATTCACTTGTTTATTCCTGATCTCTGCTGCACCGCCGCTCGACACTCTGTTTGGACTGATTTCACCTCATTATCTGGTGCCAACGTTAACGTTTTCTCATCTGATTGTCAGGTACAGTGCTTACATCTTCATTAAAGCTTCAGAATATATTTTTATCGCCTTAGAGTAAATATTTAACGACTGCGCGTCAACCCTGTAATCTCTCGACTGCGTAAAAGTAAACTCGGTAATCTAATTTTGCTGCAGGGACCAGCTGTGTGTCTACGAGTTTAAAGGCACATTATTGCACACGATACTGTTTTATGCCCAATAGCGTATCATCATGGGTTCGCTGTAATATTTTGTTTGGATTTTGTTATTTTGCTGTGATTTTAGGCCCATAAAGCATGATTTCAACACGCGTCATCTGACTCCTGCACACAGCTGCTCTGCAGAAAGGTGATCATCGGGTGAAACTAGGAGGAGGACTCCAAAACGAGGCTGCAGGGCCTGATTCTGGGTCGGGAAAATAATCTAATTTAAGACTAAATTACCTGCAGAGTTGAACATATATAAGTTTGGGTTCATGCCGGATTTCGAGCACTTCAGATTTTCCTATTCGAGCATGAATCCGGTCCTGGGGGAGAGCGGCTTCCTGGCCCCGCAGCAGCACCACCACCAGATGACGGGCCAGACCGACTCCGCCATCCCGGAGCCGGGCTACTTCCTGGGAGACCACGTCGGCGGGTTCGGGCCTGATGGTCTGTCCGGGCTGGACCTGGGCGCTCTGCCGCCGTCGGGCCTCGCCTATCTGCACCTGAGCAGCCCCCTGCACCGCGTCCCTCCGGCGGCCACGGCGCTGCGTAACGACCTGGGCTCCAACATCAGCGTCCTGAAGACCCTGAACCTGCGATTCCGCTGCTTTCTGGCCAAAGTGCATGAGCTGGAGCGCAGAAACAAGGTGCTGGAGAAGCAGCTGCAGCAGGCTCTGGAGGAGAACTGCGGAGGGGAGGGACACCAGAAACCGCTCACCAAAGAGATGGGGGTCCAGACTGGGTTTATTGGGCCTATCCCAGCCAGACCGGGCCTCATCCCGCTCCACAACGCCAACAACTCGGCCTACCTGCCCGGCGGCCTCCTCTCCCCAACCCTGAACCCTCCTCCTCTATTTGACAACAAATACCTGCTGGGAAACAACCTCAACCCGCTCCCGGTCTCCACGGACTCAAACTCCAACCTCACAGCCGGGTTCTCCATCAGCCCGGCCCTGAGTCCCACCACCGATCCCAACAAAACCATCACCAACATCAACGAGAAGTACGCCTCCTCTAACACAGGAACCAACACCAACACTAACAACGTCCCCCCGCCTCCCCCGCGCTTCCTCCCCGGGACGATCTGGTCCTTCAACCACACCCGCAGGTTTGGCACCGGGAGGGAGTCGTGCGTCACGGGCCCCGGGGTCTCCTGGACGCACCCGGACGGTGTCGGGGTCCAGATCGACACCATCACACCTGAGATCAGGGCTCTGTACAACGTGCTGGCCAAAGTGAAGAGAGAAAGAGACGAGTACAAGAGAAGGTAAGACTTTGATCACAAAGAGTTCCTTTAAAAATTCAACTTGTCTGGATGGTTTGGGTCATTAATTCTCATGTTGACATTTTGGCTGATGTCATATGCATTGTGTGTACAGTGATGTTGTGTTTCCTGCGGAGCTTCATTTTGTCAGGATAAGCAGCTTTTTAAGGCAGGATCCTCCTGGTCTGGTGTAGCTATAGGTCTGACATTAACATCAATCATAATAATATCTTACCATTGACATTCATCACGATATTGTGTGCAACGATACCAAAAACTCAACGATAATACCCACAGTACGATATTTATGGCAATGTAAAATTTGCTTTTCCTTTTAAAGTGCTTCTGCTTTTCTTCTTTATTAAAATTATAAAAGTAGCCAGATACAACCTCTGCATGTGCAAAAAGTTGTCTTTGGCAATTAGTCTTTAAATTATGTGTGTACATTTGAAAGGTATTTGCAGTTGATTTGTAAAATAAAATTCAGTGCATTAAACCACTGTTTAATGCTGTACACCCCCCAAATTCTTCACTTTAAACAAAAGTGTTTAGTAACTATTCTTCTTTAGTTTTTTAATCAGTTTGTCTTAAATGAAAGTGAAACAATGAGCATGCTCGCAATTTATTTATTTAAAGAACAAAATTTTGTCATGAGACTATTCCAGTAAAAAACAATAAGGTGATGTTACTGAAATATCGGCCTCAGATAATATTAGAGTTGGGACCAGTCCTGCTCGACGTCAGTATGGGGTGCTGATACTGATGTAAATCACTGCATCAGATATCAGACTGATGTCACCGATCCATCTACCAATCCAGGTTCTCTAGTCTGATGTTTTCATGACGGTTGCCATGGTGGTGGTTTTACAAAGTTAATTTGTTTGACTGCTCTTCATGTACATTTGTGTGAGGATCAGTGTCTACATTTACCTGCAGGAAACATCCAGTATTTTGCTCTTATTCCAAAAAAAGACAATATTCCTACTAATCTCTTCACACAGCTAATGAAATGAATATTCCAACTGTTTTACCTGCAGCAGTATTCCAAAGCTTTCTGTAAACAGGCAAGAGGTTGTGTGTAGTGAACTGTGATAAAAAACCCCAGTGGAGATGCATATTCCCATTCCCATTGATTTGTGATTTTTTTTCTTCACATTTAATCGCGCAGCTCTAACTGGTATCTGCAGATATCCTTATTCAGGTATCAGAATCAGACTGGAAATGATAATAAAAGTGGATTGGTGCATCCCTTGTTTATATAAAATATAGTGAAAGATTTAGAAAATTCAGAAAATTTAGCCATAAAACAAACAAGAATAAAATGTTATCTCATGTCAGGCTTTACAGACTTTTTTCCTGCAGCTGTGGTCTTTTCTCATAACACATGCTGAGACTAATATTTCGATTAGTTCAGCGTGTAAAGGGCAGCAGATATCTTGATCGAGCTTTAGCTGCGATGAGCGAGTCTTCCAGGAAAAAGCAACAAACTAAAGTGTCAGATTTCATTACGATGATCAGTGTGTGAAGGTCACTGTCATATTCTGAATGGTCTGTTGCACTAAGGAAAAAAGTCTGGGGAAACACACTTGATAGGGTTGTAAAAGATAAAAGCATTATGGTAGCAGGATATATTAAAGCCAACCCAGCTCCTTTTCTGGGAACGACATTTGGCTCAAAGCGCCAGTCAGACTGAGAAGTATTGACCTCTGTTTCAAGCAGAGAGTGTGCTGTCACTATCAGAGCACACCTACAGCAGCTGCCTCCTAAACTAACACAGCGATGCTGATCTCTTCAATATGAAGAAAATAATACATCAGTCTGACTTACGGTGCATTTAAAGGGCAACTTCTGGGTGAAGGCGTGCATGTAAGATATGATTGAAGCTGCAAGAATTAATCAGTCAAAGAAATAGTTGGACAACTAATTTTTCAGGCAGAATTGTCAAACATCTGCTGGTTCCAGCTTGTTAAATGTGAGGATTTGCTGCTTTTCTTTGTCATTTATGACCATAAATGAAGACAATGTTGGTTTTGGACTGTTGGTTGGACAAAAGAAGCAATTTGAATATGTCATATTGGGGTTTTCACTTTTTTTTTTGAGGCTCCCAACAGTACACTTTCGTAGTTTTTTGTGAACAAATCTTTATTTGCAACCAGTGCAAGAGTGACAGACGCAAATGATTTAAAGGGTTTCACAAATTTTTTTTTGGCGGCCATAAGACGTCCCTGCAGCAACTTGTGCTGTCTTTCACATAGTCCTGACTGAGAATCACCACCAAGGAGAACTACAGTTGGATTGTGTGTTATGGTCTTACCTTTCATTTCAGACAAACATCATGTGCGTATCGCTCCGCAATAAATTTGCAGTTTGGTCTGTATTTGTCTCATGCAAAACTTGGTGGTTGGTTCCACACTGTGTTTTGGCACTGATGGTTTTATTCATTGATCTCTCCGAAGCGCTGATACAGGACATGATATTGAGTAGAATTGAGTGATGGATTTGTCGCAGGGATTTTGCCATCGTGCACTTGAGGCTGAGGTAGTGATCGCTTTAAAGTCTCAGGTTGTACTGGGTCACTGAGGGCAGTGTTGCAGATCAATGAGCAGGACAGCTGTTTGGCAAGATCACACAACAATAAGCATTTGTTTTTGCATCACAGTGTGAGAAGTACCTGTTTTGTCTGATATTTAATTCACTGAATTAACCTGAAAACAGACATTCTCACCAGAGGGGTGTCCTACAAAACAAGATTAATGGGTTAGTGAGCGATGCTGAGCCTAAAGCCAGAGATTTCAGTTTATGTTGGTTCTCTTTTAACCTGGCTAATTCAACGTAGAACTTCTGCTGCACATCTAACCTGCTTATTTATGTGATTTAAATTGGCTGTCAGAAGTGTCTCTCTTTAATTCTTTTTCTGATGATATTCTCAGCGGAGGGAACACGTTATAGTCTATATTAGGGCTGAGGCTAATGATTATTTTCACGGTTGAATAATCTGTTGATTATTTTCTTGATTAATCGATTAGTTGTTTGGTCTGTAAAATGTCAGAAAATGGTGAAAAATGTCAGTCAGTGTTTCTCAAAACTCAAGGTGAAGTCTTGAAATGTCTTGTTTCGTCCACAACCCATAAATATTCAGTTTACTATCATAGAGGAGCAAAGAAACCAGGAAACGGGCACATTTAAGAATCTGGAATCTGAGAATTTTGACTTTTTTCCCTTAAAAACTGCTTAACCCAATTAATCGATTACTAAAGTATTTGGCAATTAATTTAATAATCAATTATTGGATTCATCGTTGCAGCTCTAGCCTTTATGTAAACCAGACAAGCCGTACTTTAGTGATGTCGCCAAACGAAGCTGTGTGGTTACAGCAGCACAAACTTCCTCCGTCATGCATTCAGGTGGTGATGCAGAAAATGCATACTTTTGTTTTTATGTTAGGTTCTAAATTGCTTCCAAGTCCATTTTTACACTGCTGGTATTACAGCTAAGAGAACACAGATTAAATTATTAGTCTACTGGTGTTTATCACAGAGAATATTCAGTCAGTAAAATTCATTTTACATTGATTGGCTGAAAACTGAAGTGATTTCCACGTATCCTTTATAATGGAACAATGTCAGACCTAAATGCAATTCTTGAATATCAAGTTTAAAATTTAAGAGCTCTAATATGCAACTGTTGGTTAGATATAAACACTGAGAGGACACTGAGTGGTAAAATAATATATTAACTTCTGAATTTAAGATTTCTTTAGGATTTTTTTTGTGACCAATTTGTTTATTTCATTTTGCAAAAGGTTTGCAACAAATAACCTCTGTCAATAACATAACATCTAGGTTTACCAAAGTATTGATAAGTAGGTAAATAAATTACACAGATAATGATGAAATTAATTCAAAAAGTACTTTCCCTCCTCCTTTAAAATTCACACCTTATTATGATTAAGACAGTAACCTGAAGCAAGTCTTACCTCGTCTTCCACTATACCTGCAGGATATTATTAATAAACATTTAGGCCAAATCATGTTCGCTGCTTTGAGTGCCTCTTTCCTGGCTTCAAACATACTGAAGGCTCTATAGATAATAGATGATATAAAAGAGTGAGTCCACTGATGAATAGACAGAGTGTGCAGCGGTTACCACCTGACCGCTGACATCTTCTTAGCAGCAGTGCATGCTGATAGCCTCGGCATTTTTAGATCATCTTCATAGCTTTCCATTATAACAACCAGTTTAGGTGTCATACAGTTAGTCCATTTTGTGCAGAAGAAGAACGCTTAAATTGAGCAAAATGTTAATGTAGTCTGACAGTCAGTGAGACGGGCAGTCACTGAACTGTGTGTATTTTCAGAGCAATAGACTTTTGTTTACAGTAACAATCTTGTGCATTTCTTGCACTCCTGCGGTGCTCCTGCAGCCTGTCTGAGCTTCCTCGAGTCTGAGGAGGAGGAGGAGGAGGAGGCTGGGGAATCAATCATGGACTGTATATTTCACTGCACACTCTGTTGCAACATATGGCTCCTTTTTTTGTCGAGCCAGCTACTGCAAAGAAGCTTTCGTTCTTCTAGCGATGTCCAACTTAGTAGTAAACCTCTCAGGCTGTTTCATCTGTAAACTGTTTCTCCATTGAACTTAGAGAGAATTTAATATAGACTTTACAGCACACGTTTAAATTGGTCTGTTCAGTATTTAAGCTAAACTGGAGCTGCATTTAAGCTCCTTTTTTAGTAGAGGAATCAGTGCATGACGTATAAATGATATTTAAACCTCCACTTTGCTGTAAACTGTGTTGCTGAGCATGCAGCTTCTGTTTTTTTATGCACTGATCTGTCCCACACCCGTACGCTGACACACTTTAACACAGTCACCCACTGCTGCTTTCTGCTAAAAAGCACTGACCTCACCGCTTTGCGCTCCAGCCTGCTGAGGCAGGACGCCGCTGCAGGACAAACCTTCAGTCACATCGATTCCAGAAGCAGCAGGATGTTTTACCGAACGGCAACAACTCACACTCTGACCTGTGTGCTGCCGTGCTGATCGTCATTTACATTTAGTGCTGCACTCAACTACATTAAAGTTTGAAAGCTATGAAAGTGAGCGCGCCTTAGAAAAAGTTATTTCCTCCAATTAAACAGTATTTTGAGAACATCCTGCCTCCTTACCGTGGGTTCATGGCTGCATGAAATGATTCATAAGTGCAAAACAAAAGTACATCAGTCTAGGAGAGAGTGGCGGCTTGATGTGATGAGAAGTGAGAAGAGATGAGTCAGATCTGATTTTGTTTGTCGTTTTTATTTCACTTTGTGAAGACTCGCAACACGATAGAATGTTTCTTTCTATTTACTTTATTTCTGCACCTGATGAAGAGCCAGTTTGAGCTCAAATGATACTTTATCTAAATGTAAGAAAGTTAAACAGATGGCATCCGAAAAGTTGCTCAGAGGCAGAAATGGCTGGACAGTTTGTGGACTCCAGGAACCAGGATACCTGGATATAAATACAGAAGAAACCTGTAAAACATTCAAAAGTTTAAAGCTGTTGGCTTTATATCTCTAATTTGTCTGTGATTGGCTTTCTCTCCATAGCAATGGCAGCTAAGGCTTGTGGGTATTGTGGGTCACTGCAGCTGACTTCCCAGAAACAATAAAGAAATGATTAAAACTGATGGGCATAACGTGATCCTATAATATTCTTAAATTATTCAGGAGCTTCCTGTGTTTCTATGCGGGACTGTAGCCAGGATTTTAGAAATACTGGAGGCGTGAGTCCGGCAAATAAACTCCTTACCACCCTCAATTTTGACCAGAAACCAAAACATTCTCTATTTTTATTTTAATTTCTCTTGTATTTAAAGTAATAATCATTCATATAAATAAATGTCACTGTCGCCAAATGAGGTAACATGATGGTGACTGAGCCTGTGGTCCGCTGATGAAAGGAAAAAGCAACTTGGATGAGAGACACACTGTATGCAAGTTGTGTCCAACTCATTACAAATATGCTTTGTTACAAAACTAGCAAGTAGCCACATAGTTAGACAGAATAAATCATGCAAAGAAATAAATCATCGATAATCATGTTATATTGGCATCATAACTCTCTGAATCAGTATCAGAACTTTAGGTGCCAAGAGATTCCCACCCCTAACAGTTTTTATGACTAACAAGCAAAGAAATGATCGATGACTACAGACACTGAAGCTCCGGTAGTTTCCAACTGACAGACGTCACACAGGTGACACTGGTTGACTCTCCGGGAATTCGTCGGTGCCTGTTATTGTCAATTTACGAGGCTACACACGTCCTGATGTCCTGCAGCCTGCCTGTCTCTGCCGTGTCCGGGGAGGACGAGGAGGGAGCTTGGGAGGGGCAACTTTCTTCAACCACAGATTGTATTATAAACTCCAACTTGCTATTTAAACTGCAGTACGGCTGAATGACTTTGAAGAAATATCTAATTGCACTTATTTTGACAGATATAGTAATTGCAATATGAGTTGTGATATTAGAGGAAAGGATCATTTTTACATCATTATTCTCATTTTCATTGAAAAACACTAAAGTTATAAAGTTGGGTTATTATTTTCAGGGATCTGTATTAAACTGAGATGTTTTCTGAAGTCTACAGAATCATGCGTAGACCAGGACACTTCTGCAGCACCACGATATTTAATTTAAAATGGCACACATTTCACCTTTAACAAATATTGCACATCCTGCAATTTGAAAATTGTAGTAGACCACCAAACATTTTGATTAATTTGTTGTGCTCTAGACCGCAGTACTCGTTTTTGCACTTTCATTTTCTCCTTTAACTGTTCAGTTATACTATGTGATGCTGAGGATGTGACCTCGCTGTCATGAAATAATGAGGATATAATTAAAAGAAAACTTTGAGATGGAAATTTGTAGTTGGGGGGAATTAATTCCCAGAAGCAGTGACAGCTCTGTCTTCCAGTAAGGATAAAGGAGTAGGGCTTTAGTGCCTGTTTGTCTGAAGGGAGGAAGTGTCTGGGGAACAGCTTAACATGAGCTGTTGTTTTTCTCTCACATGATCTCCCTCACAAACTCCCATCTTCCCCTCCTTTCCTTTATTTCCTTCTTGGTCCTCTTCAATTAGTTCTGTCTCTCTCTTCCTCATCATCTTCTTCTGTGCGTCCCTCCTCCTCCTCCTCCTCCCCCCTGCTGGGTTTTTGTCCTGGTACCTGCAATGCAGCACTGGCCTGTGACCGCCAACAGTGATGTCACCCAGGCCGCCATAGCTCCTCTCTGTCTCCTCTCCGTTTCATCTGTTACCCTCTGCCTCCCTCTCAGCGTCTCCCTTTTTATCGCCCTCTCTCTCTGCATATCCTCATCTCTGCTCACGTTTCTCCCTCTCCATTTTTATGCCCTCTCTCTCTCTCTCTCTTGCTGCCGTCCCTGTTGACTCGTCATCGGTCTCTGCCTGCCTGGTTTCTCCCCCCTCTGTGCCATGTGAGCCTCTGCAGCGTCAGGCAGGCGCTGACATCATCATTAACATCTTCATCCCCAAACCATCAACCCCCCCCCACTTCAGATTTCTTTCTGTCTTGATTAGGGCTTCAAATTTTGTGCATTTTCCTTAACTGATAGTTGAAAACATTAATCAATTAATCATGAATATGTAAGATACAAAATGTGCGTTTTTTTTCTCATTTTCAGTTTTATTTAAACACTTCTAGCGACACATTAGTTTAGTGAAACATTAACTTGTGAAGCCTTAGCCTTAGTGACATTTCTAGACCAACAGGAGACAAAACCGAATCATTAGAAAACCTGTGAGCTCTGGAGAAATGACCAACAAAATATATATAATCAATTAATGAATTTTTAATCAGGTAAATTCTGAACTGTGATTAATGGATTCATCATTAACACCCCTACTCTTGATCTTTCAGATCCATTGAGTTCAACTTATTTAAGGTTTGTTGTCATATTTATATATTTTGATGAGAAAACAGATTGAGTACCTGGCCAAAAATTTGTGGACAGCCAAACTTATGAGTGTTGAACATGTCAGTCTAAAACCACATGCATCAATCTTGCCATCAGTCATTTGACCCGCGACTGAATGCTGATTATTCTCTTTCCCACTGAAGATGTTCGTGGCTGTGGGTTTTTTGTCCAGTGTTAAATGGGCTTTAGTGAGGTCCAGCACTGATCAGACCTGGCTCTCAGTCTGTGTTCCAGTTAATCCCAGAGGTGTTGGATGCGGTTGAGGTCAGAGCTCTGTGCCGGCCAGGCAAGTTCTTCCACACCAAACTGGGAAAACCATTTCTTGCATGGAGTCATTGTCATGTGTGACAGGAAAGGGACAAACACGAACTTCTGGCACAAAGTTGTACAAACTCAGGTCTGTTTTCACGGTTAGTGCAGTTTGTTTTGGCTGGTCTGAAAGCTGTCAGTCGAACTGTGGTGCGGATCAAACCATCCGACCGAGGCTGCTTGAAAAAGTGAGACTCGTTCTGCTTCGAAAGTGGACACTGACGCTGCAGTTTGTTTGTTGTGTGAAAGCGAACAAACCAACCCCAGGAATTTATAGGAGGAAAAAGATGTGTGATTTTAACAGGATTTCAAAAGTTAAACTACTAATAAATCCATCAGCTGATCGTTCAGGAAGTGATTAAATTAATCTGTATAAGCCATGTATATTTTTATTCATATCATTAAATACATTAATATTATTAAATCATTACATCATTCTCTCGATTAATAGGTAAAAAGCTCCCACTTCAAGTCCCACTCTGACAGTAATAAACCCTGAATCATCAGCGTACAAGACGTCTCCTTTTTGTCCCGTCTCTTCCTGTTAGTCATTATTCATAACATGGTGCATTTGCAGTCTAATAATACTAATAATGCTTATAATTGCTTTTCTCTGCATGAGCTTTGTGACTCCAAAGAACATAAATATACCATGTAAATATGCTTTTTTCAGTTCTGATCCTAAAGTCTGAATTTGGATATCTATGGTGGATGTTTATGGAAGTTTATGTTGGATTGTCATTTTTGTTTTGGTTTATTGTTATCATTTATTTTACTGAGGTGGTAAGTACATTTGTCTGCAAGTCTGACGCCTGATCATTGCCTTCCGTCAGCATCGGGCCTCGAAACTGATATTGGATCAGATCGGGCCCGTCAATTAAAATATACACATATTAAGGTGCTGCATAAACTTCTGTCAGCCACCTGAATTTGATTTATCATCATGATGATGCAAGATGATAATCGCCAAAATCGTCTAATCAGTGAGTCGATGTCAGCAGGAACCAGACCAGATTTAAAATGCACCATTTTCTTTTTTCTCGGTCCGGACTAAATGAACCAAACTACATGTGTGAAAGCACCTTAAAATATCATTGTCTATTGCAGCATGAATATTTCACGTCATTGGACTTGAGAATCCCAAACATTAAAGCTCACTAAATAACAGGTTGCAGCCTGTCCGTTTAATGTATAAACTAAATGTTTCCCTCTCCTCACAGTCTTTATATTAAACTAATCTAATTGCATCCTGGATCCAGCTCCATATTCACATGCACAAACTTGAAGGTTGTCAATCTTCTCATCAACTCTCAGTGAATAAATGTATATCCTGTGGTTTTTCAATGGTGGATGGCAACATACATAATGCCAATTTTAAAACAAAGTCATGTATAATTTTATTATTCCATTACAGTCTGGTTATGTCTGGTACATGGTTATGTTAGCCAGTGATGTGTTATTTTGGATGTTTTTATTATTAATTAAAGTGAAAAATGCATTGGGTTATGCTGTAGAAATGAGGTATTTACAGGACTGAAGGGCACAGTATGTTTGAAGTGTACAGTACATTACATTTAGGCAGACGTTTACAGCAGGATGTATGAGTTATAACAGAGGACTCAAAACTAACTTCATCCAAAAACTCACGAGCATCAGTGCTAACATTGTTCCACAGCAGCTGCACAGCGCAGAAGTCCGAACTGTGGTGAAAAAAAACATGCATTGCAAAATTGGCTCACTTGATCTTCCAGTCAGTCTGTCACTGTATTCTACAATGTTAAACTGCATCATTAAAGATGGTGTCACAACGGCTGATGATGTTTTCTCAGGAGGACAATTTAAATTGACGTCATTGTCTTCATGACGTCCATGTTTTCTGACATCACAGCTCATGAGTGCAGTGCAGCAGCCCAGCTTCATTCTAGCGACAGGAAAAATCCCACTTAAAACACAACATCAAGCAGAATTATGCATTTGAAGGAATTTATTATTCAGACATTCACTTGTTTTTTTTGCATTATAACGAGCTTTTCTATCATCCAGCGGTTTCGCCATCTTCGGTGATACAGCTGCACCAGTTTCTGTGTGTCCAAACAGCCTTGCTGCAGAGCCACGTGTTGAGACTGACAAACAGATCAGAGCGTCTGGGACGTCAGCTCGCTCGCTGTGACACTCTGCTGTCTCTGTTTATCATATCTGAGTCAGTGTCTCTGTCTCTGTCTCTCTGGTCACTGCAGCTGAAATCAAACCACTTTGTTTTTTTTCATCCCCCTCGTATGTGACACACATTTAGCGTATATCTGCATAAAGTCTGCACAGAGTCACGTTTCACTCGACGCCTGTAACCTACACGTGACTCGTTCTTTTGTGACTTGTAATTGTAAATTATCCCTGTTAGCAATCTGACCTGAGGTCATCCTCCAGAGTGCTACAGCAGCTCAGCTGAGCAGTTAAGTGTGAAGGACAAAGAAGCCAGAACCGCAGAGATGATTTGTTGATGATATTTACTTGCAGGAAACTGCATCAATTCAGTGAAAAGCCAGAAGAACAAACAGTTTAAAAGCATCTGAAACAAGCAACAGAAGCAACAGAAACAAAACAATTTGACAGATCAAAGATAGTTTTAACTTCACTGTTCTTAGTAGGGATGTCACAATAGCAGAATTTTAAACTTCTATAAAAGTATAAAAAAGGTTTTATGATACTGTGACAAAAAAAGTCCTAGGCACACAAAATGGGATTTTTTCTTTCTTTTTTTTTTTTTAAATTAACATCCTGCACACATTGCTGGTACAGAAAAACTCACTGAATATTGTCTTTAGGAATGTGGTATTGAAAAAGTATTGAAGTATTGCTACTTTTGACAACCTTAGTTCTGAGGGAGCTTTTCATTATGGTAATGTTTTATCTCACTTCCCTCTCGTGCGTCTCTTCCCTGTGTCTTAGCTCCTCGCAGCGAGGATGTGAGGCGAGAAAAGAGTCGAAGCTGCAAAATCAGAAGTCATTGGATTCATAGCTTCAGTCTTAAGTGATGTCAGTCACTCAGGTGCAGCATTTATACGTCATGCCGCTTGAAAAATAACTTGTGTAGGTTACACCTGTGAGGAGCCTCCTCTCTCCTCGTCTCCTCAGGTGCGATTAGGGAATTGGAAGAGCCTTCATGATGATGGAGGAGGAAAGACTTTCAGCGTTAGCGTAATGAAATACATCCTTAGACCCGCGGTTGTAGTAGGGATCTGACCTGAGGGTGGCACCAGTGCACGACACAGAATGAATATAACGCTCTTACTTTGATTCTCAAGGAATACCTGCTGTTTTTTGGTTTCAGCTGGGAACCAACTTTTCAGGACCGAAGGGCTCAAGGTGCACAAACTGGAGCTGGGATGGTTTCATGTTTGTGGAAAAAAAGGCCTATTAGTGGATCAAGTATCAGCCGTAGCATGAATTATCCACGGTGAATGTGGTTTCTTTGCCAGTGTCATTATAAAATAGTGTTTTTCAGTATCTGTTCCAGTCATTCAGTCACAGCAACTCAGTTTTTAATTCTGCAGTAATCTCTGACCTGATGTTGTCTGCTAGAGAGAAAACTTTAGACTGGTGCATCTTAACACCCTAACATAATTAGGATTCAGTTCCTCTGCATGTGATTCTTTAGTGATGCCATGAGTTCATATTTAGATATGAATAGAGGGAAAACCACCATTAATCATGAGATGCATTTCTCAACACTAGTCCTGCAGTTTAAGCTCAGCTCAGCCTCTGTGTGTTTATTTCTGTCTCCTCTCCAAAGTGATGGACTGAGTGTTGCAGCGTGCTCTGCATGCTCTTCGTGCTCTACATGCACGCCGCATGGTCTCCCATTATGTAATACCTGCTGAGTAATAGTAGTGGTGGTGGTAGGAGCCGTCGTACTGTGCAGGTCAGTCAGGAAACCACGGTGGGTTTTGTCTTTAAGCTGCAGAGAAGATCAGGAAGGTGGATTTATCCCAGGCTGAAACTCTTCAGTCATTTCATGTGACCGGAAAAAGAAGGCCACGTTCATATAAGACCAGACATTATAGTTGTTATTGGTATGAAGTCAGCAAAAATTCAGCAAAACAAAAAAATATATATATATCAGTGTATTTAAACCACTTTGAATCAATCTGTATGAAAGTGTCTGTGAACGTCAGGTGCTCATCTTAGTCTGTTTTATGCTACAAAGTGCTGTTTTATCTCCTCAGCTCTCTGCGTAATTAAATTATTACTTCCTCTGTGTGTTGTAGATGGGAGGAAGAGTACACAGCCAGAATGGACCTGCAGGAGAAGGTGGCAGAACTGGAGGAGGTAAAGTGACATTTAAAACACCAAGTACCAAAACCGCTCCGCTTCAGAAGTCCATTAAAGAAAATGTAGTTTTTTTTAAAGATGCTTTTAACTGAAGCCACATTTTCCCACCCACAAAGTCTAGCTCCTCTTCTTCCTTTTAACATTAGCAATGAGTGAAGGGATAAAAACCACACGCTCTTTGTGACAGAAAGCAACAGGCTTTATGGGAAATGTCAGCTTTATGAAATACATTAAATTATTTGTGAAGAAAGTTGGGCTATATATAATGAAATGGGTTGCACAAAATAGTTGAAGCTTCATTCATAATGTTGACATTAGTGCAGCCTTTCATTCAGTTAAACCCAGTATTCCTGCATAGTTGCAGATAAAGATCAGGCAACACTAATATTTTTAGTTTTATACTATTTGTAGAATTAATTTCCAGTAGGGGAACTCGTGTGACCCTGACATTTAAAAATAACCAGCAGGCGATTCGAGATGTGATGCCACCCTCCTCGCAAAATAACCAAAATGTATCCCCCTTTATTAACCTGCCATCCCTCCTCTCTGTCCCAGAGTTCAGGGGCAGAGGGGCTGTTAAGTGTGACTCATTGATCCTTTATCTGACTGACTTATTGGTTCAGGTTAGAATCTTTGGCACCGATCGTGGCTCTGATCTATCGGCAGCCTAACTCTGCTCTGTATTGATAAATCCATGGTGCTGAAGTAGCTCGTGGATTTGCAGCTTTTTCTCTCAGTCTCACCCTTTTGTCAGTTTCATTTTGATTTTAGAAGAGTCACCGATGAGTCATTCAGTGTTGTAAAGTCCAAAACTCAAATTTCCTTGAAGAAAAAGCAAAACAAAACAATGATATTATCATTCTCAAAATTAATGTTTTTATATAACAAAATATTCTGCTTCAATACGTATTTTTTTGCATCAAGCAATCCAAAAACATTTTCACAAACCATTTGCTCTTCATCTCTCCTCTCACAAAGGGAGGCATGCAGTTGTATTAACAGGGCGGTCTAGCAGCAAAGTAACAGCAACATAAATTAGATTTATGTTGACGAAACTGAAAAGTTTTATCCATTAAAAAGAAAGTTGGTTTAATAAAAAGACTAACTCATTTAATCTGATTAATCACTTTATTCAAATTGATTTTGTTCAAGGATTTAAATTTTGACATCAGTAAATATGATGATCCAAAACCTCAACAGAAGCTTTGAATGTAAGAAAAAAAAACACAATAATACATAAAATAATAAGATACACATCAGGACACAACTTGATACTGTGTGTGTGTGTGTGTGTGTGTGTGTGTGTTTCAGGACCTGCAGGAGAGTGAGGTGTGTCAGGATGAACTGGCTCTGAGGGTGAAGCAGCTGAAGGCTGAACTTGTTCTCTTTAAAGGACTCGTCAGCAACGTAAGTCTCCTTCATCATCACAAGTACATGTACTCAAGTACTGTTCTTTTGTACCAGTTTGAGGTAATTGTACATAATTATTTGCATTTTATGCAACTTTGTACTTGTACCACACTACAACTCAGAGGCAAATATTGTACTTTTTTACTCCACTACATTTGTGTGACAAGTGAGTTTACAGATTACAACATTTCATACCCCTCCTGTCCAGAGAAAACCATGTATCGCCATGTAGTGTTTATTTTAAATTAGTTTTTTTTTTTTAATGAACAGAAGGATTAATTGTTTAAAAATCTCTTTGGATTAGCTAAGAAATGCCTTGTCACAAAACTAAAACTGCCCAGCAGTATATAAAGTAGTTAAAAGGAACATACATAGTATTCATACATCTGAATACTTCTTGAAGACTGAAGATTTTGAATTCTACAGTAGTTTGTGAATTTTCTGGATTATTAAATGAATGTAAGATAAGAATCGTGTCTGTCTGTCCATCAGAACCTGTCAGACTTGGACACTAAGATCCAGGAGAAGGCGATGAAGGTGGACATGGACATCTGCCGGCGGATCGACATCACTGCCCGCCTCTGCGATGTCGCCCAGCAGAGGAACTGTGAGGACATGATTCACATGTTTCAGGTACGTTTGTGGTGACGAACGTCCACAACGAAAAAATCATCCACCTGAACTTTTGAGTAAACGCGACTCCTCCCAGCAGGTGGCCACGCCCCCCTCCACGCTGAGCGGCCGGGCCAGGAAACAGAGCGGGCAGTCGGCGAAGGGTGGGGACGGGGACGAACTGAGCATGTCTGAGGGCGAGGGAGGCGGGGCTAAAGACGAGGAGTCGTGCAGCACGTCGGCCAATCAGATCAACGAGCAGATGCAGAGGATGCTGAATCAGCTGTAGGTGTTTTGGCCAATAATATTTAAACACGTCACATCTCCACTTCCTCCCACTGAAAAAAATGAAGCCAAAATATCCCTGATAACAATCGAGTATCGAGGCCCCGCCCACACACCCAGCCAAGCCAATCACAACCCTCTTTTTTTGTCTATTAACATAGAAGTAGAAATTCTGACCTTTACTGCAGCCAGCCACCAGGCGCTGATCAAGATGTTTGGGCTTCATTTTTGGGGAGCTCTCATGTCGTCCATCTTTGTTTATGTCAGAGTGTCAAACCATTTAACTGACGTGTGTGTGTGTGTGTGTGTGTGTGTTGTCCAGAAGGGAGTGTGAGTTTGAGGACGACTGTGACAGTCTGGCCTGGGAGGAAACTGAGGAAACTCTGCTGCTGTGGGAAGATTTTCCTGGATACTCACTGGGAATGGAGACACAGACAGAGGTGCGCAAACACACACACACACACACACACGTAGTGTTACAGATTAAATCAAAATTGATTGAAATAATTTTTTTCTACAAGTGCTTATACTATTACTAGTTATAATAACCAACAATGACAGAGAGAAAACATTAGATTTTTTTTATACAAATTTATTAACAATAAAAAAGAAAGCTCTCAGTAAAATCAGTATTCTGACTGATTGTTATGACACTGAGCTAATTATGAATCTTGTTTGCGTTGATTATCCTTGAGAAATTTCTAGGACTTGATTAGAGAATGAGAACTTCCACACCAAGAACTATAATTATAACTGTAAAAATAATTCTAAGTTATGTGGGTAGCGGAGTCCACGCCACATGTGTTATGACAGCAAGAAGAAGCATAATCAACCCAAATTTACTTGGTATATCCTCCAATTTATAAAATATTTTAAAAATGATGCTGCAAATGACACATGTAAAGCATCATTTTACCTGAGACATGTGGACTTGGCACTAATGGGGTGTCTGAAGTTTGTTTGGTCCTCACTGAAGTCCCCCTCCATGATCACCAGGATACAATCAAACTGATCAAACAAAAGTATGAATAAAATTTCTCCTCAAAAGACGACAAACCCTAAAGATATTCAGTTTGGATTTATCTAAAACAGCAAATCCTTATAATGACAAGCTGAAACCAGCCATGATAAATTAATGAATGATGTTAATTACCTTTCTATTAATTTATCAATCAGTGACTCAGCTTATCTTTTCAGCACCGGATCTGTTTAGAAGATGCTGCTGGTTTAGCTCGTGTCTCTCAAACACTTCATTGTTTACTGCAGAATTCTGCATCTGGCTTTCATAACTCAATCTGAATGAACACATTCAAATCTCAATGACTCTTATAGGAGGTCATATAAGTTCACTGTGTTCAGGATGACTTATTGGCTCATGTCGTCTCGTCAGACACATATGTAGCAGCTTCCTGGCTGCCATCTGTACCACGACACTGTAGGATAAACATTTTAAAACGGGGACAGGAGCTAAAATACTCTCGTGTTTGATAAGATTAGATGAAAGAGAGGCTGTCTTTAAAATGTGAGACAGACAGACAGGAGTCAGCAGCACCTCTGTGCAGATCCGTTTTCCCACCGTCAGTGAAGGCAGCGGTGTTTCCCATCATGGGACAGTTTTAACGGTGTCCCACATGTCTGACCTGATCTGGTGGACGAGCTGTTTTTAGGCCGCTGTGACATTTAACTGCAGCAGGTTGATTATTTTGTTTGAGTTGAGTCAGATGACGCAGAGTCTATCCTGGTGATCTGTAAGCTGTTTTTAACTAAATAAGCCAGAGAGGACAACAACCTGCTTAGTGGAAGACACTGCAGGAGAACCCTAACAGATTAAAAGACCTCTCAACACGTGTGGTGCTCTCACACTGGTTTTCTGTTTCTTTAATTGCCTGTATCCAACTTCTATAAATTACAATTATTACTTCAAGTGCCAGAAACAAAAATCTGTCAGCATTTTAATAATTGCTAAAAAAAAATTCATTTATTTAGTAAAAATGTCATTCAAGAACAAGAAGGCAATTATTTTAAAGTTACCAGACAACTGCTTTGTTCATAACAACCATGTTTATAATAAGTTTCATGCAAAATGTATAAAAAAATAATTTTTTTCACAATAAAAGCTCCCATATCTTCCCAATACAAGATAAAATGAATTTATATGTTTGGATAAATCCACATTAATACCTGGACCAGCTTTTCAAATTTGAGGATTTGCTGCTTCTCACTTTTTGATATGACTGTAAACTCAATATCTTATAGCCTTGTATTGTTTATCAGATAAAACAAGCGATTTCAAGAACAGAATTATACTTTGGATTACTTTACTTTACTTACTTTGGATTACTTTCAGATTCTTTGTATTCGGGATATTTTTCTGTCACTTTATATAATTGATTAACAGTGTTGGGCAAGTTACTCAAGAAGTGTAATAAGTTACTTTTACTATTGTCTATATTTTACATCACATTTACAACTTCGACACTGACATGTATATTCAGAATATGTTAATGTACGTATGTAAAGCAAACATTTCTGAGATTAATACAAGCTATATAGATCATGTAAATCAACAATATTTCATCCTCTCACTGTATCCAGCTGCTGCAGCAGGAGGAGTCCATTGAGGACGTGATTAAAGACACAGAGACTCTGTTCAAGTCCAGAGAGAAGGAATATCAGGACACCATCGACCAGATAGAGGTGAGTCTGTTCTGCTTTGTATTTATTATGTAATGAGGACAAACCACCCGTACAGGGTCAAAAACACAGTGTCCACAAGGTATTTATAGTTGACATAATTGAGGTTTTTAGTGTTGGAACGAGGTCAAAAGTAAAATTCTGCTCTAAAAAGAAAGAAAAATTTTATCATATACTGTTTTTATTAGTAACTTGGAGTGTTCATAGTTGAAACTGTTGTTGCTGCTTGTTGTTAACGTACGTAACTGATTCTTAAGCTCAGTAATTTGGGTTTCTTGCCAAAATGCACCTTGGTGTACCACATTTTTATGTACACAGGCTTGTACCTTCTACTTTTTTTAAAAGAAGAACCAGATATTTTGTAACACAGTTATTAACATTTTGTGCTAATTATTTAAGCGTGAGTTTCATGCTGATCCGAGCTGTAAAAGTGTTCCAGCTGTGAGTCACACCTCTGGAGCCAGCTCTATAATAGGCCTCGTATTAATTCATTATTAAGTCGTTAGCGTTAATGGATTTGTGGTTTGTGTTTTCTGTCCTGGTCAGTTGGAGTTGGCCACAGCCAAGAGCGACATGAACCGTCACCTGCACGAGTACATGGAGATGTGTTCGATGAAGAGAGGACTGGACGTCCAGATGGAGACCTGCAGGAGACTCATCACGCAGAGCGGAGACAGGTAACGCAAACACACACGTCTTACACACGAGCTGTGATGCTACATATTTACTTATTGGAAGAAGAAAAGTTTCCTAATCGCAGAACTTTCTTTTAAGAAAGAAAGATTAACAAGACATTGGATTTTATTTTACTTATAAAGTAACAGCAACCAATTAAACTATAGCTGCTTCAGAATTACCAGAATAAAATGTCTAATCTTCAAACAAGTAGTTGAAACCTTTAAAGAAAATGCGCCACCCAATGTATTTTTTCTGTACTTTCTTTAATTTTATGACATCTTTCATCCAATTTGAGTAACATTTTATTCTACACTGAAAAGCCACTGCTTTATGACTCGACTGTATCCCAGGAGGGGTACTGTACATGTGAAATTTATTGCTGCCTTGTATCCTAAACGCCTTATAGTACAACAAACTAAGATGTGTAATATTTTAGATTTTGGTACCGTGCTTTACTTTTCTGGAGGGAATCATCTGCAAAGTTTGTTGTGTCACTCATCCATAACACAACACTTGCCTTCTTCAATCCTCCAATTCAAGCATCCTTTATGAGGTGCACCCAGCAATAAATTCTACCTTCAATAAGGTTTAAAATGTTTAGTTTTTGTGTTGAATGTTTTAAAAGATATTAATTTAACTGTATAATCATTTTGGCGGCTGTTAAATTGAACTTCATGATACAGATTCAAGGTTTTTGTTCACCTTCTACCCCTGATATCACGGTGACTAAATAACTTAAATCTGTTAAACAACACAATACGGCAGCACACGAACTACAGCCATCAAAATAAAGTTAATAAAATAGAGTTGAATGAACGCCTCTTTAAAACGTTAGGTTGTTGTATTAGGGGTATACCTAATAAACTAGTCTGTAAGTGTAACAGTAATGCACAGAATTAACAAAAAACACATGATAAGTATTGTTTTAGTAGAATAAAAGTAAAGGTTTGTTTCAGATATTTCTGATGTGAGGTGTATTACCTACAGTAGATGGATGTTGACATCCAGTGTGAAAAAGCAAAAGGAGTATCATCACGTAAGCTAAGGAATGTACTGCTGTGGACAAGGTCAGCAACAAAGCAATACTGGTTGAGGTGAAATCTATATTTAGAATATTTTCACCATATTCTCGTGCCATCAGACGGCCATTTCCAACAGAAAACCGCTGTCACATAAAGCCAAACATCGCCCTCTCCACCTGCAGAAACACTCATTGCAGGACACGTGAGTTGCCGGTCTACTGCTGCCTCAGTCGGTTTGTTTGTTTGTGTTATTGTGTGACTTTGGTGAAACTGAACTATCCGTTTAAAACACAGAAGTCACAATGACGCAAACAAACCGACCAATCGAGACAGAGGTAGACCAGCAACTCACGTCTGGTGGCTTTGGAGAGAGTGATCTTTGGCTTTTATAGCAGCCATTTCCTGTCAGAAAAGTCTGTCTGAAGGCAAAGTAAAGCACTGGAAATATTCTAAATACAGCATGAGCCTTTTTTAAGGCGTCTAAAATGCATTTTCCTGCTGACCCTGTCCACAGCACCAGTTTACTGAACCAAATCTACTGTAGATAAGTACCTCATACGACCCCACTTCAAAGAATCTGAACAGTCCCTTTAAAATACTTCTGGACCTTTGTCACAGCAGACATTTTGACCTCTCGACAGCTGCATTCCATGTCGGTGTTGGGGGCTCTGGTAGTGTGCATGCTGACTCACTTCAGTGTGAAGAAAACATCTGAGCAGCGGTGGCAATTGAAGTCACATCATGTCTTCTCCCTCTGCAGGAAGTCGGCCTCACTCATCACGCTGACGGTGGACGACTCGGACAGCGAGGAGAAGGAAAGGAAGAAGCCAGCTCTCCCTTCCGACTCCGAGGCCAGCGATTCTTACTGCGACGCCAACGCCGCCATCCCTCCTCTGACCTGGAGAAAACCATAACACACACTCAAACACACACTGCTGGTACTCTGAATGCTCTTCTCCTCCTCTGCTGCTGCTTGAGAGCAGGAAAACAAATTGACTTGTGTAAAACTGTAGAACTTCCACTTATCTAAAATTATGTCTCAGTGGTTTCTGTTGACCTGAGGTAGAAATTATTTTAAAACCAGCAGGTGTCTCTTGATCTTTAAGCTTCTCTGATGATTTTAACTGGTCACAAACTCAGCCGACATGACAGCAGGGTGAATTAGAGCAAAAGATGGGAAAGTTACACCAACGTCCTCACAAAAACATAATTTACTTGCAAAGCTTAAACTGAAAATTCTTAATTTTCAAGGCTGTTGCTCAAACAAAGGCAATAATTCTTCACTTAACTGTCACTGCTGCCCTCCTGTGGTTACCAGCTGTAACTGCACCTCAGTGAAGGTCAAACAGAACAAAATGGCACTTTAAAAAAAAAAAGGGACCTTCACTGATTCTCTTTATTGATGAGATGAAACGTTTGGACTCATTTTATCTTATTTTGCACACAGACGTTATTTGCACAGATTCTGTAATGATGCCTTTCAGCTGCAGGTTCACACACAGAGAGGCAGTGATGCACAAAGATAGTTTGCACATAACTGTTCACAGAAGTGATTATATGAATGAACAGCTTTACTAATCAATTACCACTTATTTATTTTGGTGAAATGCTTGTTTTTACTCTATATTTGTTATTTATTTATTATCCTGTCATGTGCAGCAGCTTTAAAAAAATAAATTCCTAAAACATAAATTACCCAATTGCCATTTTCTAGGAATATACTGCAGGTAGTAAATATTTCACAGATCTCCAGCTTTTAAATCCCAACTTGCCTTAAACTGATATCCAACATTTAAGAAATATGACACCTTCTCTGTCCTGAAAAAACATCTTAAAGGTTTTGTGCTGCGTTCCAGACAACTCAGAAAAGTTCCGACTTCCTACTAGAAAAAGTACAATTGAACGCCACACATAGTCGTTCGTACTTGTGAACCCCAAAAAATCCTGTATTTAATTAAACTAATGCATATTATCATATAAACCTGTTCTGCATGTAAATTGATGTCTTGCTAATGTAATTAGGTCGCTGGTTATAGTTTTGTTTATTTATACCAGAAGGCTGCGCTGCTTTACACTTGCCAAAGAAATTTGTCACGGTCAGACATGTTTTTTTGTTTATGTTTTGCGTCTTGCACCTCAAACGCTTAGACATCAGAAACTTCACTCCAACTTTGACTGGAACGCAGCATTAATCTTCCAATTTTATTCGTGTGCCACAGTACCCAAAATAAACTGCATTATTAAAGGAGCAATATGTAACAATTACACATCCGAAAATAAGTTGGAAGAGAGAGTTGGAGTCATAGACGGTGTACGAAGTTGGTTGAATTCCTATTTAATATACGATCTATGGTTGAAGTGAGTTGTTTTCTGCTCCACAGACTTTCAGGCAGATTTTCGGAGCACAAGGTGACAGTTTATCCATTTAAGTGACTACCTGCCAGACTCCATTAACATTTTGCTCAATTTAACCCTCATAAACATCTAAACCTTCTAAAAGATTATTGAAGAATTCTTACACCTCATGAACAGACATTCATTAAGGAAACATTTGGTATTAATCTGAACTCCAATTAATGTGACACTGGCAAACTAAAATTTAGCAACTGGGCATGTTTGCTTAATTTCTGATGACATATTATGGTCATTATGATTTCTTACAGTAAATGTAGCACAGATTTCTCCTTTAATTAACTGTAATTAATTTAAAGAATATTTTTCATGTAGATATTTGTCAGATTTTTCACTCTGAGACGGGAATCAATGCTTGAGGCAGCAGCTACCAAGGAGGACAATAACATAACATCCTAACATATTATTTCAGGAAATTAAGCATTTTAATGATCTGTGGAGCCGTTTAATGTTCAGCAGTCGCACATGCTGGGTTTTTAAAGAGTTAGTTCAGACTTACAAACTAAACAATCGAGGCAGTGGCAGATCAGCAACTCCAGAGAGCGATATTTGGCTTATATAACGGTGGTTTCCTGTCAGAAAAGGCTGTTTGACAGCAGGGAAAGTGGTGAAAACAGTCTAAATATAGCCTACATTAAAAATAATATTGATAGTTTAGGTGGGCCTTTTTTTAGGTGTCTAAAATTTTCCTGCTGACCCTGACCACATCAGTACGTTGCTTAGCTTCCTACACCGATACTCCTGCTCCTTTTCCAAACTGGGACTGTGTAGACCCCATCTACTGCAGGTTACACACTGAATATGAATAAATATACTTCAACTATCCCTTTAAGTGAGTACTTGATTCAGTTCTTGACATATCAAATAAAGTTAGTTGAAGTCTTTTTATTCTAAGGGAAGGTGTCATATTTATGTGCCATTAATCACAAGCCAACGTCCTTGTCAGCATTTTGCTGTCGACGCTAATGGAAATCAATGTGTTAGAAAATCGTTACTCTTTAAGTCCCATGCGACACATTTCATCCATTTCTCCTGCAGAAATAAAGGACAATAGATTTGTTTGAAAGAACTTGTCTGTGATTTTGAGACAGAAACTTAAGGGCGTTTTAGTTTTCTTTTTCTTTTTCAAAGTGAAAACCTATTTTAAGACATAATTGTCCTCAAAATTGTACAGTTTGTAAAGGCTAAATATTGTTTGTAATGTAAATAATGAGGCTGTCTATAACGCTGAACTATAATGCTGTAAGCTTCATGTTATTATGATGCTAATTTAGCTTTAGAGACCGGTGCAATTTAACATTTTATTTATACCATCTTTTAGTTTTAGTGTCTTAGTATCACAGTATGTGACAAGCCCTTTTAACATTTAATCAGCAGGTCTGACGAGTAGAGATTTACTTTTCACCAGTGGAAATGTCATTTTCAGATGTCAAAATGTGAATTTAAGGTACAGATAATTTAATGTAATTATAGATAACAGTAATTTCTTTGTCATTAGTATGAATGAGGATAACAGATATCTGCAATTGAATTTCCACATGCTGAAAAAGAATCGTAATGAGTGGAAATGTTTCTCCAAATGTTTGATATCGACAAATCATTTTTGATAAGAACACAGGGTTCAATGTTTTTTTTTACCACTTAACAGGAAGTGGGTCAGAAATCTACTTGCCCAAAGTCAAGTTCTACTTGCCCTGCTTTATTAATGGCTATAAAATAACAACAATGACTACAGTTAATTGTTTAGTTTAATTTAGACTGCTGTGTTTTATGCAGGGCTGCAGCCTCTAGAAAGTGTCAGAAAATAGTTTTTCAGAGCCCAAGCTGACGTCTTTAAATGTCTTTAAAAGTCTTTAAATGTCTTGTTTTGTCAATTCAAAACCAGAGATTTGATATGATGATAAACAAAAAAGAAAACTCTGGTCCTCTCTGTATTTGAGGGTCTGAAAACAGCATGTTCTGCATTTCTTTTTGCATGAAAACTTACTTTAACCAATCAGTTATCAAACTAGTTTAATAGTTTAACTTTTTTATCCCAATGGAGAAATGAGCTGCCAGTTTTACTTGCCCCAGGCAAGTGAGCAAAATTTTTTTATATCTAAAATTAAATTCTGATTACTTATATTATAATTGTTTCCAGTAAAAAATCTAATTTTCACTACTTTCAGGTGTCTGTAATTACATTTTTACTAATCAGAAATTCAAGCCAACATATCAATGATTTAATCCTGATCAGTCAGAATTGAATTTTATTTAAGAATCTATTTATTATATCTACTGTAGGGATCTACAGTTAAAGTTACCACTAGTTAAAAGTGCGCCGTGGATAAACAGTTGACATTTCCACCAGAGAGAAATTAACTGTAGATATCTTTAATTAGAGTTGCTGCTAGTCAAATTTACATTATTATTTAAAAAGAAAATGTTGATATCTACAACTGCTATTACTACTTGATTGCTACTGATTAAATGTTAAGAGGCCATAAATAGTTCGGTTGTCTTTTCGTAGTTGTTTCAGAGCAAATACACCTGCAGCAATGGTTAAAAGGTGAAGTAAATTTAAATTTACTGCCGTTTAAGGACGTCTGTGTACATGAGGGGAAAGAAGCCATTTAGCAGGAGGTGTTTCAAAAACATGAAACTTTTTTTTTTTTAACTTATTTTGTGTCAGTTTTTCTCTTTTTGTTGTCATACTGCTGCAGTGAATGCCTCACAGTTCACCTCATCAAACACATCTTTCATTAATGAATGTCTGCTTATTCAGTAACCTGCCATGTTCACCACAGAAAACAGAACCATTAAAGGAACATGTTTAGTTTCAGTCCCGCAGTTTTCTTCACTGAGCAGCATCTTTCTAATCCCATCAAAACGAGACGGAAAAACCTCGTTTCCGCGTACCACACTGTTACTTTACACTTTTACAGATTTAGCGCTCAGAGAAGAAGTGGACTGAACTTGATAATTGTTCCTTTAATGTCAAGGAGAAACAAAACAAAGCAACTGCAAGTGTACAATAGCAAAATATTCAGAGATCACTCACCTCATCAAACTGTACAGCTGCTGCTTTAACGGAACTGTTGATCTATATTATCAGAATGTAAATATCATCTGTGGAGAGAAAACAGAAATAAATCAAGTGTGAAAGAGAAAAAAAAATGACTTAAAGACCTCATGAAACAAATCTGAGAGTGTGGTGGAGATAAAAGCCGATTCAACAACAAGTATGGATTTAGGTATTTGGCTGCAGATGTTTTCAATGATTTTATGAGTCTGGATTAAATTCTCCATCCATTCAAAAGAAAGTTACGTCTTTATTGTTTTCATGAGGTCTGTAACGTTTGTTTTTCTCAGATACATTGTGCAGAGCTGAATGTTTGATCGACTGACTGAAGCAAAATGAAAAGTTGCACAGAATAAAAGATATTCTAAGAGTCTCTGTTGTGAGTTTGTCCTTTATATATATTCTATACTTTAACATTTTTACTTTATGGACTGAAATACTTCATACTAAGACATTTTAAAGTGAAATATTGTTTCAGCACCACATTTGACATCTACAGTTACTTTGCAGATTAAGATTACTCTTAAATGTAAATGCAGATCAGATATGATGCATTACTTTTGGTGGAAAAGTACTCAGATCCTTTACTGAAGTAACAGAAGCAAAACCGCGTTGTAGAAACACTCGATTACAAGTAGAAGTTGTGCATAAAGTAAATATAAGTATTATTAGTGAAATCGATTTAAGGAGCAAAAGTAAAAGAAACAGCCCCTGTGAACGTTGCATGTCTATACACAGCGATGAAAAGTAACTAAGTAAATTTACTCAAATACTGTAGAACATTTCTACTTTCGGATCAGCAGCTTGTTATATAAATATGTTCTACTACACAACATTTGACATGTACACTTAATTTCACATAAAAGTATTTCCTGTCTGCATCTTGCATTGCAATTTAATTTAGCTTTATTTAATTTAATGTATAAAGTATTAGAGCCTGACTGACTTCAAAATGCTGCCCAAACTTTTAATAATAATTTTCTAAAGAAAAAATAATCTGCATTATATTGTGTATATTGGCGCATATCAGACCATACATACATACATACATACATACTACACTACACACATACTAAATGGTACAGTGTTGCCTACAGGCAACATTTAGCCAAAGAACTTTTTAAATTCTTTTTTAAATTCTTTTTAATTTAAAATTTAAAATGAATTGTGACTTCTTGATGTTATTGAATATTTTTGCATATGTTTATGAAATAAACAATGTTCAAATTGGAAAAGGAACATTCTTTTTCACTTACGCACCATTATGGTACAATGTTGCCTACAGGCAACGAACCCCAAAAACTTCCAAAAATAAAAATAAAAATAAAAATAAAATTTCTTCAGATTATGATTATTTAGTCTATTTTGAGACATAAAAACAAACAAACAACCAACAAACATTTCCCTCACTGGCATCATAATGTGTACCATAGAGGGATATGACCATACATACATACATACATACATACATACATACATATGACCGTACATACATACATACATACATACATACATACATATGAGCATACATACATACATACATATGACCATACATGCATATGAGCATACATACATACATACATTCATACATATGGCCAAACATATGACCATGCATACAAACATACATACATATGACCATACATACATACATACATACGAGCATAAATACATACATACATATGAGCATACATACATATGAGCATACATACATACATACATACATTCATACATATGGCCAAACATATGACCATGCATACAAACATACATACATATGACCATACATACATATGACCATGCATACATATGACCATACATACATATGACCATACATACATACATACATACATACATATGACCATACATGCATACATATGACCATACATACATACATACATACATATGGTCATACATATGACCATGCATACATACATACATACATATGACCATGCATACATATGAGCATATATACATACATACATATGACCATACATACATACATACATACATACATACATATGAGAATACATACATACATATGACCATGCATACATACATCTGAGCATACATACATACATATGACTATGCATACATACATATGAGCATACATACATACATATGACCATACATACATACATACATACATACATACATATGACCATACATACATACATACATACATACATACATACATACATACATATATATGACCATACATACATACATACATACATATATATATACATTCTTTTAATAATTATTTTTAATTTAAAATTTAAAATGAATTGTGACTTCTTGATGTTATTGAATATTTTTGCATATGTTTATGAAATAAACAATGTTCAAATTGGAAAAGGAACGTTCTTTTTCACTTACGCACCATTATGGTACAATGTTGCCTACAGGAAACGAACCCCAAAAACTTCCAAAAATAAAAATAAAAATAAAAATAAAATTTCTTCAGATTATGTTTATTTAGTCTATTTTGAGACATAAAAACACATTTCCCTCACTGGCATCATAATGTGTACCATAGAGGGATATGACCATACATACATACATACATACATACATACATACATACATACATACATACATATGAGCATACATACATACATACATATGAGCATACATTCATACATATGGCCAAACATATGACCATGCATACAAACATACATACATACATATGACCATACATACATAGATACATACATACATATGACCATGCATGCATACATACATATGACCATGCATACATGCATACATATGACCATGCATACATACATACATACATACATACATACAGACAGACAGACAGACAGACAGACAGACAGATCGATCGATCAATATCAACAATTAAAATCATCTGACTGATATATTGGACTCTAGCAAGTGTTGCTGGTAAAAGAAATGCCCTTGTGAGGTGCTGTGTTACATAGTAACTAAGTACATTTACCCAAGTATTGTAGTTAAGTACAATTTTGTGATACTGTTATCTGCCACTTCACAGGGAAATATTGCACTTTGACTCCACTACATGAGCTCTGAAGTTACTTTACATGTTAAGATTTTTTTTTTAAACTAAACTAGTATAAAGTGGTGAAAAGTAACAAACTACAGTCAAGTTTAATTACAGTTGTAAGATACTTGTAGTTTACTTAGGTAATTCCATTTTATACTACTTTATGCTTCTACTTCACTACATTTCAGAGACACATATGGTCATTTTTACTGCACTACTTTTACTTTACAGCTTTAGTTACTCTGCTGATTTACAGCATTAATACAAAACAGGATGAAAAAGTTAATTATAATGAATTTTCATAGATATATATGGTATATGAAGTACTTTCAGTGGTGTTTATTTACTAATGCATCAATAATTATAATATTATCATTAAGATATAGTATATTTCATTCTTCAAGGAGTACCTTTACTCTTTGTACTTACAGCATATTCATCTCAGGGACAATACAGTTATTATATATCTGTTACTTACAAATAAAAATAAAATAAATCATATTGTAAATTTTGTGACAGATATTGTGAATGCAGTGTGATTCAGGATTAGATTATTTTTACCTTCTGAAATTTGGATATTGCACAATTAACATGTTAATAAATTCTGCAGCACTGTTTCTGCTGCTACTAAAGGACAGAAATGTTTCTTCCACCACATTACAGTCATTTATTGATCAGACACTAGAAAGTATTGGGTCAGCAATGATTGGTTTCATTAGTTTCGGTTCGATCGTCTTGCTCCTGTAAAGATTTGGTATTAATGGCCTCCTGACTGTTCAGACTGTTTACTGGCTGAGCGGGACACAGGGGGTCCAAAGCAGCAAAAACAAACAGCTTCGCAGTGAGTCGATGAAGAGGAACAAACGGTGAAACAGCAGAAGAAGAAAGAGCTGCTGAAGGAAAACAGCTGTGCTGCTTCAGCACATTAAACACTGAGCGCTCAGAAAACCACAGCTGGATGGATGATGTGTTTACATGAGAGCGACTAACAAACACTCTGCTGCTGCTGTCTGTTTACATGGAACACAAAGATGAGATACTCAAATTAACTAAGTGCTTTTACAGTTAAAATTTGTACTACTTTTTACTGCATTGTATTTATCTGACAGCTGCATTTCAAAATAGGATTTTACACACAAAACATGTGATCAGTTCTATAAAATCTGTATATCTATAATAAAATACATCATATTTTGTAGATCAGATTACTCAACATTATATGAAACAATCAAGGACATTTATCATTTTACAACAGAAGGTCTATCAATGAATCAGGGCTGCAACTAATGATTATTTTGATTGTCGATTGATCTGTTGATTATTTTATCAATTAACTGATTAGTTGTTCATCTTTAAAATGTCAGAAAATGGTTTTAAAAATGTCATCTCTGTTGATATTCAGTTTACTATCACAGAGAAATAAAGAAACAAGAAAATATTCACATTTAAGAAGCTGAAATCAGATCATTTGTACTTTTTTTCTTAACCCTCTATGGTACCATGTTGCCCTCAGGCAACAAACCCATTTTTGCCCTGTCACATCTCCACAATGCAGCCCTTTAAATGATGCGATACTTTAAAAAAGAGGTAAAACCATAGGGAACCATTAACAATGCTTTAAGTTGTCAGATGACCTCCAGGAAGCAATTTTGAAACCCTTCTTGGCGGGCTTTTTCTAAGGAGACAGCTCTGCTATCTTGCTGCAAAAAAAAAGACTCTCAAAAAGTTATTTTTTGTCCCTTTTCCACCTGGAAAAAAATGTCTTCACACTAATAGGTGAGTAAACTTTAAGTTTTGATAGTTTCATGCAACTTATTTACTAATTTAATAGTGGATACTTGTTAAAATGCAGCTGTTGCCCTGAGGCAACAACGTGCCATCATGGAAAGTTGCAATGTTGCCTGCAACAGTGAACCATTATGGAATCACTATAGCAAACACAACACTGACCACTGGCCTATTTGGGTGGAGAAAAAGGGCAGATGCAGATACCCTGGATGTAAGGGTATAGTGAAATCACAGTGCACAAAATGTGTCACCTGCCTGTGCTTCACTCCTGAAAAAAACTGCTTCATGGAGTTCCATAAGCACTGAGCAGCAACACCACAAGTGATGGCAACACATGTCAGGAAAGACACAGGGGACTGACACAAAACATGCACTGAAATGAAGCAGTGATGATCAAACACTGGAATTTGTTGTTTTTGTTTTTCAAATGGTTATGGTAATGGTTATCTTTGTTGATTTAAGTAGTTTAAAGTTTTATACTTTACACATTTATTTCAATGGGTTGTTCCTAAATGGTACAATGTTGCATACAGGCAACATTTAGCCAAGAAACTTTTTAAATTCTTTTTGAAATTCTTTTTAATTTAAAATTTAAAATGAATTGTGACTTCTTGATGTTATTGAATATTTTTGCATATGTTTATGAAATAAACAATGTTCAAATTGGAAAAGGAACGTTCTTTTTCACTTACGCACCATTATGGTACAATGTTGCCTACAGGCAACGAACCCCAAAAACTTCCAAAAATAAAAATAAAAATAAAATTTCTTCAGATTATGTTTATTTACATAATATATTTACAGACATAAAAACACATTTCCCTCACTGGCATCATAATGTGTACCATAGAGGGATATGACCATACATACATACATACATACATACATACATATGACCGTACATACATACATACATACATACATACATACATATGACCATACATATGACCATACATACATACATACATACATATGACCATACATACATACATACATACATACATACATACATACGAGCATACATACATACATATATACGAGCATACATACATACATACATACGAGCATACATACATATGAGCATACATACATATGAGCATACATATACATACATACATTCATACATATGGCCAAACATATGACCATGCATACAAACATACATACATATGACCATGCATACATACATACATACATACATACATACATACATATGACCGTACATACATACATACATACATACATACATACATATGAGCATACATACATACATACATATGACCATACATACATACATACATACATACATACATACATACATACATACATACATAGGAGCATACATACATACATACATACGAGCATACATACATACATACATACATACGAGCATACATACATACATACATATGAGCATACATACATATGAGCATACATACATATGAGCATACATATACATACATTCATACATATGGCCAAACATATGACCATGCATACAAACATACATACATATGACCATGCATACATACATACATACATACATACATACATACATACATATGACCATGCATACATACATATGAGCATACATACATACATATGACTATGCATACATACATATGACCATACATACATACATACATACATATGACCATACATACATACATACATACATACATATGAGCATACATACATACATACATTCATACATATGGCCAAACATATGACCATGCATACAAACATACATACATATGACCATGCATACATACATACATACATATGACCATACATACATATGACCATGCATACATACATACATACATACATACATACATACACACACATACATACATACATACATACATACATACATACATACATACATATGACCATACATACATACATACATATGACCATACATACATACATACATATGACCATACATACATATGACCATACATACATACATACGTTTATACATATGAGCATACATTCATACATATGGCCAAACATATGACCATGCATACAAACATACATACATATGACCATACATACATACATACATACATACATATGACCATACATACATATGACCATGCATACATATGACCATGCATACATACATATGACCATACATACATACATACATACATACATACATACATACTTATGACCATACATGCATACATATGACCATACATACATACATACATACATATGACCATGCATACATTCATATGACCATACATACATACACACATACATACATACATATGGTCATACATATGACCATGCATACATACACACATACATACATACATATGACCATGAATGCATACATACAAACATACATATGACCATGCATACATACATACATGTGACCATACATACATACATACATACATACATACATACATACATACATATGAGCATACATACATATGAGCATATATACATACATACATATGAACATACATACATACATACATATGTCCATACATACATACATACATACGAGCATACATACATACATACATACATACATACATACAAGCATACATACATACATACATATGAGCATAAATACATACATACATACATACATATGAGCATACATACATATGAGCATACATACATACATACATTCATACATATGGCCAAACATATGACCATGCATACAAACATACATACATATGACCATGCATACATACATACATACATACATATGACCATACATACATATGACCACGCATACATACATACATACATACACACACACACACACACACACACACACACACACACACACACATATGGTCATACATATGACCATGCATACATACATACATACATATGAGCATACATGCATACATACATATGACCATGCATACATACATACATACATATGAGCATACATACATGAGCATATATACATACATACATATGACCATACATACATACATACATACATACATACATACATATGAGAATACATACATACATATGACCATTCATACATACATATGAGCATACATACATACATATGACTATGCATACATACATATGACCATACATACATACATATGACCATACATACATACATACATACATATGACCATACATACATACATACATACATACATACATACATACATATCAGCATACATACATATGAGCATACATACATATGAGCATACATACATACATACATTCATACATATGGCCAAACATATGACCATGCATACAAACATACATACATATGACCATGCATACATACATACATATGACCATACATACATATGACCATGCATACATACATACATACACACATACATACATACATACATACATACATACAACCGTACATACATACATACATACATACATACATATGACCATACATACATACATACATACATACATAAATACATATGAGCATACATACATACATACATATGAGCATACATACATACATACATATGAGCATAAATACATACATACATACATACATATGACCATACATACATATGACCATACATACATATATATATACGTTTATACATATGAGCATACATTCATACATATGGCCAAACATATGACCATGCATACAAACATACATACATATGACCATACATACATACATACATACATACATACATACATATGACCATACATACATATGACCATGCATACATATGACCATGCATACATACATACATATGACCATACATACATACATACATAAATACTTATGACCATACATGCATACATATGACCATACATCCATACATACATACATATGACCATGCATACATTCATATGACCATACATACATACACACATACATACATATGGTCATACATATGACCATGCATACATACACAGATACATACATATGACCATACATGCATACATACATACAAACATATGACCATGCATACATACATACATGTGACCATACATACATACATACGAGCATACATACATACATACATACGAGCATACATAAATACATACATATGAGCATAAATACATACATACATACATATGAGCATACATACATATGAGCATACATACATACATACATTCATACATATGGCCAAACATATAACCATGCATACAAACATACATACATATGACCATGCATACATACATACATACATATGACCATACATACATATGACCATGCATACATACATACATACATACATACATACACACACACACACACACACACACACACACACACACACACAAACACACACATACACACATACATACATATGGTCATACATATGACCATGCATACATACATACATACATATGAGCATACATGCATACATACATACATACATATGACCATGCATACATACATACATATGACCATGCATACATACATACATACATATGAGCATACATACATATGAGTATATATACATACATACATACATACATATGAGAATACATACATACATACATATGACCATGCATACATACATATGAGCATACATACATACATATGACTATGCATACATACATATGACCATACATACATACATATGACCATACATACATACATACATACATACATATATATGACCATACATACATATATATATATACATATACATATATATATATATAAATATATAAATTCTTTTAATGATTCTTTTTAATTTAAAATTTAAAATGAATTGTGACTTCTTGATGTTATTGAATATTTTTGCATATGTTTATGAAATAAACAATGTTCAAATTGGAAAAGGAACGTTCTTTTTCACTTACGCACCATTATGGTACAATGTTGCCTACAGGCAACGAACCCAAAAACTTCCAAAAATAAAAATAAAAATAAAAATAAAATTTCTTCAGATTATGTTTATTTAGTCTATTTTGAGACATAAAAACACATTTCCCTCACTGGCATCATAATGTGTACCATAGAGGGATATGACCATACATACATACATACATACATACATACGACCGTACATACATACATACATACGACCGTACATACATACATACATACATACATATGACCATACATACATACATACATACATACATACATACATAAATACATATGAGCATACATACATACATACATATGAGCATACATACGTACATACATATGAGCATAAATACATACATACATATGACCATACATACATACATACATATGACCATACATACATACATACATATGACCAAACATACATATGACCATACATACATACGTTTATACATATGAGCATACATTCATACATATGGCCAAACATATGACCATGCATACAAACATACATCCGTATGACCATACATACATAGATACATACATACATATGACCATACATACATACATACATATGACCATACATACATACATACATACATACATACTTATGACCATACATGCATACATATGACCATACATACATACATACATACATATGACCATGCATACATTCATATGACCATACATACATACACACATACATACATACATACATATTGTCATACATATGATCATGCATACATACTTACATACATACATACATATGACCATACATGCATACATACATACATATGACCATGCATACATACATACATGTGACCATACATACATACATACATACATATGACCATACATACATATGAGCATATATACATACATACATATGACCATACATACATACATACATATGAGAATACATACATACATATGACCATACATATGAGCATACATACATACATACATACATACATACATACGAGCATACATACATACATACATATGAGCATAAATACATACATACATACATATGAGCATACATACATATGAGCATACATACATACATACATTCATACATATGGCCAAACATATGACCATGCATACAAACATACATACATATGACCATGCATACATACATACATACATATGACCATACATACATATGACCATGCATACATACATACATACATACATACACACACACACACACACACACACATACACACACACATACACACATACATATATACATATATACATACATACATACATACTTATGACCATACATGCATACATATGACCATACATACATACACACATACATACATACATATGGTCATACATATGACCATGCATACATACATACATACGAGCATACATGCATACATACATACATACATACATATGACCATGCATACATACATACATACATATGACCATGCATACATACATACATACATATGAGCATACATACATATGAGCATATATACATACATACATATGACCATACATACATACATACATACATACGGTCATACATATGACCATGCATACATACATACATACATACATATGACCATACATGCATACATACATACATACGTATGACCATGCATACATACATACATGTGACCATACATGCATGCATACATACATACATACATATGAGCATATATACATACATACATATGAGCATACATACATATGAGCATACATACATATGAGAATACATACATACATATGACCATGCATACATACATATGAGCATACATACATACATATGACCATGCATACATACATATGAGCATACATACATACATACATACATACATATATATGACCCTACATACATACATACATATATACATATATATAAATTCTTTTTATAATTCTTTTTAACTTAAAATTTAAAATGAATTGTGACTTCTTGATGTTATTGAATATTTTTGCATATGTTTATGAAATAAACAATGTTCAAATTAGAAAATGAACGTTCTTTTTCACTTATGCACCATTATGGTACAATGTTGCCTACAGGCAACAAACCCCAAAAACTTCCAAAAATAAAAATAACAATAAAATTTCTTCAGATTATGTTTATTTAGTCTATTTTGAGACATAAAAACACATTTCCCTCACTGGCATCATAATGTGTACCATAGAGGGATATGACCATACATACATACATACATACATACATACATACATACATACATACATACATACATATGACCGTACATACATACATACACATACATACATACATACATATGAGCATACATACATATGAGCATACATACATATGAGCATACATACATACATACGTACATACATATGTAGCTCAGCGTAAGTTCAATCAGGAAGACCTTCTATTACGCTGCCTTCATTCACAACTTTCCTTTACTCCGCCTCTCTCCTCCTATTCCCTGTAATCAGCTGTTTGTGGGCGTTCACCTTCGTCTTTACCATCCATTCAGATTTTGCCACGGTCGCGATAGTCAGTCAATTTGCTGCTGCCAAATCTTTAAATCGCCTCTGTCTTTGCTCCATCAGTTGTCATTCAGTCAATCGCGCGACCCTCCTCCACCCCTCTCTCCTCCAGTCACTGGACCCAGGTAGCAGAAGATGTTCACCTCGATCCTCCCTGACGCCCTCTCCTCCAGCCTTCAGGTCCAGGTAGCAGGAGTCCAGAGCCACTTCACCTCACCAGTCTCTGCTTTGCACCTCATCATCACCACCACCACCAGTGTCTAGACCCCGGGGGGTTCTCTTCACTACAGCTTCATCACCCCCATTTATATATACATATTGTTTCACCTCATTGGGGTCTAACCGCCAAAGACTGTTCATGTTTCATATCATGCATGTGCCAATAAACCATTTCTCTTTTGGTCTCTCCTGATTGAAATGAGCATACATACATATGAGCATACATTCATACATATGGCCAAACATATGACCATGCATACAAACATACATACATATGACCATACATACATACATACATACATATGACCATATATACATATGACCATGCATACATACATACATATGACCATACATACATACATACATACATACTTATGATCATACATGCATACATATGACCATACATACATATGACCATGCATACATTCATATGACCATACATACATATACACATACATAAATACATATGGTCATACATATGACCATACATACATACATACATACATACATACATACATACATACATACATATGACCATACATACATTCATATAACCATACATACATACACACACATACATACATACATATGGTCATACATATGACCATGCATACATACATACATACATACATACATGTGACCATACATACATAAATACATACATACATACATATGAGCATATATACATATGACCATGCATACATACATACATATGACCATACATACATACATATGACCATACTTACATACATACATATGACCATACATACATACATACATACTTATGACCATACATGCATACATATGACCATACATACATACACACATACATACATATGGTCATACATATGACCATGCATACATACATACATACATACATACATATGAGCATACATGCATACATATGACCATGCATACATACATACATACATATGACCATGCATACATACATATGAGCATACATACATATGAGCATATATACATACATACATATGACCATACATACATACATACATACATACATACATACATACATACATACATACATACATACATATGAGAATACATACATACATATGACCATGCATACATACATATGAGCATACATACATACATATGACTATGCATACATACATATGACCATACATACATACATATGACCATGCATACATACATATGAGCATACATACATACATATGACTATGCATACATACATATGACCATACATACATACATATGACCATACATACATACATACATACATATGACCATACATACATACATACATACATACATACATATATATGACCATACATACATACATACATACATACATACATACATACATACATATATGTATATAAATTCTTTTAATAATTCTTTTTAATTTAAAATTTAAAATGAATTGTGACTTCTTGATGTTATTGAATATTTTTGCATATGTTTATGAAATAAACAATGTTCAAATTGGAAAAGGAACGTTCTTTTTCACTTATGCACCATTATGGTACAATGTTGCCTACAGGCAACGAACCCCAAAAACTTCCAAAAATAAAAATAAAATTTCTTCAGATTATGTTTATTTAGTCTATTTTGAGACATAAAAACACTCCAAACATTTTTTCCCTCACTGGCATCATAATGTGTACCATAGAGGGTTAAAGAAAACACTCATATCAGGAATGTAAGGGATTTTTTTTTTTTTGGTTGGATGATTATGAAAAACTTCTTTTTGTAGCAGATTTTATGTGAGACTGAAGGCACAGTATTTTTTCTTTAAGACCGAATTGTAAAATAAATAAATAAATAAATAAATAAAACCCTGGAATTATTATTATTTATCTGAATCTGCAAATAAACTAAAATAAATTAAAAAGTATAGTATTTCTTTCTGTACTGTAGTGGAGTAGAAGTATAAAATAACATGAAACTGAACTGCTCAACAGTGTACCTCAGTACAGGTTACTTGAGTAAATGTACTTAGTTACTTTGCACCAGGACTCGCTGCTGTGTACGTTTGGGCAGGATTGAACCAGAAAATACAGTCAAGAAAATTAAACAACAACTGGAAAATATTACTGCACAAGTACACAAAACAAAACCAATAAAATAAAGTAATTACTCACTGAAAGACGCTGAAGTCTCAGAACAAACGATCCAACATGTGGGAAACAAACCGAGCAGCAGGAAGAGACGAATAATTAACACACCTGTGTCTGATTCACAGAGGGTGCGTTTGATTTCATCACCCTGTGGTCCGCGCAGGTTAATTTACCACAACAAACATTCTTCTTCTTTTGTTTCTTTCTTTCTTCTTCTTCTTCTTCTTCTTCTTCTTCTTCTTCTTCTTCTTCTTATTATTATTATTATTATTATTATTATTATTATTATTATTATACCGTAACATAAACATTTAAAACTTGAAACTACACATGAAACTTATTTATATTTCTTAAATAAACTTTTGTTTACACCTAGTTTTGCCATAAAACTTGTGATCAATAATTCTGCAGAAGCTTGAGTCTCGACCAAGAGTAAAAATAGCAATTATAAATACTCAAATTACTGTAATCAAGTTCTTTTTTTCATTAATATCCAAACCTTTCATCAGTGTTCTTGTAGCCAATGAAGCTACTGGATGGAATAAACATCAGTGGTTGAAAGTAACCAATAATCTGACAATTTTTTTTTAATAAGAATACTTTGTTATGTTACTTATTTTAATACCAGTAGTTTTGAGTAATATTTCACTAATGTAACAGTACTTACACATACTTGTTTTCAGATTTTCAGAACTCTTAACACCACTGATTGTCACCTAAATAATAACGTAACAAAACAATCAAGGACCACACTTTTTCTAAAAAATGTATCCATAATTACTTTGTCTGAAAATGACTCGGTTTCAACCTTAAAACGCTGGAGAGTATGAAGGCCTGTCGGTAATTTTCTTTAAACTTGATCCATACAACAATGAAAGCATCATATTCATGCAGGATTAGTTGTATATAGATGTTCATAAACAGAATAAATAAATATTCAATCAGTAACTGTGCAAAATTCAGGTATTAGAATCGCACAGGCGGATTGTTGGTTGAAACTTCGAGGATATCAGCGCTGAGCTGCTGCTGTGTGGACAAACTTCACTGTTCACCTGAGCAGGTGAGCTTCACCCATCTACAGACTACAGTGCGTGTGCGCATGCGCAGTCAGAGCGGACAGCAAACTGATTTCCTTTATTACAGCCTCTGACTGGGACACGTGTGTGTGTGTGTGTGTGTGTGTGTGTGTGTGTGTGTGTGTGCTCGTGTGTCTGTGGGCGGGGCGAGTGTGACGCAGATTTTTTTTTTAATCTACGCAGCTGCTTCAGTTGTAGTTTTTTTTTGGGAGGATTGAAAGAAAAAGTGAATCAAGAGAAGAGAAAAGACTGAAGTCATCCTCCATCTATATTCAGCTGGGATCTCTGTCTCACCCTCCCTCACCCTCTGTCTCTCTTCATCTCCCTCCTCACCCTCCCTCTCTCTCTCTCTGTCGGACTCAGATTATCTCCATCATCATCCTGCCGCTGAGATGTGAGTACTCCAATACATTTCACTCTTTTTTTATTATATATAAATAAGAAACAACTATGAGAAATATACATTTACTTTCCTAAACTGAAGCTTTTTAATTAATAAGGTCCTGATTTTAAAGAAAAGTCCAGGTAGGCGTAGTCCACGTTGTATTAAAGCTCCTTTTTTTTTAATCCATGTTTACTTCATTTTGAGCGCCGATTTTATTCTTTTAAACTGAAACTTGTCGCTAGAATCTGGAAATTTCTGGGCTGCAGCTGCAGAAACATTAACAATGACTCACCGGCTGAGTCACCTACAAAAAACTATCCATCAATACTGTGATCGGCCAAAGTGCTGCTCCAGGCTTCATTTTACATCAGCTCAAAAATACACACTTTATTCAGCTCACTGCATCACAGTGAAAATAACTCTTGGTTTTATTTTACTGCTATGAAATAAGAACAAAATGTGTCTTAAAATGCCACAAACTGGAAGAACTTTTTAAGTAAAACAAAACATATGATTTATGTTATTATATTGAATGTATCCAGGGTTGTGGGGGAGGGGTGGGGGTATTATTGCGTGCATGTTTATCTTCTCGGTCCTGTGTTAACAGAGCTGCTGCTGCTGCATTAATCTTTCTCCATTTTGCTTCTGAAAACAAGCCTGTCTGTGGAGAGCAGAGGCTGTAAAACTGAACCGCTGTTTGTTATCATCAAACCACCTGCTGTGTGTGTGTGTGTGTGTGTGTGTGTGTGTGTGTGTGTGTGTGTGTGTCACTTAATGCTGTGCTGCTGTTGGGATTTTGTCATTTTATTCTTTAGAAACTGCTGAGCTGTTGCAGCCTCTGATTCTTTGATTATGTGGCTGGAGGCCAAAGTTTGATGAGTCATGTTTCTGTTATTGAATTTGCGTTTTAAAATTCAGACTATATGAGCAGGTTCTGCTGACTAATGACAGACCTGCTTGAAGAAGTACTCAGGTTTTTTGTACTTATCTGAGTGTAGTAATTAAGTTAGTACTATACACTTGGATTTTAAGAACATACACAGTTTACCACCAACAAAACTACATCATTTTAATCCCAAAATGCCCAAAAAGCGACGCCCTTTCACAGCTTATGAGGATGAAATGTAGTCGAAAGTTTTTGGAACGAGGTTTATGGTTAACAAAAGACTAAAGCTGTGCATCTTGAGTATTGATCAAAGTGATTTTATTATTATGAAGAGTGTCTCTTAGTTACAGGACTCAACAATCTGAATCAATATATGAAGGATCTGTCAACACTTGTTGATCAAACATGTTGATTTACTCGCTGGATTCTCGTGAACCTTTTCTGTGATGAATTGTGTTCGACCATCTTCCTCTCTCTCTGTCTCACCTTCGCTCTCGGTCTTACAGGTCGACTCCAGACGCAGCAGGTACTCCAGGAGCTCCTGGGGCCTCGGAGGGCGAGGGGGGCCCTCCTGCTGCAGCCCCGAATCTCACCAGCAACAGACGACTGCAGCAGACGCAGGCGCAGGTGGACGAGGTGAGGAAACTGCTCCGTGTCTTTGTGTATTTACCATCAACAGATTAGTTGGTACTGAAGTACACCTGTTGAAATGATTACACTGAATAGTTACATTGAGTTATTTTTTATTATTTTATTTTATTTCTGGGTTAAATTCTCCTCCTCATAAAATAAAATTGGCTCAACGTTGTTTTTTATTTTTTCCTCATGATATCACACTTAATCTGTCAAGCTAAGATAATTACTGTGACTAACTTGGTCAGATTGCATCTAGACAGCATTTGTTCATTTGTTTGCGAGCTGTGATTTGGCAAATCGTGTGATTCAAGGAGAAACGCCAGAGGAAGTTTGAGAGTCACTTGGTTAAAATAATTACCAGAAACTCTGAAATTTATGACTTCCTCCACTTCCTCTGCAGAACAGTGTCCTCTAACTGTCGAACAGAGTGAAGGCTGTAAATTGATCTCAGGGCTGCGCACGCAGAAAATGTCTAAACAGATATTCAAATATTTAAATTAAAATAGAAAAGTTAACAATAAGCAAAAAAACCACAATGTGTATAAAAGTTGAACTAAAGCAAGAAATTAAATAAAAAACAAGGAAGATGTATAATCACATATATACACATACAGTATGTACACATATATGAACAAAAATATGTACAATGCAATGCAGATGATCATTCCCACTAATCATATTGCATTTCTTATTTTAACCATGTGGTGCAGCCCTATTATTCAGGTTATAGTGCACATATTGTATGGAAAAGTTAAAGCTTTGTAAAGAAGAGCTGGACTACCTGTGACGCTGACAGGTGTTGTTGTCCGTCAGGTGGTGGACATCATGCGCGTGAATGTGGACAAAGTCCTGGAGAGAGATCAGAAGCTGTCGGAGCTGGACGACCGGGCCGACGCCCTGCAGGCCGGAGCCTCGCAGTTTGAGAGCAGCGCTGCCAAACTCAAGAACAAATACTGGTGGAAAAACTGCAAGGTGGGCACTTTTGCTGTGTGCGTGTGTAGTTTATTTCCCATCATCCATCTGTCTAACTCAGTTCTACATTGAGACAGTAGCATCCATCCTGACAGTACTTTATTATTTATTTCACTTGCTGATGTATTTTGCTGAAGGACATTGAGGTTTGTGGGTGTGCACATGTCTTACATTTGACATTTTTCATTTTATATATATTTCTACATATTAAAGGACCAGTGTGTAGGATTTAGTGGCATCTAACAGCGAGCTTGTAGATTGCAACCATCTCATCTCATCTTCCCCTCAGGATGTGCACAAAGCTGGGCTTAAGTTCCTCGAGCAACAGCCCATTTGTTCCTGTCCGTTTGAAGAAAAAAAATTTTTTTATTTTTGCCGGTGTGTCTGCATAAATATAGGTAGCCAAATTAAACATAAAAAAGTGCCAATCTTAGCTAGCTAGTTAGCTGGCTAACATAAATTGCTGTAAGAGTATTTCAGCGGCTCAGATAAATCCAAATATGCTAATAAACTTTAAATAATGCCAGAACTGATAAATATCAGTTTTTATTTAGTGTTTAAATACAAATCAAATCAACACTTGGTCAAGATGTTAAAAAAATGTGACTCCAGACAGCTTTTTGCAGTTTATACTGATAAGAAAAGATAAGATTTTTGTTGCCAGACAAAAACTTTCCTCCTTTACAGCCGTGGGACAGTATACAGTTTAACGCTGCTGTGACAGTAAATCTGTGCATCATTAGTGAACAGAGCTGCGTGTTCAGGAAATACGCTTCGCCGCTCGTCTCCTCGTCACCTTCCTGTAACTGTTCTCATAAATTAGATTAAATTCATCCGCTGGTAATAATGTGATTTAATTCTGCTTAAGCTTTGAGTGTTTTAGGTGACGCATTGAGAGCGACTCGAAATTAGTGTGAGAAAAGAACAAAAAAGAAAGAAAGAATCGGCTTCGGTAGAAAGACGCCGTTATTTGCAAGTCAGACAAAGTGCACAGTGACAGAAAACCGCTGCCGTGCTCAGAAAAAGAAAACAAATAAGTCTGGAGGAAATAGGAGATATTCTCCAGTTCACATACTGTGAGACAGTTTAACAAGATCTCAGCTCCAGATCAGTGAACAGGTTTTTAAAAACATTACAAAAGCATTTTATTTCGCTTTTCTCTCATCCGAGTGCATCTGAGTGCAAACACCTACAGTTATACATATTTTTAAATCTTGTTCAATTTTAGCTTTTGATTCATTTGGGTTCCACCTACATTAGAAGTGAACAGAAATCTGGACTCATCCTACCTCACAGTCTGTCAGAGGAAAGACTTTGGTGAAGATAAACCAAAATGAAGTTCCCGTATTTTTAATTAATGGCGGCCTTATCTGAACTCTTCTTCTCTGGTGTTTATAGCAGCTAATGACACATGAAGTTCCTGAAATTGAGCATGAGCCCAGATTTCAAGATTTTTAAGTACATAAAAAACTGCTGTCTACTTCTGTTACCTGCACTGAAATCACATAATCATAACTAGAAAGAGATGCAGTATTTTTTTCTCTTCTTCTCATCAGAAATGTCTTCTTTTTTTTTTTAGATTCTTCTTTTTTGCTCTTCCTAAACTACCAACTTTTTTTTCACTTCAAAACTTCAAAATAAATAAAATCTACATAAAAGTGTCCCAAAAACAAAGTAAATACTACATGGAATAACACCAACTCCACCATTTTCAGTACAGTCAGCACTGAAAAACTGCTAAATTTAGTCTTTTATAAATGTAAAGTTAGATTTTCATACATCAGACGAAGGCTGAAGACTACAGCTGCAAGATCTGTTTCCTGTTTTGTCAGTAAGTTACCTGACTGCTAAGACTGACTTGGCTTATAACAGACAATGAGACTCTGTGATCCTTATCAGAAAAATAACAGCATGAGTTATTTGCTCAAATGTTTAAAATGACCTGCGTTTACATTTTCCTGTTGTGGTCATTTGAATTACGACAGTATCTCAGAATGTTATTAGCAACTTTCTCTCCTATAAGTGTTTAATTTGTCAGTTTTCATGTGGATGTCCAGTCAGTGTTGATGGTCATTTTAGTCATTTAGTGAAGCAATAAATTCATCAGTGCTGCTAGCCGTGCTGGCGGTGCCTACATGTACCAGGATGCATTGTGTGTGTGAGTTAAGTCTGTTTATGGTGGTTAAATGACTGTTTCTTTAATGCAGTCTGGTGGATTTGGTGAAAGCCATGGTACAGCTCTTCATTAAATATATTTCCACCTCTGAAACCTAAAGTCAAAGGAATATATTGTCTGTGTCCTGTAGAGGCGGTTTGTCCCGTGGAGGAGCCGCCATCTTTATCCCTCATTCAGCTCCATCACCACATCACACTGTCCCCTCCTCATCCATTCATCCATCCGTCCAGCCTCGACCGCCAGTCCATTTTTATCCCAGCATCGCTTCATCCGTCGGCGCTCCGCCTCTGATGGACGGGCAGTGCCGTTTCACATCGTCCAATCAGAAGCTGCTGTGTAGGATTACATTAGAGGAGAGGACCAGGAAGTCAGAGAGAGAAATCCCAATCTGGATTACAGTGACGGTCGGGGATTAAAGAGCCAGCTGTGATTTGTGATGTAACCCCACCTATCCTCAGTGCACACAAACACACACACGTGTTTGGACCTCTGTCCTTGTGAGGACCCTCATTGACGTAATGCGTTCCGTAGCCTCTAATATTAACCTTAACAATACCAAGGTTTAGTCTTTGTGTTGTCATGGGGAAGTTTTAGGGTTTTGAGAGAAGTACAAGGCCGATGACATTTTTCTTATCGTCCACAAATCTCGCGAACACCGTCCTGCTGCACCAAATAGTCATTAAAGCACAGAATCTGGATCAATCCACCCAACAAATGAACTGTTTCTTCCTGTTTGTCACATGTTTTTGAAGATTACTGAACTTTTATGTCATGTATATGGGATTTGATGACAGTCAGAAAAATTTAATTTTCCTTTAATCATTTTCACACACGAACAAGCTCAAAATCAATTCACTAACATCTGGTTTCTCTCTTTTCTGTGCTTTCGATCTCTCTCTACTCTCACACACACACACACACACACACACACACACACACACACACACACACACACACACACACACACACACACACACACAAACACAAGCCCGTACCAATCTCTCTCTCTCTTTCTCTATCCCCTTGTTCTTGTTAATCTCTCTCGCCCTCCCCCCATCAGAGGTGATGTGATTTCCTGTCTGTCAGCAGCTCTGACACTCATGTCGTCATGTTGATTTATTTAAGGGATATTTTTGGAACCACACACATGCGCGGATGCACACACACACGTTTACTTTTTGGACATACATTCGATCAACCCTACCTGTAAGCACTACTTGCCTAACTCTAACCCTCATCCTAACCTTAAAGGTCATATGGGTGAGATTTACAGGGATTTATTTGCAGAAAAAGGCAGAAATAGAATATATTATTCATAAGTGTGTTTTGATTAGTGTATAATCACCTGAAAATAAGAATAATTATGTTTTTGTTACCTTTGATGAACCACTAGAATGTGACTCATAGACGTTTATGTTTAGAAGTGTTGTTTGCTTTTTCCCTACTAATCTTAAGGTAATGTCGCTTGCCCATAATTAAGGCTTATATTCAAGGTTAGCTTAGCGAGTTGAGGCAGAAATTGGTGCACAGAAATTCACCAGAATGCAGGAAATGCAGGAAATCAAGACTTTGACACTCAAAAGCTCCAGAGGGAGAATTCCCAGCCCTCCCATACGCCCGGATGGGGAGAGTGAGACAATCTGTGCAATCTGCAAGTTCACCACTAGATGACACTAAATCCTACACACTGGTCCTTAAAGTGTATTTATTGTTCTGACTTTTTGTTTTTCTGTTTTTTCCTCCAGATGATGATCATGATGGCAGTTATAGGTGTTATATGTGTTGGAGTCATCTTCTGTAAGTAATCAAAAACAGAACAACATATTTATTATCTGCTCTTATCTGTCTTACTCACACATTGATCCCTCCGCTCTTCCTCCTCCTCCTCCTCAGTGTATTTCTTCTACTGAGCTGGTCTTCAGGGATGGACACACAAGTCGCAGGACGAGTCTGCACCAACACCACCAAGCCAAATCCAGCCTCTCCTCAGCGCTCTGCCTGCTCTTCATCCTCCTCTTCCTCACCGATGCCTTCCTCAGAAACCTCCGTGCATGGTCTGTAATGTGCTCCAGTGCCTCCTCTTCTCTCTCTGCTCCTCGTGGGAAACGTGTCTGCAGGCAGGAACCCCGACTGAACAACAGGTGGACGAAGTCGCCCTGCTGGGAGCACCAGATGGTTTTACTGCATCAGGACATTTTGAATTGTGAGTTAATTTAATAAACCTTTTCCTCCTGGTTGCTGCTGTGTTGTTCTGTGAAATGTCGCATTTCTTGCTGCCAGAAATCCTTTTTTTCAAAACTGTTTAAAATTCACTGAGGTTTGTTCATCAAGTACACAAAACTGAAAGCATCTTACACATAATGTAACATGAATGATGCTCTCCGGCTGATGTTAGCAGCTGGAGAAGGAACAGTTGAGTCAGAGGTATTGTTAGTTAGTAATTAAGATCGCAAAGATTAAAACATAAATGTAGAAAGAATTATATCTTGTTCATTGAGAGTATCTATACCAGGGGTTCTCAAAGTGTGGCCTGCAGGCCAGTGGCAGCCCTCAGAAACTTTCTTAGTTTTACTCGTACTATCAAGTGGGTTTCATCTACATGAAGATGCATTCTGTGCAGGGTTGGAAATACACAGTAGCTTTCGGGGGAACCCTATCTTCCAGTGTGCACCGCTACTACATATATAAAAGTGTGCAGCAGCGCCATCAATTTCAGGGTTACTGCAAAAAACATTATAGACAGTTAATGCTGTTAATAACATTTCACAGATGCTAAATAACAACAACATAAGGCTACTCTTTCAAACTCAAAGAATGGATCTAATCAGATAAAAAATAAATAAATAAAGATAATAAATGCAAAAAAAAAAAGGTTTTTCAGCTTCTCATATTCAGACTCAGACAAAACCAGTAAAGCTGAACTTTTGTTAAATATCGTTTAGCAAACTTTATGTACTGAGAAAAAAAGAGATGTCATGTGCTTTTTAAGTCTTTTACAGAGCCTCAGATCAGATATCAACATCATCGTTGAATATTTGTGAACTTATGCGAAATGCGAAAAGTTCTTGAATCAAAATTAACTGATACGTTTGTTCTTACACAGGCAAATGTTTGTAAATTGAGATGTAATAAGACATATTTTTTACTACTATTATATTTTTCAGGAACCTTAGTGTACAGAAAATAAAATAGAGCTTCCCCTAAATGTCTCAAAGTAGGTTTTCAGGTATTCTATTCTCACCGTAGCTTATTTTTGCATCTGAGTTTTATTTTTCAGCTTATTTTACATTAATTATGGCATTGAACTCCTGTTTTTATGTTCATCCTGTGTCTTTTTAATGTGAGCCACTTGGTGCATGTAATTTCTGTGTTGTGAAGCACTTTGGGCTGCATTTCTTGGATAAAAGGTGCTATACAGAAAAAGTTTATCTTTATTATTATTATTATTATTAAGAGGGAAAAGCCACCATGGAAAAACGTTCTGTGGTTGAGGAGAAAAGGAGGTTTCAGGAAAAATGGACCAACTTTTAATTTGTCTCACCTCTGGGGACTTTTAATGTTAAACTCCTTTATGAAACCAAAGTTGCTGGGTTTTCCTGTGCAGCCCTCGGCCACATGTTGGCTTCCTAAACTGGCATCAAAACTTTGAGAACCCCTGATCTAGACGGAGAGTTTGTAAAAGATGACTGAAGGTCAGATGACAGACGTGGCTCAAACTCACTCAGTTTCTATAATCAGATCAATGTTAGTCCTTTTATGTTGTCAGAGTGAAAACAGTGTGAACAGTATTTTAAACCTGGGTTCATGGAGCGCGCTCTGCTTTCCCCCCGTCCTGTTGAACTTGTGCAGTGTTTGTGCAGGAAGGCTGCCCCCCTGCTGTCAGTATTGGTACTGCTACTGATGTGTTTCCACTTTGAGCAGAAATTTGACAGGAACAATTTTTTTTTTGTTCTATATTTGTCTGTCCAGCCTCAGTTTGATTTATTGTGATGCAGCAGCGGTCCTGTTTTTATTCTCATCCGTCTCGTGAACCGACCCGACTCGTGTTTCGTCGTTTGAACGTCTCTGTGTTCTGAACTTGCTTGAATGTGATTCCTCTGTATAAAGGATGCCTGAGTGAGTGTGGGTCATCTACCACAACACTGTAGATACTAAAGGTGTGATTATTTAAAATGTGAGGATAAATTATTAGATTTAAAACTGTGAATGGGTGAAGGTGAGCATTTCAGTGTGTTGTCAGTGCTGCTGGATATTAAAAGTGAGGAACTTTTCATTTGACATTTAAAATTACAGGCTCAGTTATTCTGATTGTGGCCTGAGATTTCAAATAAATTCATGTTTGCAACAGAAATGTGTGTTTGTGTCTTCATTTAAGTTGTTTCATTTTATACTGCAGCTGTTTGCAGAATACAACACATTTCTCTTCCATGGTCATGTATTTATCTGCATCTAGACATGACCGATGTTGATTTAAAAAAATAATAAAAAATACTACATAGGAACTTTAACCAGGTTTTCTTCACTCTGGAAAAGTGACAACACTGACCAGACACACATGCATGCTAAAAAACACCAGATTGTTCACAGTTGTCCAACACAATTCACAAAGGAAAATTGAGGCACTGCTCCATGTTATGTTTTTGGAGGAAGAAATGTTAAATTCTTGTTTTTGCACTGACCCATTTTACACAACAACAGCTTGGAGTTTTTTTTTTTTTTTGGTGTTTTAATTGAAAATGTTGGTTTATTGGTTGTTTAATTTAGAAGATATTGTTTTGTGATGATCTATGTCCCTACATGTTTCTACCTTCCTAGTGTGAAATGTTTGATTTGTGTTTGTGTGATGTTTCCAAAGGCACTCTTTGATTGACATCTTCTTAATCAAATAATATTGATCGCATAAAAAAACACACCTGATTCAAATGATCAGGCTGTTGTCAGCCTTCTGCAGAGGCTTGATGACGAGCTGATCATGTGAATCAGGTGTGTTGGAGCAGAGAAACATCTAAAACATGCAGGACAGTGGGCCCTGACGACCAGGATTGGGAAACACTGGTCTAGACTTTTTTTTCTTCTGTCCCCTTTCTTAATCTAATCTTTCTTTTTTTTTTTTACTCTGATGTGATTTCATCATTGTAGCTCCTCCTCCCCCCACTGACCTCAGACAAGTTCTTTATTACATTTTTTTTTATTTAGGTCCCAAAAAACCATCATAATAACATTATATCAATAATATTAATACAGAAATTGAAAAAAGGAGGAAAAAAAATAAAATAGCTTTTCTGTCCACAGCCTCAAACTTGGGAAGGGATTCGATCCTCCAGAAAAACTCTGTAAAGTCTGTTTGGGGGGAAAAACGTGAACTGGGCGTGGCTTCAAGCTCGAGCTCGCTGTCCGTTATTCTGCTGTGCACCAATCAGGAATGTCGAGGTGAGGCAGGGGGTGGTTTTCGAGGTAAAGAGCAGTTTCAGTCTACTGCTGCGACATCTGGAGGAGGAGAACAGAAAACAAGAACGTCACTTTTGATTGCACTGATAAAATGTCACTAATAATGTTTTAACGATTAAATATTAAAGGAACAGTTACACAGTTTGGGATTTAAGCTTAATGGCTTTCTTGCAGAGAGTTAAACGTAAATATTGATACCGCTCTGCAGACAAACTGTTTCCCTTTTCTTTCTTTCTTTCTACAGACAATTCAATCTCTTCTTCTTGGCTTTGGCAAGAACAAAGAAGCTTTGGGTTCTAGTTTATCATAGTTTTGAGAAAATGGTAAATATTCTGTGATAATGATGATTCCAAACTTTCCAAAGACTTAGTATGAACTCTGCCCGTACCTGTTGTGTCTGTGCCTGTGTCTGTGTCTCGGGTCCTCGGCTCGCCAGCCGGCTCAGGATGTTCCTCTCGGACATCTGGAGTCGCACGGCAACTGGCGGTATCCGGGCGATGGTTGCCGGGAGGCGGGTGACATCCGCCTTCATGTCACTCAGCAGCTCCTCCAACTGCTTCAGCACTGAGAGACAAAAACAAAGAGAGAGATGAGGAACTATAGTCGCTCGCTCGCTCTGAGGTTTGTTTGTACAGTGTTTTTTTTTATGTTGCATTTTATTTATCCAAAACAGTTTTATCTTCTTCCTGTAGGTTAGATTTTCCCTGCAGGTTTTCATGTTTTGATCTCATTATGAAGTTGCATTTTAATTAAGTTAAAGTTCATATTATTATAACAGCAGCAGCAGATATAATAAGTAACTTTTGTAGCTTTTGAAGAACAAGTTTAAAATCTAATCAACAGACCATAAAACAAGATGAAAAATGACTGAAATAAGTTACAGCACTAGTAAACAAAACTAAGTAACAATCATAGTAACAGATGCCTTTTAATGTTCAAATAAAACCAAAACAAACAATAAAATAATCAGTGTTTACCATTATTTCACTTTACAGATTGCTAAATTATATGGATGAAACCAAAACATACTGATCAACAGGGCAAATATAAATATTTAAGAAGTGGTAAATACTGATGAAGAAACTCCGCTCCCGGTGTTGCGTCTCACCTTTGTGCAGGACGGCGTTGGCCGGTTTGTTCCCGGACATGGACTCCTTGCTGAGGTGCTGGTGGGACTCAGCCAGACACTCCACCTCGCTGAAGCGGGTGTTGAGGGCCATGGAGGGGTGGGAGGGGTCCTCTGACATGTTGAGGTAGGCGGCGCGACGCAGCTGCTCCTCGATCACCAGCGCCTGCTCCAACAGCTGGAGGGAGGGAGGAGAGGGAGTGTCAGCATCACTGTCAAATCAACTTAAACTGTGATTTTTACTTTCTTAAAAACATCCTTAACTACAGAGCTTGTGCTGCAGATGGAACTTAAATTACAAATTTCCTCTAATATATTTATTTTACTCAAATTCTTTAAATTTATCTTCAATTATTCACTGAGTAGAGCTTCAACTATTGACTATACTCACTATTGGTTACTTTTAATTGCCAAAGTGACGTTTTAAAATTGTTTCTTTTGTCCAGCCAACAGTCCAAAAAACCAAACACTCTTCATCTGCTGTCATAAATGACAAAGAAAAGCAGCAAATCATCACATTTAAGAAGCTCCAACCAGCAGATTCTTGCTTAAAAAAATGACTGAAAAGATAAACTCATTATCAAAATAGTTGCAGATTAATTTTTCTTTCAATTGCCTAACTGAATAACCTGTGCAGCTCACACACCGACGTATCAAAAATACGTCTGACATCTTAAAATTTTCAGACTTAACTAATGAGACAGCAGGACAGAGCTGCAACAAGAGGAAAAAACAGGGAGGCTCTAAACTAATTCAAAAACTAAAATCTTAAGAACGCTCTTCTCTCCATCTACAAGCAAACATACCTTGAACCTCCTGGCGAGGAACTTGTTCTTAATTTCCAGGAAGTTTCCTCGGTTCATCTCGCCTTTAAAAGGCTCGTTGAGGATGGCGAACTTCACATCGTTCTGGATGTCCTGCCAGCGGGCGTAACCGTGTCTGAAGGGCGCCGTGGTCAAGGCGAACAACAACTAATTCGAGCAGACAAATCTCAAAACAATAATTTCCAAGTACCCCCACATGCCCAGTAAAGATCTGTCGACCAGTCACAGGCAGGAAAAGGATACTGTATGATGCCAGCCAGCAGCCAGTAGTCATGGCGACGGTGCCAGATCTCATTGGTTTTCTTGGTGACGGTGGCGGCGCGCTCCTCGTTCTGCCACAAGGAGTGAAGCTCTGATAGAGGAAAAAGAAAGACGTTGATTAATAAATGAAAACTGCTTTAAAACCATTTGTGTGTCTCTGTGTGTCTCTGTGTGTTTGTGTACCTGTGAATCCTCCATCTGCGATGTTGAACATGAACCTGGTCTTGGCCTTCTTCTTCTCCTCGCTGGCGGCTCCGGCGGCAGCAGCGGTGGCGGCTGAGGCTCCGCTCTCCTTGCTGCTGTCTCCGTTCTGCAGTTTGGTCGCCTCCTCCGGCTTCTGGACCTCCTTCTCCTCCTTCAGATCTGCAGCGCGAAAGGAGAAACAATTAATGCCCAGACCACAGCCATAAAGACAGATATAAACCTTACTACAGCAAAGACCTACTGAGGTGGTATTCCATGGGGGGAAAATTACAAAAACTTCAAATCTCAGTATATTTCTCTGTTTATACACTGTCCTCTGTGAAATATCTGAACAGAAAAAGGAGTGAGGGGTTTGGTACCTTTCTTTTCATCTGCAGGAGGAGTGGTGTCCATCTTTTCTGTCTTTTCTTCTTTCTTTTCTTCTGCAGCGAAAACAGGAGACACAGAGGAAAGACAGCCATGATTTTAATGATCATAACAGGCCGATGAAAAGACATGATGTCACACTTTTGTTGCTGACTGTTTCAGATGCAGTCAGACGCACAAAGCCACTGCAGTGAAGTTCGTGTGAGAAACCAGATCTGACTGCTGTGTCACACTTTGGTTCTGTGATTCAAGCACATGATGTTAATCCTAAATTCCAAAGATTTACCTTTGACCTCAGAGTCCTCTGCTTTGACCTCCGACCCCTCCGTCTTTGCCTCTGAAGGCGACTTGGTTTCCTCTCCTCCCTCTGGACTCTTCTTCTCGCCCTCTGCCTCCTTCTCTTTCTCTCCCTCCTTCTCTTTGACGCTCTCCGCCTCGCCGTTGCTCGGTTTGTCCGTCTCCATCGGCTCCTCCCCGTTCTTCTTGCTCTCCTGCTCCGCCGGTGGACTCTTCTCGTCATCGTCTGGGATGGCGATCACCTGCAGGGAAAAGTCAATTTAGTGACACTCTTGGAAAAATAAAAACATTCTTTAACTCAGATCTGACTGTGTCTTTACCTCGTTGCCGGCCTTTGCAGGCTCTTTGCCGTTCTTCTCCGCCTCGCCCTCTTTCTTCACCTCCTTCTCAGCTTCGTCGCTCTTTGATGACTCGTCAACTACAACGACAAACACATTCAGTCAATATGTTAACTTAATTTACTTTGTTAATTTACTATAATACACTGAAACCTATGATGGCATGTTAGGACCATTGGTTAAAAAAAAAAATGGAGCTGGGGTTGATATTCGAGGAAAAAACTTTAATCGTTTATCTGAGATTAAAGTCACAGTTTCCTGAGAAAAAAAAAAACATTATTGTCTGAGACTGAAGTGGTGTGGTGTGTGTGTGTGTGTGTGTGTGTGTGTGTGTGTGTGTGTGTGCGTGTGTGTTACCTGGAGCAGGTGTGTTGGGCTGTGTGTCGGCCGGGGTGCCGGTGGACGGAGTTTTTCCGGGTGAGTCGGGCTGAGCGGCCTTCTTGCTCTCCTCCAGTTCGGCCATCCAGGGCATCGACCACTGACCGTTCACATGCTCGAACTCCTGAACCTGGAAAACACAACAAGCACACAGTCAGCGTGACTAGGGCTGCAAATAATGTTCATTTAGTTTTTGATTCAATAATAAATAACTATAAAATGTCAGATAATTTTCCTTTTTCTATAACTTAAGTTGCAGTGAGACAAAGTAAAAGGTAAAAGCTGCTTTTTCTTACCTTCTTGCGAATAAGTGACATGACACCGATACGAGTGAGGACGTGTTGCCGTGACAACCCTTCTCTGGGGACACCGTCGGCGAAGGTCTCTGCGCCGTCTGCTCCGGGCTCGCAGAGGTGACGCATAAACAGAGAGACGTAGGCCCTGAGAGAGAGAGGGAGATGAGTTAATGAAGGACAAATAAGGAGAGGTAGTATATGAAGAAAATAAAGGTTTGTTTCATGTAATATCAGTTAAATATTAATAGTAAGATTAAAAGATTTTATTTGTGCGTTAATTTAGTTTTCTTAAACAAAAATACAACAAAAAGATGACAAAAATAGCTAATAATGGGATTAAAACCATTAAATAAACAGAGCAAAAACAAGAAAAACAAAGAAGCAAGATAGATTAAGATGATTTTAAAAAATGATGCATTGAAATATGAGCCATGTTCCCTGATTCACATATATTAGTGATGTTACAGTCTTAAATTGATATTTTAAAGGCATTTGAAATGTTTTATATATCATCTACCATCCAGGTATTTATGTTTTCAGAGTTTCAAAGGGCTCATTATTTTGTTGGAGAAATCAGGGCATTTTTTATTTACTTGAACTCTTTCTCAGATTTCCCTCGCAGGTCTCGGACCAGCCACTGGGTGGTGAAGGCGTCTTGGGGAGGCATCCCATAACGCATCACTGCGTTCAGGAAGGCCTTCCTCTGCCGAGAGTTGAAACCCAAAACCTGGGAGACAGAAACAACCAGGATTCATTTACAGTAAGAAAGAAAACACAACAATACTTTTGACCCATGAGAATCCAGGGCAGATGTTTGGATGAGCGTCGAGCTGCTCACCTCGATGTTGCCTCCCACCCTGGCCAGCAGGGGGGGCAGCGGTTTGTCTTTGTCGTTCCTCAGGCCCTTCCTGTTCGGCCTGCGGGAGTTGGCTGCAGAGAGAAAACAGATGTGGTGATTATCCAGATACAGATGCTCTGCAGAGAGGCAGGTGAGCTGCATCAATTACATTAAAAACTATATTGTTCAATGCTCTAGATAAAAACAAATCGTGGCTCTTACCTTCTGTTCGCTCATCAAAGTCCTCGTCTCCCTCTTCAGATGCAACAGAGTAATCTGATTGGCCGTCAGACTGGTCATCCTGCCAATCAGCTTTGAAAGAAAAACAACACAAAGAATTTTAATCAACAGTCAGACAAGACTTCAAGAAAACCGAGACTACTCAAGTATTCCCATGAAGCTCTTTAAGGAGCCAGAATTCTTCATCAGAACCGTTGGTTGTACAGTCAGTGTAACAGCTCTGGAAATCCCCTCCCCCATCAGCTTTCCCATGTTGGATTTGTGTCAAACTCTTCCTGTAACTTCTGGTCAGCTGTGTGGAGAACTTCTCAGTCTAGCTCTGTTTGTTCCATTTGTTCACTTTTCATGTGAGCGACTGGGGGCAAAACTATAAATGTCTTCCAGCAGAGAACGTCTGACAGTGTGCACCGTTATCCACATATTTACCAATTATCATGTGTCCCATGTCCCAACGGACACTTTTCTCTCCAGCCTCCATTGTGGCCGTTGAGAACACCTACAAACCCTAAGACTGGATGCAAATTTCATGAGTGAACTCATAAATCTGTCACTGGAGAAAATAAAAACACGAACTAAACTAAATACACCCTCTATGCAGGAGAAAGATAAAACCTCTGCTGTTATGAAGTCCTGTTATAACTCTTTCCTGTTTATGCACATGAACACAAATGTCTCTTTTGTTGTGCCATAATAAATTGTCCTCACAGTCTATAATTCTGTGTGTGTTTGGTGTGTGTGTGGGCGGCACCGGCATTTTACTCCTTCTGCTGAACAGACCGAGATCATGGCAGTTCTGTGCTGTGCATTATGGGTAATGCAGTCTTAAGATTCAAGACAAACGTTCATCTCTTAAATTTGAGACATAAAACCTTCCTAATGAGTCTGTCATGTGATCATGTTCATGTTCTGTTCAAAGAACAAACGTGAATCTACACAGATGTGCATGAGATGAAAATATACTGTACAACTGCAACACCAGCAGGAAGACGCGAGGTCAGTGTTACTGAGCTGCCGTGAGAAACAGTCTTCATAAACAAACATCTGAACTTAAAGCTGGTTATTTTTACCTCCTGTTATGCAACCAGGGGCCGGTATCAAACCTCGAACATTGAGTACAAAATGTGTCCCACGGACGGAGTGTTAAAAACTCAAAAACCAAAAGCTGGCACTGAATGCATGCTGAAATTTCTGATGTCTTCACAGATTTTTTTTGATTGGATATTAGACAGTTTCATTCAGGCGGTTCTTGTAGAGCTGCTTGTGAGTTAAAACTAAAGAATCTAAGAACTCAAATTTAGATATCATAAAGATATCAAAGCATTTCAGCATCATATTAGCAGCAGTATTTAAGTTTTTAAAACACTATCCAGCCTAAATTCAACTTGATGTAATTTACACAATTCAAAACCCACAAATGCTTTGACTGCTGACTGTCTGAAGGTTGAACATGGGCACGCTGCCTTTTGTGACCAAGCATCTGAAATAGACTCCTGAATGCCAACAGAAATTGAAAAGCCTCTCACCTCTGTCTTCTTGGGAGCCGTCGTTGTAGTTGACCTGCTTGCGGATACGTTTGCCTTTGCCCAGGTTGCGGGCCAGATCCTCCTGCTGCTGCTCGTAGTGGTGACGCAGCAGCTTCTCCCAGTAGTCTGGATCCACGCTCTCCTCCTGCTTGATGATCTCCCGCTGCACCTCCTCCTCCTGGGCGAAAAAAGATGGAGAAAACGTAGACAGGGTTGGAGAAGGTAATGACCAGCATCATCGGGCAAAATTTACAAAAAAAATGTAAACTTCCCAGAGATTATCTGTCTGTCAAACACTGTGGTTTGTTCTGTTACATTTGTCTCCTTGGATTTTCTGTTGGAGAAGTTTGACTTTTGTTGAGTTGGTGCTCAATTCTTTCTGTCAGTCAGGGCCATTGTTACTGGCTATTATTTGCTTATAACTCATATATGAAAAGGATCCAAAAGAGTCCAAATGTTAAATTTAAGTTTGGTTCATTATTTAAATAAATCACTAATAGAGAAAAGCAAAACAGACTTATTCCTACATTGAGAAATGTCAGAGTTACTCTCTAGAAGAATCTTTGTCTTCACTCCAGACACAGACATTCACAGACGCTCACCTCCTCCTCCTCGTCTTTGACCACATACTGAGCCACCTTGAAGGAGCTCAGGTACTCGTTCATGCTCTGCAGCTCCGTGTCATCTGTGGCGTCCTGGTTCCTGTCCAGCAGACGGTCGATGGCCTTGTCGTCGTAGTGAATGATGCTGCTGTCCTCCTCCTTGTTCTCACCTGGACAGACAAACATCAGTTCAGATATCTTTGTACCGGTAAATCAGTCCCACTGAGGCGCTCTGCTCCCGCACATCTGCACCGTTTCGACTCTCACCTTCTCCCTCGTCCTTGAAGAGCTCCTCCGTTCCGAACTTGAGAATGTCGTCCAGTTCCTGTTTGGACATGGAGCCCGTTTTGGATCCGAGACCAGGTCGGACCACCAGGTGAGTCAGCATCATCTTTTTCTTGGCGACCTGGATGGAGGAGGAAAGATGGGGAGGATCACAAGAAAGAGGGCAGTTTAGCTTAGGACAGATATTTCTATGGTTTTGTCTTTGCAGTAAAATTAGAAACTAAACTCGATAAAAACAGAAACCAGATCTAAGCATCTGTTTAGAAACATATGCTTGGGAGACATTATTTCCTGTTTACCTGAGTAATCCTCTCCTCCACTGAGGCCTTTGTGACGAAGCGGTAGATCATCACCTTCTTGTTCTGACCGATACGATGAGCTCTGCTGAAGGCCTGGACACAGAAGAGGAGGAGTTATGAACAGGTAACATCAGCTCTTTACAACATCTGCAGAACTTTTCACTGCTTCTAAAACTAGGTGGGTTTCAAGCTCAAATATAACTTCTGCCTTAAGCTTCACTTCGTCATCAATAAAAACTAGTAGAAAGAAATGGAGAAGCAGTGATCCTGCTGTACCTGGATGTCGTTGTGAGGGTTCCAGTCAGAGTCGTAAATGATGACGGTGTCGGCGGTGGCCAGGTTGATACCCAGACCTCCAGCTCTCGTTGACAGCAGGAAGGCAAACTGCTGAGCACCAGGAGCTGAAAGAAGGAAACAGGGAAAAAACGGTCATTTTACAAAATTTCTGCAAGTATTATCAGCTTCAATATTAGTGATGTGGGACTTTAATAACATCAGATTAAGTAAAAAGTCATTTAATACTGTGTTACAACTCATCAATTTTACATTGTGAAGTTAAAATTTTAGAGAAAGAACAGGATACAAAGACAGAAGAAAGAAAAGATAAAGGAATCGTCACTAAATAAAACAAAAGGATGAGAGTTTGTGCTCTCAATCTCACCGTTGAATCGATCAATAGCTTCCTGTCTCATCCCTCCCGTGATCCCTCCGTCAATCCTCTCGTACTTGTAGCCCTCGTTCTCCAGGAAGTCCTCGAGCAGGTCTAACATTTTTGTCATCTGCAGGAAAACACAAAGGAGACGGTTTGTTAGGAAAAGCTGAGGAGATTTCTTTTCTTTAAAGCTTGTTTGTTCAGTTCAATCCATGTTGTTGTAGTTCCAGCTGGGAATACTTCAAGCCTTTTAGAAGTTTCACGCAGAGCTTGAACTGTAGAGGCAATTTTTCAACAAAAGAAATTTCTACCATTTTTAAAATCTCATGTTCAATTATACTTTAATTCTTTTAGCCAGAGTTACTTGAGCTTTACAAAATATTAATCTGACCGAGACTGGTCACTACTCAGTATGACAAAAGAGAAAAAGGTTTTTAAAATAAGTTAAAAAGATGTTTTTTTCTGTAACATCAGTGTTTTGGAGTTTGAGAGAAATAATATATATGAGCATGAGCACCGAGTTTTATAAGTCAAGTCATCTCTTCTGGTCTCTTACCTGAGAGAAGATGAGCACTCTGTGTCCTCCCTCCTTCAGCTTCCTCATCATCTTCTGCAGTAACAGCAGTTTCCCAGCAGCCTTTGTGAGTGCGCTGCCATCATACATCCCGTTGGGCATCTTTGGAGCTTCCTGTTTGGAGCGACCAATCAAACATTTAGGTTTCGTGAACTTAGAGATGACTGCAGAGAAAGTTTGACTTTAAGTTATCCAGAAAAATAGCAGCATAGTAGTATCTACCCTAATTACATTTTGCAAGTAAAAAAAAAAAAAGTAGTACTGAGTGGTATTTAAAATTTAAATTTAACACATCCTTTAAAGTTTCCCCAAGAAATAGATTTTTTTTCCCCATCTTCTGTAACAATATTCTTTAACAATCTTCCATATAATATAAACTAAGCTTCTTACATTTCACCCCTCTCCAAAACAAGCAATCTGAATTTTGGGTCTTACAATAGCAGCCGCGGGGAAGAGGTAGGGGTGGTTGCAGCATTTCTTGAGGTCCATGACGACGTTGAGCAGAGACACCTGGTTTCCTCCTCCTTTGGTGTTCAGAGCCTCAAAGTTTTTCGTCAGGATAAATTTGTAGTACTTCCTGTAAGCAGCAGACACACACACATTAATCCGTTTCTTGGGGATCATCCTTCCCAAAAAAGAAAAAAAGCACAACCAACAACCGACTCACTTCTGCATGGGGCTGAGCTCCACTCTGACGATGAGCTCAGTCTTGGAGGGCATGTGTTTGAAGACGTCAGCCTTCAGCCTCCTGAGCATGTGCGGACCCAGCATGTCGTGCAGCTTCTTGATCTGGTCCTCCTTTGCGATGTCGGCGAATTCCTCCAGGAAGATCTCCAGTTTACTGCAAACAGAAAAGCAGACAGAGACAAGTGAGTTATTGCCAGGTGGAAGCTTCCTGCTTGACTGTCACGCTTCTGTGAACAACTATAGACTCCAGCTGCTGTCACTGTTTTTGTTTTGAATAATCTGCCAAACCTCAGCAAACGTGGACTACGGGCCACTGACTGCTGCTGCTGATTTTTTAACATTACCCATAGACATTAAACTTCCTCCGGTGTTTTTTCAGCCCCAAATCCAAAGTTATTCAGTTTAATATGGTATAAAACAGAGTACAGAGGCAGGAAATTAGATTTGCTGCAATTTTGCATGAATTACTTATTAATCTCTTATTTAAATAAAGAACTAACTCATCAGTTAGCCGACTAATTGTTGCAGCTTGTTGCTCCATTTTCAAATCAATCTGTAGTGCTGTCAACAAGCAAAAAAGTTCCCTTGCACCTCTGTAACTTTGAGGTTTGCAGATCCTCTGCATCATATAAGTTTAACAGCCACTAATTCTGTTCATTAGCATTTATTACGATTGAGAGCATTCAGTACCTGAAAAATAACATAACCGCACTCCTGCCCTTTACAGCTGAGGGAAACCACTTGCTGTGTCTCTAAAATGTTCTGCTATAACATAAATTTATTGTACATCAGAACCCAGAGCTTACCTGAACCTCTCAGGTGTGAGGAAGTTGAGCAGGTGGAAAAGCTCCTCCAGGTTGTTCTGCAGAGGAGTTCCAGTCAGCAGCAGTTTGTGCTGCAGAGGGTAGTTGTTCAATACCCGGAAAAACTACAGCAGGGAAACAAAGAACAACACTTTCAGTTACAGCTGTCAGCTGTAAGCACATGGCAAAACTTGTAAATCAACCATATTTTCAATCTCCAAAACTATATAAATAAACGCCAATTCTTTATTCTACCTTTCTGTCTAACCGGAATGACACCTAATCTTTGATGAAATTATCCTGTGTGACTCTACACGTGTGTCTGTACCTTGGACTGGTTGTTTTTCAGTCTGTGGGCTTCGTCCACCACCAGGCAGGCCCAGTCTATGGAGCCTAAGATCGCCATGTCGATGGTGATCAGCTCGTAGGAGGTCAGCAGGACGTGGAACTTGATCGACGAGTCTTTCTGTTGGAGGAAATCAGTGCAAAAGGAAGTTAGCGCTAAGAGTTTCAATCACTTATCCATGTTTATTTAAAGCTTTTGTTTCAGGAGATTTATATTTCGCCTCCTCTCACCTTCATCCTGGAGGCCTTCTTCCCTCCTCGGATGGCGTTGTCCTCAAAAGAGAACTCGTTCTCTCGGATGACAGCTCTGCTGTCTTTGTCTCCGACGTAGGTCACAACATACATGTCGGGGGCCCACATCTCAAACTCTCTCTCCCAGTTGATGATGGTGGAGAGCGGGGCGCTGACCAGGAACGGCCCCTTAGAGTGACCCTGAGGTGGAGACAGAGGACGTCAGTCCAACATGTCCTTCACACCAGTGAACATGTGTTTTGACAGTTTGCATGCAACACATTACGTAATAATGCCTGTACAACTTAGCATCACTGTCACAAGACAAGACATTATTGTACATTGAATTATTCCGAGAGTTCTGGGATCTAAATTTAATTTCGCAGCTGACTGAGACCCTCAAGGCACCAAAGTAACCATCCCAGGAGACAAAATACACTGTCATTTCAGATATGTAGCAGCCAGGGGTCAACAGATCATTGGATCCCATAACCAACATTTTAACTATCATGCTAATTTAGGTCCTAAGAAGAAAAGACGTTTTATACACACCAGCTCCATAATCATGTTCAGCATTCAGGCTATGATTTCTAATATGGCTGAAACAATTTATCAGATTATTATCCTCTTGGCTAATTTTAATTGGTGAATCTTTTTGATCTATAAAATGCAAACAGCGCAAATAAAGGCCTGTTATCTTCCAAGAGCGAAAGTTCATGTTTTCAAAATGTTATATTAGTTTAACAACTTAAAGGGGTAATTTATTATCAAAATAGGTTCTGATTAATTTTCGGTCTGATGAAAACTCTCAACAGACATCCTGATACTGTATCGTGAATTCACTTTCATTTGAAACATCTTCCCTACTTCTGAACTACTACATTTAAAGAAATGTTTTAAAACAAAACATCTGTACAGAGACGGGTGAATTCAGTGTGAAAATATCTATGGTTTAAAAAGAAATCGTGGAATTTAGTTTAAAAACACTAGCAGATCTCCTGCTGCTCTGGCAGGAAGTGTATTCTGACCTCCCGCCTTTAGGTGGCAGCAGCCACACATGTGATCAGTGTCTGTGAGTGTTTACTGTTTAAGATCGAACTTAATGTCGTCAGATTTCACCTGACTGAGACAAAATGGCTGGATGGCTCCTGGCCAATAGGATGTGAGCTACCTACAGACAGCTACACAGTCACACAGGGAGGCTCAGTCTCAACTGCTGAACCAAAATTATATTAAAAAGGGCCAAATTAATTAGATTTAAAGTATGTATGAAACTAATTTAATAAACATCACAAAAAGGACAAACTTCAAAGTCAAAACTTTCTGCGCCGAGTTCATGTAGCAGCTCATGTTTCCAACAATCCAGTTCAGAAGAAACACATCCAAAGCATTTCACCACAAAACCAGTGTGTACAGTTTCAGCGTGTGTGGTCCCGGGGGGGGGGGAGTGTAACACACATCTTCACAGCAGACACACACACCTCTTTATAGAGCGAGTAGAGGAAGACGGCGGTCTGCACCGTCTTTCCCAAACCCATCTCGTCGGCCAAGATGGTGTCTGTGCCCTGAGCCCAGGAGAACCGCAACCAGTTGAGTCCCTCCAGCTGGTACGGATGCAGCGTCCCCCCGGTGCTGTCCAGGTACTCCGGCTGGCGCTCGAACTTTATAGTTGGCTGGAGAGAGAAAAGAGAGAGGGGACAGATTTATAATCAGACAGCAACCGCAAAGAAGCTCATGGTTACATGAGACAAGTTTGGTCGAAGTTAGTTGGAAAGCTGTTTTAGTCAAGAAGACCCCAAGTCGACTCACATTTTGCCAGCTGAACCCCTGCAATTTTTTTTTGCTGCATCACTGTACACAGAGTAAAGCAGGAGCACCAGCATGACAGGCTGTAAAGTTTATAAACTGAGACTCATACAACCACAAACCACAAAACTAACTGCGATGGAAGCGAAAAAGGATGATAGAAAAGGAGGGAAGCTTGACGCCAGACAGTGTGAGGCATGGAAGCGGCCGCTCCGCGTTCTCTATCCTGGTGATGACTGTCAGTCAAGTTGGCTTAACAATGACATTCATGTAGGAATATATACTGATATACTGCAAATTTAGATAATTATTCATTAGTTTTAATCCAATGAACATCTGCAAGGAACTGAAAGGTCAAAATTAACAAGTGTAGACAAATACTGTCAATATTAGCTTTAAAAGAAAATGTTGGATGTGGTTGAATTATGTGGACAGTTCTTCACATCCTGATGGTTCCTCCCTGGTCACTTCTGCACATAATCTCTAAATTGTGTTTCAGAGGATGTTTGAACCAGAAACATTTGCTCCTTGTGAGTCTAAAAAATGAAATATCCCTTCTGTGGACTTACATCGACCACAGGGTTCTCTGGAGGTCTGTCGGGCCGCTTCACTCTTCCCTTCACCTTCATCTTCTTCCCAGGTTTTCCCTCCTCTCCCATCATCAGCTCTCTGAAACACACACACACAGTTAGTAAAGCAGCAGTAGATGGTTGAGTGTGTATCTGTAGCACACCACAGTTTGAAGGCCTTGTCCCGTGTCTGTATCTTACCTGTGGTTCCAGTACTGCAGCTTGAAGGTGTCAAACTCAGGAACGTCCATGTCCTCGGCCTCCCAGGTCGCCTGGTCGTACGGCAGCTCTCTCCACTTGATCAGGTAGTGGACGTTGTTCTTTCTGTCCACACTGAGAAACACAGCAAAGAGGAAGATAAATTCACTTTAATCAAGTTATTTTCATGTTTGGCAGATAATTTACTCCAGAAGAATACAGCAATATATAAGATATTACACATGGAAATAGACATCTGTTGTACTTCAAGGGGTAAAATTTGAGATCATCTTTAATACATGTTCCATATCTCAGATATAGTAACTCAAAGCAATGGCTTGTCAATGTAGACTAAAATGTTACTCAAACTGGATCAAAGAAGTAATAAAAAAATGGCCACATGGGAAAGAAACGCCATTCTTCTATCCTCATAAAGACTATCCTTGTAAAATAAAAGGTTACATAAATAATTTAATTAAATTAAAGAGAGGACAGAAAATTAGACTGAGAGGTGCATCTTCTCAAGGGAACATGTCACAAGCAGGAAAGATTTTAGAAACTTCAAAAGGAAAGTAACTGGGACAAGGTTGAAAAAGGACAACCCTTTTAAAGATTACGATAAATATCCTGAGGCGGCTTATTAGTAAAATGAAAGGCATCATACTAAAGCAGTCGATGTCATGTAATAAAAAAAATAATATAATAATTCAAAAAGTAGCATGAAAGTGTAAGGTGTGTGTGATGTGTGCGCTCACCTGTGGTTCAGGATGCGGTGGATCATCAGCCACTCCATCTTGATTCCAAAGCGGAGGTATTTCTCCTCCAGCTGTGCGTACATGGGGTCTTTGTTCTTCCTCTTGACGCTCTTGTCCTCCTCTCCCTCGCCGAAGTCGATTGGTGGTGGCTCGTCCATGTCGTTCTTCCTCTGGTAGTTTCTGAACATCACCTGGCAGTGCAGCTCGAGCTACAGGAGAGACACAGGACCCATGTTAGAGACTCAAACACGCTTCTTTTTTTGTGTGTGTGTGTGTGTTATTCCTGTGTGTATATTCCACACACACCTGCAGCTCTGTGACCCACGAGCAGTGCCAGTAAGACATGTTGGACCACTTGGCGAAGAACTCCCTCTCTGGCCGCCCTGCCAGCGGGGCGGGATCGGGGGCGTCGGCTGGAAGGTCTGGAGGGCGGGGGACTGGTGTAGGGGCAGGAGGGTCGCCCCACCGCCACGTCAGGATCTTCTGGACTTTCCCCTTCATGGGTGGACACTGCAGGGCAAGACAGAGGAAAAAAAATATTATAGTGTTTACTCATCTCTTTTTATCTCAGGTTTTCCAAAATTCTACCCAGACTCCTACAATCAACTGTTTAGTTTATTCAACGATAACAAGGAAGAAGTGTTATGGTGACGTCTGCGAGACAGAACACACACTGTTCAGAGTCAGACTCAAGTCAGAGCGCTTCCACATACAGCTGACATGAACAGAAAAACTGTGGATCTGAATCTATTGTGGCGGTACCTCTGCTCTGGAATGAGATCAGGTATTTTTTAACACTAATCAAGCCACGCTGACCTGAACAAGAACAGAAAAACCTCCTGGATCAATAAAACACTTTTTGCGATTGAGCAGCAGAAATACCTCCTGAAACTCTGCCCGGTGCTGCAGGTTGTCTCACCTCAGCTGTCACAACTCTGACAGGTCAAACTTCACATCAATTACCCCATTTTGACCCCAAGTGTCGGCGGCTCACCGTGCAGCGGGGGCAGATCCACTCTCCGTTGGGGATCTCCGGGAGCGGCGGGTTCAGGCAGTGGATGTGGTAGGACGAGGGGCACGAGTCGCAGCACAGGAGCTCTCCTCCGTCTTTACACACTCTGCAGAACTCCATGTGGTGGTCGTCCTCCTCCATCTCTCCAGCTTCGCCGTTGTCTTCCTCGCCCTCTGAGCCCTCCTCCCGGGCCTCCCACTGGATGCCCTCCTTCTCCTGGAAATATTCAGGTGTTTTATATTTAATCACACCCTTAAAACAGAGTTCATGTTCTGTTTAACTTTAAAATAAGTTCTGTAATAACTGCCTTAAAGATGTTTCAGTGTTTGCTGAACCCTGTTCAGTAATACCTGCTGGCAACACTGGTAATCCTTCTACTCACGCTTTAAGGGAATGTTTCACTGAAAATCTGGCTTTTGAGTATCAGACACTTGCTCAAATGCTCAAACTCATGCTCTAACAAAAGTAGTTCGAGCATCTTTTACACTCAAAGTGCCTCTAAAAATAAGAAGTTTGCTGCTTCACAGAGGATGGCTGTTGTCAGCTTATAAACAGTGAACTCCCTCAGTTTTATGACAAGAAAAGCGTCAAATTCTAGCCTGATATCAGACTGAATTATCCACTTGTTACACTTCATTTCCACGCTCAAAAGAAAGAGCCTACTCAATGGAGTGGGCGGATTTGAATGTCTGGACCTGGGCTAGTCAAATTCTCCATATAAACTAGTCCTGCAGCACAATCCACCTCTCCATTGTTGATCTGTATGCTCAGTATATTCTTAACAAATCATTACTTTGGTAATAACACTACTTGCAGCTGAGCCTTTAGGAACATGGATGAGGGATTCCCCTGCTTTCAGCAAATAAAATTTAAGCCTTTAGGACAATTATGTATGCAATTTAATACGAATTTTCCATTCACACGGGTATAGCCTGTGCAAAGGCCAGACATCCTCTGCTTAAAATAATGGCATAAACCCAAACGCTGTTCAGAGGTCGCCTACCGGAACTGCAAGAATAAACATTGTTCATGCAGAGTAGGTCATGATGGGGATGCTCCAGAAACGTATTAATTCTATTAGTAGCTACTTTTTTGACAAGAGGAGACGCCATTTTATTAGTTTGATAGGCAGCTGGATTCACAAGATCATGAGAGAATCATTATTGCCATTCTCCATGCCATGCGTTTGCCTGCAAACCAATCAGCATCCTAGGAGGGAGTACAGGCAGCTACAGGCGTGGATACAGCGAGAAGCGCCCACTGAGGCGACTCGTTAGACCTGATAGATGATTATGTGTTTGTGGAAAGTTCCTGCCCTTTTCCAAACCGCTTCTAAGGGCGACTTGCCATCTGCTGTGTCAGGATATTGATTTTAGCCCAGATTTAGCCCCACCTACACACATACCTGGGTGTGTGCTGATAAATTCTGATTGGTGTGCACAGTTTGCATTTGTGGTTTTCGGTTCATTATCGATTTTAGCCATTAATGTGATCAATGCTCATTTTTGCCAGAAATACATTTAGCAACCAAGCGTGATGAGGCTTTTTAAGATTTTTTAAAAAGGACTCGTGGCATCCCTGGTGGATTACCGCCGAGTTCCATTTTTTTTGCTGCCATTCTTTGATGCTGAAAAAGATGTTGTTAAAGTGGCATGTTCCTTTAAGTGGCTAGTAATGTTAAAAGCGTTAAAAGCAAAGAGTGTGGTGCTTACACAGTGTGGGCAGCTCCAGGTGCCCTCGGGGGCTTTCTCCATGTCAGGGTCCAGGCAGACCATGTGGTACGCTCTGGGACAGGTGTCACAAAGGATGATCTCTCCACCCTGCTGGCACACCTCACAGTAGTCCTGGTGGTCTGTCTCATAGCCGTCACCGTCCTCAGCTTCTGATTTAGAGAGAAAACGCTTTTACCAAAAACACCTCCTGATATTCACACATTTAACCGAGACACAGGATGTGTGATGTGTGCGCTGTGATTTGGGCTCAGCATCGATCGCATTCTGCCGTGTGTTTATGTTGTTTGTCGGAGGAAAACCCACTCTGTGAGTCATACTTTCCCCTCGACAACACATTACCTCAATAACACCAACAGACTGAAACTGAGGGGTTTCACAGGGAAAATATAAGCATGCACTTTGGTATGCAAAACTGATCTGTAACTCATCTGTAGTTCCTCAATATTTGTTGTAATATAATGGAGGACTACATAAAGCTATAGTTTTACACTTCGTCAGAGAGGTTGTGACATTTCTCAATGATGCGTTTGACATTTAGAAAGATACTGTGTGTGTATTTTAACAGATTTCAGTGGCTAAATGTTCAAGAACTACGCCCAACCTTTCACCTCAGGTTGTCAGCGACTTAACAAAACAACTGCAGTCGAAAGGATTCCCACACTGCAGCAGCCGTGAGGACTTGTTGATCTGAATTCATCCATGACGTTGTCCGAGCGGTGCTACGGTCTTGTGACAGCAGCTACAGAGGATGTGTCAGTAGGCAAGAACCAAGATGTCGTCCTTCTAAATATACCAAACTCTGCTGACTCAGTCACAGTGACTAATGTGTGTGCGTGCGTGTGTGCATACACCTCCTCATGTTGTTGTGCATTCCAAAGACTTTTAATGCTTTACCCTGCACGTAGTCATTAACATTCACCGCTGTTTGTTTAACCTGCAATCTGCAGCCGTACGCAGCTCAACAGGTAGAGTCCTGACTCTGAGACAACGAGAGGAATGAGTTCATCTACCACAGGTTAAACAAAAACTACTGTATATTCTACGGCTGCGCTAAATACTTCACAGCCTCAGTCATAACACTGACATTCAAATTCTGAAATTAACATTCAAATATGGCACAACTCTGTTTATTCTGTTTAAACACAAAATGTCTGCACAGTTGCAGATAAAGATTGGGTTAAACTAAAACTAATAGTATTACACTATTTGTAAAATTAGATTCCAGTGGTGGCTGCTTAGGATTGTTTTCAACTTGTGTGATCCAAACCTTTACAGTAACCCCAGAGCGTTTTAAGTCAAAAGCCAAAAGTCAAAATTTATTGAAAAACAAAAAGACAAAAACAACGCGTTTTTGTCTGATGAAATATTTTGCTTCAATACGTATTTGTTGGCTCAAAAACCACCAAAAACCCCAAGGCACTTTCTTTTAAGACATATTAAAGTGCCTTTATTGTCACGGCGTGGTCATAAGGATAATATTTATTGCCGTTTAGCCTTTCAAAAACAACATTTTCACTGTGGTCAAAAAAGTGTTCGCTCTCACGCTCGCAAACACCTGTATTACTAGGCAAACTCAGCAATTTAACAGCACCGTAAATTACATTTGACAAAACCGACAAGTTACATTCCCCAAAACAAAGTGGATTTAATTTAGAAAAAACTAAATTCTAATTGTAAACTAATTAATTTAATCCAGTTAATCACTTAATTCAAATGGAGGATTTTTTTTAGGATGATGACATCATAAAATATGATGTCAGGTATTCAAAGTTTCATTTGGAAACCTCAACAGAAGCTTTAAATTTTATTTATTTAATACAGCCCTACTATATTCAATGAAGGGCAATGAGAAAGCAATAAGAAGATGCATTAAAAAGGAAAGAAAAAACCTGAATTTCCAAGCTGGGCAGTGTCATATGTAAGAGTGAGAAGACGTACCTCTCTTTTTCTTGGGTTTGCTCTTGGACGGCTTCTTTTTGCTGCGGCTGCTGCGGCTGTTGGAACCCTCTGAGACGGACACGCTGTTCATGCTTGCATCATCAAAATCACTGTCCACATCAGGCTCGTCCTCCTCGCTCTGTGCAACATGAGAGACAAACTTCTAATATAAAACACACTCTGCTGTACAGCGCGGGTCTCATCTGTATGTCGGCACACATGTGAAGTGTGTGCAAGAAGGAATAAACAGGGAGGAGGAGGGACAGATCATACCGATGAGCGTTTCCGTTTGCTGTTGAAGCCTCCCAGTTTGATTTTGAGAGGGGCCACTTTCTTGGTCTTGGCATTATTCTTCTTCTCTTGTGGTTTAGGTGCAGGCTTTGATTTCTTGCGGGCGTTGGGACCTGCCGGCACAGAACAGAAAGGCGGAGGCCAGTCAGGTACAGAGCCAAGAAGAGTTAGAAGATAGAACAGCCTCGAATCCACAGATTGGGTGACTAAACAGCCAGTATTTATTAGGACAAGTGACTTCCTTAAAAAAAGCACTTCTCTTGAAATAAACCCCCTGTGATTTTTTTGCTCTTCTATCAGAAAAATGAGCAAAAACTCCTCCATGCTGTACCTTTGCCTTCTTTTGTCTTGGCTTTCCGTATGGGCGGTGGGGGGGCCTGCTGAGACTCTGCTGGGGCCGGCGGGGCTGCAGCGGCTGGGGCGACCTCCGCCACCATGTTGTCCACGGCGGCAGGTACCTGGGCGGTGGCAAGGGCCGCGTTGGCTGCAGCGGCTCCTCTCAGGGGGTTATTGGTGCTGAACTCGCGCCACTTGGCGCCCAGAACCATCATCATTTTGGACACAGCGATCTTGGGGTTCTTGGCTGCGATGAGGGGCCTGGAGGCGAGGAAGATAATTTTAAATGTGCTCCGATTCAAATTTTTAAGACATCTTCAGCGTGATGGGTGTTTGCAGGTTTCTGGAAGTGCAAATTTAGCTCAAATTTCTTTCCAAAATTGGTCATAGGAGTAGGAAAAAAGAACAGAGCAACATGAAAAATTCTAAATTATAGAGCACAGTACACCCAATTACAACATTCATCTTTCTTAAGATGTGTGAAAACCATCAAGCAGTGTCTTCAGCACATTTTCAGCTTTGTGTAAGGACATGTGCGTGTTTGTGTGTGTGTGTGTGTGTGTGTGTGCCAATCTACCTGACAAATTGGCTGAAGGCCTTGTAGTTTGTCAGATTGCGGTAGTCTTCCTCTGTGAAGACGTGGTCGATGTCCTCCATGCCCCAGTCATCGAGCAGCTGGGATGACGACTTTGGCTCCTGCAGGAGACAAACAACAACAAACTCATCAATATCAATGAATACGTACGACCAGAAAGTGCATGATTAAAGAAGATTTAAGGCAGTAAATTTACATTATGTAACACCATAGAAAGATGTCTATGCTGCCAATCACACCAGCAGATAAAACATCTATGAAATAGGGCTGACCTGAACACTTACAAGATCCTACCATTGCTGTGTTAATCAGCATCCAAATCTGTATTCAAATGATCCAAACCACCGCTGCTTTTCTTCAGTTATTATCATGTTAAAATGAATTTTAGATGGACTTTGAAAACCTTTTTGCAGCTCTAGATTCTACATGGCATTAACTTTAGTCTTTGTTGTTATTTGATAGACGTTAATTTAAAAAAAAATTGTATGGGAAGTAGATTTCTGACTTAATAGCCTGACTGGGCAAGTGAAATAAAGGTTAACATTGAGCCCATCAAAAGTTTTTCTGACAAAGAGACACATGGGTAAAAACTTTTACATAACATTACACAGCAGCTCTAAGATGCAGTCTAGAGTCTTGCGTGAATAAAATCACTCACAGTTCATCCATCAGAATCTGGAAACACTGCACAGCCTGTTTTCTCACAACCACTTCAACTTGGTAAGTGAAGACTTATCAATACTAATCTGATCAATTGATTAGATAACCAGAGTGTGGTGGAAAACCTGGTTTAACAGAAGAGCCGTAACGTTCAAAGCTGTCCTGACCGTAATTCAATAAGTGCTAAAGAGACAAGACGACTGGTACCAAGTGTGTTTCTGAACATTATTATTCACAACAAAAAGTTTTATTTTTACGCAGGAAGCTCCTGCTGGATGATTGCAGCAGCATCACGCTCCGACTGAGTGACAAACAAGTGGAACCAGCTGTGTTTTAAAGCCTTTTAAAAAGCGGTTGCTGTGTCCTTGCGCATCACAAAAGCCAAACCTTCCACCTCTTACAAAAACACTTTTGTTCCCTCCTTGCACGTCAGCAACAGCCATCATGTTACCCTCACAATAAACTAAATTGTGATGCCACAGTTGCTTATCTGTGGCATAAGAGTCTTCACATAACTGAAGTTACTGGTGGGGTTTTTTTTCGGTTAATTTTGAAGTGATTTAATCGTCTCTACCAGAACACATTTGCATGGTTATGAGGTTTAAGTGGCTGGTGAAGAGGGGCTGAAATTAGCAACCACCAAGCAAAACAGATGCTTCAAAATATAGTTAGTCCATTAGGGTTCACCTGCCATATTGACCACTTAGTTTTTAAAGATAATTACACTAAATTGCTTCAATTTTGGTAAGTGATTTAAGTCATGTATCAAGTTAAATTTTTCAAACAGTTGGTGCTTGGAGCTTTGGATTTTTTCAGTTTCATGTGATTGTTAATTGAAAGCTTTTATGTCTTTTGCTGGTGGAAACGGGGGGGGGGAAATTTGTCATTACTTTTGACTCCAAACAGACTAAATGATAAATCAAAATAAAATGGATATTAAGTAATAATAAAGAGTAATCATTAGTAACAGGCCTACGACATTCTCTAAACTTTTGCTGCGTTCCACAAAATTCAGAACTCCAAAATTTCCAACCAATGTTCAAATATAAAAGTGCCATAAAACAAAATGTACAATGACATCTTTGACCTCATATGTTTTTTTTCCTCGTCTGTTTCATTCATATACGCAAGGTGGCTGCACTGCTGAGTTGTACGTTTGGTGCTTTTCATGTGAAAAACTTGTAGGTTGGAAGCTGGACATGTCAACTGGGAAATTCCGACCTCCATCATTGACCGGACCGCATCGACTGCGCAACTTTCACTTCAATTTATGAGTCACTCATATAAAAGCAAACATAGGCTGCAACTAATAATTACATACATCATCATGGATTAATCTGCCAATCATCTTTCTTCTTGATTAACTGCTCTTCAGCAGTAAAATATCAGAACATAGTGAAAAATCCACATTTTTCAGAATTTCTCAGCATCAAAGTTAACATCTTTAGACTGACTGTTTCATTCTGTCTATTCAGTTTACGATCACAAATGAAGAAAAGCAGCAAAACCCCTAAATTGAGAAGCACAAAATTTGTAATCTTTGCTTTAGACTGCAATGAGTAATCAATTAATTGATGAATTAATCAAAAGAAAATTAATTGCCAACTATTTTGATAATCTGTTGAGGGTTTCACTCATTTTTTAAGAAAAAATGTCAAAGATTTTCTTGGATCCAGGTTCTTAAATGTGAGGATTCGCTGCTTTTCTTTGTCATTTATGACAGTAAACAAAGAGTCTTTGGGTTTTTGACTGTTGGTTGGACAAAAGTCCATAACTGTGAAAATAATCAGCAGATTGATTGTGAACATAATCGTCAGTTGCAGCCCTAATTTAGTTTATCATCACATAAGTAGATTTATGTATTTATTTATTTTATTCTGCTTATTTGCTCTTGCTTTGTTTTGAATAAATTTGATTGAGCTGTGGCTGGTGAACACTGGGGCAAAAAAGTAGGAATACTCAAGCACTTCAGATTTATTTATGAACGATAAGAATAAAGGGGTAAGACGTGATATCCACGTCTTCCTACTCCTTTTCGGACGTTAATTATTTGCTCATGCTCGAAATAAAATCTAAGATAAATAAATAAATATATAAATGTAAAAATAATAGAAGTTGATCAATAAATTTTCTGTCATCTTTGCTTGCTCAGCAATATCAAACAAACTTCAGAGTGGCTGCCTATCATAACGCTACGTTGTCTAAACTGCTGTTCTCTCTAAAAAATGCTACACTACCTACAAAAATTTTGGCAGATAAAACCAATTTTTTGCTAAATGGAGCTTATTCCAAGAAGTTTAAAAGGCCCTGATCAGGTGAGCAGTAATTTCAGCCACCCTGCTCCACCAGCCTTTCACCAAAGCTGCTTCCCGTTCCGTCGTCTTACAGAAACAGGCTGCAGACTGGATTGAGGGCGGCTCTGCCAATGAATTAAAATGTGTTTATCTAACCAAAAAGAAAAGGGTCAAGTGCGCAGTGCAGAGCGGCGCTAGGCAGGGTTACCATGGTAACAGCATATATGCCTTACACATCCGCCCCAGACGCGCGCGCACACACACAGATACACTTACACACCCCACACCACCCCTTGCATAAGTGTCATTAACTACAAGGCCCTCTATTGGCCGCCGAGCTGCGAGTCCACCAGACACAGCTCTTTGTTTAACCATCTCTCATATCACAGCGACTCCATTACAGGTACACAGTCAAGAGGTGCTCATCAGGGAGCAAAGAAAGGGGCAGTACGAAAGTTGTATTCTAATGAATTAGACCGCATCGTATATACTTAACATTTTAACCCCAAAAAAGATTCACTAATCCTGCAGTTTCACGTCGTTTCTGCACACTTTAAATAGGATTATACCAGTGGTTTTGCATGTTTTGGCCCATTAACTACAACTCACAAATACTTTACATCACAGCTAATTATTTTGCAAATAACGCTGCTATGTTTTAGAAACCTGAATGTACTTTTTTTATTACCAGTTCAGGAAGCACGGTGGTGTCCATTCATTTCTGTATTAGAGTCGAAACGTATTAGTATGTCAACAGTTTTGACGGCCTTATTCTGTATGTTATGAAAATCTATCAGCTGTTCCTGGAAACTTGCACTAATGCTATAATCCCCACAGTTTTCCTTTTTGTCAAAGTGACGCTCTTGATATGAGGTAAAGCAGCGGAGAACTTTCAACTCAACCTTTGCTTCACCACATTAAAACACAACTATTTTAATGATGACAAAAATTAATGCAAGATTAACAAACAGCTGTTTGGGAACAAAACGAAAAACATGCCAAAAAACTGTTTAGCATAGAGTGCTGCGCGGATGATGCATTTTTTTGCATTTTTGTGGGCCAACCTGGACGTTAACATCGCACAAAAAGCCAATGGGATTTTTCCATTTGATTCTGGTTTGTACAGAAAATAAGCTCTGTGGTGAATAAGAATTTATGGTACTGACACATTTTGTTCAGCAAGCAAGCAATCTTTAAAAAATGAACACCACTTTTCTGCTTTTTGAAACATAAATGCAATCACCAGAATTAAAAAGCTAACGTTAGGCTATAAACAAACTACACCACAGTCACATGACTTCTATGTCACCACCATGAAGTGACTATTGTTCAACATGATGACTTTTAATGTCCTTGACAACCTCTGTGGTCTCATTTAGCCACTTGTTAGTGGCTTGTTAAAGAAATTCAATTGCAATTACTAGGGGTGAAAGAAAATACTGATCAACTCTTTAAACCTCTGGCTGCTGGATATCAGTGTTCTGATTAGACAAAAAAGGAAACTTTTAACTCAAATTGTATGCATCTTGTGGTGTGGTCTTTATACCACGACAGTATTCCAAAATTAAATTAAAAATAGCAATATGTCACAACATATTGAACAACCTCTGTATCGTGATACATATCGTATGGCCAGATTCTCGCCAATACCTAGCCCTATTATTTACTGACCTATTTTATATTATGAATTTGTTAATCTATGTTAACCACAGACATTATTTCAGGCATCTAACCAAAAACCTATTAATTTCTCAGTTTTAGGACTCATTCAGTATAAGTAGTATGCAAAATTTCTCTTTATAAAATGTGCAACACACTTGTGTTATCCTTTCAGAGCAGCAAACAAGATTATTCTTTCTAAATATAGAACCAAAGCTGTGCAGTAATAAAAAAAAAAAATAGATGCACCATCACTTTATATTAATTTAAATACAGACAACCAGTCTGCAAAAATGCTGACATCTTGACCAACTACAAGTTTAAGGGATTTACCAACTGTTATATAAAACACAACAAACTACTTTTTAATTTCATGATGTCAGTCTCTGAGCAAGAGAGGGATCCCTCATCCCACTTCAATGATTTGTACAGGTTATTATTACTACTATGGAGGCAGCTATTTGTGTGCAGCATTTCAGTCCAAGACAAATTTCCCTGCGGGGACAGTAAAGTATAACGTATTGTACTTCAATCTGCAGCGAATCTCCTTCCTCTACACTTCCCACGTCCTGCATCTCTTTTTCTAAATTTCTGCTTCTCGTTGTCCGCCGTCTGACACAGTGTGGTTTGATTGATTTATCATTTATTGTAGAACTGATCAATATTACGCATGCTATATTTGGGAGAACTCACAGCTTGAACTGACTGCAATTTATCATTTTAATTAGATTCCACACAATTATGCGTGAAACCTTGTTCAAACGAACTTCTATAACTCATTACAATTCTCGAGTTCTCTGGGTTCAGGAGAGACTTTTCATGTCTGTTTTAATGCTGCGTCAGACGTTTTTCCAACGCTGAGAAATGATAAACACTCCATGACATTCTTTGGCACTAAAATGCCCAAAGAGTTAGAGAAGCAGACAAAAGTTTGGACACACTTCTCATTCAGTGTTTTGTCTTTATATTTAAGAAATGGATCAGACTATAGCAACAATGTGCAAAGCTGTTATCCAAGCAGAAGGTGACTACTTTGAACACTTTTAGGTCAGCAGGTGTGCAGAATAGCATTGCTATTGCAATGCAGACAGTGTGCAAGAAACTAAAACATAACATATTTCTTCTCTGCAGTATTGGTGTGTCCAAACTTTTGACCTGTACTGTAAGTGGTGCAGATGTAGAGTTGAGAAATTTCGCCCCTCTAACACCCCGTTTGGTTTTCCTCACCGAGCCATCATCGTCGTCGTCGTCGTCATCGTCCTCGGGCTCCGGTTCCTTCTTCTTGGAGGCGCTCCTCTCGGCCCCGGCGCTGCTCCTCTTCTTTTCTTTGCCGCTGCTGGCTCTCTTTTTCTTTTTGCGTCCTGGAGTGTAATCGCTGCCCTCGCTGTCAGAGCGCTGGGCAGGGCCGCCATCTTCAGCCTCCTCCACCCCGCCCACGTCCATGGGCTCCGGGGAGCTGATGGCAAGCTCCTGGAACAAGGAGAGAAAGACACAAGTCAGCAATCTGAAATTAAGGATGATAGGAACAAGACACAGAAACAGAGTTCTTGCTGGAGCTCGACTAGAATGAACAGTGTTCAGATATATTCACAAAAGGGAAGACCAAATGGCGGTCAACTTGAAATTTAAAATCAAACTAAGAACATTTTTTTCCTGAATTAACGTTCAGTACCAAGCATTGTTTGATTTTCTTAAAAATACTACAGGGACCCTGTGATGGTCTCATTTGTTTATGCGGGTCATATAGAGGCATCAGTAGTAATAGTTCTAACAGCACTTCTGAAAATCCATGCTCAAGGCACAGATATGCTATATAATTTATTTAATAATGATTGGATAGAAAAATGCAAGATTTTATTAAACAGGCCTGAATAAGGTGTTAAAAAATGTGTCAATTGCAAAATAAGGAAATATAATGCAAAATGTAAAAGGCTTTGACTGTTAAATTTTACCATAAGGACAGGAAAAGAACCTGAGCAGCTTTTTCACCAACTCTTTTACAATCATCAGCGTTCAACTTTGTTTTTTGTTTTTTTTAATCTAACTGCCCAAAGTCACTTTTTACTCGCCTGTTTTGTTTTTAGCGTTTATCAAATAACAACAAAGTAACTAGTGGAACTGGTAACTAGAATTTTTTGGAACATGATATGCTGTGGTAATCAGTTTTGTGATTAACTAAAGTGCCTCAGCGTTCATGTTTTTGACAAGCAGAAGACGGGTTGTCAGCCCTTTTACTGGCCATGCAAATAAGATGCTGTTGGCTCTTGAGCAACATTTTTCGGGAATTTGGAAGTGCCCTTGAGAAAAAAAAAACCCACCCGTTTTAACCATCTTGCTTTTCATCTCACTTCCCCTGAGCGATCCTTATTGTTGAACCCTGACAAACTACTTCCCAGCAGATTTGAATTTACTGGCTGTTTTGCCTGCGTGAGAAGATTATCAAAGCCTGCACACAGTCATGCTTTTTATTGTGTGTGTGTGTGTGTGTGAAGCTTAATGAATAGTGTCTGGGGTTTAGCTATTTGTTCCTAGTTTCAATTCGACATATAATCTGGATTGGACATGGGATTAAAAAAAATGCTCATATTCTTTTATTTCTCTTACTTTTAGGGAGTAGCTACAGTTAGTGAACACACACGTACACAATGATCTGCAGCCTTACCTCTCTGCGTGACCGCCTCTTGCTGCCTTTACTCTCTCTGCTCTTCTTGGCCTTTTTCTTCTTCTTCACCTTCGGAGTCTCATTCTCTGAGATCTCCTCCTCCTCATCGTCTGCAAATCAGGCCAGAGGACACATTTCATGGTTAACATACACGGAGAGAGGAGCAAATGTGTGTCACTGTGTTTTGGCTGTGTAATAGCATTTCTGAATAGAGCGATGTGATGACAGCATGCATATCATATACAGTGCTCTACAAATGAATAATAAAAGTTAGGAAAATGGTATTTTCCTTTGTATACAATTCTTGCAATTAACTTTAAATTTAATATTTTCTTGTCCCACTGCACTGAATCACCAAGTCAAATTCCTGTGTACCTTGTATATTTGGCAAATAAAGTGATTCTGAATCTGATCTGACTGGCTGTAAACAAAACACAAGCGATGCACCGGTAAATTTTGGCTGTGGTGCGGTTTGGTTACTGAATCAACCCCCATCCACAAGTAAACAACTGATTCATATAGCAGCTTCTCTCGTGTACTTTTTATTTGATACGTTTCTTAATCCTGTGACTAAGACTACAACTAATATCATGCCATTATGGCTCAATCAGGACATTTAAGATTGCTTTCACAGACTGTCATCACTTTTCAGAGTATCGCTGAATATAAGAGAATATCAAGAGCTGATGGATAGGGTTCATATTTTAATTATCACCATCAGGATGCCACTTTTCCCCTTTTGCACTGACCAACTAACTGTTACGTTTCCTCTTTCCACTCCTGCCATGCTGCAAACACATTTTCCCGCTGTTGAGTGATAGTAAAGTGGTCCATGATTAGATGGCTGGAATAAAAACCAACAGGAGACCTGGCAATCTGGACTAGTAGAGGGTAAGCCAGTGGTTTTAATAACTACCCTATTTTATAGGTTGCCTTTATGGGAATGATTCAAATCAGATTTGTTTTAGTGGTTAAAACATGTCATTTACAACTTATTAGTAAGTATGATTTAGTAGTACACCCTCCTGCAGGCTCTCCAACATTCAGAAAGGACCTTAGTTCTGTGTCGCCTCAGTGGCTCCAAAGTGACGTACTATGGCACTCAGAGCCTATTAATGTAATTGACTATGGTAAAAAGTAAATGGCAGACTGCCATTAAGATGCACCTGGTAAGGAAGACGCTTTAATGTGATGAGCTTTTTAGGTCATTTAAAGGAGACTAAGCTGTGTGTCTGGGGGCGGGTGCACAACTATAAATTCAACTGCAAAAAACTGTACAAACACAACGTTTTCTACTTGGTGTTGACTGTTTGAAGCTCCCAAAAGCACCTTATGGCTAAAATGACCATAGTCCATAAACTTACTGCAGGTGTAAGGGTTAAGGTTGTTCTTCAAATGCTTTGGTGGAACAGAGCCAACGTGGAACTTTTATTACATTTGAGTTCCTATAGACTTGACATAACACTTAATAGTTATAAAAGAAATCCAAGAAGAACTACAAGAATGACATTATGTTTTTATTCTTAACTGTGTAAAAAAGTGTGCTGTGCAATTCTAATATCAGTATATTAAAGACTTGCAACCAACTTGCAATTTAATGCAATTAAATTGATGAATGAACTGGCAACTATTTAAGCTTTTTAAGTGCAAACACCAATCGTTTTCTAGTCCCAGCTTCTCCAGCATGAGGTTTTGCCACTTTTGTATGTTTTGTGTCATTGCAGAATGAATAACTTGGCTTTTGTACTGTTGGCTGGACAAAACAAACACCTGAACATATCAGCTTTGAATCTGGGAAACTATGAAGGATATTGTTCATTATTTTCTAATAATTAATGTAGACTAATATAGGGCAGGGGAATGTGGACAAACTCAAATATCATAGTATTTTAGAGCAAATTTTCCCCAAATTTATCTTATCTTTTGACAATATTACTATAACATCATGAGTTTTTTGATAACTCATCAGCAATAAGGACTGAACAGCTAGAACAGACTTAAATTAATAAAATGACTTTCTTTTAAACCTGTAAAAGACAACACTTCGCACAATATACAATCTAGGACAATATCTAGACTCATATCACAATGTTGACATAACATCAATATATATTTAAAAAAATCAATCAATAATGAAAATAATTATTAGTGGGTGCTCTACTTCTGACTCCACTTAAGCTTGTTTCACACCAAGCTTCTACCTGAGGCCTTATGTATTTCCAGGTGCAGGGTCTGATATGAGATTAACAAAAACAAACATGAAGCATCGTTTCTCCGCATCGAAATCCAATTCAATTTAATGTTCTTTAGAACAATCATATGCATTTATATCCGAAAATGTAAATGATTTTCCGTACCGCTTGGTAAGGTTCTATTTCTGCTTGCACAATATTTTGTTTACAAAGCATCGCCTGTCAGATTTTTTTGTTAAGTTGACGCTATTTGATGAAATAAGTGCATTTTTGGATTCGATTTTAGCACTTGAAGCTAACTTGTAGGACTATTTGTTCTCAATGGTTCCACTGTGTGCGACGCGCGTGCTCGTCGGAATTATACAAACTGTAAACAAAGCGTTCTTCGGCCAGGCCAGTCTGTGTAAACTACCAGCTCAACATTTAAGAATATATACGGTTAGATACGATGAAATATATGCTTATATTAAACGAAATTATTTTTTTACTTTTTCTCCCACACTCAAACCGAAGGCGCCGGCCATGAGGAGGGGAATGCTTCTGAACGTCATCCGCCAGCTTCCAAGCTAACTGGCTGCCTCCATCTTGTCATCGACACGTAAAAAATACCGGTAGCTGGCTATCGTTAGGCCCCGGGAACATGCCGGTTTGTCGGCGTGACTTCACGACAATGAAACCATCAGCCATACTTTGTCTGACTGTGGTTTCAATAAAAGTGACTGAATTTAAAAGGGTGCTGAAGAGCAGCGCAGCTGGTAAAACAGTGAATGCGCTAATGTTGCCGCTAACATTAGCTACCCGGTAGTTAGCATCATTGACTTGCGAGAGGGAACCCCAGACGCGTGATAGACCTCGCGAGAATTATAACTTTAACGCAAACCATTATTTGCCTCAGTTCGTAGCAAATGTTTTCTTTCCCGAAACATACACAGATTTTAGCCACAGCGATGTCACATCATAAAACATGATTACTTAGAAAAGAAACAATAAAGCATACAAATCTCGCGACAGTTCCACAAATCGAGGGTTCCCTTCTAGATACGATCACCACAGTGCTAACGACACATGATTGATATGAATGTCACAAAACATCTGCTCATGCTAGCCTACAACCAGTGTGAACATTAGCAATTTCTGCTAACAAATGAGCCTTGTCTTACCGTGCATTAACCGGTCGTCGGGGGCTCCATAATCATCTCTGTCATCCTCGCTTCCAGACATAGTGGACAGCAGAAAACTTTCTATTTAGTTAGCTAACAGTTTAGCTAACTAAATAAAGTTATTTGTTTGTGGGATAATCCAGAGTTCTGACCCAGTCTTGAGGCGGTCCAAGTCTGTGTTGTGTAGTTAGGAAGGGGGCACCCGGCCAGGTTTCGACAAGGGAAATTAGAACAAAAAAAGAAGAGGGAAGTGAATATTTAGCAGCAAAGAGCATCAGCCGGTAAAACACTCACCGCATGGACTTCTTTTCCTCGGACTATAAATCCAAGTTTATCAGACAGCTCTCAAAGATTAGCACCCTCACTCACTCCATCTCTGCGTTCAGCTGACATGCCATCTTGCCACTATCGTTAGTTTCCGTGCCATTAGCATGCGTGCTAGCCGAGCTTGACCGGCGGCCAGGTTCAGATTTGAGAAAGAAGCGACACACACACATACACACACCATACACACTAATATCTAGCGTTAAACATAAAATATCACTGCAACAAGCCGGCATCCGATGCTATCTCATCTCGACCATCTTTACCCTGACTCAAGTAAATTTTACAAACAATAAAACCAAAAAACTGAGATACTCACAACTTGATTCACACAGCTTCCAAAAACAGTAACTCCGAGCTCACTTTGTCAATCAATCAATACTTGGAAGCTCTTTGTGTTAAGGTAACGGTATACATACAATTTAAATATATTTCCGTGTTTTTGTGGCAGCGTGTGCGCACGACGCCGTCTCCTCTTTCTCTCCCTCGCACACTACACACACCCCGCGCGCGCGCACACACACACAAAGAGATCAGGGGGCAGGCATCCCATAATATCCCCCCCCACATACACACATACACACACACGCACTTCAGTCACCCCTCCCCCACTCTGCATAGTTACCTTGCAACGTACAGACCATAATAGTCAAACTCACCCCTCCCTCTCCTACAGTCTCTTCCCCATTCCTCCATGCACACCACCCCCCCCTTACACCTCCACCCCCTCCCTTAGCAACCGGGGTTACCATGGAGACGCTCACCCCCCTCCCACCCCCGTGCGGCATCCCATAATAGTAATGAGCGCAGTCACTGACATCCCTCAATGAGCATAACTCCAAAAAGAGAGAGATAGGAGAAAGGAGGGGGGGAAAAAAGGAAAAGCCGTCACATGGCAACTGTGTGTGCCACATGACTGCTTAACTTGAGTGTGCATGTTTGCATGTATGCGCAGGCACTGTACTGTATATGAGCCTGGCTGCTAAAGACTGTACAGGATGTTGATGCAACACGGGGCTGATAAGCCCTGTCAAAGCACCCGAGGGACGCCAAAAGTGGGGTGACACCCGCTGACCCAGGTGTAACCCCTATATGAACTGTAATATATGGCTTCTTTATATACATGACTCACCATAAAGGCAATCTTCTCATCAGGACATGCAGCCCAGGAGGGCAGGTTGACTTTTTCAAAAAGTGCAAAGTCTTACGAGCAGGTCAGCGTGAGGTTCAAAAAGTCAGGTTACATGCACACGGCCCTCCAGAGAGGAGGTCACAGAGGTCAAACCGTAGTCAAAACCTTCAAGTCTGCTGCTTTAAGCCCCCCTCAAAACAAGAAACAGGGAGCCCAGAAGTACAAGAGCCAAGCCAACAGCTGAGTTAAGCTGTCTACACACACACCACACACACACACGCTTGCTCCACAGGCTGCCTTGGAAATGCATTGCAGTCAATGGTGGGAAAAACGTCTGGGTCCTAGACAGCTTTTTCCCACCATTGACTGTCTGTAGTACATTTAGACTGTGGGGCGAAATGCAGAACTGCTGGTGTTTCGTGTGGCAGAGGAGCTTCTGGATGACGTTTTACCACATGGGAAATCAACAGCGCACATGTCTGCTCATGGGGAGTTCTGTATTTAAGGCCTGCGAAGCATCAGAACGAGTTATGCATTGTTATTGTTGCACTGCAGGACAAATCTGCTCTCCTGATGGTGTTTGAGTCGCCCATAAGTCTGCAAAAAAAGCTTAAATCCAACAACTCTTCTACCAGCCGTGAAGCACACTATGTAGTCAAAGGTGTGTGGACACAGCAACACCTGTACACTGACTCCAAACCATTTAAACAGGGCCGTTTTACGGGGAGCCACATGACGCAGGCTGAGGAATAGCTGCCTAAAGTTTTTTTTTCCTTTTTTGTCCGTTTTCAGTGGCACAAGGGCGCCTATGTGCAGTGAAACCCATTATTTCCAATGGCTTGTGCTGCGCCAAAATGGCTTTTAGCTGTGTGTGTTGGGGGCAAAGTGTGCGTCAAACGAGGCGGCCCAATTTCATCAAGGCTGAACTTTGAACGCTGTGACGAATACCTGTGTGGCCCTGAGAAACAAGGCAGCCAGTCAGGTGCAGGAAGCAAAATGGAAGAAAAGTTTTTTTGCGTTTGAATTCCAAGTTTACGCTTGTATTGACTCCTGGGGAGGAAAGCGGCATATTTAAAACACATTCTTAACCAAGTAGGCATATCAGGTGTGTTTTTACAGGTAGCATGGAGACAGGGAATATATTTATCCTACTATAAATGATAAACATAGATCAAGTTTGTCATATGGTTGACAAAGTGTGATGTAGTTCTGCTAAAAGTTTTGAAAACTCAGCCTATTTTCTCTTCCCTGAACAACTAGTCAAATGTGAACTGAACCCAACCAAAGACAATAATATATCACTGTTTTTACTGGATGCCACTTGGTTTTTTTTTCTGTGCAGCTCTTCTATTGGGAGCTCAGTGGTCTAATTGAAATGTACGAGGGAAGCCGTGTTATTTCCATGCAGCGTCGTTGTGGGTCTGAACAAAGATTTCTTGGGAACTGACGTTGGGTGGCCAGGCTCTCAGTCTGCATTGTAGTACATCCCAAAGGTGTTGGGTGGGGTTGAAGTTCAGGACAGTCGAGTTCTTCCACACCAAACTGGGAAAAAAAAACATTTTTTTAATGGATCTGGTGATGTTAAAACAGAGTAAATGGTCTTAAACAGCCGCAGACCAGCCTCTTCCCCAGGTCGTCAAATAGAAACGTTTGTCAGGACCAGCAGTGACACACAAATAGGGCGACCAGATGAGATGATTTTGAGATGAGATCATGATGATTTTCTCCTTCAGTGGCGGCTTCACTCTCCGCTGTCTGGTTTAAAACGGATCAAAATAAACTTAACGATCTGTTATTTATGATAGCCTAATCAGTGCCATAGTTAGTGAAAACACATTTATAATAATCTTACATTTTTATAAAAACAAAAAGGTCATTTTTAATAGCTAGAAGCAGGAATTATAGCCCACATAAGTGATTTGATCCGAATATTTTCACAGATTCATATGTTCTTAATATTATCTGTCACTTTAATAATTAATTTTCAGGACAAACAGGACATGAGTCAGGACTTGGGACACGGTGGTGTGGATGTCACATGTGAAAAATGAAAGTCATTGTTATCTGAAGTTTTAAGTTAATAACGTTGCCTACATCACATGACTCACGTAATGTGAAAATACTTATTTTGAAACCGAGGCCTTCACCCAAACCTAACACAGTACTTTTGGTGCCTAAGCCTAATCAAACTGCGACCATTTTCCAACATAACCACGTGTTAAAAAGGCTTTCTGGTTTTGTCCAACACAGACACTAAAGGCTACCATCAATATGAGACACCCAGGGGCGTGACAAAGCAGCGTTGGTGTTTGACGACCTGAGATGAGAACGGGTCGCCCAGACATAATGTACATGCAGGGGTGTCCACATACTTTTGACCATATGGTATATGCTGTAGGATACAAAGGGTAAAACTTGCAAGCACAGACGACAGCTGGTGGTAATTTCCTGAGGTGAGTGTGCATTATTCACTCATTATAAATGACTTATTGCGCAGAAAAAACGCCACGCTTTGGCCTGACGGATTAATCATTTTATTGCAGTGCACACAAACGTCATTTTTCCTGCACCGATGTGAGATAGTTTTAATCTGCGGAGGGTGTGCGGATCTGCTAACAAATTATTCATGTCAGCATATTGTTGCAGTGCCCTGACTCTTTGGCTTTTAACCCGCTTCAAGCTGTCCCTCCTCTCTCTTCCCTCTCTCCTCTCTCTCTCCTCTCTTCAGCTAAAGGCCTCTCTCCCTCTGGCCTCTTTTCTTACAGTGGGTCTACAGTCGCCTCTGACTCAGCACACCTTATTCGACTATCTCTTTCTTTCTCCTCTGGCCTTTCCTTTGTCCCACCGGCGTGAGCAGCTTCCCTCCTCGCTGAATCCCTCTCACACCGGCCGACACAAAGAACGACTTAACAAACAACTTCTCTGTCTTTCTTTTCTCTCAATTTCTTCCTCTTTCTCCCTTCTCCCTTCCTTGGTTTGCATCTTTACCCCCCTCCCCCACACTTCTCCTTTCCCTGACTATGGACACAGTGTTCATGTGTGCATTTGGGGAGGAGGGGGGGGGGGGGGGGGTGTAGGATGAGGGGTGTGTGTGGGGGGGACATCCCATAATCACCAATCAGAAGGATACTGGGGGCAGTTGTCATAGAAACCTCGTGCACGGCTCTCGACGCCCCTCCCACCCCCACCACACTCGCAGAATTGCATATCACATAATGATAATAATATCATTTCTGAGGCAAAAAGGAAAAAAGGAGGAGGAGGAGGTGGTGGTGGTGGGGGGGAGACTACAGACCATAATAGTGCTCCTGTGCTGCTGGTCGCCATGGAGATAAGCAGAGGGGTGGCAGTGGCGGTGGTGGAGGAGGGTTACAGGCGGGGTCAGATTATCATGTAAGTCAAAATGCATACCATAATACTTCTTGACTGCTACCCCTTTCTTCCCCCCCCAGACCCGCTCAGACGACACCATCTCCGCTCCACCTATCCTGCCCCGCGGTGCGCGCTCTGAAGCTGCACCAGATAACAAAGTGCAAATGGATTTGATCAGACCCAACATGTCTGCCACATGAGATAACACACGGCAGCGGCTGACAGATGGAGAAAACAAAAACAAAATTAGATTGGTGCATCGCGGTTGTTCGGATGTCCCAGACGGCTCAGATGTGCTGCTGATGTTATGGAGTTCAAGTCTTATACATGACCCGTCGTCTTTCCTTCAAATAGCACAAAAAAAAAACTGATTAATTCACAGAAAACTAACAGGCAATTTGATAATTATTAAAGACATTTATCAGACACTTAAACTTGGCTGCCTTTCTGCACAGCCAGAATCTGCAACTCATAAGCTCAAACTGTACAAATCAATTGTCTATTTGGTCCATTTTGTTACAATTCCAATAAAGTTTATTCAAACAAAACAAAAGCATCCATTAGCGTCTTGACAAAAGGAGAGAAAGGCTGTTCAACTTTGTCCAAATGTACTACATAGATTAAGAATTAAATTCTGAAGTGAGGTTTTGTTTTACGTCACGTCAAGTCTCAGTCAAGACTGTGGTTTTAGCCACAACATCTAAAGTAGTGCTCCAGGGTTTGTACAACTTTCTGAGTAACATTCAAGCACTTTTCAAGTACTTTCAAGTTAAAAAAAAAGCTCAAAATTTCTGGACTAAAAAGCCTTTTTCATTAGATCTAAACTGTGAAAAAAAAGCTAAATTTCTGACCAGAAATCCAACCAGATGTGTGAGATTGTAGCCTGTTCAGGCAATTAATCAGGTGTTGTGCACAACAAATGACAACCGATCTGGCAGAAATTCAAACCCAGTCTAAAAATAGTCAGGGGTGATCAATTAGTCTTAATCCAGGCAGTCTGCTCAGTTTAAGAGTCTACAGCACATGTGTCAAATTCACATGTGCTGTATTTGGCCCGTTACCTCATTTTATGTGCCCTGTGAGAGCTTGCAAAGAACATAATTTGTGCAAAACAGTTGTGTGCTGTGTTATGGATGCACTGTGTCCATATACCACATGTCCCAGAATGCATCCCAAAATATCTAGTATACTCTAGATAGCATCTCCATGTCATATGGCTGGTAGGTAATAACATTATGGTAGCAGCCTATCAAAATGCCGTCATTTTGTTTTTAAGCAAATATACATTTTGCACTTAAAACTTTGCTTGTAGGTTACTCAAACTGAAAACACCCTTGTTGTTATTTTTTGACTTTATTATTTACAGTACTTTGTATTTTCACTTCTTGTATAATAAGGCCTAGTTATGCGCTTGAATGTTTGCTTGCCATCATTTTTCCCAGACATCTGCTTTCAGAGTTAGTTAATTATTAAGTTATTGCTAAAACCAATAATAATTGAATGCAGATCAAACTATGTAATATGATAACGAGTATATACATTTATATAGTCTTAGATTTACAACCGGCCCTTAAAAGGCAGTCATAATGCTTATGTGGCCCAGGATGATTTCGACACTCCTGGCCTGCATCCATGCTCGCAGCTATATGAGGCTGTGCAGCTGCACTTTAGCGTGTTAACATGCTCACAATGACAGTGCTAACAGGCTGACGTTTAGTAGGTCTAATGATTATGTCCACCATCTTAGGTTGGCATGTTAGCATGCTTACACTTGCCAGTTAGCATTAAACACAAAATATTAAACCAAAGTATTGCACAAATTCACATTTTGACCTGATGATGTTGCAAGATGAGCAGTCAGGGGTCACAGAAGTTCTTAGAATTCATCCTGAGGAGGACATGAATGTCTGAATCAAACTGAGTGAGAATCCATTCTTTGCTGCTGAGACATTTCACTGTATGCATATTGCCTGCCGTGTAACTTTGTAGCCTGGTTTCTATTTTTATTTCATTTCTATAATTTTTTTTTCACTTTTTTCTCTTTATGTGCAGCTTGAGTTCTGTCCTTGCACTTTTGAAACACCTGAATTTGTCGTCTTCTCCACCACAAATACTGAACCCAAGATGTCAGTAGGATTCATCCTAAATGTCTGAACAAAATGTTGTGTCAGTCCTTCCTCTTGTAGATGTTGTTATTACTGGACAAGTGAAAACTTGACCTGCTGGTCTGCTGGTGCTAAATGAAAAGTCAAGGAAGCACAGACATTACTAAGATTAATCTGTGGTAGATTGACCAAAAGTCTGATAATGACATTCATAAAGCCACACTGGCACTGTGGCAAAAAAAATGGCCAAACATTTACCCATTCCAGCTTTCCAAATGTGAGGATTTGCTGCTTTTCTTTGTTGTATATAATTATAAACTGAATATCTATGAAATGGATCTCCAGGCATTTGTTGCCTAATTGCACAGAGTTGGAAATTTTCCAATTCGCCAGTCTGTTGTAATGCTTTTCTGTCACGGCTGGAGAAGCCTTGTCCCTTCCAGTCACAATCTGACTGGTCCTCGACAGTGTGGGAACAGCAGTCAGCCAGGCCGAAAGCCAAGATCCAGTTGTGACGACATCTGTAACAATGATTTTTCGCCCGTTTTGCGTGCAGTTTTGAATCAGTGCTGATCAAGACTTCATATGATGCTGCATAAAACGCCCTAATGTGTATATAAAATGGTTTAACCGGTAACTGCAATAATGAATTTCAAGGGAAGTTGACGTTTTTATCGGCGCAAGAGGACACTACAAATCTACAGTAGTTTGGGCTGTAAAGAAGGCGAAGCACGGCACATAAAGACGTTCATGGCTCCATCGCTGCCTCAATAATTTACATTACAGGGGACAGGGAGTGTATTGTGCTCAGTGTGCTGTTCAGATAGTTTGCCAGTGAAGTTTTTTGATGAATTCCCAGCTGCCACTCTGCCTCTGTGTCTTTGTGCTGCCTCGTCTCTTGGGCCTCACTATACCTTCTTGTATGTGAGTCACTCTGCACCTGAAGATAGATACTATTTCCCTGATATACATCATAGTCTGCGCACGGCGAGCTGTGATGTCGATGCACGCGCGTGCACACACACACACACACTTAAACAAAGCTGGGGGGAGGGAGGGGAGGGGAGGTGGGGGTGAGCCACCGCACACAAAAACAGGCCTAGGCCAGACCATAATACTCACCCCCCACCACCCTCCACCCCCCCCTTACTTCACCGCCTCCGCCCCTCCCCCTGCCTGACAACACAGACATCCCATAATAAGCATTTGCCTGCCCCCCTCCACCCCACCACCACCACCTCCTCCTCCTCCTTTCTTCACTGCTTGGCCTGCCACTCCATAATAATCGCACTGCTAATTCGCCTCCTCTCTCTCTCTCTCTCTCTCTCTCTCTCTCTCTCTCTCTCTCAGCCCCCCCTTCCTCTCCCTCCCTCCCTCCAACCCCCACCACCACCACCACCGCCGCCATCATCATTTCCTGTCTTATAGGTTCCTGAAGTGCAGAGTACAGTATGTCTCTCCAAACAGCAGCCACTTAAAGAGGCTCAAAATACCCAGCCTTCCTATCTGTGACGTCTTCATCGCACTTCACCAACCCGGGGTTCCTCTCTCTCTCTCTCTGTCTGTGTAGTACAGATCATCACACATACAAACAGATATGAGATACAGCCGGTTTATTCGCTCCGAACCACAAGGGGAGTTCATCTTGTTGTGTTTTCCATTACTTGCTTATTACAAAATCAAGCCAGACACCATAACCACTTATTAATGTCACTACAGGTGTTGATATCATATTGGTGATGACAAGTCTGCATGTCTCAAGAAAATCCTGAGAGGTCACAAGATGGACAGAACAGACAACGAAGGAAAAAATCTCTTACGCAAACTGTTTATTTTTTGACTCTTCTTGATTGATTTCCTGATTCTTGCAAAATACTAGAAATGTTCACCTTTTCAAGTCTTCTAAAAATCATTTTGAGATAATCTGAGAAGGAAAAATCACTTTTCGGTTGAACTTTTTTGACCTGTGGAGTGGGGTCACAAGCAAAGCAGGCTGGGAGCTGCAGTGTTTGCGTTAATGTAGCCTGTGCGAGGGCGTGGCCACTGCAAACACGTCATCACGTCTTTCACATCAAGCGCGAAGGCTCTGCATATTGTCACAGTGACTGGTCATGAACTGCTGAATTTTTGCTCAGCTTTTTATTTCAACATGGATGCCTTCAAAGTAGACTGGCCGAGCAGGTTCGCCGCTGCAGGCACCTTTACAAGCCTTTCTTGAGAGACCACATGGAAAGCCAAATGACAATGTTTTGATTTTAATTACAGTACACAAATGCAAGGTTTGGTGGTCCGTCAGTGATTACCCAAAGCTGCCGGGCTGTGCATGATTGCCTTCGTGTTGACTTGTTGCTTATTCAGATATTTTGTTTGCATGCCCCCTGGCATTGCGGAGAATACAGCAACGAACCATGCATCGAGCATAAACGCCCCTGTGCATGTTTGTAGCTTGCGCCATGTCTGCGGAGGCCAGTGCCACGGTGTGCTGCACAAACATAAACAAATCTTTACTAACATAATTCGTAGGTGTAATGGTGCTTTTCCGTTTGTATGTTGGAATTTTTCATGTTAAATGTGATGACAAGACGCATTTAAGCCTGGAAGTTAAATGCTGGGGCTGTATTCAGCCGGTGTAGTCCACCAAGACAAGTCTACAGACGCATTGTTAACCTGCATCGTGGGTGATCTGATCTCAAGTACAGGTGTGAATGCATCCAAGATGCACTGAGATCTAATGTCTCAGAGCACATTGAGCTGCTCACCACAGTATCCCCAGACTCCCTTTAAAAATTGCGTAGTTTTGAGGGTTGTTGAGTGAGGGGAAACTTAATAATCTTTCTTGGTTGGCTGCTGTTGGGCCGCCAGTTTAAAGGAACAATGCATTTGGTCTTTGCAAATGGAAATTATTTAGCTTTGTGTTAATTTGCATATAGAGTGAGGAAGTGAGATCCGATCTGGTCAGTCAGTATGCATATGGAGACACGTTCTAATGCCAGGTGTGAACTGACACGCTTAGAGATGTTCACTTGTGATCCAGTCACATAAGACACATGTTACCACCGGGTGTAAACGGGGCCATTCAGAATGACCAGAGTTCACACAATCAGATATCTATCGAATGATCAGCTGTCATCAGATCATTCAATAAGCTAATACATGCATCACACTTATTTTGTCACAGACAGTACCACATGCAGCACTCAGATACAGCACATCTGCTGCATTTATGGTCATAAACAGGACCGCAGCCATGTTTAGAAGACTGAGGTCAATCTGTCTTTTGCCCCAGTAAGCAAAGGCAGAGTTTAGACCTTTATAGACTCACAAGTCAGTCTCTGAACACTTCACTCAGTAGAGGACGACCTTCCAGCTTTTGTTGTTGAACCTGGGTGGGAACAGTTAAGAGTTTTAACAGAAAACCTTCACTGCAGATCCAATTCAAAGCCTTTAGGGCGGCTCTACGTATTGGGGTGGTCTGGTACCTGCTGCTGAAGAGGACTGGGGAGAGAGAGCATTGTTTCTGGTAAAGCGTGTCCTTGAAAAAAAATGAATGGGGTGCAGATTTTTTAGCGTCTGTACTCGCTGCTGTTCAAGCAACTACCTTGCATGTAGAAACCCCCAGATGATCGGTACGTGGTGAGATCCCCAAATGTTTGGCAAGTTCATGTCTAAAAGTTACATGTGGTACTGCATGCATAACTTTTAGTAACAATCATCTGGCGTGACTGCAGATGTTATTTGGTTATATTTAGTTGTAAATGTGGGATGTACATACTGTGAAATTGCTTGTTTGTCATGGATTTTAAAAAATACCTTATTCATGATATCTAACATATTTAGGAAGTAAATCTTAGGTGATATAGTCCCAAGAAGCCAGTAAAAGTTTGCATTGCTGATCCACACTGCTTACAAATGGGTTAGTTTTTGGATACCAGCCTTGGAGAAAGCTCCAGATCTGTATTTTAAGGACTTGTTTTGAACGACGTCACCCTCATATGGCTTAATCAAAGGAGTTAAAGCTCCACAGTTCCAATAAACTCCTCCAAATGTGTGCTGTGTGAGCACAGGAACAGAGATGAGCTCTGATATCCACCATCAGTGAAGTTTTCTTGAGGCCTCTTGGGTTATTTGGTTATTTGGATACCTGCACAGTCTGACATGCCGTCCATCCACGGCTCTTAAGTCCTCTGTCACAAATGATCTTTCTAGAAACAGAACGATGTATTCTGCTTGAACCGTATTTTTAACCAGAGCTGCGTACATCGTCTGGGTTCAGTCACTGTAACTTAATCACGTGTTTGGAGCTGCATCTAAATGTCAAAGTCGCGGCACAAGGACGTACATAGCCGTACATACTGATCACTGAAGAAATCAATGACAGAGTGGCTGATGGGAAGTCTTTCAGATGTGGAGCAGTGACGCCGTGCAGCAGCTGAGTGTCTTATGACGCCTTTTCTCTCTCAGTCAAGTGTGTTGGCATCCAGGGGCGTGATTTAGAGATATTTTTTGCACGATTTCAACCAAACTGGATGTTACTTCTGTCGGTTTGTCAGAACTGCCTCTCTCCACACAATCTGCAGTGTTTTTTTTTATGTAATAGCCTGTCAACTGTGAGACACTGCACCGTGGATCATATAATGTCACTCGGGCATCATGTCTTCTCTTTCCTTCTCCTACAGGCTTTCTTGGCATCATTTATGTTGTTAATCCCAGCTGTCTCCTCATCGGGAAGCCATCTGATGACATTCAGAGTTGATTTTACACAACTTTGGAGACAGCATGCATTCATTTGCAACAGAGAACTTAATACTATCTAATTGGCTTGATTGATTAAGCATGATTCGTCATTTTTTAATTCCGTCTGAGACATTCCCTGCTGCTTTCCCATTTTGCTGTTCCAAGAGGGTCACATTTCTCTTTTGATATATACTTTCTTTTTGTGTTTACAACACAAATAACAAGTAGGTATTTTAGAGGAGACCAATGAAGAGTGAGGCCAAGAACGTCCTAAGATGAAGGCCAAAAAAAGTGAAAACCTGGTGGATTAAAGTAAGATACAATACTGTGCAGCAATGATTCCTTAAGTGAGGGTAATGAAAGTACTGCAGGCGGGCTGTAAGAAGTAATTAAAAATAAATGAATTAAATAAGTTCAAATTTTGTCAGTTTGAAATTACCATAAAATAACACAAGAGTAACATTAAAAAAGAAATTGGAGTGAAAAGCCACAGAATAAAATTACATGTTACTCTTCATTTATCTGACCTAATTTAACAGGAGTTACACCAAAACTGGTGACCTGTCAAACAAACACACAGAAGAGTTTCAAATTTCAGATTTCCCGTTGCATTCTTAAGTTTGGGAATGGTTGCTACGAAGTGTGGTACAGTCCTAATTTGTTCCCAATTCGACACTGCTCCATCCTACAACGTTCAGTCAAAGCTTCCAAGAGATTAAGAAACTTGAGGTGGGCTTTGGACAGAATTTCTTCAAGGTATAGTGAAGAAATTGTGTCATTTAGTCTTTTTTTAAAGCGAGTAGGTGAAAAAGATTTCCTCTGAAGACATGAAGGCTTGTTGCAAAGTTGGGGGAAGAGTCAAAGAGCAGCTGGAGCAACTAAATATCACAAAGAGACTGTCGGGGATTAGCTGTCTGTTGTACACGTCCCAGAAACTCTCGAGCTTGGGGTGAAACCGGAAAAGATGACCACAGGGTTCTGTCACACTTATCACAGGAAGCAGAGACGCAGAGCGAAAGATTCTGTTCAGTCTGGTCTCGGAAAAGTGCAGCCGATGCTCGACTTCACTTCACCTTTCTGATTTTTTTTGTGCGTCTTGAATCAGCAGGCTATCTCAAAAACTAAACGATGGATTTCTATTCCACTCGGTGGAAAGCTGTGTCTTGGCTTAAGTAGCGAGATTCTGTGGTTTTTCAGATCCATTATACAACAGAGACTTGATTCAGATTCTTTGCTTTGGAGCCACAAACAGACAATATAGTGGCTGGGGGCACAACGCAGCACAATTTTCATCTTGACAGAGACACGATTCTTCTGTTTGACTGCAAACAACATTATCAAGCATGTTTGATAGAGACAAGAACAAGGGACGATCAAATTCCATTTGGAGCCTCCTGACCCGGTGATCCTAGAGACTCCACTGTGCTGTCATATGAACACTGCCAAATAGATTATATCTCATTCATCTGTCTGACTGTTTTTGGCCAAAACTGTGATAATCATTACAGACTTGATCCCAGACCCTAAACCGTAAAGAATATATCAGTGTTTCCAGTGTTTTATTTCGATGTATCAGGCAGCAATTGGCTAAAAACATCAGTTAGCACGCTGTTGACAGTTGAGTTGTGAAATCCATAACAGTGAACAAAGTCTGCATTAAACTTTGAACTTACTGGTGTCATGTTAATGAAGTTTATTGGCAAACTGAAAAGTGGTTGAAAAGTTTGTCCTCACACTGACCCACCTCATTTGATACGTGTCAATAGACGCTCTGATGGTGCGCTGCAGCCATCGGATTTGAAAACAAACACAGAACCTGTAGTATTTTGGAAAAAGGCCACTATATGTAGGCAGACACAAGTTTCTATGCTTCACTCCCTTTATTTTTTAAGCATTTCTACTTGAGTTCCTGTAACATTGGGTCTGTGCTGTTGCTTTTGTCAGTTGGCTGGGTGAAAGTCACATAAAGCACAACTAATCTTCTCCTTTTTATTTCTTTTAGCTCTCTCCAAACAGGTACTGCAGCTGCACGAAAAAACACTTGATGCACCAGAATCGGAACAAGGTCGGAGTAGGGCCGTCAAGGCAGTTTGACGCTCCTCATAATGCTTTTGATGTGAGTTCAGCCATTTTAAGTGATAGGCGTACTTCATAACACACACGTCAGATGCTTTCAGTGCTTTTGGGCCTTCAAGCCTGACTGAAGTGATAAACTTTAATAGATTGTACAACTCAATCAAGTGTCAAAAGTTTGCAAAGTGACTTTTTATAACACACCAGAGAGAAAGAGTAACACACGAATAGAAGTGGGACCAAGTGTTCGCACTCGAGTCCAAGATCAAGACAGGCAGGGCCCGAGTCAAGTTCTATGTCAAGAATGACAAGTCCTAAGTCAAGTCACAATTTTTAAGTCCATTTTAACAACTGAGCCTCGACTTGCCATTCTCTGTGCAACTTCAAACGTCATACAAAGTCATTTTTGGCGCATGTTTAACATACTGCAGTTTGTTTTTTGTTGACCACCTTGTGGTTTTTATATGGAAATAAAATTGTATCATTTTTTCAAACTGGAGCTCAGAAACATGATGTTAGTTCTTCATGGTTCTCTCCCGCAGCTTGACTGGAGGCTGTCGGATTGATTCAAACAAAGTCGATCTGGGGAATTAGGTGTCGTCTTTCTGGGAATGAATACTGTTAACAGTTGATTCAGGTAATGAATTGATTCATGGATTCACACTTTTAAAATTCTTTTCTGCTATCAAGTGAAAAGGCTCAAGTCCAAGTGAAGTCACAAGTAATTCATGTTAAAGTCCAAGTCCAAGCAGGTCTTGTTTTGATTTTCTTTGTTTTTGAGATTCAAGTCCAACTCCACACCTCTGGAACATGACAGCATTGATTGCATAATTACACGCACACAGTTTATACTCGAGGATAAGTACAGATACTTATGTAAAGTAAGACTGGTAAAAGTATTGATTCAGCTTATTTATGCATGCAAAATGAAAAAGTACAGGCTCTGAAATGCGTAGTGTAAAAGTAAAAATCTGAATGAAATTATTACCAGCTGTCTGTGCAAAACTAACTGAACCTCACCTTTTCTCCACAGTTGACTCTCTCTGTGTCTGTTTTCTGTCTTCTTACATCCATCGTGCGTGATATGTGCATCTTTTCTATGTGTCATTGTGTTAATAACCCTTTCATTTAGGTTGAAATCAGTCTTGATGTCAGGAGGGTGGACCATAGTGATGTAAAATACAAATAATTAATAATAATTCACCTACATTAAAAATGCATTAACACTAATGTAACAGCCCTGTTTTGAAAATGTAAGACGTAGAAAGTACAGTAAAGTTCAGATACCTGTAAACTCTACTTAAAGTGCAATAACAGTATATGTACTTACCACCTCTGATAGTAAAATCCCAAATATGGTTCCTTAAACCCGGGGAGTCAAACAGACAGAGGCTGATCTTAAGTGGGCTGAACCAGTAAAACCACTGCAAAATATTTAGATTTTCCTTTTTTTCTGAAAACGCTCAGAATGAATGAAGCATCTTTTTACTAAACAGATGATGAACAGCCTGAGGCGTCTTTTCTAGTTTCTCCATATTCAGTCTGTCTACATCAGCAGATTGTTCAGCAGATCTACAAATTGGACAAAGTGACACAAAACATTCATGTGTTTTAGGACTAAACAACAACATGGTGTTTTACTTCTTTACGGTTGAAACAACTTGATCTGTACCTTGAAAATCTTTTAATTTTCTGTGGTACCACACCACACCAACGACAGCGAAAGTTAATGTGTTTTTCTTTTACATGTTTAAGTTGTCGTTGTCATTCAGTGGATTGGATCTTTTGATTGGCGGGTTCTGGCCCATGGGCCGAACATTTGGCGCCCCTGCTTCGAAGGGACTGCACAGTCAGTCTAACCTCACACTTAAGTTACAGGAAGTGACGTCTCTTGGTGTTCCTACAGTTTCTGACCTCTGAGTTCCTTTAAGTGTTGTGTTGCCATGATTATGTGTATAATTCATCTTTCCGTCTCCTCTCAGGCTGCAGTATGACAACAAATCAAATGAAAATACACACTGAATAAATGATTAATAAACAGATGATGATGTGAGCAAAAGTAGAAAAAGACAGATGTTATAAAAACTTTTGGAATTCCACCTCAGAGGCCTGCATGCACGCACACACGAGCCGCCATTTTATCTTTTACCCTCTTACCTTCTCAAAAACACATGCATGCACTCGCTCACCCTCTCTCATGCACACATTATGTGCTCGCACGTCCACACAGACACGCACACCCAACCCCCACCCGATCCTCTGCTCGACACACACATGCAAACACGCACACACCCTTTTCCCTGCTACACCCCCCCCCCACCCCACCTCCACACACACACACCAAAACACACATACCTCCCTCTCACACACGTATGCACCCCCCCTCCGAGCACACACACACACACACACACACACTCGCGCACGGTAACACACACACACCCTGTTCCCCTCCCCCCTCCCATTCCATACCAGGGCACATCGTGACAAAACAAAGAACACCCCATAATAGTCAGAGTCGCACAGTATGCATGGTAACCAGTTATGTCAGAGATGAAGGCATTGTGAGTGTGTGTTTCACTGTATATATGAGCAAACACACACACACACACACACACACACACATTCACACACACTCACACACATGCAGCTGTGTGTCTGCAGATAATGCTCACTTCATACATAAATAAACACACATACACACGCAACGAAGATACACAAAATTACGCACCAACACGCAGACACACAAACATTCCACAAACCCACATATATACACCTCCCACACACACAAGAACATACACAGGCACACAAAATTACAGGCTCACGGGTATACATCCAGATTCACACACACTAAAACATGTACACACCTAGAAACACACACACATAAAAGTCCATATAAATAATGACATTCATGATCAGGGAGAGGAAAGTACACAACAACAACACACACTAAACTACACAGACAGACACAGAGACACAAAAAATCAAAAGAGGAGCACAAAAGATATGACTGAAAGGTATGACGACAACACAGAGATGTAGAAGTACACACTTAAAAATATGCATGAAAACATGAAAACACAGAAAAGCAGTGGACAGAATAAAAGATACAGACATTATTATGACACAAAAGATGGGGGGGGGGGGGGGAACGCAACACACACAAAAAGCTAAACGCGCGGCTACAAACAGAAGCACAAACAATTAAAAAGAACCACAATTGCAAATTTAACGTACAAACACAGAAAGTGACACAAAAGATATGAAAACACAGACAGACATGAGGGAGACACACAAAAGAAAAGGCACAAACACAGTACGCAGACAAACAAAGTGCAAACTCCCAAACATGAACACAGACACAAATAGACATACTTGAGGTGAAAAATATAAACACAACAAACACAAAAAACTAAACACACTGAAAAAATTAGAAAGGAGAATAAACATGTATGAAGAACACAGACACGAAAAAGTGACATAAAAGATATGAAGAGAATTTGGAAGAATTTTAAATGTGCACGTTGCATCAAAAAATCTGCACACAGACACACAAAATGAAATATACTCTCTCTCTCTCTCTCTCTCTCTCCCTCTCTCTCTCTCACACACACACACACACACACACAAAGAAAGGAGGTGGACTAGTACATACACAAAACATGAACACAAACATAGATATATACTACAGACCCAAAATTAAACACACACGTGAAAATCAAAACAAAATTAAACACACTGGTATGAGTTAGACGCACAAAATGACACATGTGAACACAACACTTCAGGTAGACACAAACGCACACATGAAATATACTGTAAACACGAACACAGACACACACATGTCCTATATGTGGACACACACATACAGAAGGTGGACATGCAAAATGAAAGATAACAAACACAACACAGGACACATAAGTACATATTCAGAGAGGAAAGTACACAACAACAACAACACACACACACATTACCACACACAGTGGTAATGTACTTAAACAAATACTGTATAAAAACAGACACAAAACGAAATACTGTGTATCCAACATTCATGTTATTTTTAATACTGACTGCTGTTATTTTTCTTTTTTTAAACACACAGGGATTAGGTTATCTGTCTGTTTGTGTCAATGTAAGATCAATAACTGTAATATGATGCTTATGAAACTTTATTTTAGTACAGTTCAGACACCGAGGTTTTATATATACAACTTGTTTCCCTGGTAATAAATGAACTTTGTTGAGAAGTTACCAACTTTTCCTGGTAATGTTACGTCTGGATTGTAATAAATCAAAGGTAAGACATGACTCAGTAGCAAGGACAACCTAACATGTTATGTCATGTAAGCCTACTGTATTACAGTGATGTCCTCTGTGACCTGTATGGACTGTACAGGACACACACCTCACAATGTATGTCTTATATAACAACGATAAAAAAAACTGTGAATTCAACACATCATCTAATGAACTAATGCACACAAGTCATGATACAAACACAAGACTGGACAGGAAATACAAGACTAAACATGACATAAACAGAGACACAAAAATACAGACAGACATAATGACAAATATGCACCGACAGAAAGACACGCAGATCTGAAATCAACACAATTTTGCATATACGTACACACAAAATTCATCACATGAAGGCGGACACAAAGCTATAACACTAAACTCAGCATGAACAATGACAGAGGCACAAAATGACACACATTCAAATCCCAATTCTAAAAAAGTTTCCATGCTGTGTAAAATACAAATAAAAACAGAATTCACTGATTTACAAATATTTTTTTGACTTGTATTTGTTTGAATACAGTACAAAGACAAGATATTTAATATTCAAAGTGATAAACTTTATTGCTTTTTTTTCCCTAAATATTCCCTCATCCTGAATTTGACACCTGCAACAAAAAAAAAGTTGTGACAGGAGCAACACAGTTGTGGAATCTTGAAAAACATCCAGTTGGGACATTCAAAGGGTAAACAGGTGACAGTATTGTGATTGCACATCTTCAAAAGACAAGGTAAGCAAGAGTGAGCTGAGTTTCACCAGTTAATGAAAAACTACGTGGGTGAAGAGTCCAACAGTTGCAAGGAATTGATTTCACCATCTACAATCCATAATATCATTGAAAGATTCAGAGAGTCCAGAGAATTCTCTATATGTAAGGGGCAAGACTAAAAACCAGCACCAAATGTCTGTGACCTTTGACCCCTCGGGCAGCACTGCATGAAAAACTGCATGAAAAGACCCACATCACTGTATAAAAGATTCTACATGGGCTCAGGAACACTTTGGAAAACTGTTATGAGTAAACAAAGTTTGTCGCTGCATCTACAAATACAAGCTAAGACTTTACCAAAGACATATATCAACAACATCCAGAAACGCTGCACACTTCTCTGGACCTGAGCTCATCTGACTGACAGGAAGTGGAAAAATGTGCTGTGGTCTGACGAATCCACATTTCAGATTGTTTTCAAAATTCATGGACGCTGTTTCCTCGGGCTAAAGAGGAAAAGACCATCGAGATTGTTACCAGTGTGAACTTCAAAAACCAGCATCTGTGATGGTATTGGGGTGTGTTAGTGCCCATGGCATTATGGGTAACTGTCACATCTGTGAAGGCCCCATTAATGAAAGGTACATACAGGTTTTGGAGCAACATATGCTGCCATCCAGACGTCCTTTTCAGAGACGTCTCTGCTTATTTCAACAAGACAATACAAAGACACATTCTGCACAACACTGTGGCTTCATTCAGGTACCAGACTGACCTGCCTGCAGTCCACACCTGTCTAACACTGGAAATGTGTGGTGCACCATGAAACACAAAATACGACCCAGACTGCTGAGCAACTGAAGCCGAATATCAAGCAAGACAGAAAAAGAATTTCATGGTCAAATCTTCAACAATTAGTGTCCTCTGTTCCCAAACAACGACTGACTGTTGTTAAAAGAAAAGTTGATGTTGATCACAGAGGTAAACATGATCCTGTCACGACTTTTTTTTGGAACATGCTGCTGGCATCAAATTCAGACTGAGTGCAATGAAGTTGATCAGTTTGAACATTAAATATCTTGTCTGTGCACCATATTCAACTGAATATAGGTCAAAAAAGATTTGCGAATCATTGCATTCTGCATGTAAATAAAACTTCTGAATTCAACACAAAATGCTTCAAACAAACATATTTTGGGAGCTTTGGTCTTTGGACCAAACAAGACATATGACCAATTTGCTCTGAGCTGTGGAACCTCGTGATGGTTATTGATCACTATTTTTTATTTTATAAACATAACAATAAAATGTATTATTATAATATATTATGATATTATAAAAAATAATGTGTAAATTAATCACTAATAAAAATAATTAGCTGCAGCCCTCCTGTGCATAATGTTTGATGTTTTTAATTTGTCTTGTCAGCTTCATACTCCAAATATATATCTGATCGTTTCATATTTAAATAACAAATCAACTTCAACAACACTAAACTGAACTTGAACAGACACATGAAAACACACAAACACTGTTGGTTTTCTTCAACAGTAGTGTGCAGTGTGTGAGTGCATGTGTGCATGTTGTTGTTGTTGTTGTGTTTTTTTTCTTTACATCCAGCCATAAACAAATGTTTTATTGTTGTTCGGACGTGCTGCGTCTCCTCCTCTCTAATGTATCTTTGTTTAGGCAAACTGTGCATGTGGCTGCGGGTGCATGTGCGGCATGTGTGCACGTGTACACATGTGCATGTGTGCACGTGTGCGTCCTCCGAGAGACGAGGGAGGAAAAAAAAGGAAGAGAAAAAAAAAAGGAGAGAGGTCAGGTTTCTATCCCATGATGCAACTGTTCCCTTTCCCCCCCTCCTCCCCCCTCCTCCTTCTCCAAGCTGGTTGCCAGTGGCAACGCACTTATAATGAGGTCAGATGGACATCCAATAATATTCACCAGCCAAACCAGCAAGCAGCAGAGAGCGAGGCGTGTTGGGACAGACAAGCAGTCAAAGTGTCAGAGGCTGAATCAGCAACAAGACAAGATGGCCGCCAAATAAACACAATAAGTTGGCACTGATTCGTCAAGTCGCACAAAGTAAAACTGAAACTCATCAGTTAATTCACACAATCTTTCACTTTTATTCAGCTGCTGTTTGCCTGGTAGGTTGACTAGATGGGTTTAAACACAAAACTAACTTCATAAAAAAAGTTATGAACTGTTTTGAAAAGTAGAAAACCTACTAGCTGATGTTGAAATCATTTATTTGTTTTTTTTTTATGTCATTGCTTGGAACCACTGAATCAGAGTTCAACTGAACTGAGTAACTTTTTACACAACAGTCTCGACAATTAGTTGATTAATCATGATAAAGTTGTCAACTCTTCAATTAATCTCCAACTATTTTGATAATTGATTCATCATTTTGAGTCATTTTCTAAGAAATAATTGTCCAGATTCTCCGATTTCAGTTTCTCTTATGTGAATATTTTCTGTTTTTTTACGTCCTCTCTCATAGAAAACTGAATCTTTGACATTTGACAACGTCACTTCGGTCTTTGGGAAACACTGATCAACATTTTTCTGACATTTTTTTGGACCAAACAACTAATCAAGAAATAAACTGAGACGAATAACGAAAATAATGGTTAGCTGCAGCCTTATGGGATTTTGTTGGTTGCTCATGTGTAACATGCAGTGGTGGAAGAAGTATTTAGATCCAGTATCAAGTAAAAATACCAATACTGCAATATAAAAAAATGCTCTATTGTAAGTTCGACATTTTACTTAAATCATAATTAAAGTATGAAAAGTAAAAGTACTTAGAAGTATATAGTTGAGGTGAATGGTACCTTTAAAGTTTTGCTTATAGCCTGAAGTATTTGACTAAATTTACTTAGTTATTTTCCACCACTGGTCACATGAGACAAGACACAAAATACACAAGTGTTTTATTAAAAAGGTTTAAAAAGTAGCATATGTGATTTCCAACAATAATGAATGAACTCAAACAGGTTTCCAGAGTCTGTAAACTGATTTTCAGCCCATGAATTAAATGAATGGAAACCAAAGACGTCAGAAAAACACATCACAGCATCGTACAGCATTCATGAAGTGGCCTTCGTATCGTGGACATACTGATGTAACAGCATGAAATCTAAAAATCTGTTAACTTATTAGAAACTAGTTATTACTACGCGCACGTTTTACACTTTTCATCTCAGAAAACTGCCATAAAAACAAAGCTCGTTTCATCAAGTTCAGGATCTTTTTAGAGATATTTACAGTCAGACGAGGGCTGCAGACACCACAGAATTTGAGCTGATTTATTGAGACTGAAGAGGTTTTTAAACTTTGAACTAAATATCTTAACATTTTATTCTTTGTAGGTAAAAATCTAAATTAATGATTATGAAATGAAAGGAATTTACTACTTGCCAGCTGCGTTACATACTTGCAGTGCAGGGAGATAACATTTACTGAAAATAAAGTTAAAGGTACGACCCTCTGGAATTCCCTACCTGCCTGTTCAAAACAGATTCACGACTTTAAAACTTTAAAACAAAAAAATGATGCCAACTAGTGATCATTTGTGTTCTTGAGTTCCAACTGTTGAGTCTGTTTTTGTTTTGTCTGTGTTTTTATGTTTTAATGGATGGTCGTTTTTGTTTCATCATATTAATGTCCGTCAGGGGACTTTAGCGATACACACATGTACGGACGCTGCTTCTATAACTGTCAGTGTCACGTGTCTCGATACTGGACTGAACCGTGACGACGTCTACCGTGATATTACATGGTTAATTACTTTTATTACTTTTATTTTATTTTATTGTATGGCTCTGTTAAATACTCAGTTCTGATTGGTCATTCTGATGTCTGTTATTTCTGCATAGCAGACCGTTGCTATGAAGAACAGACCGTTGCTATGGACACAGTTCTGGTCACAGACTGTGGAGAAACAATAAAATAATTTTAAAATTAATATTTTGTGTCACATAAATGTGTCCCTTCCTTATAAAGGAACAGCTACTGACTTGTTGTTTTTTTTTTGTTTGTTTGTTTTGCACTTTTTCAAACATTCGTTGCCAAAGACAATTCATGCCAGTTCTTTCCACATGCTTACAGGAAGTCGTGGCTGACTACTTTTATATTATTTTAGCAGAAGCACCTTAAGTTAAAAGGAAAAATAAAAAAATATCTGAACAAAAATGCTGTACACATCAGATTTATTATTTAATAAAGCACTTTTTTTTTTTAAAGTGTCCGTTTTACTTTGTTTTTTTAAATACTGTGACAAATATTGTATCCTGGACTTTTTATCTTGGCATTATGGTGCTTTGAGTTTTTGGTCGTTTCATTCCTCGTCAGTGTTTCTCTTTTTATCTCTAATAAACAAACTGATGAACAAACAAACAAACAAACAATAAATAAAAAGTTCATTTGGAACAGGGCTGAATGTCAGGGACTGAGGAGTCATGACCTCTGTTGTGAATATAAGAAGAAAAAAAAAGCTTAAAAGAAAAAAACATAAACATACAACTGCGTTTGTCTTGTGGGATAATTTGTGACTCACTGTTGTTTTAGGAATAAAAAACAGAAGTGAATACTGTCATTTTTGTAAAAACTATGTTAATTACACTTCAGAGTGGTTTATGTCTTCTGTATCAGAATGTCTTCATGTTTCAGAAAGTTAAATGTGAAACTTTTTAATGCCACCGTTTTATTAAATGTGAAGCCAATTTTGTAATAAAAGTACTTATCAAATGTGAAATCAGATTATTGTTTTTTTTAATGCCTCAAAACAATTTATTGATTATCAAAATGGTTGATGACTAGTAGACGGCTAATTGATTAATTGACTAATCAGTGCAGCTCTATACACACAGTGCCACACACACACACACGTTCCCAAAATCAACACACAACAACACAGAGGGAAGCTCAAAAAAGGATCCGGTGAACATGTTGCAAAATCAAGAATTCCTTGCGCTGCATATCAGCACTGTGGTTACAAACTGTTGTGAAATGGAGGTGAAGACCTCAGCTGAGAGGACTGAATCCCCCAGACCTCAAACCTCAAACCAAAGACACTAAAGAAAAGGAGAGAGGGATGATGGGAAAAAAGGGGGGTCGAGGAGATAGAGGAAAGGAGAGAAAGAAAGACCAGATTCAGGTGCGAATTAGACAGTTTTTCTTTCGTGGTTTGTTGAGTCTCAGTCGCCGCCGTCAGTCAGTCAGTCAGACAAAGGATTGTGAGGCTTGTGAGCCTCCATGCCACGTCGGTCTGAAGGATCCATTTTAGTCTGCCAATCAAAATGAACCCAGGTCATTTACATACTGTACAAACTGATCCACTCAAAACCAGTGAGACACCTCCCCCTAATGTTCACTGTCGGGTACTACACCAACCCGCTGCTCACCAAATGTCATGCTGAACATGTGTGCAGACAGAAGACTCTGTATGGAGTCCAAAACGTGCCGCTGGACGAGTTACATGCTTTAAAACGGTTAATTATATTCAGGTATTAATCAACCATTTACATGCACACTTCTTATGCAAAAAAGTAGCTGAAATTACATGTTTATGGTGCTGTAAAAAGGGCTATTATTTAAAATGAAAAGATCTTTAAATGTGCCTAATATCTTTTTTAATTTAGTAATTTTCAACTTAGAACAAGTTATACTGACCGAAAATATGCAGACTGAAGCTACAATTACTCTTTCATACTCTTTCATACCAATTAAAAAATTAATATATGCAACTAATGTCCATGTCTCGGTTTTATATTTATCTTTTTTAAAATATATTTTTTAAACTGTTTAGACGATTACACATTTTTATGGCCTTTCAATAACTATTCCACGTCGTTGAACACTAAAATATCTAATGATTTTTTAAATTAATCTATGATCTTCAACTAACACTTAAAATGCTGTAAAATGCCAATAAAGGAGTAAAAAAAAGTGCTATACTGACGATAAAGAATAAGAAATTTATCAAGCTGCTTACATCGTGACTGTTAACATGTGTACTCCGACCAGGCACAGCCAATCAGATGCAAGACTTTACCCTTCAAAAGTAAAATATCTTTCCATGTTTTTGGTGATATTGTTCTGCAAAAGCTTCAATGATTTTATTTTAAAAAAACAACAACAAAAGAATTCACAACATAGTTAAATCTTAAATATCTGGAGTAGCAATCAAGATCTGAATATGACAATTTAATACATTTATAATTTAATATTAATAATATATTAAGTTTTATATATTTATGTTGTATCTTATGTTCAAGGCTGTGTTCTGTTTCATCTAACTCCAAGATTAATGTCTTAAGTAAATAAAGGACAATTAATTAAAGTTGAATTTTATTTTGTTATTCTGTTTATGAATGTGTTCTTATCATATTTGTGTCCATTTTTGGCAACAAATAAAATAAAAACAACAAAAAAAAAGTACTTGTTTGGAAAATTCACATGTAAACAGTTCCATCCCACTGCTAAAACACTAAAATTTAAACCTGCAGTTTCCCCCCACCATTAATTAATCACAAGATAATTAAAATGTCTTATTTTTATTTTATTTTATTATTGTATGCATTTTTATTCAAACAAAGCAATTTCATTCAAAATAAAGAATGAGAGGAAGATTGGAGCAGAGGAAATAAAAGTGTCTCAAATGTCGAATGAAAAAAGTAAAATCAAGTCAATGTGAAACAACATTCAAGTACTGTTTTTATTATTTCCAAACAACCACCAGTTCCAACATTCATCTTTCCACACAGAGCAGTTTCCCACATCTGTAATTACTGCTCCAGCTGTTATTATACGCTTTTCCTTTTTTTTTTGTCTGACGTTATAAGCTTATTATGAGGATTGTTTTAGTTTGTCACACCAGGCCGAGCAACTGGGCTGATTCTCTCTCAAACCGCCGGCACTCAACTGTCAAGTAATGGTACAAATATCTAAAAAGAAAAGAAACAAAAACTCAAGTGTCCAAAAAAAAAAAAAAACCCTGCTAAAATAATGTTCCCCAGGAAACAATAAGGAGCAAAGAAAATATATATAATACTTGTAATCATCCATACATTATCAGAATAAACTGTAATCTCCAAAACACTGGGGAAAAAAAGCAAAGTGGAATTTTAGTTCATTTTATGGGGGAATATCCTCAGTTTAATGACTTAAATTGTTATTTCTTTGGCCCAAGATAATCAGTATTAGAGTGCATTCATCTATTATACACAGAAATGATAAATCATCAATTATTCTGCCTTCAAAAGAAAAAACTAGTCCTCAGATTAGTGAGCTGTTAGTTTGTTAAAAATAATTTATCAAAAATGAAAAGTGGAATGTCAAAATCTCTCTTTATGATTTTCTTCTGCTTGCAAGAGAATGAATTTGAACCGACGAGCTGGAAAACACTTCTCTGAAGGCCACAGCTGCATTTTCTTATTCAAACGTGGTAAAAGCAGCTTCAAACAAAGCTTGTTTGTTTTAAAATCTTCTCACAACACGTCTGAGTAAGATATCTAATGGTGTAACTGATGACATTATAGGTTCAAGTGTGAATAATCTGATTTATTTATTTTTTTTAGTCGGCTACTGGCCAAAGTGACATCACAGCTGAACCTTTAAACTGAGCGGTATTCCCCGGTAAGGCCTCCAGGAGGTGCTAACACACCAACGAGCACTTGAGGTTCCAGTCTGGCCAGGAGGAGAGCGAAGCAGCAGTGGACAACATGAGGAGATCATGTGTGAAATGTTTGCTCTGTAGCCACATCCACTATCAAAGTTTAGGTTTGTGGGTGTTGTTTTTAAGCTGGAGAGCCAGTGAGGTCAGGTGTGATGTTGACACTGAGCTCAAACGTTTGTTTTTGTTTTTACAGTGTTGGTTTTGTTTTGAAGTAGGTTAGCTTAGCTTTAAAAGGGTAGTTTGGGTAATTTGAAAGCTACATGCTATATTTAGAGTATTTTCACTGCTTTATCTTGCTGTCAGATGGCCTTTTACGAAAAGAAACTGTCTTCAAATAAGACAAATATCAATCTCTCTAAAGGCACCAGTGTCCTCTGGCAAAATCAGTAATTTTACCTCACAGAACACAGAAACTGCTGGTCTACCGTTGCATTGATTGGTTAGTTTGTTTGTGTTTTTCTATGATTTTGGTGTTTTGAAAGGTTAGTTCAGATTCACAAAAGTCACACAATAATACAAACAAACTAACCGGTGAAGGCAGCGGTACAGCAGCCGTGCTTGTTGTCCGTGAGGTAAAATCACTGTTTTTGTTAAAGGAGTTTGGTGGTGAAAAAAATGTTTTGGCAAGAGTCAAAATATTAAATTTCCTGACATCTTGTGAAAAACATGTTTGTAAAAGAGCAGATTTCAGGGAAAAGGAACATTTAGCACAGTCTGAATTAAGCCTTTACCCCAGAATATGACTTTTTAGGATTTGACTGGCTTTAAGCGGTAAGGCAGCCATGTTCTTAGAAAGCAAAAGAAACGTTTTAAGGCATTTAGAATCAAATATTGCATCGTGGCGGTAAAATTAAGGCATTTGCGGGTTTTGTACGTGCTCAAAGATGCGACATAAAGCCACATTTCCTCCTATCGATGCCCTTTTTTGTGGCCTCCACCTCAGTGGGAGATGGTCCACGTTTTTCATGAACCATCCAAAAAAACAACATTCAGTCATGTTTTTCTTTCTTTTTTTGAATGAGGCATTAGAGCAGACCGAGGCCTCTGCTCTGAGGCTGACGCTCTTCTCTGTGACGGTCCATTAGTTAGATACCAGCATGACACTGTCTCAAAATGAATCTAGTATTGATTTATTGATGTTAAAATTCTACATGTAGCACCTTTAATACTTTATATCGGGTGATATGCAGTTCAGAGTTGTGACGTGTCCACAGTGAGATGTAATTAGAGAGAGACAAAGCAGTGTGATTGCAGTGAAAAGATTTCTAGATTCGGTGATAACTCGATATCTTTAGCTTCATTGTAACTTTAATTTAGCCTGTGATGTGAATCTCTCCGGGATGAAGTCAGGTTACAGTCACCACTTGTGTGTTTTTTCAGCAACAACACGAGTAAAAAACTCCACGAGTAAACATGACTGCTGAACCCCAGATGAACCCCAGATGAGCTGCAGGGAATGTTGCTCACCAACTGGGTCACTTTTTTTTAATGTCTCTTAAAATTAAAAACAGCATTATTTTTGCTTGAGAAATGTGTTGTTTTTGCTCCACCTGCTCCTCTTCTCACTGGTTTAATCAGATCGGTGGCTGGTAGCACATATGCAGAAGCAGAGAATGATCATGCTTGCAATTATATCTTAAATGCCATTGTCTTGAGATGACAAAGGTTGCCTCCTTGTGACAACAGCTTCATCTATCTATATTATCTCAAGAAAACAAAAGACAGAGTTCTTGAGATTAGAAAAATTATCATGAGAAAATGACTTTTATTTTCTCCAGATCACTGAATAATTTGTCACTGAAAACAACTTTTGTCTTGTCGTGATCACAGGATAATTTATCTCATTTAAACAGCTTTTTCTTTGTTGATACCAAGGGATGATTAATCACAAAAAAACCCTTTTGTTTTCTCAAGATCATGGAAATTATGGAGAATTAAGCGCCTGGTTCATTTGATTGCACCTGATTTCAGCCTTCGAGATCTGTCATAACTGGTCGACTTATATAATGACTGATCTGAATGTTATTTCTCACAGAAAGCCTCTCCTCTCCTCTGCCTGTTAGACCTTGATTGTACAGTCTGATGTGTTGATCAATAAGGGGAACTGCAGGATCTGACATTTTCAGCTTAAATCAGTTGCTACAACTGTCATGACGGCCTTCCTGATCTCTGAAACTTCCTTTTGTCTTCTTGTGATAACAGGTTGGTTATCCCGTTATCTTGAGAGAATGAAATAATTAAATTAGCATCTTGCTATAAAAAAATAACTGCAAACACGGCAGTTCTCGGCTTCTGTGGGAATATAATTGATGCAATAGTTTGGATTTTTTGAAGTGTGCTTGTATGGCGTACTTATCCAAAGTCAGTGTGTTACCTGCAGTAGATGACGGTCGACACACCTACAGTTTGGAGAAGCAGCAGGAGAACCGTTGTGAGGAGCTAAGTAATGTGCTGCTGTGGACGGGGTCAGCAGCAAAACTTATTTTCGCTACCTACAAAAAATCTAAACAGTTTAAATGTATGCTATATTTAGACTATTTTCAATACTTTACGTTCCCCTCACAGCCTTTTTTTTAGTGAGAAACTGCGACTATATACGCCAGATTTTGCTTTCAGATTTTGCTTTCTCTTTCAAACCAACCAGACTCCACTGACAAAATCAGTAATTTTAGCTCACAGAACACGGAAGCTGCTGGTCTACTTCTGCCTCGACTTCTGAGTTTTAAAAGGCTAGATTATATTCAAATAAAGGCGGCTGTAGACCAGCACCTTCCGTGTTCAGCAAGGTAAAACTGAGCAAGCGAGAGTGAGAGTTGGTTTACATAATGGCGGTGTTCCATTGGACAAGGCTGTCTGACGGCAAGGTAAAGTGGTGAAAATGTTCTAAACTTAGCGTATGCTTACACTGATATTGACTTTTAAGGCGACTACAACATTTTGCAGATGACCCTGTCCACAGCAGTACATTGCTTAGCTCCTATGCTGGTACTCCTCTCTGCTTCTCCAAACTGGCGGCGGGTCAACCAACATTTACTGTAGGTAATACACTGCTAATGGACCCCACAGAGCTCCACTTTAAATAATCCAAACTATCCCTTTAATATTGCATCAACTTTATTTTTCAAACACGACCATCTGCGTCAAAGATTAAAATGATACTGCTTCTGTTTCAGCTGTAAGCGTGACTCCATCCACTGTTTGTGTCTTTAAGGCATCTGATGTTCAAACCTCTGCATTGCTCAACCTGCCTCCTCCTTTATAGTTTCCTGGTTAGTGAGGAGTGTTCATCACATGTGTTAGTCATATTATATCGACATGATGAAAATAAAGCCTGTCGAGAGCCCGTCTGTTCCAACACCACACCCACATTAAGTCTCTACGGCTGAAGGCACTGTTTAAACATGTGTCTACCTCGTCCACCTTCGCACCCTCTCCCTCCCCCGGCCTCTCTTCCCGTCCCCGCCCGCCCTCCGGCCACCTCCACCTCCTCTTCCTCCTGTGGCGTCTATAGCAGGACGCAGCGCTTCTTGGGTTTGGTGTCTGGAGGCTCCAGAGCTGCCAGGATGGCTTCGTCAAAAACGTTCTTCAGTCCCCTCTGAGAAAGAGACAGAAAAATGAGAAACACTCATGAGCTTTTCATCCCAGGAATTTCCTTTCTGTTTTTTGTTCAGGATCATCTACTTCTTTGTCAGCTGAATCATTTGGCACATTCATTTGTGATGTTGCCTGATTAGTCGAACTTTTCACCCCACGGTCAAACAGCTTAATTTGCTTCACCAGAGAGTGCTGCAGGAATGAGTCCTAAAACCCAGAAATGAGTTAGCATATTAGCACCGACAGTCCCCTCGTCCTGAAGCGAACAGGGCCTTTTGTTAGATGCCTGAAATAAGGTCTATGTCGTTTTTTAAATGATTATTTTTAGGGATTTTTTTCCCCTTTATTTGATAGGGACAGCTAAAGATATGACAGGAAAAGGGGGTAGAGAGAGAGGGATGACATGCAGCAAATGGGCTGCAGGCGTCAAACCAGTGGCCACTGCAGAGGATTGATAGCCTCAGTACATGGAGCACACTCTTCACAAACTGAGCTACAGGGGCGCCCCCACTTCAGAGTTTTTAAGCTTTTACGAGTCACAAAAAAGGCAATCGCTAAAAGTGGCTAAATGAAACTAGAGAGGTTGTCAGGGACTTTAAGTGTCATCATGCAGAACACGAGTTGCATCATGCGACCAGGTTTTAGGCCTTTTATAACAAAAGCTTTTTCCTTCTGGCAAATGCATTTGCACTTTAAAAATTATACAAGTGTTGTGTATTTGTGAAAATTATCTTTATGAACAAAACATGTAAAAAGCATAACCTTTCGTTTGCCAAAGACCTTATTTTCTGTACTAATCCCAACTCCCATACGTCATCCCTGCAGCACTTATCATCTCTAAAAAACGTGTGTGAGTAAATACACCAGTGCACATGCAGTGCTGCACCAGCTACGACTTAAACAGCAATATCTAAATAGCAATAATTCAACATATGAAATATTTATTTATTTTGTGGTGCACGTTCTGCTGTTTGTTTGTTCCTGTTTTTTATACATAAAGAAGTGGTTACCACTGATGGCAACCAAAGGCCAAGAACTGGTTGCGAATTTCTAAAAATGTTGGTGTAACATAAAAGAGAAGCTGCATTAAAGGTTGCCGGAAAAATATTTTACAAATACACTTTGACGCGTTTCTTCTTGTTGTACTGCAGACAAAGCATTAGTGTCATTCTGCCACGGTTCATCACATGCTTCCATTAGAAGATCAAAAAAATGAAACATAAAAGGAGCAGAGGTGTCAGAAGTGGATGAAAATGCACTGTCCCTGCCTTCAGATGTAACCTCTCTGTAGTCCTGGCAAAGGGGTTTTTCATGCCTTCATGCAATGCAAAAAAGCCCTAAAAGAAATGTAACAACAACAATCTAAATGTCCCATTACCACCTCCAGCAGGACTGAACCTGTATCATAATTAAGTCTGTGACTACCAGGCTATAAAACATAAAAAAAATCAGTGTAAAAGAGTCCAAGTCACATCCACAAATGTCTTTATGTCAAACAAAAAAAAAAGACGCAAATTGTAATGTCTGAAAGGCCAAAAACATAAAATTGTCAACAGTTTTAGCCTGAAAAATGATGTAAACAATCACTATTGAAACAATTAAAGACTAAACAATTAAATGACTAATCATTTATTGAGAAACTGTACTCCTTGTTGTTAAGATTATTTCCAGTTCATCTCAAAATTATGACTCAGCCACATCCAGACGTGTCTCCTCTTGTGATCAGTTCAGTAACTAGATGTTGCCACACTCATTAAAAAACAAAGCTCCTGATATCTGATTTATCTGTTTTCTTGTGATGATATCAGTGTTAAAGACATGCACATTTCTTGTAATGACCTGACCTGCTTGGTGTTGATACCCTGGCCCGTTTTTGTCGCTACAAAACATCAGACATCCTCTCTCCGTGCGTACCTGTGTCAGAGCCGAACACTCCACATATTTGACGGCCTTGAGGTCTCTGGAAAGTTTCTCTCCACTCTCACAGGTCAGGGCTCGCTGTTTGTTCTTGGCCAGTTTCTCCAGAGTGTTGCTGTCGTCTCTCAGATCCACCTGGGTCCCGACCAGCAGGAAGGGCGTCCGTGGGCAGTGGTGTGAAATCTCTGGCACCCACTGAGAAGAGGCAAAGCCAAAAGAAGAGTGAGGAATGTAATCTGAAAGTTCAGACTCAGGAATAAACACTCTTCAAGCGCAAAGTCACAGTCATCTTTCTAATCTGGGAAACTGAACAGTTTTATGAGAAAGATATAACCATAGTTCTCGTAATTTTAGGTTTAAAAAAATGATTGAGAAAGTTTTTGATAGTAAAGGGTAATTCTGGTATTTTTAAACCTTGGCCATATTTTGTTTTACATATTCTGGGGTCTAAATGAGAAATAGGTACAAAAAGTTTAGTGAAATCTAGATCACCTCAGCGTGCTGCTGAAAAACTTTGAGGACAAATGTGTCCGTTACAGTATTTTCTATAAAATGTCTTGTTTTTGCCTCTAACAAGCTGATTTTTTTTTTCTAAAGGCCTTTGCACACCAAGTCCATAATTTTCTGAATCCATTAGCAGATAAAACTTGTAGACACTGAGTCTGAGGCATTTTATTTTCCTATTTGTGGTGAAAATTCACAGTATTAGACAAATTAGAGTCGTCAAGCAGTGAGGATGATTTTGCTCTCCTTGCTCTCACGTCCAAGATTTCTCTGAGGTGAGTGTCCTCATGCTGAGGGCCAAGCTGGAGAGAAAGGTGGATACGCCATCTGTCTGCAGCCCCTGCAAGGCCTGACGCTGCCGTCGCTGTTACTCTCGCTCCTTTGCTCTCATTTTCTCTCTTGCATCTCTCCACTGGAGGTACCTCCTCGGGCTTTCCTGCATTTGGCTCTGCAGCTACCTGAAGAGGCTGAGCTGTCTACCTCCACACCGCACAGTGACACGGACAGAGAGGGAGAGCCACTGCATGCTCTCCTCATCCTCCTCATGGAAAATCAAACCTTTCAACCTTTAATCTCAGCGTGGGGTGGAATTTATTTTTACACATGCAACAATCTGGGGCAAAAAATACAGACTTGGTGCGCAAAAGTGTCTGACAAATTATAGAAAGGATCCCTGCAGAGATAGGATCTTGCTCTTTACCAAAAAAAGTCTATTTGTTTAACCGGAAACAGCTGCTCTCCTCAAAGCCGCCCGTCTCTACTGACACAAACAGTAATTTTACCTCTCAGAACACAGGAATTGCTGGTCTACAGCTGCCTTGATCAGTTAGTTAGCCTGTGTTATTTTGTGACTTCTGTGTTTTAAAATACAACCCCTTGCTTAGTCTGTCATATTTAAAACCCAAAGTCAAATAAACCTTAATCTCAAGCAGGAAATGACAAACACCGACAGTGAACGCACCTTCTCTCTGACGTTCTCAAAAGAAGAGGGCGATACGACAGAGAAACAGACAAGGAAGACGTCAGTCTGAGGGTAGCTGAGGGGCCGCAGTCTGTCGTAGTCCTCCTGACCTGCAGGGGGAGACACACAAATACTCTGATCAACACTATTAAATCATATCTTTCTGGTTACTACTATATGAGTACTATTGACACTAGGACTTTTCCTGTTGCTCTTGCTGTTTTTATACAGTATTTTATGAACTACATGCAGACTTTATTTTTACCTGCAGTGTCAAACAGTCCCAGAGTGTACGGCTCCCCACCGATCATCACTGTCACTGCATAGTTATCAAAAACCTGAGGGAGAGAGACAAGAGAGGAATGATGGGAGGAGACAGAGAGGGAACATAAAGGACAGTGAAAATAGGAAGTAAAAATGTGAAAAAGACATATGATCTCAAAACAAAACAGGAAGTATAGATCTCATCTTTATGAGACTTGGGAGTGTCCAACAAGAAGACACACTCATGTTCTGTACTGCACTTGAAAGGCGCACATTCCCTATAGCCTGTAACCTAAACCTGCAAACGAACAGCCTTTTGAAGAAGTGAGGACCAGACAGAAATGTCTTCTCTCTCCAAAAACGTCCCTTCTGTCACCGTCTGAAACTCACACCAATCCTCACAAAGATAGACGTACAAGAGCGCACACACACACACACAACTAAAGGTTTCAGATCATTGCAGCCCTTTCAGTAATTTCAGAGAGAAGCTTCTTCTTAGTTTGACCATGTCCAAACTGAACAGAACAGGGCAGCATATTTATCTGGGGAAGTGGGTTTTTTAATAGAACATAATTATACACTGGGGCAAAACTTTGGCCACATTTTTCTTTTTCCCCCTAACCCTGCACGTCAAAGGTCAGAAGGCTTAAACAAGAAAGGACATGATATGTTGGAGAAGCTGTTTGTCATATTCAATAACACACAAATACTCTGACTCATGGCAGTAACCAGCTTATGGCAGTATTTTAATTACAACATTGACAAAATGTCTCTTAAAGCCCACATGCATATTTGTCCACCTTTCATTAGTCATTGAATTAACAGTTAACTGCCTGACACCATGTTACTTTGTGAACACCCAGTTTATTGCCTCTAGTGACCTTTGATGTGCAGTTTACATGCAACACAAGACAAGCGGACTGGATAGAAATTGACGGCAACTCAGACACATTGTCATAAACTTTAAAAAGGCCTTGAGTCTCTTAAAACATTCAAAACTGCAAGGTTTGAAACAAAGAGAGAAAAAGTTTAAACTTAACAAAGGTTTAACAATCAAATCTACTTCTTCAGTAACCTGATAATCAGACTGAAGCTGTTTTCACATATGGACTTTCACACGTGTAGCACACAAGAGGATTGCTTATATCAGACGTGTTTCCATATGTTAGAAATACTCCATTTGGTTGAGGTGAGGGGTGGCACCTGTGTGGAGCACGCAGGGGGAGGAGGAGAACTGACGTCGTAACGTAATAATGACTGTTTTTGCATGAATATCAATCCCTGTTTTTAGCTGCATCACTGCACACAAAGCAATGCAGGAGCGACAGCATGGCAGGCAGTAAACAACTTTACAAAAACGATTGTCAGCCCAGCAGGAGAGATGCTCCGTGGTATCCTCAAAACATGAGCACATTTAGTTGAGAAGCGTAAAAAGATGTGGGCGAAACTTAAGTGAGAGCAAGACAGGGTCATCAGTGTGTCATATCAAAAATTGACAGCATCTCACTTCCTTTGCAGCTGAGAGGGCTGCCGACAACCCCTCCTCTTGGGTTTCACCGGTGCTTGTATGAAACGCTAAACCACATCAGGTAATCACAAAAGTGACTGCCTCAGCGTATCGTGTTTAAAAAATGCGAGTACTAACTTTACTAGTTACTGTTATTTGATAACCACTAAAACAGTTTGAATAGGGGTAAATAGAAATTCACTGATTGGCAACTAGAGTAGAAAAAAACAGTCTTTGTACTAGGGAGAGGGCAGGGTTAAATGCATTTAGTGTCCAGTCAAACTGATTTGGACATTTGCGTTCACACTTACAGCTCCTCCAGGTAATGTCTCGATAAGTGCAGAGTTGCTGTGCCTGCATTAAAGGGGCTTCAGTTGCCATTTCATTTTACTGCATTCATTCAGCCTGACACTGTGTCAGACGATTTCTAGTTGACACAAATGCTGCGACAGCGGTTGCTTCAAGCGGTTAACTTGTCCAGTGTGCACCTGGTAGACAGGTCTGTAAGGAAATTAAATCAGAATTCCTGTTGTCAGGCATTGCTATTTTGGTAAGTCAACTCATACAGCTGCGTAGATCTCACCCACGCTTGTTGGCATATTTGTGCTATTTTTCGGGTTCTGGCACAACCCTGCCAACAAAGCTCTGATTATCTGGTCAGTTATTTCACCGACTGTGAGAAACCACAATTAATGAGCACATCAGACCTATTCCCCAAACAAACCGGAGACGTGGGGAGCAAGTCGGAGGTCTGGAGCCAGGAGACTTCTGCAGGGCTGTGTAGGTGTGGTTTGATGTTTTATTGACAGTGCTGTCTCCCTAGCAACAGCTGTCAAACTCCAATTCTTAGGTATTTCTATTTCATTATATAATTTGTGGGTGGAAGAAGGTGACATAGCCTTTTTCCAACAGGGAAAATCAAACCAGCATTATAGTAACTTTTTGGAAGAAGCTACAAAAAAGGTTTTAATGAGCTGCTTTGAACGGCCTTACTCAGATTCAAAACTTTGTGTGTGCCTGTAAAAAGCCTTTCTATCCTTATTAATGGTTGGAGAAACTGTTAAAACTGCCCTGCTGTTCAGGTGAACACACACTCTGTCAGCTCGTCTCCCTCCTGTTTCATCACTCTTGTACCTTCAGGCTGCTGCCATGTACAATAACACAGCAGCACGGCCCCAACATGCCTGCTAACCTCGGCTCTGAGAGCGCGGAGGTGAGCTGAGGCGGGGAGTGTTTTATAGTCGCTGTGCCTGCTTGAATACACAGTACGGCTTCAGCACGCCGAGCTGCTGCAGTTTGCCGTAGCCTGCAGATACGGTTTGGTTTTAATGTTTTTGTAATTTCCGTATGCACAGACAGGTTCCAGATAAACTGGAGGATGTAGCCTGTAGGAGAGCAAACTACATCAACATGAATTCAAGCTGGGTTTACTCCCATGTCTGTTTAGTCTATATTTAAACAGGCGGGCTCACAGCAGGTGACTGGAAACGCTTGTTGCACGATGTCTGCTACGTGCAGGGCTGCACTGAACTGCAATACTTCTCTGGTACTGACTGAAATGTGTCTGTGGAACCGAGAATCAAACTGTTAAGTACTGAAATCAGGCACTGAAATTGTGTTTGGTTTCTTGATAAAAACCACAGCAAAAAATAAAATATAAAGTAACATTTAAAAACAAAAAAACTATGGCCAAATCAAACTGTATTAAGACATGTAAACTGTACCTTTTTGTTCTTAACTTGAAACAGGGAAAATCACAATGTTTGTTTACAATAACGTCTGGGTAGAAAACCCAAGCTTCTGGTGGCAGCAACATTTTGAAACGTAGGCCTATGCATCTCTTTTATCTAAAATGCCTGCTTTATACTTTTGCTAACATCAGATTAAAGACCTAATTTACTTGCTGGACCACAGACTAAAGAAAATGACAGCCTGAGTTTACCCCAAACTAGCAGTTAGTCCGACAGGTGGTGCTGAGAAGATCTGGTTTACCAAAGACGCTAACAAATCAACACAGTACATAAAATAAGCAAAGCAAGGAACATCATAAAGATTGCACCACTGTGTTAAACCTTATATATCTTTAATTGTTAAGAGTTAGAGCTAAAAATGGCAACAGAAATAAAGAAATTTGCCATTTTAACATATCTCCTCAAATTCAAATCAACTGTTGCTACTACTCTATCTATTCAGAAGTGACGGCTGTTGTTAGTGCGATGTCACGGTGATTCAGGAGAAGAAAACAACACTTGTAACCATGGTAACTGCATACAACAATGGTGACAACAGAGGGAGCCACAGAATGCACAAAAATACAAAACTGTGACAAATATCAGACTCAAATTTTACTGAAAACAACTCAACTAAAGAGTTTCTTTTTAATTATCAAAACTACAATAATCAAACGGAATTTAATGTGATTAAAACTAAATCACAAAACAATCATCATGGAGTGGTGCTTGGGTGTGGAAAAAATGCGTCCCTCTTCAGTTTTGGGATCCAAAGTTTGCACTGAGTCATTCTGGTGGTGAAAATTTAAAAAGCCTTTATAACTATAACTATTTTACTATATACTATAATTTTAAAACATTACTCATAAGTTAAAATAATTTGAAGTGCAGCAAAAAGGAGCTGATAAGATTCTGGATTAGTATAAATTAAGCATTGTAATCTTGTTGAGATATTTGGCTTAAAAACTCTGTCTTTCTGGCTCATTTCCTATTTTAGAACAAAAACAAGACAAAAGGAACAAGTGCCACAACATATTTCATAAGTCTAATTAGATAGTGCTGTTCAAGTTGTTTTTCATGGTGATACTTTGCATTTTCAGTAGTTTGTGTTACATTTTCAGTTAATGTCGGGACACACTACAGGGCAAAGGCCGCTGACAGAGAATTGTCAATTGTTTTTTTTCTGTTAGGTGTTCAGTAAAAAGTGAATTTACTTCATCAAATGTTACTTGCTTTGTTTTTCCAGAACTGAGAGGAAACATTGGACGTCACTCAGATTAATAAGACAATTCAGGGTGTAACAAACACATGCACAAACACGCACACACACACTCACTCACACCCACACACAAACACAGAAACGAACACACTTGTCAGTTCAAGTTGAGGCAGAAACACTGTGTGATGCGTTGAGGCGCAGTGGAGGGGCAAGCCATGGAGACAAACAGACTATAATACTTCAATAAAATACAAACTACACACACATGCTCATTGTTCACACACACACATACTCAGACTTAGACACACACACACACACACACACACACACACACACACACACACACACACACACACACACACACACACACAGACAAACCAAAGCATATACAGGTTTGTGATGATAATGTGTTTGGACAGAGCTCAGACTGCAGAAGCTGCTAGAAACAGACTGATCACAACAAAGCGGCTACTGTGGAAAAGAGCTGCAGCTACATGGAGAAGTGGTCAGTTATTTAGTATTACAATCACTTTACTATATTCTATAACTGATTTACATTTTGCGCATTGATTCCACATTGCATGGTGTATTTAGATTTGAAACGGTACCAAATTTGAGCCCGGAATGAGCTGCCTGACAAAGACACTCCAAATAAAAAGTTCCGGATGTGACAGTAAGGAGACATGTCTCTTCCTGCAGGAGACTTCCTCTCTCCTGATTTCTTATTGTGGTTGTTTGTCAGCTGACTGACAGGAAAATGCTCAACGCAAACACAATGAAGTAGACAGTCTGTCCATGTTTGCTGTGAATTTGGTTAAAGGGGGTTAAAGTTGAAAGTTTGCTCTGTGTTATCAATCATGATTACTGGTTTCAAAGTTTTAAGATAAAACTGCTGTCAGTAACAGGATAATACTGGCTGGAAGAGAATGTCGTAAATGCAATAAAAACAATAAGGGTGAGCACACAATGGGACAACAAGTAATAAAATAATTGCATAATTGTTTCTCACTGACCAAACTGCTCAGCAGCTTGGATGAGTGGGAGGTCTGTAATCACTATTATTATTGTTATAATATGGACAAATTTGACTGTTGTTGCTTACTACGCCCAAGAGTATTAGGACCACTGAAAAGAAAAAACAAGTTGAAAAGAAAAAAGAAAGACTGCTGTTCTCACTTGCAGGATGCACTCTGTGGGTATAAGCTGGTCATTGGGCGACTTGTTTTAGTCTGCATTTTCAAGGTCCCCAGGAAACAACAACCACCTCTGAGATAGCAACCCGAAACTATAAATGGCTGAATAGCTTCTTGGATGCCAGTAGTACAAAGGTAAACAGGCTAACAGCTGTTGCCTTTTCTTTTGCAGTGATGCAGTCGTGTTAATGCCAGAACTCACCTCCCCACATGCACATGTTCCACTAAAACAAGTACCCCTCTGACACTATTTAAATTATCTGCATCCTGAGCTTACCGCCGCCCGAAACGAGTGAAACTGGTTAGGAAAAGTAAACACGGCAGGGTGTTTTTCCCCCTATGGCAGAAGGTGTATGTGCGAAGCCAGAGTTTTCTCCAGCACTTAACAGTCTAGAGATAAGTCTGGCTATGTGAGACTAGCAGATTGCAAACACCTCACCTCACCTGCCCCTTCTAAATATATAAGAGAGAACCTGCAGAGGCTGCAAAACTTGCAAAAAATGTGAAAGGCCCTATCTAGAGCCAGTCTTTGGTTTGTCTCTCGTGGGCTATTGTTGAAATATGGCCATGGATGGGGACCCGCGCCCTCTGTAGATATAAAGGGCTCATTCTAAGGTAATGAAAACACAGTGATTATACACTATTGAAAACATACAATATTATGAATGTTATATTCCATTATGCCAATAGATTCCCCTAAATCTTACACACTGGACCTTTAAGGGAGAAACATTTTTTATATTATGAGAATAAAATGGCATACATTATCATTGGATTGGGCTTAAAATATGTTAATAATGTGTTTATTAGTGAAACCCATAACTTCAGATTGAACCTTCAGAAATATTACAACTTTAATCTCAAAATATATCGGCTTAATTCTTGAAATATAAGAACTTCTTTCTCTTCAGGGGTTTTTAAAATGCTGCCTGTGGGCCAATGGCAGTCCATGTCAGTACTTTCATTTTCATAGTTCATATTTAATTCACTACTCGACTACTGCATTAAAATGCGTCCCCCTGACAAGCACCTGTCAGGTTAGGAATGACAATGTCAGCAAAACCAGACAGTGCTCAGTTACTTTATCTGCGTTGTTGAACAAAACAAGAAAGAAACTTTGTGCGCTTACGACACGCCGAGGTTACAAGTATCTTTTTCTTTCATTGCTAACAACAACAACTTCATTTTTAAAAACTATTACAATTTTATTCTAGAAGTATGAGATTACTGTCAGAATATTTTTACTTAATTCTCAAAATATAACAACTCTATTCTCAGAAAATTACAAAAGTGATTTATAGTTTATTGAAATTCTATACATTTATTTACAATTGGAGAAATTTAATATTTCTGCTTGTTGCATTAGTATTTTTGCACAGCTCTGATAAAGTACTTTGATTTGTCAGGTATTTCATTCACTGGATCGATTTAAAATCTGAGAAAGTCACTTCATGGCAATCTACTTTATATGGATACTGTGATAAAATGACATAGTGTATGATGTCATACTTTATCCAGTTGCCCATCCCTAAGAGTAGGCGGTCTAATAAACATCTGTACATAATAAAAAAGAAATAGACAGTGGGTTTTGGGATAGTACTGACATTTCATACTAAATAGTTAAAAATCATTGCAGAGGGAGGGAAATGTGAGCGACAGACAGTCAGACAGGAAGAGGAAGATAAAGCTGAGTCAGCACTTCTGGTTCTGCAATGCTCTGATCAAACTGTGCTGACGAGTGACAGAGAGACAGACGGACAGAGAGAAAGAGAGAGAGAGAGAGAGAGAGAGAGATGGGGTACCGATAGAAAACAGTAGAGAATTACTCATCAAACTGCAGTCAGCAGTCACTGAAGCTGCCCATCAATTGGGCATATTTAAGATATTTCCAGTAGGACAGTCCTGCCAGTCAACAGTCAGTCAGCTGTTTTCTGACTGTCAGAGTTTGCAGGATGAATCGAGCTGAGGTGATGCTCTGGACCACATTTTACAGCAGGGCCGCTTCTACATTGTGCTGCTTCAGCATGACACAACACTTATGAACCACAAAAAATCAAACAGGAAATGTAGGGAGACAAACTCAAGAAACTCTCTAATTTTCCAACTTGCAAGCACTTGAGAATAAGCAACCACACACATATATCAACGCATACAAATGCACACAAACACACAGAGGGAATCCTAAGAATCCACCCAAACAGCAAGCACCAGATACTTTGAGGTTCTGCCATCATTAACATTACAAACAGCTTGTGTGTGCATGTCAGCGACACTTGCAGTGTGTGTGTTTGATTCTCTCTGGGCCCAGCTTTATGAAAACGTAGCATTAAAGAAATAGTTTTATTTTTGCTTTAATTCATGAGCTCTGGAGGTGCAAGTAGGCAGACTGTTATCTTTGGACACAGCCAAGCCAGCTGTTTCCACTGCTTTCAGTCTTTATGCTGAGCTAAGCTAACCATCTCCTGGTTGTAGCCTCATACTTACAGGACTGAGAGGAGTAACTAAGCCTGGGTGATACTAACTGAAAAACCTCCATCACTATCACAATAGTCAAGTTTCATATTGATCGCTATCAATAATTATTAGCAATGTAAATTGTGACTGACAACATGTTCTATGCTTCAAGGGATGGAAGCAGCTGAGGTGAGAAAAAATTAGTAAATATGACAATATTTTTGACCAAATAGCTTGTAATTGCAACAATAGACTGTAGTAGGGATGGTGCATTCATAAAATCTTAACCCAATGAGAGTTTTAATAAATAATCAGCCGTAATGTGGATATAATGACTGAGTGGGTAAAGGCAAATAGGCAAAGTTGCAGCCTTTAAAACCAAGAAAAGGACAACACTTATACCATATCATGATATAATGATATGCAAAATCTATCACAATACCACAATACAATATCGATATACTGCCCAGCCGTAGCAGTAACCCTATCAATGTTCTCGTTTATCTCTTTCCTTGACAGTTTACTTCAAGTTTATTACAAGGTGGATTTTATTTTTAACAAAATGACATTTCTGTTGTGACTTTGTTGCCACCAAATATTCCGTTTAGGATGCCAGTTTCCTCAACTAGTCTGGCTTGTTTTTCATCAGAAACAAATCCTTCAGGAAACACATCACAATTCATGTGAAAAGTGGACAACACAAATGTTACATTTAAGGAAAGATGTGGCGTGTTAAATTGCGCTAACTGTACCAAATTTAGGGAGGCCCGTAGAACCAGTGCTTAAAAACATTAGCGTCTATCCCTGACTAATGTGAAGAAGGTTACATCAGATCTGTGTGGAGCCATTATGGTTATATTACAGAGCCACAGGAGCAGAAACAGCTGTCATGTGAGTTAAATTTTCTCTACATAAGCACATTTTTAGAAAAAGTGTTTCCATCTCCCATTAAGTGCATTAACTCTTTTTTTTTTTTTGAAAAAGCACCTCATCAGGGCGTGAAAACCCTTTTGCGAAAGTGAGGATTTTTTAATTTTGCCTTTTCCATCAACTTTTTCTAATACACTTTAGGGATCTGGGATCTAAGATCCTGAACATGGCCTTAATGAAATGCAACAGAGCAAAACAACACAAAGTCAGCACACCTGAACTGTTAGTAATAATCCCTCCTTAAAAAGAAAAATACGTGCGTACTATAAATACAGAAGTGTCATCGTCCATTTTTAGTTTTGGTGTCAGATCATTGCTTATGTAATCCAAGCCCAAACAAACTATAAACAAACAAGTGTTGCTTCCTGTGTGACAGGAAGTACAGGGGCACCACTGAGTGTGAAGAACAGTAAATGAAACTTTGCTACTGTGTGTCTGCTAAAGGTCAGTTATGATCAGTTTGCTGCAAGTAAATAAAAAGTATTTTTGCTGTTAAAGTTACTCACCGTGGGGACGTATTCAGAGGGAAACTTGTTGGTGGTGTACGATATGAGAAGGCATGTTTTCCCCACCGCACCGTCACCCACGACCACACACTTTATAGTCTGCATCTGAGGAGGAGGAGGGAAGAAAAGAGAGACAGAAAGGATGGAGATGAAACAGGACATAGAGAAAGTATTTGGTTATTGACAAGATCATTGGACTGAAAAAACATCTATGTTAAGTTCATAATATAACTCATTCATAAATACACGCAGACTATTAAATTTACCTCTGAAAGGGTTATTTAAAATGACTGGTTGGTTGGTTGGCTTGACTGACTATTTATTATGGTGTGGGTTTCATAGTATGGCAGAGGAGCATCACTGGTCCAGATTTGGCAAGTACACCAGACTCACCAAACTCAAATCAAATTGTTAAACTCAGCAGCGCTGATCAAATATGGATCAAGATTCTGCTCCTGCGTTCCCTGTTTCTCATCTTAAATGTTTAGATTTAGGTTTAGGTTTAAATTTGAGAAAGTTTTTGATCAAGCAGACATTTTTTTCCTGCTCGTATTTCACATTTCATTGCTCTGATTGTTTGTAGGTCTAGCAGGGGCATTTTGGTCTGCAGCTGATGATAACATCTGGTGGAAATTTAACTAAGAGATTCCACACATTTGTGAACTGGGCTATGTCAGGCTACTGGGGAAATATATAGACATTCCCAAACTTTTTCAGATCAGTGACCCCAGTTTGAAAATTACTGGAATAGGACAAGGGTGCATCCTGACACATCAACAGACACTGGGACACCCCCATGATGACCTCGACATACCACCAATGTTGCCCTGAAGACTCTTGTAATAGTAATAATAATAATAATAATAATAATAATAATAATAATAATAATAATAATAATAATCTTTATTTATAGAGCACTTTTCAAAATTCACATTACAAAGTGCTTCACAAAGGCAACAAAATAAAACAGACAGGATCAAGAGTCACACCACAGCTAAAACAGATAAAATAAAATGGTACAGTGCAAAAATAAAAATAGTGCACAACAGTTCAAACTTAGATAAAATCAGGAAAGGCTCTCCGATAAAAGTATGTCTTAAGAAGAGATTTAAAGGAGATCACTGACTTGGCTGACCTAATTTCCTCAGGCAGACTGTTCCAGAGCCTTGGGGCCATGACTGAAAAGGCCCTGTCCCCTTTAGTTTTCAGCCAGGCATGAGGAACAGACAAGAGACCTCTGCCCGAGGATCTCAAGAAACGTCCTGGTATGTAAGGTACTAACAGGTCAGAGATGTACGAGGGAGCGAGGCCACTGAGAGCTTTAAAAGTCATCAGTAAAATCTTAAAATCTATTCTAAAGTATACAGGGAGCCAATGTAGAGACGCTAAAACAGGAGTGATACGATCGTGTTTCCTAGTTCTGGTTTTGAACATTCTGAAGTCTGTTAATAGATTTTTGGTTTAAGCAGGTAAAAAGGCTGTTGCAGAAATCCAGGCGTGATCAGATAAAAGCATGTAAAATAATTTCTGTGTCTTTAAATGATAATCTAGAACGTATTTTTGAAATATTTCTTAGGATGATAAAAACATGACTGCACAAGCTTTGTCGTATGATATTCAAAATTTAGGTTTGCATCAAACCACACTCCCAGATTTCCAGCAACAGGCTTGATATGATCTGTTAGGGGACCAGCAAATGGTGGGATTTGTGTAATCATTAGCTGGGGCCCAATCAACACGAAAATCAACAGCAGCCATTAAAAGGTCATTTGTGACCTTAAGCAGGGCCGTTTCGGTGCTGTGGAACTTCTGGAAGCCAGACTGAAATTTCTCAAAAGTGTTATTATTTTCCAGTGCTGATAGAAATTGCTTGGACGCTGTTTTCTCTAAAATTTTTGAAATAAATGGCAATTTGGACATTGGTCTGTAATTTTCGGGGAGGGAGGGGTCCAGACCACTTTTTTTTTAAAGTGGGTTCACACATGAACACTTCTTAATCTTGGCTTTGGGAAATTGTGATGAGCATTTTTAGTATTTTCTGACATCTTAGGAACCGAACAACAACAACAACTGATACTGAAAATGATATGCTACAGTAAGTATAAATGGTGGCAAATTTCTGACGGACCCTTTGAAAATCATACAATATCCTAAACAAACGGCTGCTTAGTAAAAGAATTTATGTGCTGATAAACTTTGAGAATAAACAACAAAATAAGGTTTTTCCATAACCAGTATTGGAGATGCTTCTGATTAGGGCTGCAACTAATGATTAGTTTCATAGTCGATTAATCAGTTGATTGTTTTCTCGATTAAACAGTTGTTTGGTCTGTAAATTGTGAAAAATGTGGATCAGTATTTCCCAAAGCACAAGATGACATTGCCAAATGTCTTGTTTTTCCCAGAACCCAAAGATGTTGAGTTTACTGGCATAAAGGAGTGAAGACACCAGAAAATATTCACATTTAACAAGCTGTAATCAAGGTAATTTTACTTTATTCTTTAAAAATGACTCACACAATCATTTGATAATCAAAATAGTTGGCAATTAATTTTTCAAATGGACTAATAATGGATTAATTGTTGGTAAGTATGCAAGTCTATCAGGTAATTTATTACCCCCAAAATGGGACCCTGCTATTTGTTTTTTTAATCCACTGGTATGGGATTGATACTCGGCTGATATGCAAAGTTCAAGTATCAGAATTTATATCAGGAATAATGGTATCAGCGCATATCAGAAACAGAAAGAAACATTGCTACCCCTTTTCTTGTCTTGTATGTTTGAGCTGCATGTTAACATCCTGCAGCCCTCAGCCTGTATGTATCAGGTGGCAGGTTGACTAGGATGCCATGAGGGTTCGTAAGCAGACCGAGTGTGGGGCAGTTAACAGAAACAGCGGTATCTGTATAAGGCAGTGTTTACTACACACTGACTGGAGATCCTGTGACCGTCCAGACAGCCGAGCAGCTCACATACCCAGGCTGCCGCTTCATTAAGGGGGACAATGGTAAAGGGGTATGGGCTGCCACTTCATCACTGGCTCTTTGTCTGAGCCTCTTGGCAGTGGAAGCACTCAGCTGAACTCTGATGAGTCAGGGACAAGTTAACAGGTCATCTGCAGGGACCATGATACCAGTTATGTCTGCATAATTCAGTCCTCACAGGTATTTCACATGCAAGCAATTCCAGAAAAATGCACAGATTAGTGGCAAACATGTCCTTTCAATGAACTACTGTTTCTTGTACACAATGTTATCTGCATCAAGTTGATCCTGTTTTGCCATCTGCAGCCTTTAAAGATGCAGCAGCTGATTACTTCCATTACAGGCTCAGTTACTCTTTCACTCTAAGTTTCATCTTTAACAAAAGCACTTGTTAATTCCAGAGGCTTAATGCTGAATAGATCAGTTGATGAATCGATCTGTCAAAAGCAAATATGATCATCTTTCCAAGTCATCAAACAAGGAAAAATGTCAAATATTTGCCATTTTAATTTCCTCAAATGTAAGGACTTGCTGCTTTTCATATTTTTTTCAAGTTCATATAGATGTAGTTTGTACACAACTGAAGGTAAGAAAGGCTAAGATTTAGTGAGCAAGGACATTTAATTTAATATTCTACAGCTCCAACCTAACCAAATCTGACATCACTATTAAAACAAAAACAGGACTGACTTTTTAAATGTTCATTTACTTTTTTCTAGTAAAGTACATTCAAAAACTTCACAAATATATTTCAGATGTTATGGAGCATTTTGCCTAAAAAAAAAAAAAAAAAAAGAAAGAAAGAAATTAAATGCTTTGCAGGCTGTGAAAAGGCCTTAAGCATAAACGTATATAAACAACTATATGTTGCTTCATCTAAATGTGGGAAGCTTTAACTTGAGAATCTTAGCAATGAGCCTAATCAATTATCAAAATAGATACAGATTAAATTTTCTGCCTATGAACTTTGTTTCAGCTCTAATTAACTGTTACTTACAACCCCAAAAACCCACAAAGATTTTAAAATGAAACCATAAAGTAAATCTTTAGAGTGTGATATGGAAGCAAACGTTTGGCCCTTCAGGTTGATGAAACAAACATTACATTAATTATCTAAGTTGGAATCAAACCATTTTCTGTATGTATGAAACTAAATCAAATCTGACATTCCTACAATACTGCTGCCAGCTGACAACACAGGAGACAGCTGACAGTCCATCAAACAAATACAGACGTCTTAAGTTTAGTTCTAATAAGTTTTTGAGCCATAAATTATGTGATATCCACCTATATTTAGGCGTTTTAGCGTTTTTAAGTCACTTCCGCATTGAAAACTGGCAAAAACTTGGTAAAAGTTTTTAACACAGGTCAGCTCGTTAGTTATGTTGTCTGAACTCAGCTCAAGTTGTTAAATGCCAACGTCTCTACTTGTTGACAACATTTATCAGCAGCTCGAGCTAAATGTTAAAAAGTTTACTCCTGCGTGGCTAGCCTATGTTAGCTTCGTAGCTAACGTGAAGTTACATCCGTCAGACCCCCACCCACAACAAAAAGGCCTGCTTAGAATAAGTTTAAAATTAATTTAACGACAAAACAGCACTTTTGAAAGCTGTATGGATATCGCTTCAGAGAAGCTCATCCCTGTAAGCGGTCTGGTTTACCAGCAAAATCACACCGGTTAACTTTCAGCAGAGATTTACCAGCAGCAGAAGCTAGCAGAGTTAGCTAAAGGAAACAGTTTGTTTTGACAGCTGCCGGTTAGCACATTTAGCTGTCGGTGGGATAACAGTCACAGCTTTTACAATGAAAAGACTCATTCTAAAGCATACTGTTGTTTCTCTGCTGATATTTCAGTGTTTATCGTCAGTAAATTGAAGTTAAAGACAGTGACAGACTGTACCTTGTCTGCTCTCAGCCGCTGGAGTGCTCGTAATGTTGTGCTACGTTCAGGTGCTTCCCGTAAACTCCCCCTTCCCCCAGTGCGGAAGTCGGAAATATGACTTGTGGTATGTTCAAGTTCCTCTTGACTCATTGTTGTTAATATACTGTATATAATGGTTTTGTGTTTCCGCCACGTGATGTCTGTTTTCCATGGTTTTCTCAAATGTAAGACAAATCATTTAACCATGTACATTTCTCAGAGCCATTCAAACTTAACTTTTAAAATACGGAATCCTCCCATTTAAAAAAAAGGCCTCAAACATTTTCATCTTAAAATCTTGACTCTATCAGTTATAAATATCTTTTTGTAAGTTTTAATAATATATCAACTATCCCCCACAGATTGTTTCCTCTTTTTTGCATAGATGTTTAACCAATCATCAAGGACTATTAGCTAAACTCAAGTTTCTAATTCCTCACTTTTGACCAAAATGAATAAAAGTGAACCTCTGCATAAACATACTATTCTGCTGGGTGACTAAAATAGATGTGGTTACTGCAGATAGGCCTGCAATATTCTCACATAAAATATTTTTTGCAATAACAATTCAGCTGTGCATAATCTGGTACACATTGGCATCAACATCACATTTATTTACTTATTTATTTATATTTATAATAATAATCTTGCATATTAATCGACCCCCTTTTTCAGTATTATTGTTTCTTTATGTTTTTAATACATTGTAGTATAAATGTTTTTACATGTTTCTTATTGTCTATTTTTCTCTGTATATATTGCAGTGTAATACACATATTTGTACGTACTTCTATTCTTGGATTAGCTGTAACTGTAACATAACCAATTTTTTTCCGCAGAATCAATATTTATGATTACGTGTGTTCCCAAGGTCAAGAACGAGCCACCATGCTGACTGAAACATAATCCTACAGCATAAAATTATATTTTAAAATGCACCTGTGCACAAGCTCATGTCCATAAAGAAATGGTTTACCCTGTTTGGACTTGACTTAAGATATTTTGAACTGTCCCTGAATGTACCATCATGGCTGGTCAGGTAATCTGTGGGTCTATTTAGCATTTAAAGATATGTAGGTTTACTTAAGTTTGTTAAATCAAATACTCAAATACCTTAACTCTTAATGACATAAAAACACTTCATTTATTTTATTAATGTCAATTTTACACTTATAACAGCAAATATTACATTAAGCATTGGCAAAACTGGCATTCATGGTTATTGAGGACTATTACAGTAAAGATGAGGTATTTTATCACTGACCACCAGAGGGTGATGTAGTACACACCTGGTGTTTTTAGGGTTACTACAGTGCTTATACAGTACAGAACCATTTTAGATGCCTTAGCACAATGTTAGGGTGGTGACATGGCATTCATTCGCTATTAGCTTTGTCTCAGTATCTGTCTTCCTCTCCTAATTCAGACATCTGCATAGATTTCTGGTCAACTGTAGGTATGTTTACTCACAAGTAATTGCATGCCTCAACTGCACACACTCTTTATGATTCTCTTCAGTTTTCCTTTTAGTAAACTGCAAAATGAGAAAACATGTTTTAAATTCAACATACCTTGTGCATCATTAATCAAGCTTGTCATATTTGGAAATCTTGACTGAAATCCTATATAAACAATATGATATTATACCGACTGTCTTTGTAATTTAATGGTGGTTTGGCGCTTTTGATGGTACACCATGTGTTAAGTGGTATGAATTTCAATCAGGATGAGCTGTTTTTCAGGCTGCACAGGTGGATAATGTGAGCTAAGATGGATTCACCCGCCATCTGTGCATGCATGTATGGAAGCCAAATGATTCATGGTTCTTTCTGCTTTACTAAACATATATTGTGTAACAGAGGACGACAACGGGAGCTGGGTTCAAAACCCAACATGCTGCCTGCACATTTAGCAGGATCCATTTTTATCCCAGGAAGAAGATTTTGGATTAGATCACCACAGGAATCCCTGAAAACTTGGTATTTCACCCATGTGGGCGTGGTTTTGCAGGATGAAGCAGTGCTCACTTTTGCAGGTACACACATACACTATAGTATGTTTATTTACATCTAAGGAGATTTAAATGGTTATGATACTCTCCTAATTGAATACTGATGCCTCTATATGACCTACAAATACTATGCTTACCATTGAGTTGGATTCTCCTTGAAATCAGATAAAAATGAGCCTGTTTACATTTTCCCAGCCTAATTAGCATCTTAGCCAATTAAAAAGAAGGAGGAGGGGATTTTTATGAGGACAGTTTTTATTTTTGATGTTATATTTTGTGGTTATTGCAGTGGAAACACTACCACTCTTGTTCACAGGGGCCTCAAAAATCAATATATGTCAAGGCATACAGAGTATGTTTTTTTTATCATTTGTACATTTGGACCTACATGGAAAATGATGATCTGCCTTGAAAGCCTGTTTGGGCTGGAAGATGCTTACCTCTATATCAGAATCAGACTGTACAGCTGAGTAGATTTTTGTTGTTGTACATAATTTGGTGCATGTAAATGTCAAATTAAGGATAGTGTCTGTGATTGGTCAGTCTATTGTTATATAGAAATAACAGAAAGTTGTAACTGACCAATCAGGATCAAGTTTTAACAAAGCTGTGTAATAATATATTTTAGCTCACTTTGTTGTACACTTTTTTAGTATCATGTTAAGAAGGTCAATTTGCGAATTTATCAACAGTCAGGTAAAAGCCATTTGAACATCTGTTCGCAGTACAAGGAGTAAAATTTAATTTAAAAAAGTCTGTCTAATTCTCTATGTCTAATCTTTGGGTTAAGGCAAAGATTAGGTAAATAAACAGATTTTCAGGTTATGGTTTTGCTAAGTCAGGGGTCTTCCACATTTTTCAATCCACGGATCCCTTAGCCGAGGGTCTTCTCTCGGTTGCTGTCGGCAGCAGCTGTAGCACTTCTGCTTCTGTTAACTGCGTTAGCCTCACCTTTGCACTTACCCCAGTGGTTCCTGAGATGAAGGGTATGTCTCTTTTTTGTGAAGTTGTGGCTCACAAGAGTGTCCGTACACTTACAGTAATAGCGCAGCTTATGGACAGGGGCAGTAAAATGATTTATAAACTAGTTCACATGAATGCATGAAGCCTCTTGTCGTTGTTGTGTAAATTAAATTTTAAGGTTAGGCCACTTCTAAAAAGGAGTTGAATAGGCCTCCAGTCCTTTGAGTTTCGATGAGGCTTAATTACTGTCCTTTATCTGTGCTATTAATTAATCAGTGAACACTGATACATCTGATAGATTTTATGTCTGGGTAGCATCTAAACATAGCACCTGGTCTGCTGTGGGAAATAAAAGTCAATAAAAGATCTCATCTTATGAGCTTCTCAGAAAAATAGCATGAGCAGCGACGGACAGAGTTCATCAAGAAGAAATCAATGGATTGATCTGAAAGGAGGAGACAAAATAATAAAGACCTTATGTATTATCTCTTTAATCAGGATGAAAAGTGTTTGTTTTGGCTGGCCTGGCCTGGCTGGCTGTGGTCTGCTGTAGGTGGAGGGGAGCTTGCTGAGGGAAAGGCCAGTCGACCTTCAGTGGTAACGCAGCAGAAAATGAGATAATTACAATGCAAGGCACTTCTCCATTACCCTTTCCCTCCGGATGGCTTCTCCCTTTCTCTCACTTCACAAGCATTTCATCGCACTTTGATCTCTCCCCGCTGCTCTTTTTTTTTTCATCTTCTTCTTCTTCTCTTTATTGCTGCCTCCTGGTTTCTCTCCTCTCTCGCCGTCTCACCCCCTCTTCATCTTTCTCGCTCTCGCTCACTATATGCATGTGTGTGTGTGTCTCTATCAGTCGCTCACCCGTGACTAACCAGGGGGATGGATGTCAAGGACGTTGTGCTGCTTGTCTCCCAAAGATAATCCCATTAAACTCAGGAATTTAATTATAGATTATCTCACACTCACACTCTCACATATACTCACAGACATACACACATGTACACCCAGAAACATGCACACAGGTGCAGAGTAATACACATAAATTCATGCAAATAAACTGGTACACCAAGATAATACTCGCCCATGCAGAGGTATTTTATCATACACAGAGGTAACACACAAAGACATGGACACACACACACACACACACACACACACACACACACACACACACACACACACACTCTGGCTTCACCCTGTTGCCCTGTCAATGTGTATCAGTGTCACCCTCCAGTCGGCATTAACAACTTCACCAGTCTGTTTTTAGAGCAGCAAGGACGCAGCTCAACATGATTTTGCAGTGAACAAAGGAAGGAAAACAAATGCACAGAACTGAAACACAGTCAGTTTATTGTCAACAGCCAAACAGGAGGAATGTGAAGGAATTTTTAGGCACATAGTTCACAGTGAGTAAGGCTCTGACTGTGGTATTTTAGCATCAGTAGGTCTTTATGGTAATTTTGTGGAAGATTAAAGCTACTACAAGGAGTTTGTAGCTGGTTATGAAACTGTCTCAGTTTATTACTGATGCCTCTATATGATCAACATAAGCAAACAAGACCATCAGCAAGAAGACTGTCTATTTTTATATAGTTATTCTACATGCCTGCCACAGGGTCAGACTCTCAGTGAAATAAGATGAAACGAGTCTGTGTTTACATTTTCTCAGGCGAAGTTATAGTGTGTGTGGTACATTAGCCAGTTAAAAAGAAGCAGAAAGAGATTTTTCTTTAGATAAGTTTAAGTTACAGACTTGCAATTCATACACTACATAGTACTGATTATAATATGAATATTTAAGCTGCAAGCAGTGATGATCAGGCCCTTGCACTCCAGCGCATTGGGGCACGTAGCGGTCATGGTCTTGTCGTCAGGTGCCAACTGTTTGGCAAGGCTCCATTTTGCACAGTTCAGTGTCACTTCCTGTCTTCACAAAGTGGTGCTAAAGATCACTCGGGGGGGGGGGGGGTCTGGTGCCATGCAATGACCCTTCCGTTTGTCGAAAACTCTTATCCATAGTCAGTGTATTACCTACAGTAGCTGGCAGTCGGCGCGCCCCCACTTTGAAGAGGCAGACCATGCAGCAACCCTCAGGGCTGAAAAGTGAGGCCAATGCAGAAGTGCCAAAAACTGCAGTTCCTCAAATGGCAACTTGAGGCTGGCTCCAAAAGTGAGTTGATCCAAATAGACCCCCACATTTAAATGGCCAACTTTACAGCAGGAATAAACATGTATGGTGAGTTCTTTTTTTAATATATAATTCACCTGTTTAAACTTTCCAAAGGCTTAAAGTTAAGGGAATCCTGCTTTGGTCGACGGGTTGGTGCTGTCACAGGTATTTGGCCTCTAGGTGACCACTTTATTGGGCTGCCTCAGCTCCATTCACGCTCCACCTCTTTGCCCGTTTTTGGATTAGACAGGAGTTAGGTGGAGTCAGGCACTACCAAGATGGTGACGGCTGTAGCCACCACACAGAGACTTCACAGTTGTGAAAAGAAATTGCAGTTCAGTCTGTCAGGGTACCAGTTCTCTCATAAAGGATGAAAATGGGTTTCTAAAACCCTGAACTCCTCATGACTTTAACCAAAAGATACACCAGCAATTAGGCTACTTTGTTAAAAATGGGGTGAGAGATTCTGGATGAAGATAGGTGATTGTTGAGCCTCATTCCCAGGTAATTAATTACTGATGCTTTGGGTTGGTGACTAAACAAAATAATTAGACTCTTTTCGAATGAATGCAAAGGCTGAAAAATAATCCAAAAACAAACCCAGTGAGACTCAACAATCCAACCCAAATGTAGCTACGGTCACTAAATGCTGGTTTTGGCGTCTGTACAGGTGCGATGACACAAAATCTGGCAACCTCATTGTGATGACAAGACTTTGGGAAGCTGTGCTGAGTCACTGTGTCTGGCTGTTTCTCACCAAGAAATAGTTTGAGCATGTCACACCAACAAAAACCCAGCAGTCATTTTTACATTTGGCTGTTTACAGATTAAACAAAGGACATATGTGTTAACGACTGAGGTTTAGACTTGGTGATAAGTGAATATTTAAGAGCCAGTGCACCCATTACCCCCTTTTATACAATAGTCCAAAAAATCTCCAACTGAGCTGAAAGCCCATTTGTCTGACTGCGTGTTGTCATGAAAACAACTGTCGGTTGCTCAAACTTACGTACGTAACTGAACTGATGTCACTAACATACTTAACACAAACCATGATCTTTTCCTAAACTTAACCAAGTATTCTTGTTGCCTAAACCTTACCAAACTGTGACTGTTTCACGTTAACCATGTGTTTATTGTTTCGGTTTACGGTCTTTACGGTTACATTGCTCAGTGTAGAGTGACGTAGATGAAACACAAGAGCTGAAACTTGCTTACCAACTCCTCCTTTCAGCCTCTCTCATCAGTCAACTGATGGCACATGTGGTCCTGAGTCCATCCATCCATCCATCCATCCATCCATCTTCAACAGCTTATCCGAAATCAGGTTGCAGAGGTAACAGTTCCAGCAGGGGACCCCAGACATCCCTTTCCCTGGCTACATTAGCCAGCTCTGACTGGGGATCCTGAGGTGTTTCCAGGCCAGGGTGGAGATATAATCCCTCCATCTAGTCCTCGGTCTGCCTCATGGCCTCCTCCCAGCTGGACGTGCCTGGAACACCTCCCTAAGAAAGCGACCAGGTGGCATCCTTACGAGATGCCGGAACCACCTCGAAATGGCTCCAAACTAAGGAGCTACAGTGAAGACTGAGGTTAAAAACATGGTGTAAATGATGTCTTTCAAGGCTTTAGGGGACTTGAACGAGCAGTATGGAGGCATTCTATGTTCTTTATTCGGTTGTTTTTTTTAAGTTTGAAGACTCGTCACCATTCACTTAAATTGTTTGGGAGACTCTGCAATGCTTTTTTCTGTGAAACTCCAGCAGTGTTTTGTGGACTAAAAAACTAAACTCGACATTCAATCAACATGAGGGTGAGTAGATAATGACTGAATTTTTTCATCGTTGGGTGAAGTATCCCTTTAAGTGCCCTGCTCAAGGGTACGTTGAGGATCGGCAGCCATCATGGGTGAACCAAGCAGCCTGGCAAATGAAAATAAATCTATAATTTGGTGGTGTCTTAGTACAGCACCTTCTCTGCTTTCAAAGAGATTTCTGCTGCTGCATTGTTTCCAGTGTTCACACACACACACACACACACACATGCACACACACACACAGCATCATCATGTCTGAGTGTGGTGGAGAAGGATGGATTATGTAACTGTATATACATCGACTGAACCCCACTGCAGCACCAGAGAGGAAGACAGGGAGACAGAGAGAGAGAGAGGAAGAGAGAGCCGGTCCTCCCTTCATCTATTTTTACCTCCCCTGTCGAGCGACGAGCCTCTGCACCCCATCCTTATCCCTTCATCCCACCCCTTCGTCCATCTCCTCCTTTTTAATTAACCCTCCTCTTCTCCTCCTCTTCCTCTCTCCATCTCCCTCTGAGTCATCTCCCCTCCCCCCTCTGTCACACATCTCACCCCCTCCTCCCCTCCCTGTTTTCCTCTCCCTCTCCCTCTCTCCTGCTCTGCCTCTCCAGTATTTTCTCGGTCGCCGTGAAAGGCAGAACACACACACACACAGGCGGCAGGTAAAGGCAGGAAATCCTCGCTTCCTCTTTTTATCCACTCAAGACATTTTGTGTGTGTGTGTGTGTTTTTTTTTTTTGTTTTACATCCACTGTTTTTTTTTTCTTTATTCTCATATTGATTGGCTGGTGCTCAGTGCAGGAAGGATGCAGAATGATGCTGCTGTGTGAGTGTGTGTGAGATAGAAATGCTTCAGTTGGAGGTGTTACTGTGTATGTGTGTGCATATATGTCTGTGTGTGCATATGAGTGAGTGTGATTTAGCCTTATGCATTTTCTCTGATTTCTTGGAAGATGGCTGTTGTGTGTGTAAAGAGACAAGAATTCCTGTGTGTGAATATATAGTATATGTCACTTATAGTATGTGTCACTTTTAGGTGTTAATGTACGTGTGTGTGTTTGCATGTGTGTGAATATGATTTTGCATGGCTGTCAAATGTGTGTGTATGTGTGTGTGCAAAAGAAGGAAGGAAAAATGTGTTTGTGTGTGTGTATGTGTGCTTTAGCAGCAGGGAAATTTTGTGTGTGAAGTGGAGCCTGCAGTCAAGTGTGTATGTGTGTGTTTGATGGTTGATGACTTTTAATATGGCAGACACAGGAATGTTTGTTTGTGTATTTTAACACATTTTCTCTGGGATTTCTTGGAAAATGGCTGTCAAGTGTGTGTGTATTTTTGTTTGGGTGAGTGTTTTGGCTCAAGGAATATTGTGTGTGTGTGACATTTTCTTGCATGGCTTTTAATTGATTTCTTTTGTTTTCTGACAGATGAGTGTGCATTAATGTGCGTTTTGGCTGCAGGAATGTTATTGTTGTGATATAATATCATGGAGTCAATTGACCCTTCCCAAGTCCCGCCCACTGTTGTTCTGTGCTCAGTTGAGCTTGTTACCTGGCGGAACCTCAGTCAACTTCTTTTAGTGTTTCTTATGTGCATTTTTTCTTCTCTCACAAGAGACAGAAGTCATATCCCGCCTTACTTTGCCTCTGATTGGCTAGTATTCATTGCCTTCTTTGGTTTTGATGATTTGGGTTGGGTGGGTTCAGGCATGAGCGTTCTGGCAGGGGTCCTCATCCTGCGACTTTGGAGCCTCTTCAGTGGCTCCCTGTGGCTTTAACAAAACAAAATTACAAGAAAATGAATAACGGTTGTTTTTTTTTTAACAATTTATTTTTCATTAATCATTATTGTAAACCTAAAAGTGATTCTTATTCTCCAATTCTAAAAGTCTGTAGCCTGCACACATTTCTAAAAGAAAATATTTTAATATTTCATCAACTAAAATGTGCATCATAGCCGACATCTAACTCAGCGCCTTTTCCTCTAAATTTTGCTGGGAGCTTGTCATGTCATGATATTTTTTTTTTTTTAGATTTTTGTTTACTTATTCATTTATTTTGGCAAGAAACAGCTCATTCTATAGTAAAGGTTGCTGATGCCTGGGTTAGTGAGGGTCATTACTTTGCCAGCCAGATCTACACACTGATCTGTGAACTGAAATGAATGAATGAAATGGCAAAATGATTATGCCTATTTTGGAATTATTGATCGCATATCGTACAGCTGTTAAAAAAAGATAATTATGAGACATCTGGTGACATTGCAGCATATCTAAAAACAAAAATAGAAAAACTGACTGAGGATCTGCTCAGCATGCTCAACTGTTATTGGCGCACAGAGCAAAAAGGGGCGGGACTTAGGAAGGGGTCAATTATGGTCAAGTGTGTGTGTGTGTGTTTGATGGTTGATGCCTTATATTTCATATAGCAAGCATGGTAATGTTTCTGTTTGTGTGATTTTGGGTGCATGTGAAACCTGAAAGCATCAGTCTGTGTATGTGTGTGTGTGTGTGTGTGTGTGTTTGTTTATGTGTGTATTGACAGCAGGAACGTGGTCGAGTCCTCCGGTATATCAAGTGTGTGTGTCAGAGAGTTGATATCTAAGATGGAAGGCGTTGAAATGTGTGTGTTTATGTGTGTGTTTGATATCTGCATCTTTGGCACTCTGTGTGACGCGTGGGTGGATGTGAAGTGTGTGTGTGTGTGTGTGTGTATCAGAGTACTTGTGATAATTGCAAGCTGAAGCTATATGTGTGTGTGCGAATGTGGACCGATTATTAGCATGTGTGAGACTGCTCCACTTCCTCTGTGTGTGTGTGTGTGTGTCTGCCATACGTGCAGTGATCAGCCTTCTGTTCCCCTTCTTCATCCTCCTCTTCCCTCTCTTCATCCCTCCATTCCTCCTCTGTTCTGCAGCCAAATCGGGTCATTTAATTATTTATCTCTCTCTCTCCCCCTCCTCCTCTCTTTGCCTCTCTATGTCTCTCGCCCTGCCTTGTTTTCACTCACTCTCCATTTCATCCTCCATCACTCCCTCCCTCTCTCTCTCTCCCTCTCTCTCTCTCTCTTTCTCTCTTTCCTCCTGGCCATTCTCTATGTCTCTCTCTCTCTTTCTCTTTGAATATATTAATATCTAAATCCATCTTTCACCACTCACTCCTCCTCTCTGTCTTTTGCTCTTTGATCCTCTCTGCCTTCATTTGTCTCTCTCCCTCCATCCATTAGCCACTTCATATGTCTCTCTTCCTTTCTCATCACATATATTTAGTTGGACTGGATGCTTGGTACAATTTTCAGTTGAACAATCCAACACTGACTCCTAAAATCATCTTCATCTTTGCATCTTTGCCTTTTCTCAGTTAATTTTATCTGCTAGGCTGCGCTGACTTTGTGTAAATGTGATTAAAAAAAAAGAAACTTGTTTATTCATAGATCTTTAGAGAGTAGGGTTAAGTTATTTCAGATGTCCAAGGAATGGTCACATTCATTTTCTTCACAGAAGAAAATGTTTGTTTTTTTTTTTTAAATCAGCAACCAGCAGCTTAATAGGTCGCTCTGTTGTTATTGCTCAGTCTACAAAAATTTCCCACCCTTTTTCCAGTTTCTGCCCTAAGAATTCGAAATTCTGCAGGGATGAACTGTAAAAGTGTGTGTTCGTATGTAACTTCCAAATGGATTCACAAACTCGCACAAGATTTTGTGGAAAGGTTGGTCATGAGCCAAAGCCAGTGTACATAGAGAAGTGAACTGCGACTGTCAAGGTACATTTCCTGGTGGAAACACTTTTGTTTGTAGAGCTAACACTGAACAGAGGCCAAAGCTTAAGAGTTCATATACTTGACAGTACATACAGTATGTATGTTATGTTATGTTTACTTTAGTTTGATAACAGTCAAGGTCAAATTACCCACTTTTTGTCATGGTTTTAATCAGCAGATGGTGTTCGTTCAGTTGTCACTAGAGGTAGCAGTTTACTTTTTTAGTCTGGATGAAGTCAGCAACTATCATGCCATGTTTTGTACCTAAACCTGGTGCAAAGGTCTGGCTCCTATCATACACATTCTGCCATAGGGGAAAAACTGCCCTGCCTTATTTGCATTTCTTTAAATTAATCACAAATGTCTTAGACCAGCAGTGTGCATCCAGTGAGTCAGAGTACTCCTAGGCATGTGCCGCCCCTGAACATGTGCAGCGGTATTTCCTCTGCCGGCCCCGCCAGTGTGTTCCCACTTTGCCCTCAGACTTTACATTGATTTTTAAATCACTTTTCTCAGCTCAAGAGAAGTTTTAAATATATTAAATCTCACTGGATCGGAAATTCAGAGTAAGAATCATATTTGACCTTGTTCTCAGTTTGAGGTATCTTCTCAACAGTTTTACAGATGTCTCTTTTGTAACGGTGGCTTTTGGGGGGAAAGCATTTTGGGGTGTGAGGGATTTTTTTGCAGCAACGCCTGGAGTGGTCACCGGGCAAAATTGTAAGCAAGGTTGAGTGTCAATGCTGTATCCAGTGTCTTCATTATACATCCCGTAACAAACGCTACAGTGAACTCTGCATCGCTTTAGCTGAGCTTGCTCCACCTCTAATTAGCTTGTCTACAGAGGAAGAGTGGCTGAGACTCATGGGTATTATAGTATTTAGAGTAATTAACAAGATGACGACAAAGAAACAAAGCCCATAAGATAAACCATAATATTGTTGAATTATCCAGGAGATATCCATGTTTGTGTGTTGAAGAACATTGAGGATATCATCTAAAGAAAACAGTGTTGAAGAAATAATTGACAAAGCATCCGCTGATCTCCCTTTGCAACGCTCTAAAATTTCATCATTTTATTAGTTATTTATTAGTTAGCTTTTTATTACCCAAATGTGTTGCAATCCAGCCCATGATTTGCACTTTAAGCACTTTTATGTTTCAGAGAAAACAACTGGGTTGCAGATAAAGATCAAAAAGAAATGTAAGTTTCCCGAACAAATTCTGAGAAGCACTGATGCAATATGTGTTCATCTGATGAAATTCATGGGGGTCCTCCGCCGAGCTTACAAGAGACAGAATGGTAAAAATGACTGAAGGAGTGATGAGATATTCTGACATTCAGCTCAATATACTAAGCTAAATAAGTGCCAAATTTGGTGCTTCAATCACAAAATGAACAAGAGGTTGGCTATGCCACCCCACTAACATAATTATAGATTTGTTACTTACATGCTTGTACATGTACTATTATACATTTAAGAAAACAATGTTTGCTTTGTATCCACCATCAAAATAATACTAAAACAATTGTTTTTACTGATTAATGTAACATGACCAATTATTTTGTAAACATCCATAGAATTGTGAGTGAGTATTTTATGTGGTTCGCAGAAACAGGGGTCCTAGTATGCCTGAATATTAATCTATTACTAGATTATTGTCTGTCAGGTCCAGTGGAATAGGACGGTTTGACTAACTGCTGATGGCCATTTTGAAAAATGGCTGCCACGCCCACCAGGTGAGTTTGTGATACAAAAAAACAAAAGTCTGATCAATTGAAGTCACAAATGTATGAGAAAAAATACCCACCTTCCCTCGGCTTCTAAACTTGTATTTTATTTTATTTTATTTTTAACCACAATGGCCCTAATTCACTTTTCAGACTTAGTGAAGGAAACATCACAGAACTCTTTTCACAGTCTGAGTAATACTCCTAACGAAGAGTAAACTGATCATGGTCTGTAAAAGTGGTGGAGTGTCCCTTTAACGTTTAAGAATCAAACTGAATCAAATTGAAATTAATCAGGAACTCATATATCCACCGTTTCTAGACATTGCTCGTTTCATTTTTTCTTTTCCTGCTTATCTATGACATTTTTATCTTCCCTCTTCTCTTCTATGTCTCTCCCTCTCTGCCGTCCTTCCTCTTTCCCTTCATCCTCCTATAGCCTTCATGTCTTTCTCTGCCTCCCCAATAAGAAACACTGTATAATATAATGATAATATATATCCTTGCATGCCTTCATCTCTCTCGCCCTCATTCACTCTCTCCCTGGCTCGCTCGTGTTTTTTTTTTTTTTTTCAGTGCTGGTATATTTTCTGCTGAGCACTGCAGTCTCTGGTAGGTGTGGTGTGGTGCGTTCATGGGTGTCCTCTCTCTCTCTCTGCTGCTGCTGCTGCTGTAGAGCTTACGTAACTCACAGCAACGTGCACAAACAGCACCGGGCGAGAGACACAGACGGAGATGGAGAAAGAGAGAGGGGGAGAGAGGGATGGAGATGAACTCACTGAGGTGGTGACAGATAGGAAAGGATGTTTATCGATAGGAGATAAGTGTGAGCAGCAAATATTGAGAAACACCTTGCTGGTGCTGTGCATACATGAGTGACATTTAAATAGCCAGTGGTGGAAGAAGTATTGACATCCTTTATTTACAAGTACTAATACCACACTGTGCAAAATGCTGCACTCCAGGTGAGCGTCCTGCATTCAAAACCTTATGAAAAGGTGATGCAATTTACATGTATTAATCGCTTTTTATTGCCAATGTGTGAATGCACTGAAACAGAGCTGAGAGCAGTCCCAGTGGAGCTGACTGGGTGCAGCACCAATCGGGAAAAGGTGAGGAGAAGGCCCCGCCACCCCATCAGGACCACACGCCCCAATTAGCAAACACAAATACGCTACTTAAAAGAGTTAAACACAGGAGAGAAACTAAACATCAAACCTCAGATATAAGCCTCTAAAGAACTGAGAGCTGAACACACAAACACTTTGAAAAATGCCTTTCTCTCTGCTCTCCTGCACAGACATGACATGGCATGAGTATCACAACACTCAGGCTCACTCAAAGAGGGTCCGTCTCGGACACAACTCGCTACACTATATTTAGAATATTTTCACCAACTTACCTTGCTGTCAGACAGCCTTTTCTGTCGGGAAAACCCCATTATATAAGTCAAATATTACTTTTTCCAAAGCAACCAAACTCCTTTAGCAAAACCACTAATTTTACCTCGCAGAACACAGGAGTTGTTGGTCTACTGCTGCCTCGATCAGTTAGTTTGTTTGAGTTATTGAGACTTTGGTGTTTTAAGGGGTTAGTTTTGGAAAAAAACAACATGTTAGTCCTGTCACTTTGAGTGTGTTAGCATGCTGATGTTAACATCCAGCTCAAAGCACCACTGCCTGACTACAGCCTCATAGAGCTGCGAGCACGGCTGTAGGTTTTAATGCATCATAGATACAGATATTTAGGGCCATGTTCCATTTATAGACATCACACATGCTGACTAAAACTCCACTGGGATAAAAATATTAGTGAATATAACATATTCATTACTTTGATGCTTTGATGATATGATCAAGGACAAGACAAAATGGCAGAAATTGCTGAATTTCTGAAGTAAAACTGTTGGCAGGCGTCCTGTTTACTGCTGCTCCACCCTCAGGAGGAACTGTTTGGAAAACTGCAGCACTCCAGGGTGGGGCTTCAAAACAGCAACAAAACAAGACTGCGATAGAAAAAAACCACCATAAATTAATATAGGCCAGTAGAGAAAATCACCCACGCATCAATCCCCTCGACTCTGTGTGTGTGGAAGTTTCTGTGCGCTGGCGGCGAGTCAGGCATCTTATCTGCTTTTTCTTATGCTGAGCACCATTTATACATTTTGCTGACGCTTTTATCCCCTGTGACTTACAATGACTGTAAGAACTGAATAAGCATAAATTCGTAGGTCGTCAACGCTGTAATCGACCAACAGTGAGGGGGACAAGGTTCAGAGCTGCTGAGAAAATGGACGGAAACACTCCCGAGTCGCTCAGAAGGATCACATATGTGATAGAGGAGTGCTGAGCGAAGGAGTCAGAGGACAGGGAGAAAAAGACAAGAGCAGTAATGTGATTTTGTGGCAGGTTAAAAGCAACACATGAGGGGATTTATGTCCCAGAGGAAGAGACTAAAGGTGACAGGGAGTCTAGCAAATGAAAGAAATGTTTAGCGTTTAATGTCTTCAAGAAGGTTTTACATAAACAGAATGTGTTTGCATTCAGGATGTGAGCCAGACAAACACACAAGGGAGAAATAAGACAACAAATAACAGATTATACAAAGAAAAATGACACTTTTCTTAAAAAAAAAACCCCAGTGTTGCATTTACCACAAACATCTAAGAGATAGAACAAATAGAAAAAAGAGCAGAAAAGATTACGAAGATTAAAAGATTATCAAAATAACTGAAATAATAACTGAATAACTGAATAAACTCAGTCAAATGGCAAAATCTGTCTTAGAATAGCAGTTTAAACATGTATTGTCATGATAAGTTTGTCTCTAAGACTCCTGCAAAGTTAAAACTGGTATATTGAGAGAAAACAGTAAAAGCCAAAAGTTAAACAGTAAACTTCAGTGATAACTGCAGTTCAAAGAGAAGAAGACTAAATCTTCCAGACTCCACAGACACAATTACTCCTCTTCAGTGGCAAAATGATAGAAAACATGCCTAAAGCTGTCGAAAAACAGGGACTGGGCATTGCTCTGTTCAGCTCATTCTGAAATCCGAATAGTTAGAAAAATGTCCCATTGGACAAAAAAGCCCAAATGTCCCACAAAGAAAATATACACTGTCCCTGGAGTTGTTAGTTCAGTGACTGTCCATGGTGCTGGATTGTGTTTTTTTCCTTACACCAAATGATGTTTCAAGCAATTTTATTGTCAAGGACAAATTTCCAATGTCGGAATAAAACTGTGAGCTTTTTAGTTTGTTCAAGCTGTCTTCTGCTCTGGCAAAATCAAACCTGTTTGATATTAGTAATTGGATATTCGGGTTAGGCTTACGATTGTTTTTTGAAGACTGAAATCAGCTGATTAAATCGAGTCGGGCCTGGTTTGCTCCAGCTTGGTAGGACCGAAAACCGGCAGCCACATGGCCCTTCATGGAATAGTTTGGACATGCCTGGACTAATAGGACATTTTTTTGGACTTTTAGGGTTTTAAAAATATGGGCTGTTGGAACAATGGCATGGCACCTGAAACCTGACATAAATATATATAAAATAATATAGAAAACGCTGCTAAAATAGTAAAGTAAAAAGTAAAAAAGCAAAGCCTTAAGCTGCCTTAAACAGAAGAAATCACAGTGAAGCAATCCTTTAAGGTGCTCAGGGTCACCAAGTAACCAAACACACAATTTTTATAACTGTAAGATTATGTCCAGAAGTTTTACAGCCAAAACAACAAGTGACAAAGCACTCTGATGTTGTGTTGACACATCCACCCTTCATGACCACCTCCCTACCTGAACTTTGTTGCTCTACAACCCTTCATGATTACTACAGCTTCCAGACTTTAACACAGGAGACTGTTCTTTGTTTCCATCCGACAGTCAACTGTTTTACTTTCTTTACTATGACCGTGATCCCTCCCAAACCTTAACCAGCTTTTTATTATTGTCAAAGACTGCCCAAAGAATTAATTTTGATCCAAACCGTGAGCTTTCCCTAAATTTAATCAAGTTGTTTTTATGTTTAAGCCCTAGTAAACTTTCTAGACATCATGGGGCCATGCCATTGCTCTGATGGCTCATTATTCTGAAGCCCCAATAAGCCTGAATAAAGTCCCATTGGACCAAAAGCCAATTTGTCCAACATCCCATTATCCTGATGGCTCATTGCTCTGAAAATACACACTCGCCCTGCAGTAGCACACTAACCATAAACCTACCCAATGGACAAATAACGAATGCTTTTGTTAAATTTGAAGGACTTGTTGGTTACTTCTTCTGTGTTCACCGACAAATATACACTCATGTGTGAGAAAACAAAATTTCTGGCTACATTTCTGTGCCGAGTAGTCTCAAAATGCCAGACAATTGGAGATCTAATCACCTTACCAATTGTCTGGGGATTTCTAAGAGAGGAAAGCACAACCGCCAACAAACCCTGCGCCCCTTCCATTTTTTGAAGGATGCACTGAACTGGAAAACAATATTCTTCCCCCATTCTCCTCAGCAGCAAGTGAACAATGTTATTGCCCCAAAACGAAGGACAGCCCTAAAGACTTTGGGTTGGTTTGGCAGCGTCTCTAATTGTTTCCACCCAGTTTTGGCAAAAAAAAAAAAAAGCTCAGAGATCCTCAGCCTCTACTGAAGCGTTTAGAGACTGTGAGTCTATGTCTACGCTGTGTGAATGTCCATTCTGTCCGTTCTGAGGTCTTTTAGTGTTTCATAATGTTTTCCTCTCTTTAGCACAGCTCTCACCATTTGGTTTGCTCACTGTTGGTGAGGAGGATAGCAGCATTAAAAAAAAAAAAAAAAGACGTCAATATATGAGCCATAAGCTGTCTTGCTGGCACACTTTAATGGAACTGAGCCATCATTAATGTAACTAGTTGCACCCGTTTTTCTAACTCAAATTGGAAAAGGCTCTAAATCACTGAAGCATCTAAAATGCAATGTCCCTATGGATTTGACTTCAAACTGTACTATATCTGGTTCTCTGTAGGAAACACTGCACGGTTTTGTATTAATTATTGCACACTAAAGGGGAACAACGAGAACAGATGAGTCTGCAGGAGCTGACACGCCCTCTGCTCTGAATCCCTGTTGCATTTGAAAGGACAGTCTCAGTACAGTGACAGGTTTATGCAAGCTAGCAGCGAGCCAGATATAGCTCCTCACAGATCGATAAAGTATTCATACGGTACGGAGACGAGGACGGCATAAAAGGCCTTTTTTTGACATATCGTTGCAGTGCTTCGTGCCTGGAATATCAATGAGGAGGAAGAGGGGAAACACCCACAGACGAGATTAGTGTGGATGATAGTGAAATGACAGTAAGGACAGAGCTCCTAATGTTTTGGAGTTTAATGGCATCATGGTGAAATTTAAAAATGCATCAAACAGAATTAATGCATTTTTAAACTTGTGATGCAGAGCGGTTCAGTCTCTTGTAGTGAGAAAAGAAAGTAATTTCATGTTAATAATTAGGAGTGAAAAATGTGTTTTGGACATAAAGCAGCACAGAGTTTCTCTTTAAATAATCCTCTGTCTGATTTCTGGCCTTGAGATCATGACTGACCTGAATATGTCTTCACATCACTGATGGCACAGGACTGGGTTACCAGCTGGTTTCAAACTAGTGACAGCTATTCACACCCAGCCCCCTTATTTTAGCTAGAAAGAGCGACAGATTCACTCCTGATAAGAGGCTGTGGTGGGTGGTGTGGTGTTGAGGGCGAGGCTTGAATCCTGCACCAGGAAAGTAAAGTTTGGCAGTGGAATAAAATTACAGTCAGCGAAACCTATACATTTACATTTTCTTTAATTATTATTTGGTTAGGTTTAGGCAACAAAACTACTTGGTTAAGTTATGAACAAAACTATTTGTTTAGGTGGTTTAGGGTAGGGAAAGATCCTGGTTTGTCTGGTTTGCCACACTGGCTATTAACACCACCTGCGCAACTGTCAATGTACTGGAGCTTCCAGTGTGGCCAACAGATATCATGAAATAAGATATCCAGGCCAAGACTTCCTCTTCCTTGCACTGGTCATTGTTTACAGTCCAGTTAGAAACTTGAGATGCAAGAATCAAGTTGCAGGGTCACCTCTATAAACAGATATCTGTATATGAATCCAGGTATAGTTTAAAAAGCTACAAAAGCAAATAAAAGGCTAAATTGTTATTAGACCAAAGCCACTGTCTCTTTTGCTCTCCACACAGATTTACCTGCATGCAACCAAAGCCTGCTGGTCGATAATACAGAAAATAAGACTTGAGAAAAACAGTGGCATGCTATGCTGTATAAAGGTGACATAAAATCTGATAAATGTTGATTTAAAGCAACACAGCACCTGTGATATTGGCGCTGCCGTGCACTAACCTACTTAGGCGAATGCTCTTGTGGTCGAGCTGTTTTTCAAAGTCTCGAATGGCACCCAGAGATGCATGTTTCCTGCGTTAGTGCTGCAGGATTTTCCGAGCTGTCTCTCCTGGGAGAGGAGAAGCAACAGCAGTAAACAGCGGTGGTGAAAAAAAAACAAACAAAAAAAAAACTACAATGATTTTGAAAGCAGTTTCGGGGTCAGACTGATTGGTAGAAATGTACCCAGCAAACCTCCTCTTGTTATTTTATTTTCCTTTATTTAACCAGGTGACAGTCTGAGAGCGTAGAGAGAGAGAGTATCTTGTGTGGTGTGCAGTCTGTCAGTCAGTTTTAGCAGGATCCTGACTGACTGATTACAGCCTCTGATGACTTGACACCACTGTGCCACCTCTGCAATTATGAGGTGACTATGTGATAGACCTACTAAATTAAGAGCACTTACACTTTACAGTGTATTAAAACCTAAATGCACATTATATACTACCAGAACAACATCACACTCTTCCTGTGTATCACCCTTCCACATCATTTACAAATATACAACTGCCTTCCACAGTATATTCTCACTAGAATTAAACAGAAAAAAACACAAAATAGACACGTAGCAATATTTAAGCTACATAAATCCAATAGCTCGACACACCTTATAGAATTAACAGCAGAATAAAGACGGACAAGATGGAGACGTATCAACATTTTAAAGTCTACAGCAGCTGCAGTCCACATACACACAAATGAAAGGAAAAAGAGAGCCCTAGCAGTTTTTTGTGCACAGTATAATGCACACACAAAAAGCTATGTTGCTAGGCAACACAGTGGTTATTGATGTTCTCCTCTGGACGGTGAGTTACAACAATCTGTGAGTTTGTTCTGGTACTTACCCATGTGAATAGCATCTGGTCAGTCCTGTGTTCCACGCTGTCCTCTCCAGTAACAATAACCAGTCCAGACAGCCTCTCTGTCCCAGTACAACCAGTTCACTCAGCCCATCATTCATTTCAATTTTATTTGTATAGTCCCAAATCATATAAAGTTATCTCAGTGTACTTTATATCTTTTTTTTGTTCCCCTGAGTTTTCATTTTGAGCTGAATGAGGCTCTGCAGTCTGGGATTATTGTGAAAAACAGCAGACAAGTCCTCACACACCTCAATGAAGGTACAAATCAGTGAAAAAGTCATGGCTAGGGGATTCACTACGAGCATTTCAGCATTTATCATTTAGCCAGAGCCATCATACACCTGCTGGTCATGCAACATTGTGGGTGTGTTTGACTTGGGTCAGTTAAGGCCTGAATATACTGCTAAACATAAGCAGACAGCTGCAGACAACATGGATGTATAGTAGATCTGTTTACTCTGCTTTCTGGGGAGTGCTTGAAAGGTGCATTTCATACATGAGCAGACGGTGTTTCGTAGCTTGTTGGAGCAGAGTGGTCACAGAGACAAGTGTAAAGAAGTCTGTTGGGTCTCAATAAACTGGCGGTAGGCCTAAGTGGCACCGTCTGCTGATGCAATTTCCATCACAAGGACAGGTTTGGGGAGTAACAGATTACATGGAACAAGGTTACGCAATTAGGATCGAAGCAAAAGCTAACTGTATTGCATTACAGTCAACAAATCCCATTAAAAAAGAACAAAATCAATTGTGTTTGTCTGTTCCCTGTCCTGTCTGCTTCTCAGCTCTTGTGGTTTCTACTGAAGACAAAAAAAACATCGTAAAAATAAATAGTTTTATTTCTCAAAAAAGATCAGTGATTTCCTAATTTGGCAACCGTAGTCTTAGCAAATGTTATTGAAACTATTTTTGGCAGTTTCCAGCCTGGATGCAAGCAGTGAACTGATGCATAATTTACTCACTGTTGCTGAAGATGTACTGCAACCTGCTTCCAGAAACAGCGAAATAACTGCAGTGTGTGTGTGTGTGTGTGTGTGTTTGTATATGTGCGTGACACCGCCCAGTGCTCTGTGGTGAGCTTTGATTTTCACAGTGAAGCTGCAGTGATGTTGTTTCTCCCCTGACAGGTTGTTCTGCATGTGTGATTGTGTGTATATAATATGAAAATAGATCTTTTTTTCTCCGTTAGATCTACCTCTGTTCTCCATCTTTTTAAAAAAAATCAGTTTGAAGCTGAAATAACCGCCATTATAACTGTCAAAAATGAGCCGTGTTTCCAACAGGATTCACAGTAAATATCATCAAATATAAAGCAATTGTAACGTAGCATCTTGTCCTCTCTGTGTCTCTCAGGATGTCGATCGTCAGCATCGTTGCCAGGGAGATCTTGGACTCCCGGGGAAACCCCACTGTGGAAGTGGACCTTCGCACAGAGAAAGGTGACCGCCGTTGAATCTGTCTGCAAACATTAGAGGGGAAAAATAACATAATGTTCACCGCGATGATGCCTGCTCGGATTCATCATGTCAGAAATTTGCCAAAAAGCGTTAACAAAGCTTGGCAGTGCAACAGCATCTCTGCTGTAATTGTAAATTGTTTGTGACATCAAACGACTTTCATTTGACCTCTGTCCAGATCAATCAGTTCTCAGTTAAGGGAAGATCGGGGTTTAGAGTTTCTTTTGCAGGATGAAGACATTGAGTATGAGCTTGTTTCATAACCCAAGATAAAAACAAATCAAATTAAATTTTACTTCATAGTTAAAAACATTTAAGCGATATTTCACGAGAGAATGTACTTTACTGACATTATTAGCACAACAGTGATGCATTCAGGACCAGTGTGACTGTTGAGTCAGCAGCCAAGAGATCTAGAGATCGTAGGATTTCCCAAATTGAACAAATGCCACACATTCAACACTGAACTGCTCTGTTAGCTCAGCCTTGCTGTAATATTGTTATACCTGCTGGAAAAAATAATTCTTCCCTGGACAAATTTACCTACTACGTCTGCAAACTTCACATGTACTTTTGTTTTATTCCTGTCAGAGACTCACCGGCGCAGCTGATGGAGGACACTGAACAGTGTTTCTCTGTGATCCAAACATTTCCAGTAACTCCAGAGCATTGTTAAATCCAAAAATCAAAATTTATTGAAAGAAGATAGATCTCCAAAAGTCACAACATGGTTTTATTTAATGAAATATTTTGCTTTGATCCGTTTCTTAGTGTTTAGCCTTTCAAAAACAACATGTTCGCTGCTGTCACTGTTTGAAATGAGCACATTCTGAATGTCTAGTTGGTGTCAAGGACTACCTGTTGCATAATTCTGTATTAAAATATCTAAAAATGTTAGACCTTTATTATATATTTTGTTGTGTTGTGTACCTACATTATCCCATGTCAAAGTCAGCAAACATGACTAAACATCACATGAATAAAACAATTTAAAAAGTGGAACAGTATTTATCTTGATATTGTACAGATATGGTTCAAAGAGTAAATAAGTAAAATTAGATTAGTTTTAGGTATTTTATTTTTCTGAGTCATCAGAATATTTTTTTGGCAGGTAACGCCGCACGTCGCCTCCTCTCCTCTTCCTCTGTATTTACCTTCAGATGCCGCTGAAAGTGTGACCACGTTGGCTGTTTTTCTGTAGCACTTAACTTGGCCGTGCGAGTGTTTGCAAACAGTGTTAGTCATATCTAGCTTTGCTTCATCTTTGTGCTGAATCTCTGCCCAAAGATCATTATTAGCCGTGGCAATTTTACCTTTTGACCCGTGCTCACGAACACAAGCCGTGTGTGGACTTATGAATATGAATAATTAACTAGAAAAATGTTGGCAGTCGATTTTCTTTTTGCTAAGTGGGTTCAGCCATCAAAGCAATTAAATTGTTTTCATCAGTTTGAACGTCATACAAGACTCAAGAATTCAAAAGTACAATAGATTCTTACATTAAACTTAATTCCTGACCTTGGCGCAAAAAAATAAATTTAAAAGTCCACATTCTAGTTTTTCCAGCCTTATATCACTGTCTTACAAGCATTTACACACATTTAGCGCAGCTCTGAGACTGGCTGTCTCTTGTTTTACGTCTTTACTTTTATTAATATCTCAAAATCATTGCCATGGCCACTGAGGTGTCAATCAAACAAAGAAAAAAAAATTATGAACTGCATACTGCCTCCATCCAATTGTTGCATTTACACGAAACTTTAATTCTTTCTCTCCGCGTCTCTGTCTCACCTCCAGGTCTGTTTAGGGCTGCGGTGCCCAGCGGAGCATCCACAGGGATCTATGAGGCTCTGGAGCTCCGAGATGGAGACAAGAGCCGCTTCAAGGGCAAAGGTACAGAGACAGATCGTCTGTGTTTGCATGCATATTTTCATTTTTCAAAGAAGTTACAACTGCTTTATGTGACTTTTTTTTTATAGAACAATTCCCGAACATTAAAACAGATCCCTCACTTTTTTCTGTGAATTATCTTGAGTAACTGGGTCATGATTTTTTGAGAGAGACACTGGTTTTGAATGTTTCAAATGTATTTTTGTTGTTGCTTGTAGTAACACAGGACTTGTGCCATTTAGTCCCGTTATATCGTAGAGAAGGCAGACATCTCTACAGCTGATATCTCCAAAACTCTGCAACTCACACCAACAAAATCTAGTTGGATAAATAGCACTACAGGCCAGAGGGAAAATCTGCATTTTTGATTATGGAGTGAATTGTCCCTTTAAGTTCAGTGCACGTTCCTTTTAGCCCTGGTTTCGTCTCCACCAACTTGAGGAACATATCTTGTTCTTCTTCTTCAGAGGAAAAACTAGTATGTAATGTCTAAGTGGCTGCCAGAGAGCAGCGCTGCCTGAGCAGTCAGAGGTTCTGCGTCTTGCTCAGTCCACACTCCGTACTGGACTTGAACTCACCACACTCTGATTTCTCGAAACTACTGCCCCCCCCCTTTAGAGGACAGGTTCTCCAGTTTCTTCAGCAGTTAGTTGTTAACTTTGTCTGCTGTTTGGTGGTGGACAGGTAGTGTTCAGAGGGTTTAAAGGAATATTTTGACATTTTGCGAAGCTGTTTTCCCCGTGTTTCCAGTCCAAAATTACACTTTATTTCAATTACTAACATGTGCCTGTCAAAACTCTTCACACAGATGGTGAAACAGAAGTCTATGTGGTCTAAACTGTGAATCATTTTTCGAACCAGTTTTCCAAAATCCATGAACTCTTTGCTTATTCATACTCCACCACCTGCACAACATGATGAGCAGCACATTTTTAAACTGCTGACACAACGAAGAAACACATTCAAAACAGAACCATGGCAAATTTCATCCATTTCTGCAGTAAGGATGTTGAAATATATAGGAAATAAATATATAATATATAAATAATAACCATTACCAAACAGACAAAAGGGTTTGATGACTTTGCAATGAAAGGCAGGTTGGTTGGGAAAAGAAGAGTTTTGCAATACAGTATTATAATTACTGTAATATAGCATCTTTGGAATTTCTGTATTTTTCACAAGTAAATTACTACTGTATGCAAAGCTATAGAAAAAATAAATGATATTGAAGCAAAATGCCGCTTTTCTGATTAATTCTTGTTATAATTTTTGAACAGTTAATGGAGTGAAATGGTGTTATTGTTACCGTATTCTATGATAAAATACTGATTTATATAGAAAATTACTTCCCTGTTGCTCCCTGCTCTTATCATTTTATAGGTCAGTGTGTTATGAGTGACAATATTTGCTTTCTAAATGAAAATTGTTGCCCGTGTTTTGGTCCAACACGCTTATTTTGACACAAGTATGAAGTGTTTGAGTGAGTTTTGGGGGTGAGATCAACTGTTTGGATGCATGTTGCAAACTGTATGAAGATTTTGAAACGGTGGCTTGTTACCAATTGCAAAAAAAAAAACCAAACAAACAAAAAAAAAAAAACTAAGCTAATTGCCTGATAGCCCTAGCTTCATATTTAGCATACAGACATGATAAAAGTATAAATCCTGAGAGTAAAGCTTTTAACAGAGCTTGTTTGTTTAAAATGGCTCTGTAAGTTGCTGCAGGATTTCAGTTTCCCTCCTCTGATTCATTTCCCTTCGTTTGTTTTCTCTTCCAGGTGTTTTGAAGGCAGTCGGACACATCAACGATACTCTGGGTCCCGCTCTTATAGCCTCTGTAAGTCACCAAAATCTTCTGTATATTTGTCAATAACTCTATTTAAATATACAATGTCTGACTGGTGCGTTCTGTAAAAGTCTCTGACCAGAGACTTGAAGAGGGAACAGGGTACAAGGTTGTTCTTGTTAAAAGAAAGGAAGGGAATTTACTCTTTTTTCAGGTCATAGCACTGAAAACTATAGTGTTAGCAGAATATCTGCTCATGTAAGTTTCACTGAGAGGTTAATAGGCTATAAGAAAATTAGGTAACGCTTCAATTACCATGTCCCATAATTTTATTGCAAATAGGTGGTCATTACCAAGTATTATATTAAAAATGTCTTAGAAATTACCCACAAAGGACTCCCAAATTTTATGGTCAATTATGTGATAATTAGGAAGTGCCATTGTCATGTAGTGGGTGGTAATTACAAAGCAACATATATGAAATTTCTCTGAGTTTACCCCCAGATTTCATGGTAAGGATGTGATCATTTGTGTTGTTTTCATGCATGTAGGTAGAAACAGTTGAATATATATTTTACTTGTTAAATAACATTGGGGTAATTTTCAATAAATTGGGTTAGTTTCTAAGAAATTTCAGTTATGCAAAGTATTTACCGTGAAATTTGGGGTAAATTTAATTTCAAATAGGTGAAACAGTAATTACCACCTACTGGCATGAAAACGACAGAAATGTCAAATATGTTGCTTCATAATTACCACCAACTGCATGAAAATGGTACTTGGATTTTAGTTTGATGAGCACATTTCTTACAGATTTCCAGCGAGTGAACTCCAGGTTACAAGCGTCCTTTTAGAAACCTGTGTGTGACATCAAGGATGTTGTGGTCATGTGTCTCCACACTTTATGTCCAGATTGAATCAGTCATATCAGTTACTGAAGCCGAAAGTGACCAAAATGAGAACAAAACAACCTTGAGCAGCAGGTGACGCCAAGCGCAGATTCAGTCGATCGAAGTGCAGATGACAATCACATCTGGATGGCAGACAGGAAGCTGTGAGAATAAGATAAAGTCTTCTCAGCTATCAGTAACGGTGGAGAAAAGTGTGTGTGTGTGTGTGTGTGTGTGTGTGTGTGTGTGTGTGTGTGTGTATGTGTGTGTGTGTGTGTGTGTGTGTGTGTGTGTGTGTGTGTGTGTGTGTGTGTGCGTGTAGAGATACTGTGAATGAAAGATGATAATGTGGATCTGTGTGAGAAAAAAAAACGTGTGAGTGAGACAAGAAAAGTGAATGAATTGTGTGTTTATGTGAGTTTGTCACAAAGTGTACGAGTGTGTGTGTGTGTGTGTGTGTAATAGTATGATTCAGATATCTGCAGCAGTGCATTATGGGTAGTCTCTTCCAGCAGCAGATGTTTTGCCAGAAAATGAATCCCGGTGATCAGTCAGGTGGGAAAAAAACCCCCAAAAAACAGCCGAACAGCTTCAAGCTCCTGAACGTCACATCAGGGAGACGGATCAGTCCGGTTACACCAAGAACTTTAGACATAAAGCATTTTTATCCGACTGATTCAAAAGCAGACATTTGAAAAACCCGAGTAAGGGTAGAAGAAATCATCAGGAGAAAAAGCGAGAATTTGAAAAAGCTTTCCTGGTTAGAGACTAAATTAATGACTAGAGGGAAAATCATGGCTGGTGACAGATGAGCACAGTGAAAATGAGGATAACCAGTCTGAATGTTGATGGTTTCATTATTTTATACACATTAGTGCAGTCAACATTTACTTCATCATGTTTCATCATGATCATCACGCACATATTAACTTTTATAATAATAATTATATCTTAATTTGTATAGAACTTTTTTTAAAACAAAGTTTACAAAGTGCTTTATGTACATTAACCCCCCTCCACCAAAAATACAGCAGTAATTAAATAATAATACAAGATAAAAGTTAATTAAGATGTAAAAGATACAAACTGAAAATACACCAACAAACAGGCATTCAACAAGTGTGTGCCAAAAACTTCTATAAATAAATAGGAGTTTTATTAGTCTCACAACAGGGAAATTTATGGTGTTAGTGGATAGCAAAAAATATAAAGACACATCAATAAAAATATAAAAAATATAAAATATAAACAAAAGAGACATCTTTTAAGTAACATATATGACAGTTAAGATAGTCAAAAAGCATTTAAGGCTAGTGGAAGAAACTGTATTGTTGCTTGAACCTCGGCGATGGGATGTTCTGAAAAGATTCTGTTCAGTCCAGAGTTTGAGAAACTCTGATTTAAAATATTTCATGTTTAATATAGTTGGTATAATGTTATAATTCATGGAATAATAAAGGGTAATATGCTCTTAAAGGACAATTCAACACTGCACTTTTAATGTCAAAATGTATCCAATAGATTCCTGGGGATTTTTTTTAATAAAAACTTGTAGCCATGATAGAAAAGAAAGTATCAAAAGGTTTTGCAGGTTTAATATCAATGCAGGTTGTATATTTCTCCCCCTGTGCTTGTTATTACAGTGTGTTTGTGTATCTGTGTGTCTGTAGGGCATCAGCGTGGTGGAGCAGGAGCAGTTGGACAACATGATGATCGAGATGGACGGTACAGAAAACAAATGTGAGTCAAAACAAGTCACGATGACTAACATCACATCATCAGAGCCCACCAGCCAGCCGGAAAACCTCCCTCTCACAGCCGCTCAGAGTCCACTCATGTGAAGTCAACACGGTTTGAAAAATGTTTTTACCAAAGGCACGTTTGTCATAAAATGCCAACGAGAGGCATAAATACAGACGGAAACAAGACAGAGCGAATAAATTGCTGCTCCAAAAACAGGCTTTGGCACGGCCAGCACAAACTCACATCCTTAATGAATAAATGCACTGTTCATTTATTTTAATCTTCAATCGAGCCAACAAATCATTCCAGGCAGCGAGGTAAACAGCAGTGAACGTAATGGCGTTGGAAGAAATTAATTTCAGCCTACGGAGGAAAACCTGTCAGACTAAACTGCAGCTGAATGTGTTGTGACAAGATTTTAATTTATTTTCCGTCCGTGCAGGGATGCGCAATAATATCCGGGTTTACACTGATAAAATGAGCTTAGATATAATTTACAAGTCACAGAGACATTTGATCTCTTTCCTTATTGCACAGTAAACCAAGAAGACTTTTATTGTTGTTATTTTTTTGTGTTGGTAGCCTCTGTGTTTATGCTCACAGTGCTCACACTGATTTACAGGTGATTAAAATCCATGAAAACAAGATCGGCATGGTTAAATTTAAATGCATAAGCACATAACCAACGCAAAAGTAATATAAATTGTGATGGTGGCCTTCTACTATAAATGCATTAAAAAAAAATAATTATATGTGATTTTTTCTATCATTTAACAATATGATTAATAGACAAAAGTGTGCCTCACTTTAAGACATCCAATCAAAAAAGTTTGTGCCTTTGGTTGGAGTCAGATGGCAAAAAGACATCTATACATCGTAGAAAGCTGTGTCCATTCAAATGAATAGAAGATCTGAACAGGTTAAAATAAAAATTGAGCTGTAAACTGTATTGTCTAGTTGTTGAATTAAAAATTAAAATGATTACTTTTAATTAACGTGGGTGCAGGGTGGAGAAGTTTTGTTCATTTTTGGTCAAAATAATTTTAGTGCAGCGTTAGTGACACAAATTCACTTATATACCTGAAGCAAACACAAACAACAACTCCTGTAACATATATTAGCGCTACAAAAATGCTAAAACTCAATCTGCCATTAAAGAGAATTTGAACTGCAACATTCAGGAAAGTTATTCTGGAGATACAGTTGGACATAATAATGACTGAACAGTAAAGGTAAAAATAACACGATTCATTTCCTGTCCAACAGCTCAGTTTGGGGCCAACGCCATCCTGGGAGTGTCTCTCGCCATCTGTAAGGCCGGTGCAGCAGAGACAGAAGTCCCCCTGTACCGCCACATAGCTGACCTGGCTGGAAACACAGAGCTGGTGCTGCCGGTTCCTGTAAGACACAACATCTACATCACTACAATTTTCTGTGTTATTTAAATTGTTTTGTCTATCAGACAAGATGGTAATAAGATTTGAGGCCTGTTTGTGAAAAGCAAACATAAAAATACAACCTCTGTTACATCTGGATCAGCTTCAAATTAGATAAAACAGTAACACCTGCATGTTGACTGCAATCTACATATTTCTTTTTTATTAAAAATGTTTGAATTTGGTTTATTCATATGTGTTACACTCATTATTTCATGTGTTTGTCTTTAACACATGTTTGTGATGGACCCCAGATGTGAACTGCAGATGTTAAGGTTTTTTAGCCTGTTAAAACATGGCTAAAGTCTCTTTTTCTCTGTCCTCTTGTTTTCCCTGCTTGTTTTGACTTTCACCCTTTCTTTGTCCTTTTCCTGTCCGTTCCTTTCCTCTTCAGGCCTTTAATGTGATAAATGGAGGTTCCCATGCAGGGAACAAACTGGCCATGCAGGAGTTCATGGTTCTTCCTGTTGGAGCCGAGTCTTTCAAGTAAGAATTTTAACAACCATCACATGTAAAAAACACATTTTGTCATTTGTTTCCTCTTATTTAATATGCAAGATGAGACCATGAACACCAACAAATCTGGGAAATGGAATTGCTTGATTGGCTGATTGAATTCTTTTTCTGCATTTTTTCTTCATCAAGTCATGCTTTGTCCCCTTCATTTAACCCTAATTATTTATTTCTCTTTGAGTATCGACTCTTTCCACCCTCTGACGATGTCTTCCTCCTCCCGTCTGTCTCTCAGGGAGGCGTTGAGGATAGGATCGGAGCTGTACCACACACTGAAGGGGGTGATCCAGGAGAAATACGGCCAGGATGCCACCAACGTTGGAGACGAGGGAGGATTTGCCCCCAACATCCTGGAGAACAGTGAAGGTGAAGAAGAGGAGGAAAAAAGAGTCTTTATTTCAATTAAGCTCAGATCCTCTATCTGAAAAGTTTCTACATGATGACGTTGCTATATATAAACCCAGTCTTTTCATTAGTTTCTTCCCCAATTATTGTTAGTGACTGATAATAATTGTGCGGTGGGCTTCAGTTCTGTAACCGATATTACTACTTTTGGCTAACAGCTGAATGGGAATTTCCATTTGAAAAACAAGGAAAAGAATGAAGATTGACTTGCCCTTTAAATGTGAAATACATTATCAGTAGTTTACTTTGTGAAATCAGTAATTGCAAAGACTGAATTCAAGACTGAAATATAGTTTTAGTCACCAAGAAATGTCCTGTCTTGGAAACACTGCTGTAGCTTCGATTGAATGTTCAATTGGAGGAAGTTGTCACCTTTGTCATCGTTAAGTTAAAAGATAAATTCATTGTTTTTTGCCTCAGTAAATGTGTAGAGGAGGTTGAATCAGTTTTTCAGTCCTCAGTAAGGTTTGCAGACCCACCTCTCATGCTATAGTCAGATCACCATCAACAAAGCGTCAAGCTACGAGTCATTTTCAGTGGAAGCTGGCGTCATGAAACCCTGAAACTGTCGTCCGCCGCTTGTTGCTGTGAGTCAGGCGTGACACACTACAAGTAAAAGTGGAACAAGCCGCAACTTTTCTCGGTGTTGGGCAACAATGCAGCTGACCGGCTGTTTTGTAGCTGTGTGGTAATGTGAACATACGGTCACACTGCTTCCTGACATACAGCGATCCAGTGAACTCAAGCTGATGGAGGGCAAATAAATGTCCAGATTTAAGTGATGAGTGATGCTGCAGCAGTACCACTTGTGATTTTTCCATCAGCAAATGAGTAAGTTAATTGTTCAAGTTATTTATTATAGTTATTAACATAATTTTCAGTTAATTCATCCTTGTTTCTATATAATTGCGGATCAGTTTTATTAATTATAACTCCCAGCAGCTCCCTGTTTTCCTTCCAAACTTTGTTCTTTTTTGAGGATGATGCTGTAAAAGGCTGCTGTGGATCATATAAGACGCGCCGCTTTTAAAATTAAAATTAGGCTGTTATCATCCATGTTGACTGCTGCTTGGAGAGGAAAGAGAAACATCAAGGATGTCAGCATTGATTTTGACCAAAGAAAGTTGTTTGGGGTCGCCCCAGTAGCTCAGCTGCTAGAGCATGAGACCCACGCATAGAGGCCGAGTCCTCAGGAGCAGCTGTGGGCTTCATTCCAGGCTGCAGCCCTTTACTGTGTCTCTTTGCCCATTTCCTGGCTCATCTACAGGCTGTCCTGTTGATTAAAGTCCCCAAAAAATCATGTTTAAAAAGGAAATTGTTTGCACAGATAGAACCAAGGCAAGCAGAGTCATGTCTCTTAGCCTGTGGAATGGACAGACATCTTCATTGGGAAAAACTGATACAATCTGATGTTCGTTTGCTTACTTTGCTTCCAGTTAGTATCCATACTGTGTCCAGATTAATTGTAAAAAGTTTGGAAAGCAAAAAAAAACACATGAAATTTTGTCAAATCAGATCCAAGATGCATTTGGGGGCGATTTGAAATGCAATTCCAATTAGATTTCTCTAGCTACGGCCACTCAAATTGGATTTTGGTGTTTTTTGCGTCAATCAAAATGTGACAGAATGATGGGAGTGCATCAGAGCATCACGATGTATACCAGCCCCTTCCATAGCTGAGTTTGTCTGGTGCAAAGGAGGAGTCTTAATTTCTCCTGCTTATGTGCGGGAAAGTCATGTTACCGGCATATGTGGTTACTGATGCATACAACGTTACCGCAGCAACCCAAGCAGATAGGGTGGTGATGTCTGAACACACAAATTGGATTTGAGAACTTGCAAATAACAGTGTGAACAGTCTGTCAGTCTGTTTACTTGCAGTCTGAACAAAGCCTTAGAGGGTTAGGGAATGATATTTGTAGCCTGAGAGGCAAAGCCCAGGGCACAAAAGATAATAACTTCATCTTTATTTCCATCCTCTGTTTCTTATATTACATTTCCTCCTATGTCCATCTCTTTCCCCTCCTATCTGTGTCTTTCCCCGACTCTCCTCAGCTCTGGACCTGCTGCAGACGGCCATAGAGAAGGCCGGCTTCACGGAAAAGGTGGTGGTCGGGATGGACGTGGCCGCCTCAGAGTTTTACCGCGAGGGGAAATACGACCTGGACTTCAAATCCCCACCAGATTCATCGAGACACATCTCTGCAGAGGAGCTGGCTGACATCTACCAGGGCTTCGTCAACAACTACCCAGGTGGACAACTGTAGATTTGTTGGTTTTTGATCTTCAGCCAGAGACTGAATATCTTTTATTAACTTTCTTTTTCACGCCTTCCCCCCTCCAGTGGTGTCCATCGAGGACCCGTTCGACCAGGACGACTGGGAGGCCTGGTCCCGTCTCACTGCCCAGGTGGGGATCCAGGTTGTGGGGGACGACCTGACGGTGACCAACCCCAAGAGGATAGAGAAAGCTGCTGAGGAGCGCGCCTGCAACTGCCTGCTGCTCAAAGTCAACCAGATCGGCTCTGTCACTGAGGCCATACAGGCGTACGTCCACTTTATTTAAATCTTAACAAGATCGATTCAAGGACAACAAATATTCTGTCCTGAACTTTCATGGAGACAATTTTCTCATTAAAAATTGTCACAAGCAAAAGAAAAAACATGCAAAAGCACTGTACCTTACTGCATTTTAAAGTGACATTATGCAGCTTTTTAAAATAAGAAAAAACACATTTTTCTCATGACTTAAATGCTTAATTTATAAACAATTAAATGCACCTTTGCTCAGTTCAGTCCACTCAAGAGTTTTGCTGCTTCATCCCTGCTTGTTCTGGTACAGCCACTAGTTTATGGTGGCTAATGCTAGCAAATGTTAGCAAACTTTACATAGATACTGTTGTTCAACAGTGATTTTAAGCCATGACTGCTACTGCTCAGTGGACATTTAAGCCACATGCTTCATGTACCTCATTATTTATTCGCCAACAGGCTGTGTCCACCGAAGTGTCTTTTTTCTCAGCTGAAAATGCCAGGCGCTCTTCTGAAAAGTCCCATCTGGGAGAATTTGATTCAGAATATTCACAGAGGTAACGGGGTCATTTATGTGTCTCAAATACCTAATTGATTGTGTGATCAACAAATACTGAATGTAAAAATGCCAGCACAAGGTCGAGTACTTGCTCTGGATGAGGGAAGGCCTGAGGCAGACGGCGGGAAGGGAAGAGGTTTCCTGAGTTTTGGTGAGGAAACATCTCGGCTTCTCGTGTGGTTTGAAAGCCGAAGTTAGGATGGAGCCGGTTCAAGGAGGACATATTACAGAGAGGCTCTGTCGTCTAAACAATACGGCGGCAGTTTATCACTTTACACAGAATCAATCGCAGCTTATCACACAACCACCTGTCAAAATAAAAGCCCCAGACTGTGTCACTGCCCTTCCAGCTGCTTGATCAGTGCAGTGCTGATGTGATCAGTTTATGGAAATGTCACATATTGTGCAAAATTATGGTACAAATACGATAATTATCGTTCATCTGGCAGCCCTTTTTCTGTCTGAGCCATGTCATACACGTAGACTTTCATTAGCAGTAGTTGTTTAACAATGAAGTACATCTTTTGTTATTTCTTTGACGTGAAAGAGATCCTATAACGTCAGAACTAACTTACTTTGCCAAATACATTATTAAAATGATAAATCTGCCTTTTTAGGAGGCCTACAGGCGAATCTACAAACACGACTCATCACTGTCAAGCCCATATGTTGTGAGCACATGTTGATGCTACACACGCTGTTTCTCTCTTATCAGAAGGAAAGGAAACTAACATGGCCGCCTCGGGCAGGCCGGTGAACTTGGACTGACCACAGAAGGTCATCCATCTCAGCTGAGACAAGAGAGAGAGAGAGAGGCCTACAGGGACACAGCTGCCCTGCTATTGGTCACAGATGTGGAAACACACACACACACACACACACACACACACACACGAGCGGTCAGCATGTTGTCAGTCACATCACTCATTACCTGTCAGCCATGCTGACCTTGTGCCTCGGTGAACGGACCTTTACAGAAGATTAATGAAGGACAGGAAGTGACGGGAGGTTTTCCGTATGAAGATGAGCTGTCAGTCAAATATATTGATGCAGCTGACTGGGACTGTTTTGTTCATGTAGCTCATATTTGTTGATATCTTTGTGGAGAGAGTGTGTACTCCAGTCTTGAATATGTGTCATCAATCTCAGACTAAACAAACGTCACTCAGGGTTATGAAGCCATCAATCACGACAGTGTAGCTGGATTATAGCAGCAGGAGGAGGAGAGGAGGATGAAGTGATAGAAACGGAGCTGATGACAGTAAAGATGATGTATTGTGCCCGTCACATGAAAAGCTTCCTGCGTCGTTAATCTGATATATTCTTCTAATCACTCAGCGGGATGAGAGAGAAATCAAACGCTTGTTCGTTTTTTTTTAAACCTCAAATTGGACCCGAGGCATCAAGCCGTCTTCATTTTCATGTTGTTAGCAGGTTAACGTGTCACATGAGCTACAGTTACAAATAAATCACAATCAGATTCATTAACTGTAATAATCATCATGTCAAGGAGACATGCAAGCATCTACACTTGCACACGATCTGCTTTTAAAGGGACAGTTCACCCCCAAAAATCAAAAATATATATTTTTCCTCTGGCCTGTAGTGCTATTTATCCATCTAGATAGTTTTTGTGTGGCTGCAGAGTTTTGGAGATATCTGTCATAGAGATGTCTGCCTTCTCTCCAGTATAATGGGACTAAATTGCACTCAGCTTGTGGTACTCAAAGCACCAAAAAAATACAATTGAAAAAATGAAACCCAGTGTCTCTTCCCAGAAATCACGACCCAGTTACTCACAGACCTTGCTGTGAGCAGTTTCATGCAGGATCTAATTTCTTTCTGCAGTAGAATCGATCTAGTCTCTTTTCTACTAGTAAGGAAGTAGTTCACATAATAAAGTTAAATCTGCTTTATGTGATTTTTTTTTAAAAGAACTCCCAAACATTAAAACAGATCCCTACCTTTGTAATAGAAAGAAAGTGATTTCTACATGAAACAGCTCGCAAAAAGTTCTGTGGATTATCTTGAGTGACGTCCCTTTGTTTGGCAGGATGTTGGGACTTTCACAACAAAATCCTGGCAGCAGATTACACTTAATATTACTGTATTAATGTTCCACAAATATTTTCATTTCTGACTTCTGAAGGGAAAAAAAACATATTATTGTACTGGATGTGTTTGATTGTTGTTTTCACCTTCTGCCCACCTGCATTAGTTTATTTTTACCCAAACTGTCACTTTATTAAATTATATTTTTCCTGGTGCAGGACTCTATCATACAGTCAGAGACAGTAAAACTGTGCGTTTGTCTCGTTGTGTGTGTCCCTCAGATGTAAACTGGCTCAGGCAAACGGTTGGGGTGTGATGGTCAGCCATCGCTCAGGAGAGACAGAGGACACTTTCATCGCTGACCTGGTGGTGGGACTCTGCACTGGACAGGTACACAAACACACAAAAAAGTAGAATTTGAGCTTCAGACCAACAAAATAAGAAAATGCCATGTACCACTTAGTGACATTTTCATAATATAGCATTTTGCACATCATCTTTTACGAAAGTTTAGCGTGTTTTGGGTTGTAACTGTCACTGTTTCTCTGTTGCAGATTAAGACTGGCGCCCCCTGCAGATCCGAGAGGCTGGCCAAGTACAACCAACTCATGAGGTCAGTGTGCAGCAGACATAAAAACAGATTAGCCTTTATTATATCTCTGGAAAAAATGTCACAGGTGACATACTACACTCAAACTACAATCAACATGCATAATCTCTGCCTGTCTCCTCTAACTCAATTAATCATTTAGTGATTTCATTTCAGCTCAGTTAATATTTCCTGATACAGCACAGTAGTCAGATACAGTATAGTACATATATTACTTTGCTCCACCTTTCTGTCAAATGTGAAAAGTTGCACAATGTCTTGTGACAGATACCTAACATGACATGTTTGAAATTTTGAGATCTCCATTAAAAATAAGAATTAAATTCTGTGGGTTTGAACAAATCTACACGTCATGAGTTTGTGATGACTGACGCGCTGGCAGTTTTACAGTATCTAAAAAGACGAATAACTCATGTCTCCTTGACAACAGTATAGTGTATATCCTGGTTTTAAGACTGGAACCTTTGGGGGAAACATGAAGCATACTTAATCTTTGGGACACCTCTCTCTTAGTAAAACAACCTCTTATTGGTCTGTATGTCTCCTAGAATGGCCTCTGGTAACAAACTGCTGCTTTTGCATAACACACAGATCAATCTGCTTGAACTCTGACATGCAAAATTGCAAGCTGCTCCATGTCCACTCAGTCTGTGGACTGTTTATATAATCTCATGTCAAAATCTAAATAGAAATAAAACAAGTAGCAGAGAGGGAGGGATGACACAAATATATTTCATCTTTCAAAACCTGACAACTAAAAGCTGATGTAAACCCATGTGCAGGCTGTCCTGAGAAACAGAAAAACTGTAGAAGCCGGCCTTATATACCCACGACCACTCCCACCTCTCAGGTGCAGCCAGTTGCCCTGATTACACAGACAGATGGATCAGCAGTCATGTGCTGCATGCAGACAACTCAAAACTTGAACATTTTAGACCTCCTACCAGAAAACACACACTAGAACACCACTTAGAGTCTTAGTTCTTCTTGTGAACTTGGGGCAGATTCATCTACCCTGACTTCATGAAGGAGCAGCTCTCTGCTATCAACAGTGGCAGCTGTTCTGCATGTAAATGACTGACAAAATATGTCACTGGTGGCATTAAATAGTCTAAATCACCACTGGTGGTATTAAATAGTCTAAGTCTAAATGCCGTAAAATATCATGCATAGTGGTGTCTGTTACCTTGTCTGTTGTTTTTCCTCCTCTGTGTCATTTATTAAATTGAGTATACACTTCCTTTACCTCCTATGGTGTCTCCAACACAGCAATAATAACTCCAAGTAATAAAAAATAAAATAAAATTCTGTGAATTACAGTGTGTTACAGTTCTGTCACATGAACTGTTATAAGTCGTAAGTTCTTCTCTTGGAGGGAAATTAAAGATGGAACTTTTTTTTTATTATTATTATTTTAATTCAGTGACACATTCAGTGATGTGCGCTGTAATGTGTTTTTCTCATCACTGTTCATGACTAGTGTCGCTATTTCGGACAAATTCCAATAGTCAGTTGATGATATATTTTTTGATTTCCCCCCCTTAACAAGACTATTTAAACTTCCATAAAAGTCCAGGTTGCAAACTTTATCTTTACGGGATGTAGACTGTAAAAAACACTTTTTTTATACATATAATGAGAGATGCAGATTTGCTGTAGCTAAAGCTACAATTATTTCCTCTTAATTTAATTTTTAAATAACCACTTTTTTGGTGTTCAACATCCTCTGTATCTCCTTTTGGCTCCAAATCTGGCAGAGGCTCTGCTGTAACGCGGCTCCTCGGTCGCCCGGCCTGCTCTGTCTTAGCGTTTAGCATCGCAGGGCTAATTGACGTGACAGGCGACAGCAGCGCCGGTGTCACCCCATGTGTCCGAGCCAGTCAGCAGCAGGAGCAGGGGCAGGAGGGGGGGCGAGGAGGTGGGAGTCGGCTCAGCGCTGTAATCCCATCGGACTGCTGAGGAAACGCAGGAGAGGTGGAGGGTGGAGAGACTTACAGGAGCATTAACCAGCGATAAACGCTAATCAGTGCAGCCAAGCATGCACACGTGCACAGACACAGCAGAGAGAAATGAGTTATTTATACTGTAGTGAACTGTCATACACAGTGGCAGACATTTTATTTTTTAATTCCAATGATTTTGCCTCATATTTACATTAATTTGAAGGACATAAAAGAGACAGGTCATGAGGCAACGTTCATAACACCGTCTGTGCCTGGTGAAATCATAACACAATGCCCCCATGTTTGACAAAAAAAAACCCCTGGTCATTGGCATATAGAAATGAAAACTGCTCAGTCAGTTTCTACCTAAATTTGCATCCTGCTTGCACATTTTGAAGGTTGTGGGTTTCCAGAACGTTGTGACAGAGGGGTTGAAATTGTGCGTAGTGTCTGGATTGTGTGCAACTTCTGTGACATCAGACAAACATACAAAACTTACGCATCCATGTGTGACAGTTATTCATAATAAAGGTTAATGGCAATTAAAATCATGGGACTTCCTGGAAGAGACAACAAAACAGAAGGGAGGAGCTGGCCTTAAAACTGACTTTGAAAATATTCAAAAAACTATTATATATAAACTCAATTATCACAATAGTTAGTGATTATATATATATATGGTTGTGCATTGGTGATTTTATTGGCCATTTCACCCACTGACCAAAACTAGTAGGTTAGGTTTAGGAAAAAGGCACGGTTTGGGTTATTAGAAGTACGCTAGTTTTGTAATTTAAGTTATGTAAGTTAAAATAGATCATCGTTGACTTTTAGTTTCACATGTGACATGAACAGCGGTCTCCTGGTTGAAAGTCTGGCTTTGTTTGACCCATCCATCATCCTCGACCTCCTTCCTACACAGACTTTATGTTACCTCGCTTCCTCTTTTGTGCCTGATATAATTACTACAGCCACTAGAGGTCACTGACTAACAATAAAGGTAAATATGAGTAGTAATAAGCTGCGTTTTTCTTGAGAGAACGGGCTGGACGCCTCAGTGCTCAGGATGATTGACTTTTCTCTGTCACAAACATTTTGATGTCGAAAAACTTTAAAACATTAATAATTTCTTTTCATTCTTCTTCTCTTATCTCTTTCCCGCAGGATTGAGGAGGAGCTGGGTGACCAGGCTCGCTTTGCAGGCCATAACTTCAGGAACCCCAGCGCCCTGTGAAACTGACAGACAGACGAATGACTCATACACACACACCCACACCCACACACACACACACACACACACACGCACACACACACACACACACACACACAAACTGACAGACACGACAAACGTGGAGCGAGCCATGTACAATGAAAGATCACACAGAAAAAAAGCCAAGCAAAAAATAAAATATAATAAAATAAAATAAATAAATTATGCACTTATAGGTAAGGAGATGATGCTGTATGCACACACACACACACACACACTAACACACACATAGAGAATGAAGATGCAACACACGCTCACGCACATGCAGGGGAATAAACCATAAAAATATCTAATTTATAAGCCAGACATGCACTGTTACTGTAGTTTTAAAGGAATAGTTCATGTACAGCCAGAGGACAGACCTGCAAAAATAAAGATTATTGTTGTAAAAACAGAGAGATAAATAAGTAGAGATATAATAGAATACTGTAGACCGAAGCACGCAACTGAAAGAGATGAAAAAACAAAACTTTCAACGCCAAAAGAGGACGAAACACTCGCAGAGAGAAACACAAAAACAGCAGTTTCAGGGACTGAGTTTAAATAAATAAATAAAAAAAAAAAGACAAGAAAACTACACAAACACCTGAACACTTACACACTCAGTTGTGTCACACTCTCACCTGGACACTGAAGTACCTGCACTCCACCCACTTCTGTCCTCCTCCCGTCCTATTTTTGTCTCCTTTTTCTTCTCGTCGTGTCCGTCTCTCAGTTTCAGGCCCTCTTTTTCTTCCCACCCCGACGTGATTCTGATTATTTGTCCGTTATGCTTGAAGTCTTGAAGAAAAAGAAGAAAAATAACAAAACCCAGAATCCCTTTGTTCCTTCTGTTCCTCCTGAATGTCCATAATAGAATAGCTGTGTTGAAAAATATGAAAGAGAATTAAAAAAAACAAAAATAAAAAAAAAGAACAGAACGCTTGTCATTGAAAATAATGTGAAAATATGTGAAATAAAAAGATGTTAATTTACAATTTCAATCACAGTTATAAGGTTTTTTTTGTCTTTTTTGTGTCGGTGTTTCTTGTTCAGTTCAGTTTTTTGTGATTTTGTGAATTGACTGAATTTTTTTTTGCAATAAACTGTGGTTGCATTTAAAATTGCAGATGCTGAGGGAGCTTAATGATCATCACAACATCTGTAAGGTGACGCACCTGGTTAATGTTGTGAAACACTGTGTTATAGTTTGGTGAAGGTTGAGGAAAAGATTGTGGTTTGGGTTACAATAAGTATGTTATGCAAATCACGGTTGTGATGTTTTCGAACAGGGCGTGTGTGGGAGGAATAAAATATTTTAACTTTTATCACATTTTTGGGAAGTCACAATATCAAGAAAAGACATTTTAATTTACAGTGATCCTAGTTTAATAACTGATTGACTAAGAGGAATTTGTGACCTTCAAAGCTAAAAATAAAAGAAATACTCAGAGGGGATTTCTCAAAATGAAATCCTCTAAAGTTGCGTGTTTTGCCTGGGTTGAGTGTTGTGAGCCTGATGTGTGTTCTTGTCAGCTCGCTTTGGGTTGTCTTGTCACTTTGTGGATGAACTAGCACAACTGTAAACTAAAAAGTTGTCGAACACTTACCTTAACCCCAGCTTAAAGTTGCAAAAGACCACATGACTGATTGTCACTTAAAGCAGAGATGTTTCTTTTTGTTTTTTGTTTTTTTTTTATCATTAATTTACAAAAGACACAGTTAGATTTCCTTGTACTGCTGCATGGCTGCAACAGAAACTAGACTTCCCTTCAGATTTTCAAATGACTTTTACCTGATTGTAAGAAATTCTCAAACTGACAAACATAACTTTATACTGGAAGATGCAACTAAATCAGGGATGTAGCAGTAAACACCTTGTTTCACCTCATTGATTGATCCATTTGATTTGATAATAGACGAGTAAACTCTCAGCCTAATTTCAAACAGGTGGAACTGAGTTTACTTGGGTTTACCCTCAAATACACCCTGAACTAAATAGTGCTAAAATATACTGACAAGATCTATGCAGTAGAAATATAATTATACTCTACTTTCACACTCAGTACAACTTATTGTCGAGTCAAAATCCCAGATTTTTAGGGAGTCCTGTGGCAACTTTTCTAGGGTTCCTTGACATAAAAAAGTTTGGGAACACCTGACATAAGTTACATGAAATAAATCTATAATATGCAACATTTATGCATTAAAATATATAAAAATGCCAGACCCATGTTTCTGTATTTAGTTGAGTTACGTTCTTACATTATCCCAAATGATCCATCTGTGTGCCTCATTTCTGAAGTCCTGTCAGATGGAGAACAATGAAGATTATAACTCCCATGATCCCACGCTACTTTAAAACATCATCAAACTAAGTCTTTAACTCCAGTCTCATGTGTGAAAGTCTTATTTGGGTCACCAATCCACCCCACATCCTCCTTTCACAGACTTTCTTGCTCCTGTCACGGCTGCTAGAAGTTGCTGCGGAAAAATAAACCTAAATATAAATAAACCTTATAAGGTGCTCGTACAGACGACCGATCCATTTTTCTGTTGAGGATGGGCTAAACATGTAATACCGCAAATTTCAGTGAAAGAAAAAAATATGAAAAAAAGTCTCAGATTCTCACTAATTCTTATGGTCATGAATAAAAACTTTACTGGTGGATTAATTGATGCTGAGGGCTGCAAATATGGCACAATATTTGCCTCTGAGCTGACTAGAAGTATAAAGTTGCATGAAATGTAAATACTCAAGTAAAGTGAAGGTGCTGTGAACTTGTGCTCAAGTACAGGTTTTGAGTAAATGTACTACCTCTGTCACAGCGTCATAACCTCTTGTTGTGATGTGGTCTGGAGACGTGACAGACTTCACACATCACAGAGGTGATCAGGGACAGACTTCACTGTTCCACCTGACAGCACCAACAGCATCAGTCCTCCTCCACGCTGACATGTTTACAGCTGTGCACCAGCCAGCTCGCTCTCTGCTCCTTTTGGAACATGCAGAAGTTGTCAGAGAGAAAGGGGGGAAAAAAAACCTGACATGCTGGTGTTATTGTCAGGACAGACACTTCACCGGCTGTCTGCCACTATGACACACTACACAGGATAAAAGCAGCAAAAGTCAAGACCGACACAAAGTTTCTTTCCCCGACACTTTCATGAACTGTGTCATGCAGTCTGGTCTGATTAAGGTCACGGCAGCAAAAAAGGTTGAGAAAACAGCAGGGTTCCCACACATTTCTACAATGATTTCATGACCTTTATCCCATTTCCAGTTAAAAAAAAAAACAAACAAAAACAGAATGCAATGATTTGCAACTTCTTTTCAACCTATATTCAATTAAAGGAGCATTCACAAAGTCGTTCACAAGCATGAAGGGGGCGAGTGCGTGATAAGAACAAGGTTTCAACGCAGAAACGCGGGAATTTAGTGAGTTCACCATCTACAATCCATGACATCATCAAAAGAATCCAGTAAAATCAAAGGGACAGAGAGGTTTTGGAGCGACACGCTGCTATCCAGACATCTTTTTCAGAGACGTCCCTGCTTATTTCAGCGAGAAAGTGCCAAGACACATTCTGCACAACAATGTGGTTTCACAGCAGAAAAGTTCAGGTACTAAACTGCTGCCAACTTGTTTGGAACATTTGCAGGCATCAAATTCAGAATGAGAGTATATTTACAAGAAACACAAACAGACAAAAGACTGTATCAGTTTAAGTATTAAATATTTTGTCTTTGTACTGTATTCAACTGAATATAGGTTGTAACAAGCAAAAGTGCAGTTTTAGGTGTCAACAGTTTCACAGAAGTCTCTTTTATAATGGTGGCTTATGGAGGAAACGCTTTTCGGGCTGTTGCTGTTGTTGTTTTTGGATTTTATGTGCTCAAAACTTTTTAAAAGTATTCTTTTAATTCCAACCCTCACTCACTCAGTTTATGTAATGATGTACAGTATATATATGCACTTTAAAATGCAAGTTCTGTTTGTCCTTGTACTTTTTCCTGTGTGCAAGATGTCTCCTTATGCTTTTTTATTTTTACACATTTGCTTTTTTTATATTTCTATATTTCTACATGTCTGAGAGATGGAATTTTGTTCCTGTATACTCTGCATGTGGAAATGACAAATAAACAACTTGAACTTGATTCTCAGGCCTAGAAGACAAAACAATATTTTTTTCCTAATTTAATAACTTTTTCAATAATTTCATTAGTGCGGTAACCTGGAAACAGTCAATAAACACAAAGCGAAACCTCTTTCCACATTTTATTTATTCATTAAGTTCATACATTGGTTACATTCTCCTTGTAATGAACACACAGCACCCTGTGTTAAACACAGCAGCGAAGTACAGTGTTAACTACATAAAGCTTTAGTGCCTACTGGTGACAACTTCACAATAAAAGTCTCTGACTGTTCATAGCTTAGTACCAGCAGAAACATAGATTTTGTATTTATATATTTTATATTATAGGCTATATTTAAGTACATTCTGTTCAGACTTTTTACTGTCACAGACCCTGAAGTAACCGTTAGTACAGCTGAGTGAGAGAGAGTGCATCATTAAGACATTACAACACTGTTATCTAACACATAAAACAACCAGGGCTGACTGATCCTCTGCTGGAAACAATATGTGTGATTTCTATAGTCAGCAAAGTTTAATGAGGATATCAAAGAAACACAGTCAAACATGTGTTTCATATTTCCTCTCTTTCCTCTCTGCACTGCCTTGTTCCCCTTCTCAAACAATGAAATTAAAACAGGAAAAAGTTAACTCCAAAATAGACTCTACAAACTCTTTTTGTTCCCTGAAGCTGCACTTATTTCCTCTGAAAAATAAGACATTAAATCATCTGGAAACATGATGACCAATTGGAAAATTTCCCACTTTTCTGATGCCTCTTGAAGCCCTGCTGTCAACACAGACAATCAAGTTCAAAGATTTTTAAAACTGTAACTCAGCACTGTTAGAAACAGACCTGAAGGTTATAAGAAAAAAAACATACAGCAGTTTGACTTCGTACTGTTATACAACCAATAAAAGTGCTAAATTCCCCACAAATGATGACAAAAACTTGACAAAAACGTACTGAAATGTACTGACTTCTATCACCCTGTATTATTCCTCCAACATACATTTTTCAAAATAAAACTTCCTGTATTTTGACATGCGCCTGTCTGTCTGTGGATCAGTCGGCCCAGTTTGCAGACACACGGTGACGATTTAAAGGGTGTTATTCAGTGATACCGACGGAGCCGCCTTCCGCTTCCGTTACGCGCGTGCGTTGATGATGTCGACAAATTCTGGTTTCAGAGAGGCTCCGCCCACCAGGAAGCCGTCCACGTCGGCCTGAGACGCCAGCTCTCTGCAGTTACCTCCCGTTACTGAACCTGGAGGACGGAGAGAGAAAAAAACATGGTGACTGTGTGGAAAAACTGAGCTGGGGAACAAGACCCATTTACCCACCAATATACTCACTAAAATCTCTGTGAGCTCTGAGTTCATAAACATGTTCACCCATGCGGGTTGCCAATCGAGTAGTTTTGTCTCATTTGTATTCCTTTAAACCAATCATAATTGTCTTGGGTGCACATTTGCATGCGGTTAAACGGCTAAATCCCTGCAAAAGAAAAGGTAACAGCCAATCAGCTTGTTTACATTCGTACTGTTAGTAACCAGGTGCTAATTTGCCATTTTCAGTGTGCAGGTTGCTAGTTCAGTGTTTGTTGTTGTTTACTGTAGCGATGGGACCCACAAGTTTGCATCTGTTGAGTCTGGCTACCAGTCGAACAGCACCATGCATCATGGACTTTTTTTTGCCCTGGGTTATGCTTGTCAGGCTACAAACCGACTGCCCTCACCATAGACATATATACGTAGACACCGCAGTGGCCTCTGGATCGTACGCTGCCATTTTTGTTACGCAAAGCAAGTTAGAAGAACAAAAGATCATCACTGACCTCCGTAGATGATACGCACAGAGTCGGCCACGTCGTCCGACACGTTGGCTCTGAGCCACGCCCTCAGCTTCTCATGGACCTCCTGAGCCTGGACACACACACACACACACACGCACACACACACACATTGAAACTGTGGACAATTTTTATTCCCTTATACCCAAAACAAACAAACAGTTTAGAACAGTCAGCATATCTTCACCCTTCAGTTTGTTGTTTGTTTACGGGCACTTTTCATGTGGACGTCCAGTCAGTGCTGATGGTTACTGTCGTAAATTAAAGCTATAAATTCCTCAGTGCTGCTATACTGAGTAAGAAACAAGTTTTCCTGCAGCAAAATCTGTTGTTCATCCTGCTTCCAGTGAATAGCTATAGGCTAAGGTGGTGATAAAACAGTAACACGGGTGTGGATGTCACATGCAATGCATCCTGGTACATGTAGGCGCTGCCGGTGCAGCTCCACAAGCAGGAGAACTCATCTTTCTTGATCAATATAGCACATGCTGAGGAATTTATTGCTTCATTTACCATCAACGCTGGCTGGACATCCACATGGAAAGTGCCAGATTTTCATTTTTGTGTTAGCTGAAAGCTAACTGTGACAAAAAAAATAAATAAGGAGCATAATCCCTTGCTTGAAGTAAAAATAACCACCGTTACAGTGATTTCAGCTGACAACAGCTGAATGTGCAGCCTGCAGGTGTAGGCATATTATGGGCTGTAGTGAGAAAACACTGGCTGAGTCAATACTGGAGAAACTGGATCTGCAGGAATCAGAGCTCACTGGTAAAATGACGGCAGAAACACTGAACACACCCACTGGCTCAGTAAACACACTGATACTATAAAGAAAGTATGTTACAGTCTGTTACTATAAATAAAAAACAATAAAGGTTTAATTATAAAAAATTAATCCAAGTCCCAATGAAACTGTGAGTCATAACGCTTTGCTTCTTTCAGCTTTAACCACGTCAGTGTCAAACAGAAAGACTCAGCGTTACCTGTTCAGGTGAAGCCGTCTTGCCTGTGCCGATGGCCCACACAGGTTCGTACGCCAGCACCACTTTCCCCCAGTCCTTCACATTATCTGGAACACAACAGATAATGTTTATTCTTTCACAGAACAACTGAAGAGAAACACTCGTCCTGAGCAGCAGAGGAATAAGAAATTCCTCCAGCAGCAGAGACCACTGACCTATTTACATTTTAAATCAGCGTGTAGCCTACTTTGAGTGCACAAGTAGACCACATGAGGCACAGATGTAACCAGGGAAATGATCAGCAATAAAATTTTGTGGTATCTGACTGCAGACTGGTCTACAAACCTGTAGTTTTTGTAATAGTGGGTGCATGAGGACTGACGAACTGGCCAGAAAAATATTATTGTTGCGTGTTTTTCTCTGAATATATTTAGGAAAAAAAGGCAGATACTGACGTATTTTTTGTGGAAAAAAAAGGGTTTCCGTTGTTTACCTGCGATGACCTGCGTCTGAGCGTAAACGACTTCTTCTGTGGTGCCCGCCTCGCGCTCCTCCAGCTTCTCCCCGATGCAGGCGATCACACCCAGGTCACTCTCCAGAGCGTGAGCCACCTGACAATCAACCACAGACTCTTTACCTGCATCTGCACACCTGACGTGTGCGTGCAACGTGTTTTTTGTGTTGTATAGTCGATGCATAAGGAGAACTTCATAACGTGCCCCTGCTCAGTCTTGCATTTTACCCACAGATTGTCATAAAAGAGACGACCGTAAAACTGCTGACAAGAACACCTTGAACTGCAAACAGGGTCACTTATGACTCTTTCTATTAATGATTTTTGATCTACAGAGGTTTGTAACTTTCCTCAAGCTGAGAAAAGTGATTTAAAAAGATTAGAGTTTATGGGTTGAGTGGGACGTCGAGGGCGGGGTCAGTGCATGTACCATAAACCACCACCTTATCCCACATCCTGTTCTTATAATACATCCACGGTTTTGAGACTGAACAACCAAACAACGAAGGGGGTGATTATCGCTTGTGGATCAACTGATCCTAGACATGCGTCAGCCAGTGGAAAAAGACTTCTGTAGTGGGGGGCAACAGTGTCTCACCTTCTGGCCAATCAGCTCGTCACTTTCCCCAAAGACATGGCGGCGCTCAGAGTGTCCCAGGATCACCCAGTCTGCCCCACAGTCCTTTATCATGGCTGGACTGGAGGGACAGGAGACACATCACAGTAATTAAATAATATCTGTGATTGTGAGAAATTCCTTCAAAGCCCTAAATTTAAATTCTAAAGTCACGTGAATGCAGCACATCAGTTTACAGTCTCATTGCTGAATAATTTACGGTTGTTTTCACTGAGTGCGTGGATACCTGATCTCTCCTGTAAACGCGCCCTTGGCCACCTTGTAGCAGTTCTGAGCAGCGACGGCGATCCTGGGATCCAGACTGGACCGAGCAAAATCCAGGTAGATGGAGGGAGCACCGCACACCACCTCTGACAAATCAGGCAAAAAGATTGTCTTTTTAGTTCATTTACATCATCCTTTACAAGTAAAAATCAGCTGTCATGGTTGGCTGTAAATCCTTGTTGCGTCTTGCTTCTATTAAAAAAAACAATAAATGTGTTTCCAAAAAACTAAATTCTACATTTATTTACATGTAATCCTTCCTACATCTTCAGTGCAGATATTTGCAGCTCTATCCTGAAAAACATAAAAGGTGCAGCATCTTGACTGTGTATCTGTTCTGTTCTGTGTATCGCTGTTTAATTCTGTTTAAAGAAGGAGCGAGGCCAATCACACACTTGTTTCATCGTCACAAAGCCTGCTGTATTTTCAGAACTGCACTCACAAAGTTCCTGTGTCTTTGGCCCTGAACTGAAACGGTTAATTAAATTAAATTTAACTGGGTTACATTTATTTTCAGCCTGACTCCTTCTGAAGCACTGGAACAGCATGTTTAGGCTCCTGTCTTCACTTTAATAAACTTTCAAGAACACTGTCTTTTTTCATTTTATGATCCTTCTTTGTACTCTCTACATTTTTATCTGTATCTGTTCAACCAACAAAATTATGTGTCTCTGTATCTGTATTCAGTTAAAAGACCAAAAGTGGGCATGGCTTATACCAGAAGTTAAATTTTTCTAAAGGCAGTGTTTCATTTAGTATATTTTTATGCAGTGATCCCTCTTTAAAAGTCAAATTCAGTGATAAAGTTTGTCGTTATATTGTGAGAAGCGTCTGTGGAAGTGACTCTGTAGACACCGAAAGCTTTTCTCTATGGAGGCATTTTATGTTGTTTTCTCTCTTTTTTTCAGTTGTTGTTTTTTTAAAAAAAAATTCATAATTCATTCACTTCAATTGTCTGGAAGATTCTGCAATGCTGTTTTCCTGTGAAATGAAGTGAATTTTCATTTTTGGGTGAACTATCCCTTTAAGCTACCCAGCTGTGAATATAAAAATTATTATATTATTATATAATTATTATATATTATATAAATATATAAAAATTATTATGAAATGGCCCATTCAACATATTGAGTAGTTATTTTTAGTACTTTAAGTATATTTTGATGCTCATACTTTTGTAGTTTTACTTTGAATGCAGACAAATAGAGAACCAGTGCCTTAATACAGTATACTTGAGTAAATTTACTTCGTTACTTCCAACACTGAGGAGAAAACAAACGTCAGAGGCCTTTATGCGACTCATCCTGATCACATGACTCACAATGTCACTGTGTCATCTGAGCTGCAGCAGCATCTCGTCACGGTCTGATCACTTATCGATTGGTTTAATGGTTGTATTGATCTGTGCGTCATAAAGAAAAAAAGGCCCGGACTGTGTATCAGCATTAATCAGTCGGTAAATTACCGGTCTGGTCGTGCAGGCTGGCGGTGTTCAGGCTGCTGATCAGATCCCCCAGACTCTCCTTGTTCCCGTTCATCTTCCAGTTTCCTCCCACGAAGAACCTGCGGAGCGCCATGACCGGCTGATGGAGGGAGCAGAGACCCGGAGAGGAGAGGAGAGGAGGTCCGGACAGAGGAGGCGTTCAGCTGCAGGAGGACTCCGGCTGGTGTTTACGTCAGGTGCTGTCGGAAATATCAGAACTCAACACCGGTGGCAAACGGCCCTCTTCTTCTTCCTTGGTTTATAAAGAGAGTCTGACAGTTTTATGGCGCTTTACCGCCACCTGCTGTCAAATGTTGACTTTTTTTTATTTTATACTTCACACACATTTACATGTTTCGGATGAAAATAACACTTTTTACTCCACTAGATTTATTTGAAAACATGATGAGTTCATAACCAATAATGATTTATAGATATGACCAAATAAATATTAAAAAAACCCAACAACTTCTAACTTTTTAAATTATGAGTCTTCACTAAATGAGAGTAAAATAAAGATGCACTTTTAATACTCTGTTTAAATTTGTCCTCATTACAGACACATCTCTTGTTATGTGTAGGTATAGGTGCCATTTTTTAGGGGCAAGGTGTGGTGCAGCGGCCCCCAGTCCTGAGGCAAAGTAGGAAAAGCAGTTGTTAAGTTGCCATAGATTTATAAATGGCATTTGAAAGGACCACTAATAAAATCCTAGCATACGCTTTATTATTCTACATATTTAATTTATGTGATGATGCATAGTGTACGTATTGTGTGATACTGTTACAAGCACAAAGCTGTATTAAGCCATTAATACAGTTAATACAGTAACTTGTGGCTCTACCATCTAAACACTAACACAACATGGTGTCTGTCAAAATACTTAAAAAGATTAAACAATGAAGATGTAATGTGTGTGCTGCACTCAGTGAGGGACAAAATGCACTGGACTGAAGTTTCCTTTGACATTTTGGAATATTAGACAAAATTCCAAGTGAAATCCCAGAACTTCAAGAATAATAGATTCATACTTCTGGGTGAATACTGGCAGAGATTTAATTGTTGACTGTGGCTAAATGCGCTGCTGCAGAAAGACAGCCAAAAGTTCCTGAAGAATCTGTCCAAAATCTCATGATCATTAAATTTATCAGGCTGACTGTTTCTAACATAGCGGTGGCAGCCTTCTGCTGGAGTGACAGCAGCCTCTTAACGCAAACAGAATATGGATTCTGTCTCAGCTCAATAGAACCTGTTTTTATGAATTTTGTTTGTTTATAATGCCAATAATTGAAAAATATCACTTCCATGAGGCTCTTCAGTCAGACTGTGACAGATCACCAGTAATAAACGTGGCATTTCATCCTTGCAGCCGTAGTGAAGGTCAAGCTGCATGCAGTGTGTGCAGTTTATATTATGTTTATTATAATGTTGAAAATGGTGTTTTTCTGCCTCAATAATAGACTAAAGTGGTCAGGTTTTGAATGTGTTTTCATGGTGTAGCTGAAATTTCTCAGGATAGAAAATTTATCTATACTTATTTAGACTGATTTTTTTTAAAGATGTGTGTATATGTATAATGATATTGGTAAAGGTTGCTAAGTTTGTTAAGTTTTGTGACATTAAAATGGCAAATCTTTGTGAAACATCACACAGCATAAACATCCTTTAGACGCGTGTGTGAGTTTCTCTCTTTTTAAGTCAACTAGAAATTATGACTGAACAAATATTATATCTAAAAGATAAACTATAAACATCTGGTTTTGGTGTCCATGAGAATGAAAAATTTATTACACAGCCAACATTTTGCACCAGCATTTGTACAGTGTGTGCTCCTTCCTGCTGTTGTGTGCTGGTGTGAGTCATGAGTTGACCTACCGCTGAAACTTCCCTCCAGACTTATTTGTCCTCCGGAGCTTAAGAGCTGCAACTGCAGGGACAAATTTGAACAATTGTTTCCTACATGCACATACATAAAATCATTTATTAAGTGTAATTCTTATCATATTATATTTGAGATCATTCCTAGCCAGTAACACACACAAACACAGAGACTCTGACATGGTGTTAATGCAGAATTCTATGTTTATTAGAAAGATTTTCAACAAACATTTCATCTTTTTACAGAGGAACTGCACAAGTGTAAAAGTACTACAAAATGCAGCTGAACCCAGGGGAGTAAAATAAAGTTTACAGGTCTTTACAGAGTGTTTCACAGGTCAGACCGCCACCGGGCAGCCAATCTCACAGCCTCGCCAGCCTGGCTCCAACTTCCAGCCTTCATTCGTCTGGGTACATCATCGGATTTTCACGGTGACACGGGGAAACGGCAGTGGCCATCTTGGATCAAAGAGTCTGCTGGTCGTTAGCAGGGGGACCCAAGATGGCTGCACTACCATACACACATACTCTGAATATGTGCAGCCCCAAAAAAAAGAAAGAAAAATAAAAGACACTGTACATCAACTCTCCATCCTAAGGTTTTAAACTATAAAATACAAATAAATTTACATATCAATCTTTCATCTAAATAAGTGCAGGGCTCTTTTCAAATACAATAAAAATAAATCTGTAAATCTATAGTCTTATTTTCAATATTCACGTGTTCTTTCTTTTTTTTATTGTCAAAAATCTATGTGAGTTTAATTGACATTCTCAGTAAGAGCTTATTTTCTGCTCAGTAATCATTTTGAATAATGTGCTAGGTTTTTATTTTTTCAGTGTTTAAATCATCTCGATCATAAAACTCTCTTGTACATACAGCGGGATGCATCGTTCACTGTTTACCTGATGCCATTTATACAACTCGACTCATTCGCAACCGCTCATATTTTGCATACATGAATGAGGAAGAAGCAGAGAGGCAGAGGGAGAAAGAGAGGAAGATCTCCAACGGCTGCCCCAAATATCCTCAAGCCTCACTCATCTCCTAGTTTGTTTTCCCTATTATCTTCACCCTTTTCCTCCCCTTTTCCTCCTCTTCCTCTCCTCCTCCTCTTCCTGCTCTCCCTCTCCCGGTGTTTTTCCTCCGCCGGGACGCCTCAGTTCCACAGTTTGAGGAAGCTGTCCCAGGATCCTGTGCAGACGCCCATACCGTCATCGGGGACACCGGTGCAGCTCACCCTGTTGTCGTGGCCGGAGAGCACACCTGGAGGTGGAGCACAGGAAAAGTTATGGAAAAGGACGGAAAGGAAAGACAGTATGCAAAAAGAAGGAGAAGACAAAAAGAAAGGGGGAGGAGAAAAAAGCAGAGGAAAAGAAAGGATAAAAAAGGAAAGGAAAGAAGAGCAGACAGGAGGCATGCAAAAGGAGAGATTTTCATTCACCCACTCACATCACCACTGGTATCGTGATATTTGTGCTTTTTTGCAGGCAAATCTTCACTCACCAACTTTCTCTCCCTTCAGTGAGTCCCAGATGTGGCAGTTGAAGTCGTCGTAGCCGGCAAAGATAAGGCGGCCTGAGTTGGAGAGAGCCAGAGACGTGACGCCGGCATTCAGGCTGCTGTCCTGGTAGGTCAACACCTCCTGGTCGGAGCGCAGGTCGTACATCTTGCAGCTGCAGTCATCGGAGCCTGTGATGATGACATTACCGCTGTGGAAGAACTGAGGTGGGTGGAGAAGAAGGAAAGGACAGTTTGCGTTTATATGTATGTGTGGTGATGACACATAGATATGGCACGTTTTGCCTTTTTTTTTCTTTCTTTTGTTTGGAAGTTTTGCTAAATGAAAAGCCCTAATTTAAAGTTTCCTCTTTAAAGGCTACAGCTACATTTAGCAACAACTAAAGCTATCTTTCCATCAAGAAACTCCACGAAGGACCTTGTGATGTATTCCTTGTTTGTGTCTGAGGTGATGATCAGTCCCTGTCTGATGGTTTGGTTGCCTGCTAATGGTAGCTAATAGTTATGGTCAGCAACTTTAGCAATAAGTAAGCTTCTACAGCTATCGGTCCATCAGGACACTGTGTGTGTGTGTGTGAAGCCTGAGGCAGAGCAACCGGAGGACATCAGTGGGAAAGTGTGTCATGCTTACAGCATTTATCACAACCCACCAACTGTGTCACTGATTTTGGTGAAACTGGTTTATATTTAACAGATAACATATTTAATTTTATTGTCATCATCTGCTCTGCCCCAATTCTCTGTGTTTCTTGATGGACAGTGAAGTAAACTGCTGCTGGAAGTAGCTGCTTTTAGCGAGTTAGCTATTAGCTCATTTAGCGGATTTGGGAGTGTTGGTCTTTCTAGCACGAGCACAGGAGCTTTGGAAGGCCAGAGATTTTCAGGCCTTGGGTGAGAGGAATGCTGGTGGGGAGAAACGCCAGTGTTACAGACATCATGAAAGAGGCAAAGAGACCGAAGAGGACATTGACAGAAGGAAGAAATAGAAGAGAAAAAGGCAAGAGTAAATCTTGGACTTTTAGTTGTTGGCTTTGTGAAATAAAGGGCAGACAGACACCAAGTTGGACCTACTGTTTGACTAGTAAGTAATATTAGCCCTTGTGTTGTTGCACTTGCTTGATGTTTGGCTGTGTTAGCAAAGTTGCCGACTTGCTAGTTTTTGATCATAAGTGATGTAATACACATGCAACTGCACCATATAAGTGAATGGCATTCTGAAATTGGGGGCGCAAACTCAAATATATCCTGCCTGTCTGAGGACTAAACCTGCAGCCTCCCAGCAGCAACCTTTCCAGATTTTCGCAGGTAAACCAGTAAAGCTTTTCTTAATTCCTGAACATTTGAAAACTTAAAAATGTATATCTATTGCCTTTAAAAACTTGATCCTCACTGGTCACTTTACAAAACTGTGGCAAAATAAAGGCTGCTCTACACAATTGCTAGTATCTAAACTTCTGGAAAACAGAAAATGACTTTTCTGAGGCAGTAAAAACTGGCTCTGGTTGTAATTGTGTTAGGGGGTTGGTCGTTCCAACTCACTGCTCATCAAAAACCTAATGCAAACCTAATGTTGGCACCCATGGGAACAATGATATTAGCTCGTATACACGACAAGTATACCAAATGTGTTCTTCAAATCCTCTCCCTGTTCTGACAAACAGGTATACAGGTTATATTATTTCTGGTGTGTGTGATGTGATGCTCCTCACAGCGATGGCGTTGATGTCGCTGGTGTGTCCAGAGAAGGTCTGCTTGCAGGTCCCTTCCCTCAGGTCCCACAGCTTGGCCAGAGAGTCACAGGCTCCAGAGATGAAGGTGTTCTGGTCGGGGGAGAGAGCCAGGGACATGCAGTCTCCAATGTGGTTGGTGAAGACAACCTTCTGCTTTCCAGTCTCCAGGTCCCACAGACAGCTGGAGAGGAGAGGGAGAGAGAGCGTTATACATGAGACAGAATGAAACGATCGACCACATTTTAGATCTTCTCTGATGTTTTCGACCGGGGAATTGTTTGGCGTTCAAGTCATTTATGGTATGAAAAACTCTTTTGCTAAGTAACTGAGAGCAAAGACTGGCAGCTTGTTGGGTTTTCAAAAATGTTGCATGATTTTGTGTCAAATGCATTTTAGATTATCACAAAAAAACCCAATTAAAATGCAACATTCATGGACTGAAATTTCCAAGTCCAGATGAAACCATTGAGGTATTGTTACGTATTTCCAAGTTTGTCATCTGTGGTTTCTGCTACAATGTGACCAATTAGTCTTATTGAACAGAGGAAATTAGGCCTGTCACTACTGCACTTGAGGTTAATAAAGGAAATACATTTTACTCTGTCAGGCAGGGATCAAATACTTCTGTAGACCAGCCCAGAAGTTAGCATTGCTCTGGTTCCCCTCACAAAAAGCCAATGGGATTTTTCCATTGGATTAGTGCAGAAAATAAACTCAGTGTTGAACAAATGTTTGTGATACTGAAAAGTTTTTTTCAACAAGATAATCTTCACAAATGAACGTCACCACCACTATTTGACTCATGTTCACTGTGATGATGTTTAAAGTTTTATTTAGCCACTTGTTAGCAATCACCCTTTTAAGAGACATATAAAAGCTTCAAAGTTCACAAGTGGGGCAGGCAAAGAATGAAAAACCCATCCAAATAACCCATCGATTTTGATTCAAGGGAAGAGGAAATGCTCATATGCTCACTCACTGCTGCAGCAGTCCAATACAATCAGGTAAGTAGCCCTTAGGTCTAGCTTAGCACAAAGACTGGGAGTGGGGGGAAAAGTTAGCCAGCTAGTGTTAATTACATACATACAATATTTAAAGAGGAAACATTGGAGCAATTAGAAGGCATCTCAGAGAAAAATAGGTTTGCTTTTGGTGCTAACTGATCAATATACAGATATAAAACTGGTTCCAATTTTCTAATCTCACACCTTATATGGCAGAAAATAGGTTTATTGGCTAAAATCTTGTAGAATATTAATAATAATTGATGGAAACTACTATCCCACAACACAACATGTAATGGAAGTGAAATGGCTGGAAAAAATGGTGGATGGAGGTATGAGGGCTCAGAACAATAAAATAAAATATTAAATAGACAAGAAATTATGCTATTTAATTATTAGATTATTTGGATCTTAATGAGGGTACTGGGAAACACATTTGATTTATCAGCAAATAGTCGCAGCCAGTGGAGCTTCTCTGGATTATAAATTAGGTTACTTTTACTCTATAAACATGACATTTTGCAGATGTTGTCAGTGGCATTGTATTTCATTTTTCTAACTGTGTATTGAAGCTGAAGACAAAGTGATCAGTGATAAACTCACCAGGTGGTGTCACCAGAGGCTGTCAGGATCTCAGTGTCGCTAAGGAAACGGCAGCAAGACAGGTAACCTGGGTGGGACAAAAAGGCGTAGATATGTCAACACATTTCTTTTTACGCTTTAAGTAACATAAACCTAATTTTGATGTTTCCATGAGCACATTTTCAGCCGTTTACTCATCCTCACCTGTGTGGGCGTCCAGCTCCCTGAGGGTCTTGGGGCTGGCAGCCTTGATGTTGTACACTGTGCACATGTTATCCAGACCACCGCTGGCCACCAGGTTACCAGAGGGGGCGAAGGCGACGCTCATCACCCAAGCTGACTTTAGTGGCACAGCAACCAACTGGAAATTGGAAATTTAGTTTAGTTGATATACAACCTTTCTTCACGTGTCTGAAACCAGAGGCTGTAGATGCTGGCTGCTGATATTTCCTGCAAATATCTAACTTTTTGCAGCCAACGTGTAAATGCATCAATCCTCCCATCATGATTTCACTCCCGATTAGGTCGAAACACAAGTTAAACCATTACTGAATACTTAACTCACCACTGAAATCCAGTCTAATCTAATTATTTGTGGATTAGAAGGCTTAATAGGAAGGGTAAACTATTCCAGCCAATCACAGTTCAACTCCTTCATCTCAAAAACACAATCAAAGACTACTTAAGTAAATAAAATTGGTAAAGGGAGTCAAATTTCTTGCAGGTTATTCTGTTCTATAGCTGCATCAAAATTAAAAACTGCCTCTCCGGGATCTGACATACATTTACTTTTTATTGCTGATATTTTACATTTCGTTGTAAATATAAGTGAGTCTTAAATACAAATGCACCATTTGTATGCTGTGTGAGGTGAGACATTGTGCAACACCAGTGAGATATAAGTATGTCTCTGCAACAACATCACAAACTCTGTGTGTAAGACCTTTTTAATACAGACTTATATAACACGACACGGCATACGAGAGCTCACCTTGTTCCCTGTGAAGGTGTCCCAGATGAGAAGCTTGCCATCCTGTGATGCACTGACCATTTGCCTGTGGACGGAGGACAGAGTCACTGTGTTTGAGAATGACTCAAATCTTCATCAGTCATTGTATTTTAAAATAGAAACTAAACCGTTACATTATTATTTTGAAATCCAACATTCAGATGTCTGAGAACAGGGTGTCAGGTGTGTCAGTGTTGCTGATTCGATCACACATCATCATTCAGTCACTGCTGCACGTTACAGGCTGCTCACTGTCATCATACTGATCATCGCTCTTTAATTAACTCACAACTTAACTAACTTGTCTTATGTAAGCTGCTGAAAGTTGTACTGCAAATTACTTTGCATTGCCCAGTCTTAGAAAGAATCATATAATAGTGATGTAATACCTGAAATATGCCTCAGGAATTTTTGCCTCATTTTGGCAGTGCTGTAAAATGGATTTTGAGCTCCACAAATTTGAACTAATACAGTGGAGCTGTGATCCACATTAAAGCTTCCACACATAAACCACCCATTCTTAACTTTAGCTATCTAGGATAGTTAGCTAGTCCATTAGCTTGACCCTCTAAACAACCTGAAAAGTTTTTTCTTTCTTCAATTCTGTCTGGGTGATTCAGTTTCATTCATGCGCATATTTTTCTTTAGATTACTATCCTGCACATTCCAAATATTTTTATACTTAATAATGTGAGCTTTTGCTCATTCTCAACTTCTGCACAAAATCTTTACAGCTCTTTCATTTACATGACATGTTCTGCATATTTCTACTTATTTCTACTTATTTTTGTACTTTTTAAATTTCATTATCAATTTTCTTTTTATGCTTCTTGACTTGCAGTACTTGCTTTTTATCTTTCTTTATGCTTTTCTGACTTAACATTTTTATTGTTATGCACCAAAACACCAAGGCAAATCCCTCATAAGTGAAAATCTACATTGCAATAAACGCTGACGTGCACACAGATGACAGGCTCATGTCTAGATGGCACCTGAACTGTCAAAGCTGAAGTAAATTCATATTAGAAGCTGCAGCAAGACAGAAAATTAAGACAGTATCCCAAATCTTATCCAGACTGGTGAATAAAGGGCTAAAGAACTGTTGTTGTTTTTTTGTCTCTTTCTACTGATACTTCACTGAGCCATTGAGATAATTGTGAAACAGGCTTTTTTGACATATCACAGCAAGAAGATCACAGGTAAATAATAGAATTAGGGTGGATAAATTCAATTTAGCTGCTCCAGTTTCAGGATCCTGGCATTATGCACGCTGCCTCACTGTCATGACTTACTGAGACACTTGAACACAACAGAGCCATCGTTAATTTCATTGATAACACCTGTGTTTTCTCCCAATATGTCTACTAAGATGACAAAAAGTCCACGTGACCGCCTCCCCGTCCTCACCTGGAGTCAGCTGACCAGTGCATGGCATAGATTTTAGCCAGGTGACCCTTGAGTGTCTTCCTGAGCTTCAGCTGGACCCGGCCTACAGAGGCCACGCCCCCTGCTGCTCCTGACATGCTGCTGTCATTCACAGCCTTGCGGGCAGCCTGGTGGTCACACGGGACATTACATGTTGGGAAGAGAGAGGAAAACAGTGAGGAAGGAAAACTCAAACTAGCCCCTCAAACTGTCATCCCAATCTGCAGTTTGACGTTGAGTTGATTAGTGATGATAAGTTAGTTAGTAATAATAAATATGTTTATGCTATTCAGTCTCAATTTTTATCTGTTGCTGCTGTTCAAAGTCATTAAAAAATTGCTAGTAATACTGCCAGTAGAAGTGATAGCAACAGTAGACTACTAGTACTGGTAATAGTGGTACAAAAGGACCAGTACCAGTAGTGGTGGTTGAGGTATTGTCAGCAACAGCAGACAGCAGTGATAATATTAGCTGGCAAGATGAAATTTATTTTACCACCTGTCGCTGTCCAGTGAAAAACGTGTATCCATTATTGAATTTTTCCTAAAAAACTGAGCAACTTAAATATTGTTTTGCTGCTCTTCAGTGAGAACCACGTATCTGCAGTTTTGGTGATTTTGAATTTTTCAAATGAACTGATGGTTTGAGAAAAATTATCCTACTTCTTTTAGCTAAGCAAGACTTTATAAAAACCCATTTATCTGAAAAGGCAAAGGTGTAAGCGTTGGAAATATGTGGTTTTCACAGGACGGCGGCGTTGTGTTTTGTGTTACTGTGTTGTATGTTTCGGCTGCAGGGGTTGCTCACCTCAATCTGTGCACGGAGGCCATCGCACTCCTTTTTCAGTGCATCCATTTCAGCTTTCTCAGCTGCCATGGTGACGGTTGCTAGGGGATGTTACTGACGGAAAATGAAACTGTCACTCTGAAACAGGAAAAAGAGGAAACGAGAGAGAAAAAAGACAAAGCGGTCAGTTTAATCTTGATCTAATGGGAGAAATATGACAAAATAATTTTGTAAGGATGGGAATTATTTGCACATACAGCAGATCAGACAAACCGTGAGAACATCTGTCTTTGTTCTTGCACCGTGTTATTTATGTATCAACAAATCAGAACAACAACTCCTGAAGGGATGCGCCGCTTTTGATGAATAATGTGGGTCTAGTTAAGACCGCTGCTGTTAAAATCCTTTTGTTCCCAGCTTGTTCCTGACATGCAGTACATGACAGCGGCTCAGTACAGTCCAGGTACACAGACATCCACTGACCAGGCTGTGCATCACTCAGTGACCCTGATACCCTGATCTGGAACACTTGGGTTGCTGTTACACCATCAAGTCTAGAGCAAAGATTAGACACATACCTGACAGGTGTAATCCCTAACTCTAAACCAAAGTTGTAATACTGTTAGCTCCCACACTGGCCCAGTTCTGATGTACAGTGTGTGAGGGGAGGGAGAGATGAGCAGGAAGGACAAATTGAGGGGGAAATAATGATCATGGTAGTTAAGAAATAAGGAAAAAGATGCCCTGAAAGTGACATAGACAAACAGAGACATAGATTTAAAGTAGAAATATGGGAGAGACGGGATATAGGAAAGAGAAGAAAAGGACAAATTAGAAGGAAAGGAAGCAAAGGAGGGAAAGACCTAAAGGAAATGAAAGAGGCACAGAAATAGGGGGGAGGTATAAACAAGGAAGGAAGTGAAGGAAGGAGCTAAAATCAACTTTTCCGAAAGGCATAATATTCAACATTTTCCTGAAAACAATGTAGAGACTCAAAGAGACATGAAATGTGTGGTGATGCCTGTATCATAGATGCCTGTATTGTCTCATTATTTTGCTGTGCGCAGGACGTTTTTCCAAACCAAAACGTTGGTATTTGACATCCTGGGAATGAGACAACAATAAACTATTTCTGATGCATTTAGGAACAGCTCAGACAAATTCTACTGAAAAGTTCCTGACCTCTATTAGCATATCTATGAGTGACACAGTTGAGCTTTAAAGTCCTACACAGTAAGAATTTAGATCAATCAAAGATCACTATAATCCAAATAACCATTTTCCTCTTTAAGTTTTATTAACTGACTCATGTCAAGTTCTTTGGGTCAAGCTGTTGCATCAGAAATTTCCTGTTAAGGACTGTATGACCTGCTCATAAATCATGTTTGGTGGCATTAGGTTCTCATTTTAAGAGAAACACCTGCTCTTTAAAGCATTTTTGTTTTTCAGATTAAATTCAACTTTGATGATTGGTTTTGCAAGCAAGAACAGCAAAATGATGAGAAGAAAAATAATACAGGCAGAGGGCTGAGTCTCTGCAGATACGTCCACCACCACACACTTCCAGCAAGGGAAAATGTTGCAGATTATGCCTTTAATGTAATTTCCCTCCTTTTACTCACGACTCATAACTGGTTCCTTTACATAGACATAATTTTCATGTCCCAAAAGAAAAGCCCTGCGTGCACAGGTCACTGTACTGCATGTGCCTAATACTCTGTAATAGGATACTGATGTCTGACTAATTTAACACCAAGTACTGTACTTCTGTGCATGATTCTGCTCGTGGTTAGGGAGAAAAACTAAAACTCTGCACCTCTACAAATGAGGAAAATGTAATTTCTATTGTTGAATAGAAAGACTCGAAGAGTAGCATTCCATACTCTTAAGAAAAATGGTAACACTTTGTAAGACCATATGCAACACATATTACTATTTTACACTGAATTAACAAGGGACTTTATCCTCTTTTTTATTTAAACATGCAACAGTTTCCACACTTTTCCCTGCTATTATGTTTATATACTCCTAATGTGCACCAGTAAATATGTGATGCAACACTACAGTTTGTGGGGGCACAAGTCAGAAAAATAAAAAAACAATGAAATTATTAGAAAATTAGCCATCAATTAATCATTACATTTACTAGCAAAAATGCAAAACATTCTTTGGTTCCAGCTTGAATATCTTAATGTTTTAAAAGGTTCAGTGGACAAAACAAGCAATTTCAAGATGTTGTTTTGTTGTGATGGGTATTTTCTATTTCTTTAGATTTTATTGACTGAATACTTAACTGATTAATGGATTAATGAAAAGAATAATCAAAAGTGTAAAGTAGCAGTGCTGCATGTATGTCTTGCACAATGGGGTCTAAAGACCCATTAACAGTCGAGGTGAAGGTTCAGGATGTGGCCTATGTGCAGGTACAGCTAGCAGCTTGAACCTGTGACAGGATGCAGGATGGAAGGTGGAGGATATGGGAGGGGCCGCGGCGGCAGTGGAGGTGGAGGTGGGGGGTTGCTACAGGGCTTTAAATCCCGGGCAGGAGATCTTAAGGGAAGCTTTACCGGTCAAATCTCCTGTCATCCGATTACTGACTGCTCTTTACCTCGGGATCAGAGACACAGGGAGGGAGGGTGACGTGGACGGTGGGAGATGTTCTGTTATAGTCAAAAATCAGCAGTTTCCTAGCTACTGTCCTGTTCTCTTATTTGACAGAAGTGCCACAAAAATGTATATCCACATGAATATATCTACACTCAAGTGATTTTATGGAGCTAAAAACAATTAAACAAACATTTTAAAAAGTGTTTGTGTCTTGCATCTGTAACAAACAAAACCTTGCTTGCACTGGCAACCTTAGCAGTATCAACCCTGCAGCATAGAAACCTGCAGCCAAAGTGAGCTGGGTGAGGTTTGGCCTTGTGTGATAGATCAGGCTGCAGCTTACTACGGCCGCACCTGAGGCACCAATCCTCTTTGGGAGCTTCCCTGCAATCCAAAGATCACCTTCAAAGGGTTTAAGGAATCATTACATTGGATGCAATATTGCACAGGACTCTTAAATTATTCTATTGCTTGCAAGAAATTAAAAGAGAAGCCTGTAAAAAGTGTTATGAGCATGTAGAGTGGAGTTTTGCATGAAAAATGGCAGCTAACTTTTATAAAACAACTCAAAAATGAAGATTGGAGGAAGTAAGTAAGCAGCTTATGCTCCAAAATCATTGCAGAAACTGCACAAACTTCAGCTACATCTCATAATTTGCAGAAAGTTTCCCATCAATTTCCTTCTCTAAGTTGTAGATTAAAGGAAAAATACGCTGCTTTTCTTTCAAATCTCACAATATAAGTTCACAGCAGCTCCAAATGTTCTCCAATAGCAGAAGAAGAAGCACCTGTACACACCTAAAGAAGCAAAAAAAAAAAAAAAAAAAAAAGAGAGAAGAAACTCACCTGTCCCACACACAATGTGGTCCCTTCTCTTCTCCTGCACCGGTGCAGCTCCTGGTCCCAGACTCCTCTGGCTCTCTGAGCTTTTTTAGATCCCACAATCCCAAAGGTGCACAACCTGCTCGCTGGCTCCTCCAATGCTCTCCCCCGGCAGACTGCTAGCAGCTTACTTGTGAAAAACTCTCTCTTTCTCTCTCTCCTCCCTTCCTCCACAGTTGAAGAGCAGATGAGGATTGGAGGGGATGAAGGAGATAAGGGATGAAGGGATAAAGCTCAAAGATGGAAATAGAGAGGCAAGGAGAGGCAGCGAGAGACAGGGAGTGGGGAGCATGGCGAGAGGAGTAAACCGATTGGAGGGAGAAAATCAGGTTATGAGGTCAAAAGACAAGAGCAGGTGAAGAAATGAAAGAACACGGCAAGAAGAGAAAGGGAACAGGTGGAGATGAAATGTGAGAATATGAGAGAGGAGAGAAAAGATTGTGGAGGTTTGCAAAGTCGAGACACCTGTTGCACAAAAATAGCTACAGAAGGAAGAAAACAGATGCATCAGCCATGCACATAATTAAATATGATCGAATATGCTGTTATTTTATGCTCTGAATATTCAGTTTAATGAGTCTCTTGTGCAGTTAAACTAAAGAAAATCCAATGAGCGTCATTCCAACAACGCTTAATCCCTGTAAGGAAGTACATCAAACTATTTGAAATGTTTTAATCACAATTGTGAGATGTCACATTAATTTCTGGCTTGATTTTGAGAATATACATATGTCATCAGTGTCCTATGATAACAGAGAGGTGACTTTGTATTCTGGCTCCTGGCATTGCAGGGCATGTTTTTCCCCAGGATGCAGAAGCAGGAGTGGATAGTCTGGGACAGAGGTTGACAGGGGTGAATTGGTTTGTCAGAGCTAATGAGCTGAGCTCGGTTAATCAGGGTCTAATGGGATATCCGGGAACGGGCAATCCCGTTAGGGAATTAGAGCAGGTCAGGCAAAACGTGCGTCACACCTGACACACAGCAAAGGCAGAGACAAAAAGTGGATCAAGAGTCAAACGTGGAGTTTTGCCTCAAAATGAGACGTGAACTGAGAAGAAGTGAGAAACACGGCAGCTGCTCCGTAAGACTGCGTAAAAATAGGTTAACACATTTTGAAGTTGGACAGACAATCATCCACACTTTGGAAATAATTTCTCCCCTAGAGTAGATGAGGGAAATGGTCAAATCGAACGAGAGCTAGGTAGAAACGGACTAGGTCAGATTTATTTAGACGCTGACAGTGAGACAGGACAGGAGGGAGGTTTTGGGTTGAGCCATGACAGGAAGGAGAGCAGGTATTGGTCTTCAATGGGAGATGATCTCATTTGGTCCGCCCCCTTTGACATCCTGTAATCTGACTTGTGGTTTGAGGAGAGATATTTTTTTTTTTCCTTCCAGGAAAGGCGGGTGGTCGGGAACTCCACATGGGTAATAATCTGGTGTTAATTACTCTTCCAAAGAAAGAGTTTATTCTTTCTTGCTTCCATCCACATTCCAGAGGTCAGGGGGCAGGATCAGTTACACTGGAGCAACCTGGAGCTGTGTGAGGTCCAGGGTCAAACTCAATGACTCTTCAGCAGGGTCAATCGTGTTGTTGTGGTCGTGACCAAGACCAGAGCGTGTTGAGATCAAGACAAGACCAAAACTTTAAGGGCCTGAGACCGAGTCTATACTCTGGCCAGTGAAAGGCAAGATGGAGTCAAGACCAGAACCAGACCATTGCAAGTCCCACGCTGTGTCACACAATTATGATTAAATGTGGAAATGCAAACCATAGACACTCCTCTGATTGATCTGAAAGATGCACATTCCTATCAAAACACCTACAGAAAACACATGAGGATCCCTCTTGATTCAAATCTTTTAATGCTAAATATCGGTGTATGTAGGTGCAAATGTTCATCAGGTATATAGCTTGATGTGGCCTGTCTCGTTATTGTTCGTCACAAGCAAAAACCTAACTTTGTGTCACCACAAAGTCTCTCACAAAATTAACACTGCAATGTACATTTAGGGTTGCAACAAGTGATTATTTTCATTATCAATTAATCTGATGATTATCCATCAATCCATCCATCCATTTTCTTCTGCTTCTTCCAGGGTTGGGTCATGGTGGCAGCAGGCTGAGCAGGGTATTCCAGATGTCCCTCTCCCCTGCTGCATTTTCCAGGACCTCCTGGGGAATCCCGAGGTGTTCCCAGGCCAGATGGGACATGAAATCCCTCCAGCGAGTTCTGGGTCTACCCCGCAGTCTCCTACCAGTTGGACGTGCCCAGAAAACCTTCAAAGGAAATAGTCCAGGAGGCATCCTAATCAGATGCCCGAACCAACTCAGCTAACTCCCTTTAACAGAAAGAAGCCTAAACTATAGGCAGCTAATAATTTAAACTAACATTTGCTTAATCTCCTTGGATGATGGGTGAAGAGATCTCTCAGGATTTTTTGGCTGAATGTTAGATAACACACCGTCTCAGTAAAGGTGCAGATGAACTGTGATTTGTGGTCCATAAAAACAAGTGACACCTGACACATTACAGTCAGCAAGCAGTTAAAGCAGCTGATTGCACTTTTGATAATGATCTAGGAATTTATTTAAGCTGTAATATACTTGTATGATGTCTGAGCTATTCCACTGCATGTCAGTGAAAATCCTCTATTTAAGATTGAATTTAATTTGTTAATCCGTCTTTATTTCAGTAAGGGCATGTCAAACTCTCAATGTTACCAGAACATGTACATTTAAACAAATACTTGCTGGGAGTTGTTGCAAAAGTTCAATGCGTTTGTACAAACACTTTTAAGCCATGTTAGACGCCTTGGTGTGATGACATTAGCTGAATAAATTACTGACAATATCAAGGTCAGGTGATACAAAGAAAGAGTGCTGCAGTTCTCTGTTTGTGCAGGTCAGGACAGTAAAACCTCCAGCGTGGTCTTCAGCCAGCTTTCAATGACAAAACTGAAATGGTCAGATGAGCCTAATTGTCCAGTTGACTGCGTTCCAGTTAGCTCTTTGTCTGATTAAGATGTCAGAACACCTGGGAAATGTTTACCTCTCTGCTCAGGCTCAGGTAATGTATCCTGGTTACTACACCGCGGCTCTAAGCGACAAGTCTTGTCCTCATCGGTTCAGCATCCCACTAATCCACCACTCAGCCTCATGCATCATGGGTGCACGCTGACATCATCAGAGATGTTTGATGGCCTCCTCTAATGACTTTTAGATTAAGCCTCACCTCAGGCTGTGTCTTTTTTTAGTAATTGATGCAACAGGTTTTGGCTCAGGCCTGGTGACATCATACTGCGACATCAGTGTTACGCAGCACTGGTCACCTTTGTTGTTCATCTATAAATCAAACACACACGGGTTTAATGGAGGATCCAGTTTAATCATGTGTTCTGTGTCCTTAAGTGTCCTTAAGCAAGACGCTGAAACCCTACCTGCTGTTTGAGTTTTTATATTTGTACTATATAGGCCTACTTTTTATGTTTTCCAAATCAGTATATGTCATTAGAGAAATGCAGTTTTAATGTTGACATTCTTGAATGGATAATTTTCCAAAAATGATGTGCTGCGAGTCACACATGACATGCACAGCACCAATTGCTCTGCCGTGCAGCTAGCAAGCTGACTCTGGCTGGACTGGGATATGTCAGTGAACGTTGTAGGTGAACACAGCCTCTGAGACTGACAGTGGCCGTGTTTGGCAATACGGAAACAGTACCGAGGTGGTTTTCCTGCCGGGGTTGGCTCCTGGCACCCCAGGGTTGAGTCAACTAATTAGGCGGCTAGCTCCACAGCTAACCAAGCTAAGTAACTCACACCAGCTACAGACAACAGTAGATAGCGGTTAGCCTACTTTAGCAACAAGTAAGCTAGCTGACCGTTGTCGGTCCGTAAACTAAATCACCTTGGTACTGTACTCTGTCGACATTTTATAACCTGACAGGTCCAAATGGTACCACTTGACTTGGAAATTATTCATGACATCGTTGCAAAAGCACCTGACAGGGTATTAAAACCTAACGTCTTTATGACAAGTCCAAAATCTACCTCTATACTTGAGGTCGAGAAAATATACATAACGGCCACATATGACAGTATAATGTAATGTTAAAATAAAAGGCCAAAGAGTTTCTTCAGGTTTGATCATGTCAGGTTGTCAAAGGTATGTTTGCTTTATGTCAAGTTGTCTTTAAAAAGACACCTCAAACAATGTCAGCTTTGCATTAAAATGACATAACTGACCAAATGCACACACATAATCTTTGTCACATCCACATATTGCACAATACAGTCTGTGTGACTTTTTGCACGTTGCACATTTCCCAGTTATTGCATATTGTATTTCTATTTTTATCTTTTTTTTTGGTGTGAGTTGCAGAGTTTTGCTGAAGAGATGTCTGCCTTCTTTCCAATATAATGGGACTAAATGGCACTCGTGTTGAACATTTTAAAAATTTAACGTCAATGTCTCTCTCTGAAAACTGTGAGCAGTTTCGTGTCACAGCTTCTCCACAGACAATGTCTCCAAAGCTCTACAGGCGAGGGGGTAAATCACCCGTTAGTGGTTGTTAGGTTATTTTGAATGTAATCCATGTACAAACCTTTGAAATCCTGACATAATTGTGCTCATATTTTGCACTGTGCATTTATCTATTTTCAGACATGGGATATTTACTGGGGACAGTTCAGGTTTGCTACTTATTCATACATTTTCTCTGCGCAGGGTCTTTTAGGCTTCCTGAAACATAAACTGTAACTCTGCCTTTGGTTTGTTTGTTTGATTTGTTGACGGGATATTATTACTCAGTGTTAGTGAGTTCCTCCTTCCTCTCTCTCTCTCTCTCTCTCTCTCTCTCTCAGTAAGTGTCAGACTGTAATCCTAATGAGCTGTGACAGAAGAGGGCTAGCTGACTTCCTGATAACTCCCTGTGGTAACGAGCTCAGGAGGGAAGCACGAGTGCGAACCTCGCACTCAACAAACCCCCTCCACCTTTGGCTTCTTCACTCAGGGCAACTCTTAGTCCACTTTGACAAGACGGGAAGTGGACGAGATGACGTGGAAGACAGAATGCATGTCTTGTAGCCCAGAGAAGACAAGATGAATCCTCAGGGGGAAATCTGGGACTTGTTTTGTATTAGTTAAGTGCATTATTATTTATAGAAGAAAACATTGCTGCTGCTGTTATTAATACAGGAGAAAAATACTGAGAATAATACCAGAAATCTACAAGAAAAAGCTTAAACTTAATTTGATACAAAAGGTGAAAATCCTTTACTTTGTGTATTTTTGTGGAAGATTTTCCCTCTGTAAATGATAAAGTTAAATTTGGTTTGTCAGGAAAATTACAAATGTTTTATAAAAAATAATTTCAGATCGGATAACTGAAAATACATGTATATTTAGTTTCCTCATAAATATAAAGCTGCAGTTATTATCTCATGTAAATTCATTTTTCTTGTACAGTAAATGGCTTCATGTTGAGAGACTGACTTTCAAAATGTGACAAAGCCTGATTTATTTATTTATTTTTTTTTAAAGTGGCAACCCTGTGTCCGTCTGTGTGATTAAGAAAAACAGAGAGGCCTCTTTTCATCTTTCACAGACCAAAATTTAAAGTTTCTCATCTAAACATGCAACAGAAGGAAATATCTCACATGCACTCATCATGAAAAAATGTTAAATCAACTTTAGTTGCCTTTCAGCTCTGTTATCACTAAATGTAGCCTGCAGACTTCCATACAGTCAACATATTGACAGTAGGTTGCTTGTGTCAGTGGTGCCACCTGCTGGGTGACAACAACAGCAACAACAAGGATGAGAGGAGACATGACAAACAACAAACCATCATTTCCATTATATCATGTTTCATGAACAACTCTTTTCTAATCATTTATTAGAAAAATATATTAAAAAATAAGAAAATGCAGGCAGAGGCAGGGTCTGCGTAGAAACAAACACCACCACAAACTTTTACTGGGTCATAAGTGACGATTCATATCTTCATATCTTTAGTCTTTACAGTGTTTTTTTTAGTAAAAACATAGTATGCAAATGTGTAAAGAAAGCTGGGAACATTAAGATACAAAACAATTATCTTTATTTATTTACAAGATCCACACGGCATATTCCTGCATAAAAAATGATTTATGTTACGCTCATTTAAAAGTGCATCAATTAACATTATGACAATAGTGTTTTCATATAAATCTAACACCATTCATTGGTAACAAAAAAAAAATCAATTTCATGTGTAAAAAAAAATCACAGAAAACATTAATTTTTATCCTGTATGTAAACATATTACATTATTTATGTGGTATCAGGCACAGATATAATGCAGGACCTCAGCTTTGTAACATTTTCACATCATGGTCACGTGAAGCCACAATAGCACCACGACAGAAGACCTCAGAAAGTGACTCAGCTGAGGTTTTCCCATTTATTAACCAGTGACACCATATCCAATTAATATACATATGCAATTACATTGATTAATTATCAGTAGAACATTTAAATGATAATCACTAAAATGATTGGTTATTGGTACCAAAATTGGATGAGTATATATCAAAATTACTTCATATTCTACATAAATTGCAGCATTATTAATGCACAGACCTTACATGAAATACGATTATTTCCATTAAAGGAAATAAGGATTGAGTTGCACCAGTTTATGAAGCCAAGTTTGTCAACTTCTTCCTGAGTTCTTTGGAACCACTAACTGGTTTCTGATGATTTCGGGCTGCAGCATTAAAACTGAAGCAGTGTATTAGCTAGTGAAGAATAAAGTTAAGTATACATCAACTGCAAAGTGCATTTCAATCAAAATCAAACTGCTAAACAGAATATCACTGTAGAATCACAAGCTGTGCACGACTGTTTCAGGGGGTCAAGAGACACATTAAACTCAACTGCCGCTCCACTGAACACAACAGACGGACCTTCAGTTACTGTTATGACGAGCGTAAAGTCCCTTAACTAGCCCTAATGTCATAAAGCACTTTTCTGCGCCCGGAACGTTTATCACACGACTCACTTCACACAACAAACCTGCCAGACGCACCTCAGCGCTACACCGGGTCTAGGTGGTGCTATAGCCACATCACAAATTTATGCAGCTCCAGTTAAGTTTTAATCTTTAAATGAACTATGTTAACCAGCCAGTTCATTTTATACCTTGTATACAATGTGCATGTATGTTAGGAAGGTGCAGGAGTAAATGCACTTCTCCACTGTGGATATCGTTTAATTTCTAATGTTGCAATATTTCATCCAAAACATTATTACCAATCCACAGTTATCTGGTTGTATCTGCATATATAATAAATGCACTTGTTGTTGTTGCATTTTGGATGTATTGTTTTGTTATCAATTGTGGTCAGTTGCATTAGGCTTAGAGCTATTTTGTTGTTCTGCTTTTATTGGAAAAAGTCAGAACTTCCTCATAAAGTAACATTAAAAGCTTTGAAAGTTGGTCTTGACTCATTACACAAGTTATCCACATGACCACCGTCCACCCGGGGCTCTGCCAGTAACTCAGAGGTCCTTATTTTTTCTTTTAAATATTATTTTTTGAGGCTTTTAGACTTAAATTGACAGGACAGCTGGTAGACACGAAGAGAGGACATGCGGCAAAGGGCTGCACTCTGGAATTGAACAATATCAACAAAATTGTGGTAAATTTTTCGACCAAACCAGAGTTGGTGATTGTTTGAACAGTGGAAAAACAAACAAGGACTGTTTGGGTGAAACAGAAAAACGTGAATTCAGAAGGCACATTGTCGTATTTTTCTGTTTCATAAGGAAAATGGGACAGAATGTTTCCTTCGCTGACATTTTATGAGTTAATTTAATTTATTTATTAGACTAAAAAGAGCTTAGAGAGTGTGAGGAACATAACAAACTCACTATTCACACACGTCCCAGCTGAAACTACAGCAGGGCGGCCAGCCTGAGTGACTGTCGCCTCTTGAGGTACAAAGTGGTGACTGAATGGACTGAATGGGCTGAGGCTAGCTGTTTAGCATGCTAATTTTAGTAGATATCTTTGCAACACAATACAAAGACGCCCTTGGCATAAGGTCAGAATTGTTGTTCCTTTGCATTCTGCTGATAATTTTACTTATTTTTAAATATTTTAACCTAAGCCCCTTTAAGGCAGCAGTTTGTTAAAACCTGACAAACTACTGACTGGTTCAGTTCCTCTCCAAAGAGGCGTCGACATCTCAGTGTGGTATGGCAGTGCTGGCGCCAGCGACCATCTCTTTCTCACAGATGAAGCGCCAGGACATGCTGCAGGGGGCGTCGTACCAGCTCCGGATCGCCACTCGCTCCAACACACGTGTTTTCACAATGTAGCCACAGTCTTCATCAATGTGGTTGTTGGGCTCGCCTTGCTCCCAAAAACTACAAGTAGAAGAGAGAAAGCAATAGCAATCAGTAATATATTTAAAGTTATCCAAAAATATAAACATTTTAGTGTGAAGTGACACCCAGAATCCCCAGAATTACATTCATATTGGATTATTGTGCAGCTTATAGTTTATGTCAACAGTGATGTAAACATGGGGGACACTTTCGTTCATTTTCAGCAGAGGCAATACGGACTTCTCGCCTCTTTTTCACACACACACGTGCTGCTTGGCTTGGCTCGCTTTGACCAGCTTTAAGGTGTATATTTAACTAATGATTGCTCGTCTTAAGTCAAGCATCTGAACGGTGGATAAACATGTTATTTCCAATAAAATTTTCACAATAAAAGTCCCATTTTTTTGTTTTTTAGTACGCTGCAGGAAAATCAGAAAATGTTGCGTTTTCCTCAGCAGTAACTCAACACAACTCCTATCAGCTGAAAGTGACCATGAAACTAGTAAAATAAAGAAGATACCTGAAAGCACACAGAGGAGTGGAACTAAACTTCAAACCACAGAGAGTCAGATAGAAAGGAAATGAGAGCTGAACACACCAACTTTTTTAAAAACCTCTTTCTCTTTTCTCTTTTAGATGAGATGAGTCTTGGCTTTCCAGTGCACAAGAGTCAACTGAACATTTTTTGTGCATTTATCTGCATTTTAAAAAGCCACACATATGAGCCACACATATTATTGGTAATATTTGTCATAAAATTTGGCACAGATCCCCTGATGCCTCCCTCAGGAACAATTGTAATAACTTTAGTGATCTCTTAACTTTCCATCATCAGTTCAACATTTCAGTTTGTCCAGCAGTTTGACCAAATACCTGCAAAACTAATTCCTGCAGCCTCTGTTGTACTTTGTGTTCAGTGCTGATTAGCAAATGTCAGCAAACAAGTCTAATAAACATGAAATAATGTTAGCATTTTAGCATCTTCATTGTGAGAATGTTAGAATAGTGATTTTTTTTTTCTAATGTCTTATTTTAAGTATATGCACAATCTTTCCCTAATCTCAACCACACCTTCCCCTTACGGAAGGTGCAATGTGCAGATATTGTGCATATATCCAGCAAAAACAAAAATAATATGTTAAAAAGAAACTGTCAAAAAATTCTTAACTATTATTTGGAGTTTTGCAGAATCAGTGGGTTTGGTGCATCGCACAATGCCTGAAACACTTGAGCACAAACTAAACTCATCGGAAATGGGTTTGGCACAGTCGGTCCAATAACCACAGGTATTATCTTTGGTTCTTGGAACTTATGACAGGCACCAGATTAAATTCTTAATTGATTTCAATACTGGCTGTTAGCATGGAGCACTCCAGAAATGAAAAATGACGTCTTCATTTCATCAGGCAGTGCCGATGAGATTTCCAGAGAAGCCGCCTGGGAACATTAAAGTTGCAGACATTGCAAAAAAAGGTGGTTAAAGGCTCCAAGATAAAGGTTAAAAGGAGCAGAAACAAGCCAGAACAAAAATAGGAAACATCTCAGCAGGAAAAGCGGAAGGGAAGGAATGTGGGGGGCAAAACAGGAATGACAGCAGGTTAGTCATCGACAAATATTCTTCTGAATGAGGAAGAAAAATCAGATGATTATTAGAAAGTATGCTGAGTTGGCACAAGATGGAAAAGAGACTGTGGAGAACAAGAACTACAACATCACTGTGGTCGGAGCAGAAAGGAAAAAAAAAGGGAAATACAAAGGACGAGAGAAGCTAAAGGATAAAAAATCAGCCGACTTGATGTTTCGGAGCAGAACGTATACTTCCACAGTTCACCCTTCGGTTCTGTCACATACTGCATGTTCTTTGGCAGAGGTCAGGGTCGCCTGTAGTGCAGCCGCCTGCAGCAGTTTGACAGCACTCTTACGTAACGTTGCTCAGAGCTGCTGTTTGCAGGCAGACATGATCCTGGCCTTCCTCCAGCTGCTATTTCACATCTGCAAAGAACCTTTAACTTGTTTATTTTCTTTATTACCCACACAATCGGGGACACGGCCAAAATGTTTCGCCTGATTTCTGACAACACCTTTCTTTTTCTTTTCATTATCACAACCTCTTTCTGGCACTATACACTGTGTATAAACCCTTCAACTCCAAAAATCCACCGGACAGTGCTAGTAGCCCTGTAAGGTTGTACTTTCACAATAAAACTTTGAGCTAAGCGCTGACTCCAGTATGCTAACATGCTCACAATGATAATGCTAACATTCTGATCTACAGCTGATATAACATTAACTATGTCCATCATCTTATTTTAGCATGCTAGCATGTTTCCATTAGCACTAAACACAAAATATAGCTGAGTCCGACAGTGGGGATGATGAAGTTTTTGCAGGTGTGGTGGCAAATGAGAGCTGCTGCAGAGACGAGACAGAGACAGGAACTTAGGTGACAAACAGAAAGCTAGAGTAAAGATGCGCAACCTCCTTTTATAGTTTCATCTGTGCATGTGTGTAAGTGCATGTGAAGGTGTCTCAATGACTGAACCCAGATGTTTCCTCATTAGATCATTTCTGTGAACCAGACACTTCAATGTTTTGATGTTCTTAAGAACGTGTGTGGCTTCATTGTCTGTTGACGTCAATAATCTCTTGTGGTCACAGAACATTCATGGCATACACAGAAAGAATAACACTGTTAGAATATGAAGATATGATACATAAATTAAAGTATTAGACAAATTAAACTTTGATCTGATTATGGTGCTAAATAAAACATCAGAGGAGGAACAACTTCTTTTTTTTTGGAGCGCAGGAACTTCACTTCCATTTTTTGGTTCCTGCCGTCAAAAATAAGTGATGACTTACCAGTAAAACATGGAAGTTTTAGGTTGGAATTTGAACTTAATATTATCGTTCACCTCGTCTGCATCTCTTTTTCCCTGCGCTGGCTGCATCCTCCCTCTGACCACCTGACTCTCTTTGATTTGGCCTTGTTCAGTGTAAACCAGGCCAACAACCATCACTGTGGAGCTAGCAGGCCAAAACATGTGCCAGAGTCTGCAGGTATGCGAGAGGTCGGTGTTCAACTGAAGTCCAACGGTCAGTCAAGACACACAGTCAACAGTGTGTGAGTGTTTGTCGATGTGTGTGTGTGTGTGTGTGTGTGTGTGTGTGTGTGTGTGTGTGTGTGTGTGTGTGTGTGTGTCACAGACAGTCTGGAGCCAGAGGAGTGGAGTCACAGCTTGGGCAAAGATCAAAATTAAAACTTTTTATTATCTGTTCTTCAAGTTCTTCACGTCAAACATTCAGTGAGAAACTTGTGCTTGTTGTATATTTTTGCATGTTTTGCAGGTTTTAGTGGGTTTCAGGTTTTGTTTTCATAATTTTCTTACCTCTGTAACTTGTGTTGTTGTGAAGCACTAATCTATTTTAATATAATCACAAATTAAAGTATATCGCAGATCACAGATTTAGTGAATTTTTAAAGTAACAAGTTGTTTTTTCTGTGCTCACAGAGTAATCGCTGTTTGACTTAAGAAAAAAAAAAAAGCAAAATAAGAGATTGCATTGAGTCACAGAAGCTGGAGAGGCAGAGGTTAGCCCAGATGTGAGGTCACGACTTTGGCTGCCTGTGCAGTTTGGTTCTGAAACACGTCAGGAGGCGGACGGGTTGCGAAAGAAGTGAACCTACCCTCCGACCAGCGGGGTCCCATCCACCCATTTCCAGACATCCTCCGTGTGCTCGTCAGTGATCCCAAACCAGAAGGCGTTCCAGTGGCCTCTGGGAAGAAGATTCCACAGAAACGTCTGAGGGGAGACACACAGACAAAGGGAACGTGTCTGAATAGTTAAAGAGAGAGCTCACTGTCTGACATCCCAACACTATCACTACACTGGAGGCTGATATGGGGAAATACTGCAAAATGCCAAATTATAATTGTGTTGTTGTAAAGATTACAATAAATTATCATTAGTATCTTATTGTGAACAAATCCCATCGTTGTCCAAAAACTATTAAAGACACATCAATAAGCCACACTGTTGCACTGGGTGAAATTTAGTTTATTGTCCCACACAGACCGTCCTACTGCCCCAAATACTCACAAGAGCATCAAATGCAGATTAATCTGCCAGTGAGAATAGACCCCAACAAATGCAGTATTCCCTCCTGTTTAAGTGACATTTGCTAAAGAAACACAGCGACCAGCTATTTGGGGAAATTACTCAAAACTATACTATGTAAACTAAATATTTGTGAGTCACTTTGTCACGCTGGGAACCAGATTCAGATAAGGGAAGTCGGGAAAATATTGAAAAACTGAACCAAATTTAAATAAATCGGAAAACAAAGCTGAAAATTATTGCTTGTTTCAATCCACCACCATTACGCTATTAGTAAGTTAGCTCATGGAGATGAGCAGAGAAGCGGTATGTGGCGTTAAGTCTTGCGCAACAAGATGATGTAATTACGACAGCACCGGCAACACAAATGGTGAAAAATGATGCAGAAAACACACTGGAGATGTGACATTTCTGTTTGCTACATCAGAACTTATGTCAGAACTTGAGTGTTTCTGTTTCCCATTAAGCACATTTATTTATTTTTTTAAAGAAGGCAACTCAGCTCAACCAACTCAAGCAAGCATTTAAACATTGTTGAGAATTTGGGGATGTCTTTTATGTGAATTTTGCCATTTCCATCAACCTTTTTTCATGCAATACATCAAAATGTTCATAGAAATATGTTGATGAAATCACTGCAATTGTTGGTTTCGGTCTTTTCATGACTGTAAAAAATGTATAGAATGATACCAATCTTATCTTTTAACATTAAATGCTCTTTTGTGGCCACAAACAGATCATTATCTTCAAGCAATAAAATGTGTTTTTCACACTGGATCAACTTTTAACTTCAGTAGTAAGTCCACTAATGTGAGTAAAGTAATAATCCTGACACAGTTACAAAAGACTGTTGACACGCTCTGAACAACATGTTTTTGAAGTCAGTAGGAAAGAATGAACCGGCTGACTCAGAACAAACTTTAAACTGAAACAAAGTCTGTTTGACCATGCAGCTTGCCGTACTGTACCTGCTCCTCGGCCGTGTGGATGATGGCCAGGTGACCTCCTTGGCTCTCGCAGTACGACTGACTCTCCGGCCAATCCCGTGAGTTCCGAGAGATGAAGTAACAGCTGTCGTTGAAGAGGTGCCAGTTGTCGGGACAGACGATAGGGGCTGGCGCCGCCTTCGTCGTCGGATTGACCACCTTGGGAGCTGATGACCCAGAGAGAAAGAGTGAGAGATTAGGCAACAGAGTCAGAATGGTTCAATCTCATCCAAAAAACAATCTGTATCTATTCTATCTATCAAAAGCACATATCTATACATAAATATTAAGTAATCTACCTTTAGTGGCCGCCATGGCAGCCAGTTTGGCCAGCAGCTCTTCTTTCTCTGTCTGCAGCTTGGTTTTCTCCTGCTGCAGTTTGTTGATGGAGGTCATTAGGGCGGTCACATTTGCCTCCTGCGTCTGCTTCTGTATCGCTGAGGTCCCTTCATCGCCGCCCTGAGGTTTGTTCTTACCTACGGAAAAAATACAAAGATGAACAACTGAGTTAATATTAACAGCACACTTTATCAATTAACTTGAAAATGACGTTGGAAGATGCACTGAGAGAAAGAAAACAAAGATGTAGCTACGCAACAACAAAACCAACATTAAATGCCTGTGACCTTTGACCCCTCAGGCAGCACTGCATTAAAAACACTACATGTTATGTATATATATATATATATATATATATATATATATATATATATATATATATATGTGTGTATATATATGTATATATATATATATATATATATATATATATATATATATATATATACATATATATATATATATATATATATATATATATATATATATATATATATATATATATATATATATATATGTGTGTGTGTATATATGTATATATATATATATATATATATATATATATATATATATATATATATATATATATGTATACGTGTGGCTTCATAGTAAAAGAGCTCAGGTACTAGACTGACCTGCCTGTCTCCTATTCAAAATCTGTGGTGCATTATGTACTGTAGTGCCGCGGCAATTAGTTCCAATTAGTTCCAATTAGTTCCACCAAAATGGAAAAATAAATTTGATGTCATGTAGAAACGGTGTCACCATTTAAAGGTCTGTCCACCAAAGAGCCAAGCTGATTTTTCAGATGTTAAAAGTAAGTTCAACTTCAGTCGGTTATAATAACTCATTTTGCTCCTATGTATGTGTTCGGACCAAGAGTGGATGGATTCACCTTCAGACTGTGGGTATTTGTAGTGGTCTTATTTAAAAAAAAAAATATAGCAATGAAATACAGATATAAATATAGAATATATTGAACAAGAGGGTCGCACTAACTTGAAACATGAGAGAAAGATTTATGTTAAATAATGTAAATCAAATGATGAAGTGAATTTCAAACAAATATTTCCTTAATTTTCAGTTCTATTTTTGAACAGGGTGCAACAAAACACCAAACAGAAAAAAATGTTTGTTTTTTTTTATCTGATATCGTCTTTAATGCATTTATATGCTCTTTATCTCTCTACAATCAAATCATCTGAACTTCATGGTTTTATTACACTTCTCCCTGAAGAGCTGCATTTCAGTTGTAGATTCTTAGAAAACTTGACTTTCACTTAGTGATTATTATCTAAATGAATAAACGTATTCACGTTTTTTTCTGCCACAACTTCTTGCCTAAGTGTGTTAATTAATCTACAGCCAAATTATCACATTTAAAAACACTGAAAATCTTCACATCACTTTACTTCTGTTGTCTCACTCTCAGCTGGCAGCAGTTTAGCTATCGAGCTCATTAAAAAGCGGACGCAGCTTTTCAGCCTCATGGCTGTGTGGCTGTTTCAACATAACGAATACACACACACACACACACACACTGTATGTGTCTAAAAAGACTGGCATACTATTAGCAAACATGTCTTAAAGGTCAGAGTTGCGATGGGCAAACCACTGGATCCTCTTTTTTTCTGATCTGAAACTGCTTATTCAGCAATTTTTGAACTCGCTGTTTCTGCCTTAGTTTTCACAAACTGATGATGATCTTCCTGTGAAGTCTCCTGAAATGTTCCATGATGCACGTAGGAGAATTTCAGCAGCAGAAAAAATGAGATGATGAGGGTATTTATAAATTTAATTTCAAAATTAAATGGCTTTTAAAACTATTTTTATTTTCCTCAAACAGAAAAAATAAACAGTTTCCTTGATGCTCAAAAGTTTTTTAAATATCTTCACATTAGCTTTCAAAAACACACATTCTTGTGATCTGCAATTTCCCTACTTCAACACACAAATAAATATGTGGACATTTTTAAAACTTGATAAAACTTTTGCAAAATCTTTTTTTTTTTACATGAGTTTGCAGTCTGTGTACTCACTCTGTGCACTGACGGCTATGATGGAGATCAGCAGGATGGCGCACAGTATGGCCAGGCAGATGGTGGCGAGGCGGTAGGGCCCGGGGCCGCTCGGCCTGGGGATCACTCTGACTGTGGAGACTGGGTGACATGGAGGTGGCAAAGGAGGACAGCTTGTTAGTTACCATAATACATAAAGGTTTTTGGATAGTGAGGCCTTTAAATGTGAAAAGTGGGACTATCTGAGCTTTAAAAAAGATGTAAGATATTCTCTCTAATGTGAATGAAAAGCTTAAAAGCAGTAAAACACACAGCTGCTCAGTGCAAACAGGATTGTTTAATGTAGAGTGGATGGTGCTCTAACTATGAGTGATGGGGTGCTGCAGGGGTCCACTCTTGGTCCACTAATATTTACATCAAAGTAAAATAACGCCATCTTTCCGTATCAGTGCTTCAATGTGCGTGTTTATGCAGATGATACATTTTTATATACCCCAGCCTCTCTGTCAACCCAGGACTCCAAAACTGGTTCCAAAACTTTTTCTGGCATGAACATGTGTACTGAAAAATCACAAACAACTTCATGGCGCTGCCTTTTTGAACAATTAGAATGCTTTTATTGTCATGACATCTTTATTGTTTCAGTGTCAATCTTTCGTCAGGCTTGGCGGTGAAACATGTCTGACCACGCCGAGACAATAAAAGCATTTTATTTGTTTCAAAGGAGAGAGTCTGGGAGTTTCTTTTTAATGATTTTTAAGTAAACAGATATGTATTAAACTTTAGTGTAGAGGCATAAAATGAAGAGAAAAACACAAATAGTTAATTTCAATTATATGTCTGGCAATAGTCCACTAAAATGTCACTGTCTCTGATAATCCTGCCATTATAACTTAAAATGGGATCCACATCAACGCAAACACTTAGGAATACTTAGACTGCAGACTGTTATTCAAGATTAATATTATAAAGTCAGCATGTTTTTTTTCTTATGGTGGCTGCAATACAGCTGCTGGGTGTGGCCCTAAAATAACCCCCCAACAGAGAACTTGTCAGCTGACAAATGAGTTTGTTTGGTATTAAAGTTGTGGTACATTAAATCAACCAAACTAAAATCAACATGTGCATTCAGAAAATTACTTACTTCCACTTTTGCTATTTCATGGCATGCAGAGGTCTATATGATGTATTCACACTGACGGATTAACTAGATTTTTTTTTTTCACGCACAGAAGAATCTCCTCTACTGTGTTCAGACTTGTGAACATGAAACATGTCAGAGCAGTTTCTGGGACGTGGGAAACCTGGCTGCACTGCAATTATCAAACAAAGCAGACAGGCAGCAGAGAGGAAAATTATTTTGGAAAGGAGAAAAATTAGGAGTGAAAAATAGGATGTCCACCTGGGGAATCCATCACTGCCGATCAGATCAGACTTACTGCGGAGTCATTTGACCCCACAATGAATGCCAGTTGTATCCTTCCGCACTGAAGACACAAACCAGATGTTATTGGATTTTTTCCCTCCCGGTGTTAAAGGGGCTTTAGAATGAGCTGTTAATATCAACAGAGGGTGTGAATGGGCAGCTGAAAACTTGGAGAGGAAAAATGCCTCGAGGTGCTGGATCTGCAAGATCACCGCTAGATAGGGATGTCAGGAGAACTGATGCTTCAGTACCAAGTTAATACCAAAATTTTGAAAACATGACAGTACATGTTTTTTTTTGTTTTTTTTTGTAGTACCATAGGTTCCCACCATGAACAGCTGTTATCTCATTGGTTGGGCTTTCAAAGGTCAGCGGCAAACAAGGTCAAAGTTCAAGTAATTTGGTCGGGCGCCACCGCTCTCTCCATAGGAAAACAATGGGACAGCCAGCGCAAAGCGATTGTACGGCTGATCATGTGCTGTAGTCTGCTGTTGAGGAAGGAGAAGAACGCCTACCAATGCTGAACAACAACTACGCATGTGAGATAGGTGCAGCTGCAGCAACAGCTCTGCTTCGACTCGTCCAAAATAAAAAGTAGAGATGTGCGAATCGACCCAGTTAACATATGGGTTTGGATCAACTCCCTGGAAAATAGACTCAGTAAATTCATGTGCGATTTCTCTGAATCTTTTTTGCTACCATGGCTCCCTCACTTCATTCACTCTCTGGCTCACTCGACCACCTCTTGAAAGAAATTGTTTTTCTGTATAATTCATTTTTAACATAATAATTAAGTTTAGAGCTGAAACAATTAGTCAATTAAAGATCCAGTTTGTAAGTTTGTACTGGCAGAATATGGATGAAATGAAATCTAACATTTATAAGTTTGTTTTCATTAGCGAATAATCACCTGAACATAAGGATCGTTATGTTTTCCCTTAGAATGAGTCATTTTTACACGCAAAGGGCATAGGTCATCTTCCACAGAGTTGCACCACCATGTTTCTACAGTAGCCCAGAATGGACAAACCAAACACTGGCTCTAATTACAGTCAGGTTTCATGTTCCCCTTGTTACATGCATGGAAGGGGAAAGATGCATGAGGTGTTTGTGATCTGCAGGATCAGAGTCCTTTAACTGACAGAAAATGAATCAGCAGTTGATTATGAATTAATCATAGTCTTTTTTTTTTTTGAGCAAAAGTACCAAAGATTTCGTAGTTCCAGCCTCTCAGTTGTGACGATTGTTTAGGACATTCAATAGACCAAAAAATTAATTTATTGTTATCATTTTACAACAACAATAACCTTAGAAATTATGAATAAATGCTTTACTATTAAGCCATTACATTTATGTGTACTGTTAAGCCTCAGATGTAATTTCTCACTCATCTTACTTTGTTTTCTCCATCAGCAGCATTTATACCTGTCAGCTTCATCACATGTCTGTCTTTAAGTTATGAGTATTTAACCACCATCAGTATATCTTAATAGTCAAAAAGTTTTATTTGGTGTCAAATCACCAGATTATCATCATCGTCAAATTGTAAACAATTTATAAATTATTTAGAAGGGCAGTCTTATTGAAAAGTCATATCAGCTGATTAACAGAGATTTTAATTCTTCGGATTAACTGAAAATAATAAAAATCATTATTATCATAATAAACAATTAAATAATAAAATTAATGATTAATTACGCCCAAATATTCATTCTAAACTACAGGATGTTACCAGAGTAGGGCCTAAATCCAAACAGGAACATTATAATAATACAATATTTGCAAAATAAATGCAAACCTCCCTTTGGAGTAAGATAATATTTTTGTCAGTCAGTGTTAAAATGTCAATAAAAGAGAGCAAAGGGAAGCTCAGCATGACCCCAAATATTAAGAAACAGTGAGACTGTGAGGAAAACAACAACAGGTTCTGCAGACACAACAGTTTGACTGAAGAGTTAAAGTCTGCGGTGAGTTCTTACCGCTGTGTCCAACATCTGGCCTGCGGTTTAGGTCGTCATGTGTTCCCTCGTCGTCTATCAGTTTGGAGTACATCCCCTCGCAGGCCACAGAGTTCCCGGTGGTCGACATGTCAGCGGTGGAACAAAGAAACAAAAAGTTTAGAAAGTTTCAGTGAAGGTCAGCAACAAACCCTCAGCGAGGCTCTGGATCTCCCACTGCCCTCACTCTCCGTTTATAAACTGTCCCCGCTGGTACCGCACTGGAGTCACATAGTCAAGTAAAACACAGCAGGTACGACCACTTCCGGCCATCCGTTTCAAAATAAAAGCCCCAAAATGCACAAGTTTAATTTACCAAACAAATATACTAAAAACCAGTGGAGGGAGAGTAAAATTATAAAAACCATAATGTAAAAAAAATAAAATATTACTGAATTTATTGTATGATTTTACTGAGGAGTCTTAAAGTCTTTAGTTAGTCTGTAGTTGAAATGTTGAGCCCATACGAACCAGTTCACATCCTTAGTTCCTAATTCGAGGCTTAAATCTAAAGGTGACACGCAGAACCAGAATCACTCCTTAAAATCCATTTTTATAAATTATTCTTGTCTTATTTTTTGTGGTTGTTGTTTTAATTGTTTAATTTGTATTTTTTTCTGTTGACATCATTTCCCTTCTTGTTTTTCTTGTTTTATATTTCTTGTTCTTATTGCTTGTATTGTTTTGTTTTCTTTCTACTATTATAATTATTGTCGTTGTTGTTGTTGTTGTTGTTATAAAATAAAAGCATTTAGTTTGTTTGTATTTACAACAAAATTCAAGGCCTACTTCAAATATTAAAACTATATGTCCTCATTATGCAGGCAAAATATCCCCTGTCAGTGTGATATTACTTGCCTTTATATGATTATATTGATTATATATCAGTTTCTGCTATTATACATAAGTATTCACAACACACTGATTACTATAAAGAGAAAAAAAAGATCTACTTTAGCAGTTTAGTTTCAGTTTAGGGCTATTATTTTGAAGGTTTTACTTGTATATTTCCGGTCTTGTCATTGTGTTCTTGACACAACTCTCTGCAGTTGCCAAATTGTTTACGGTAAAAGCCCCCAGATCCTCTGCTGCCTCTGACCTTTTCAAGGGGTTAACGGGAACATGTCTCACAGTTTCCAGCAGTTATGCGTCAGATGCATCACGTTATGTTTTATGTCAGAGCTGGTCCAGACAGGTTATAACGTTTCATGGGTGGAGAAATTTATGATGTTAATAATGTTTGTCAGATCCATCTCAGTGAAGTGACAGTTGGGGTGAAGATGGGGATCAGCATGAAATCTGACTGATGACATGCTGCAAATAATAATTTTATAATCCATGTATTTATAGATTTCAAGGTTTGACAATGTCAGTCTGTCACCTCAGCGATTATTGAGCGGATTCTGAATCTCTCTCAGGATTGGCTTACTCCACCTTGACCTGCTGATGTTGTGACATTGAGTTCCCTGCTGACAGATGTGGACTTTGCCAAGGTGAGGCTGTTCTCACCTGGCCAGGAAACACCTTCTAACGAGTCTTCACATCTCAAAAAGTTGGAGCAAGTAGGCATTATTTTTGATAAATCATCCAGATACCTGAAATATTTCAAAATGGCTCTGGTGACACAGTGTGGAATGAAAAAATATATTAGTCATGAGTCATCCTCCTTCCCTAACAGTGGTTGAAACAAAATGCATAAAATTAAAGCCCAAATATATCCCTCATGTATCAGGTCCAGAAGTGTCCTGTATTAAATGCATGAGAACACTTCCAGGAAGGTATATTTTATTAATTATTTTTCTTTTTTCCTGTCCATTGTTAATTCTGCACACACAGGCACTGGCAGATTCAGGAGGAGGGCTGCAAAGATGCCCTTTTAGTTGCCCCTAAGATACATAAAACATGATAAAGTTTCCTCTAGAGTGTCCTTCCAGTGGACAAAATATGGTATAGTACTTTCCAGGGTGACTCTTCAGTGGATAAAATTCTGCAAATTTATAATAATAATAATAATTAGAATTTCAATTTTGTTTGTTTTTCTTTTCTTGTTCTCTTTTTTCTTTTTTTTTTTATGTGCACCCAAAGTAATACCAATCAAACAGTCAGTGGCTTGTTTTGATAAGACATCTATTATTTTTCATTCAATTTAAGTATGGTATTATTTGTATTTTAATGCTGACTGTGAAAACCCGCTTGTTTTTGTGTAGCTGTTTGCAATATGGCCACCAGTCAGAATTTTCTTTGAGAGAAAACTTAATGTTCATTTTTCAGATATGAACATCATTGCTTGGCATAGCTGTGATCATCAAACATGGAGGAAAACTAGAAAAAAAAGGAAGAAAAACATCTGTTCAAAGGAAGAAAGTCCCCCAAAACTCCATGCAGGAAACCTCATCTTAACTTCACTAATTCACTCTTTCCCACTCACAGCTTATTTGCTTGGCTTATTTCCTGCATCCACAGTATTCTTCTTTCATCAAAACACACCAGCTGGCGCTGTGAAGAAATTGTGAAAGTTAAGGTTTTAATATAATGAAGCACTGCTTGATGATTCACCTCCCAAATAATGCTCCTAATAATTGAGATTAAGTTAAATAAAGTGTGTCCAGGGGTGTATACTCTCATGGGTGTGCCCCAAAAGAAGCACACTGAAATACAAGAGCGTGAATCGACCACATGCAGTGGATCTGCTCACTATGAAGTCATTCCTGCTTCTTCTCTCCATTATTGGTAAAAATAACACTTGTATTGACTTACTTTTCAGTTGAACAGCTTTTTTATGCAAAGTTTGGGGTTTTCCTGTTTCCGTTTCTTTCATTTGCTCCCAACAAATATGTGGGAACTACAGGAGGAGATCTAAGAGACTTTAAAATCAAACTTGTTGTCATAGTTAGATTTTGCACCTTACTGTGATATTTTGCTGGCATAGCTCTACTGTTCTGACAGGATTATTAGTGCAGTTTTGGTCCTGTGCAAACTTTTAATCAAAACCAAACCTGCTGATACCATTACAGACACCACTGGTAAAACTAATTTTTTCTGTTCTTTTCAGGCTGCTGTGTGGGGCAGGATCTTCTGCTGGAGGGTCCAGTGAAGGCTGTTTTGAGGAAAAATGTCACTTTCAAAACCCTGGTTGAGCTGAAAGACTTCATCACCTTCGTCTGGTCTTTCGACCGTGGGACCGTGCTGGTACCCATCGTCACTCTAACGCCAACAGGGGAGACGGTGGCTGAAGGTTATCGGGGAAGAGTGCGGGTGAACCGGACCAATGGTTTCTTGACCCTGGGACCACTGAAGGCGAGCGACAGAGGGTATTACAGTGTTGCCATGGTAACCTCTGAAATGAAAAAGACAGGAGAGACCATGCTCAGAGTTCTGGGTGAGTCTTGTTTGGATTTAGATCTGGTTAACAGAAGCCAAATTTCACTTAAAATGTTTCTTCTGCAAAAGTTAAAAAAAAATTTACCTGGTATTTTTAACCAGTCATTCCTGTAAAGCTTTCGTAAATGCTGAGCAGATTAAAAAAATTAACAGGTCAAACCTGAACTTGAAAGCTGATATTTTTTATTTTACTGTAGGATGCTGTGAATTGAAGGCACTGCCTGAGGGTCCACTGGATGCCGTCTCTGGGAAAAATGTGACTTTCAAGACCCTGATCGATCCCAAAGAGGAGATCAATGATACAGCCTGGTTTTTCAGCAACGGTGGCAGACTGATACGTATCGCCAAAGTGACCAGACCACAGGTGAACGTGGTCTTCGAGGGTTTCCAGGGAAGAGTGACAGTGAACCAGACCAACGGGTTCTTGACCTTGGGGCCTCTGACCGTGACAGACAGCGGAGATTATTTCGTCAACATCTTAACTGCCAAAGAGAAGAAAGTGATGACTGGAGAGCTCAAGCTCCGAGTTCTGGGTGAGCTACTGTACGCTACTTCCACCAGGAAGCTGTGTTTCAATTTGGATACGTCTGTTAGTGCAGTGTCATGTAGTACAGTTTGGACGCCATGCATCATGAAGGTGATTCTGTCTCAGATCGAGCATGGCTGGTGTGCCCTTACCAGAATACAGAGCCCAGCTTCTTTTTCTTTGTAGGCGAACTGAAGCTGGGTGGAGCTTTAATGCCCCCCACCAAAACATCTACTGGCATTTCTGTTCTATTTAACTTCATTCAACATCAACATCCTTTTAATTTTATTTGCTAAAATAAAATAAAGCATAATCTGGGCTGCAGTTTTCACACGTTTGGTAGCCCTGCCTCTTCTGTTACGTACACAAGATGGATGAGAAATGTCCAGCATTCCACACTGAAGTTTTTGTGCACTCCGTTTTGCTGTAAATGTTGACATGAACACACTAAATTCACTCAAAACTGGAAGTGTAAGTACGTAAATTAAGACACAGCATATTTTTTTTGTTGTGCCTGATTTAATATGATGTCTGGTAAAAAAAAACACACACACCTATTTCTATTTCTATTCAAATACATATACAGAGACGGATAATTTTGTTGACTGAACAGATACAGAGGAAAATAATAACATCTCTGTGCAGCCTGGAACAGGAAAATGAGATGGGCGTCTGCAAACTCACCGCTAGATGCCACTAAACCATAAACACTGGTCCTTTAATCAATTACCTGCAAAATGAAACACATTTCCATCAGCCTCAGCTGTACGTTGTGTTAATTAGTGATATCTTAGCATGCTAACACAAAGCACATCTGTGCCTGAGCCTCAAAGAGCTCCTTGCATGGCTGCAGACTCTAGTCTTATTAACTTTTGCACCCAGGTGAATGAACGACATACGGCACAAACATTCATCCCATGCTTGTATATCACCATGTCAGTTCTGAAGCTGATCTTGACCCAAATTAAGTTTATTTCTAAACATGTCATTAAAATAACAAACTTGCAGGATTCTGCAGCCTTAGAGGAAGCATGTGTCCTCTTGGTGTTTTTTAGTTTATGAAATCTGATGTATAATCTCAAAATTAAACTTTTAATGGCAGACTACACATTTATTTCCATTCCAGAAACTAGTGTGTGAGAAGTTTTTTGATGTTTCCCACGTCGTTTCTCTTCTATTCACCACCCGGTTGAACAAGACTTGTTGCAGCTTGTCATTGAACACAAACATCTGCAGTGGTTCTCACAAGGGTGTGTTCTGACCCCTGTGTTATGTTTATTATACTCCAACAGCTACAGTTATTACCCCAGGAGGTATTTAAAGCTGATCATGCCATCTTAGTGAAACAAGGACAGCCTTCTTCTGGCAAATGTGTACTAATGTTAGAGAAAGAGTCTGACAGTGTCTGATACTGACACTGTCTGCAAAAGGTGCACAGAATACATAGGAATTAAGTCACTAACCCTGGCAGTGTGAGTGTCATGCATGGAACCATTCAGACCCATTCAGACCCATTCAGAACCATTCATATGAGCTTGTTTCTACCTGCAGAGCCGGTGTCAGATGTGACCATCAGGGCCAGCGAGTCTGAGACGGTAGAGTTTAACAGCACTGTGGTTCTCACCTGCTCTGCCAAGGGCTCATTCCTCAAATTCTCCTGGACCAGCGGCTCTGAACCCATCATGGCTGACAACACAAGAGTCACCATTAAAGAGGTGAAACTTCATGTGTGTTTTGATATATTTAAATTTCAGTTTGGACTGGACTGCACTGGAGAAGGATTTGAACTGGAGAAGTTAAAGACTAATAATTTTTCCTTTATTTCTTTCATCTTTTTATTCTCGTCATCATGACATTGATCTTCTGTTTATTTCTGATGCAGGATGACACGTCCAGTATTCTGACTATCAGTGGTATTCAGAGCTCAGACCTGATTGGTCCCATCTACTGCACAGCTGCCAACCAGCTGGAGATGGAGAAGAGCGCCCCCTTCAACCTCACTGTCATCTGTGAGTACTGCACCTGTAGCAGTGGTTTTAGATAGAAGACCTAAAGATTCAGAAACTGTAATAGAACAGGACTTTCATAAAAGATGAAAATCTTTACCACATCATCTATGTGCAAATGTAAAAACTTATTGACTTTGCATTGTTTACAGTAGCTTGTCATCTTGCTTATGAAACAGAGAACACCTCTTAACACTCACAACGTGCCATTCATACAAGTTTACTGATCATCAGAAGGGCAATTCATTTTGCAGCTCCCCAATTCATACCCACACCTCTAAAACTCACAGGGAAAGACGCAACAGATCAGCATACTTGGGACAATACAGGGAAACTATGAGTAGCAACAAAACAAAACAGGTTTTTTTTGTTACAGGTTAATTAAGTGAATTCTTTCATTAAATCTGTCATGCATGGACAACAAAGAATTCACTTCATACAGAAGCATAACTCTTTTGGTGTTGTCACACTGTTTTATGAAATACATAATTTTGTATGTCATTTAAAGGTTTCTGATTTTTTCATTTATATGTTGGTTTAGTGCTCTGTCTGTTTACTGCAACAATCTGAAACATTGCTTTTCCACCTGTTATTACATCTAAATTGGTGTTAAATATTTAATAGCTTTAATTAGAATAAAATGTCTTTTCAGACGGTGAAATTGTATCAATATAAAATTTGACAGTTAAATTAAATTTACTTTTGATGCAAAAACAAGTTTTGTCTTTTAGACATCTAAATTATTAGTTTAGTTGCTATGGTCCACTCCTCACATCCCCACATCCCTTCTGTGAAAATGAACAGAGTGCAGATTTCTGCTCTTATGCTGATGCACAAAAACAGTTTGACTAATTTTGAGGGTGTTTGAAAACTTTTTCATTCACTTGTGCAGACAATGAAATGACTTTCCTGTCCCTTTGTACATTTTATTATAATTGCAAATTATAATATAATAAACATAAATAATCATAAATACTCATAAAAAGTGTCAATCAAATCACAAACTGAAAAACAAAGAAGATGACTAAAGCATATGAAAAAGGGGGTGGAACTTTAGTATCCATGCACTACAAGGTCTGTAAAAAGTTAATTTCCTGCTGCTGCTATCATGAGCAGCTCCCCTGAACACATGCGGTGTCGCCTTTGGGCCAGAAGATGTCACCATCAAATAAGTTGTTCAGCTCCAGAGACAGGATGGTCCACAAACAATGTGCTGCATCACACAGTGACACTACTACAGACAGCAGTATTACAGTAACAAAAAAATCTAAAGATTAATTCTTGTCTCTCTTTCAGTTCCTACAACTCCATCTGTACTGACTCTTCCAACACGGACTGGTAGGTTGAAAGTTAATTTTGGTATTTGGATACATAATATCAGTAAAACTGAACAGTTGTATTTGTATTTGATCTACTAACAGTTTCTTAATTAAATTTGCGAACTGTTCATATTACAGTATTAAATCTCATACAACATAATGACCAAATGTTTACTCTGCTTCGATGCCACGCACAGGGCTAAAAGATGGAGAAAAGGAAGGTGGGAACTTAAGAGCAACGTCCTCACATACCACCACGTCCCCAAATACCACCTCGTCCTCACGTACCACCACATCCCCATATACCACCTCGTCCTCACATACCACCACGTCCCCATATACCACCTCGTCCTCACGTACCACCACGTCCCCATATACCACCTCGTCCTCACGTACCACCACGTCCCCATATACCACCTCGTCCTCACGTACCACCACGTCCCCATATACCACCTCGTCCTCACGTACCACCACGTCCCCATATACCACCTCGTCCTCACGTACCACCACGTCCCCATATACCACCTCGTCCTCACGTACCACTACGTCCCCATATACCACCACATCTTCACATACCACCACATCACAGACGGACAGGGAAACAAGGCTGGATAATCAGGACCTCTTGGCTTTTCAACGTGCCTGGTTTGACAAGCTACAGGCGGAGCTGGTGGAGATGCGGCTGAGCTTCGAGAGGAGCCTCCGTCAGATGGAAAGCCGTACACATTCCCTGCTGTGGTCCATGAGCAGGAGGATGGAGCGGATGACAGAGGCCATGGACCGCAACTCAGCCTCCTCTCACTGGGCTAAAACCTATGTGTCCATTAAACGTTTGCTGTCGGCAGTTACACCCTCAAGCCAACCAGGCAGTCACCCCGTGAGTCTTCAAACCAGAAATCAGCGCAGACGTGGAGGTCGGGGAGGAAATCGCTCCTGAAAAGGAAGACCTCTGTTGAGTTGGTTCTTGTGTTTCTTGTGTTAAATGACAATGAGAATTATGTGTTTATTTGTAATCAGAATGAGTTTTTTCTCTTATCATAATTAAAATGAACAAGCTGTGTTTAATGTCTTCATGTGATCAAAATGATGCCACATTTAATCTTTTGATATTTTGATACAACTGAGACAGAAACAGAAATAAAATATAATGCTTACTCCAGTGGATAGGTGGATGTTTTCATGTATTTTTGCTGCTCTATGCACATTTCAAAATGATGAAACGCACTGCTCTGACAATGATGGACGACAATTGTTCTGTCTAATGTTTTTTTTTTATATTGTGTATCTAAAATAAGTGGATGTCTTATATCTCTGATCCTTGCAAAAGAACTGTTCTCATAAATACATCTGATTTTGATGATTGATAAGAAGCTGTGATGGAGAAAGTAATTTCATTTACACTAAAATCTTTTTTGTTTTTCATTAAACCTGTTTTGACACTTGTTCATTGGTCATTAAACAACAGTTGGGAAATCTGCTTGATGTGTGTGTGTGTGTGTGTGTGTGTGTGTGTGTGTGTGTGTGTGTGTGTGTGCGTGTGTGTGTGTGTGTGTGTGTCCTCAGTGAAGTGTATCAGTCTCTGCAGGAGCTTCCAGCTGCAGCAGTCAGTTCAGTTTCTGTTCAGTGTGACTGAGGGAGGTTTTTGTACGACGATTTTTCACTGTGTGAACACCCACTGATTGTTGATGACATGAAGACTCTGACAGTAGTAAACTGCTGCATCTTCAGTCTGGACTCCACTGATGGTCAGAGTGAAGTCAGAGTTTGATCCACTGCCTGTAAAACGATCTGGAATCCCTGATACTCGAGTGCTCGCACAGTAAATGAGAAGTTTAGGAGTTTCTCCGTCTCTTTGTTGGTACCAGGATAAAATGTGGTTGTTGTTCCAAACATGAACATTCTGACTGGTCCTACATGTGATGGAGACGGAGCCTCCCAGAGCAGACCTCACTGCTCCAGGCTGAGTCACTGTGACCTGACCTCTGGACTCTGAGGACACAGAGACAAAAACATAAAGCAGCGTCATGGTTTTGTGGGCTTCATTTCAGAGGGACGGATGTTGATAGAGGAGAGGAGTTTGATTCTCTGGACTTTACCTGTGAAGCAGCAGCAGAGGAGAGTCCAGATGAGGACGCAGATCAAAGTCATGTTTTTGATGAGGAGGATTTCTGTGTCTTCTGTTGTAATGAAGGACAGCTGTCAGTCATCTAGTCTTCAACTCTCAGGACTATAAACTCTCCCAGAGCACTGGAGCATGGTGCTGCTGATGCAAAGTGGCTCTCTATGGAAAATAAGTCAGTATGTTTATTTGAATAACATCTTTAATGAGCAGACATCACAAAGTGCTTCACAATAATAGACAAAAAGCACAGGGCAGTGTTACTGACTTAAAGTGCAGATACATAACTCAAAACAAATCAAACTGAAGAAACTAATGGATCAGATTCCTACTGGTAGAACAGGGCTGTGTTGGCTCTTAAATGTAGGCAGGTGTCTGAAAAGTGTCAGGCTCTAAAAATGATCACAGGAATCTTGAATTAGATTTTGGTTTTGATGAGAATCCAGTGTAAAGACATCAAAACTGGTGTCACATAACCCTTTTGCATGACTCGGTTTAAAAGCTTGGTAGCAGAAATTTTGAACACTTGTTAATGCTCAAAGGATTTGTTGTGAAGGCAGGGGAAAAGGATATTATAGTCGTCAAGACAGGAGGAAATAAACATGTAAATAATCATTTCCATCTCAGATAGATAGACACAATGGATTTGAAATAGGAGTGAACCAAACAATTTACCTGCAGGTCAAAACTTAAATCACGGCTCTCTGAACCACCTAGATTATGGAGGGTAAGTGAAACCAATTTAGTAGAACAGACAGTTTTGCAGGACTTTGAGGTTTAAACAGAATACATAATTGATTGTCATCTGCAGAACAATGGTAGAAGCAGAACAAAACTTTGAATATAGTAACTTGGTCAGTTCCTTTATGCTTCAAACTATTACCTTCTATGTGTCCCTATATCATAATTTCTGGACACACCACTATAGTATTATGTTTTCATGTGCTTTCAAAGTCAGTTGACTTAGTATAAAGAGCAAGAAAGTCAGCATGGTGGGGGTGGGGTAGATGGATGGGTCAATCAAACACTGGACATTTTACAATAGAGACTGGTTTTCATGTTCTGTCTGGAACCAAGTTATGCAACTTTAGTAAGTTATGTTACATATATTAACTTACATTACATTAGGTACATTAACTTACTTATTTTAACCAAATCATGATATTTTCTTGAATTTAATCAAGAAGTTCTTGTGCCTTTATTTTGAAAATCTACCCAGATGTTGCATGTTATTATTGCTAACTTCACTGCAGAAGAGTCCCTGCAGCAACACAGTTTGAATCATAGGGCCACTGACAAATACGTTACTAGGAGAAACCTTTAAAATGACTCAATGTCTGCCTTCAAGAGCCATGTACAATGTAAACAGCAGTGGACCCAGTACAGAACCTTGTGGAACACCATGACAGAGACTCAGTTGATGGGACAGAAGAACAGAGAAGGTCCTGTGTGAAAGGTTAGAGGAGAACACAGCTGATCCAGAGATTCCTACACACTGACTGAGCCTCTCAATCAAGCAGCACTGAGATCTAATAGTACCAATACAGAACATCCTCCTGCATCATCGAGCATTAACAGATTTTTTGAGACTCTGAGAAGAGCTGTTTATGTCGATAGCTGCTTTTTAAGGAATGTCTGAAACAGCATCTTGTTTGAAATAAACTGAGACATGAGCAGATGTCAATGAGTTATTGAATATAAAGAGCAAACAAGGACCAATAGAACCAATAAAACACTTTAAACAAAGAAGTGGGCACAATGTGAAGGTCAAGGGACTAAATATTTTCATATTTCTAACCAGATTGGTGAGATGTTATTTATGCCACTTATGTCTTTTATCTCTTTAAAACTCCAGTTTGTATATGTATAATTATATACTGTGTATAATAGGATATAGATGGATAATGTCAAGGTAATTTGATTTCCACCCAGATTCATACATATTCATAGTTTCTTGAAGCAACAATGAGGAAATGTTCAAGACTTCATGTGTGTGTCCTCAGTGAAGTGTATCAGTCTCTGCAGGAGCTTCCAGCTGCAGCAGTCAGTTCAGTTTCTGTTCAGTCTGACTGAGGGAGGTTTTTGTACGACGACTTTTCACTGTGTGAACACATACAGACTGTTGATGTGATGTTGACTCTGACAGTAGTAAACTGCTGCATCTTCAGTCTGGACTCCACTGATGGTCAGAGTGAAGTCAGAGTTTGATCCACTGCCTGTAAAACGATCTGGAATCCCTGATGCTCGAGTGCTAGCATAGTAAATGAGAAGTTTAGGAGTTTCTCCATCTCTCTGTTCATACCAGGCTAAAAAGTGTTTGCCGTTATAAACACGAACATCCTGACTGGTCCTACATGTGATGGAGACGGAGCCTCCCACAGCAGACCTCACTGCTCCAGGCTGAGTCACTGTGACCTGACCTCTGGACTCTGAGGACACAGAGACAAAAACATAAAGCAGCGTCATGGTTTTGTGGGCTTCATTTCAGAGGGACGGATGTTGATAGAGGAGAGGAGTTTGATTCTCTGGACTTTACCTGTGAAGCAGCAGCAGAGGAGAGTCCAGATGAGGACGCAGATCAAAGTCATGTTTTTGATGAGGAGGATTTCTGTGTCTTCTGTTGTCATGAAGGACAGCTGTCAGTCATCCAGTCTTCAACTCTCAGGACTATAAACTCTCCCAGAGCACTGGAGCATGGTGCTGCTGATGCAAAGTGGCTCTCTATGGAAATGCTCTGACTGACTCCAACAGGAACTTGGATTATTCTCATGATCAATGGATCAAACAGTTTATCAAAGGATGTGATTGGTCACATGTGGCTTTGTTGGGTACATTTTGTGCCAGAATATTTTGTGTATCCTCTCTAATTCACCATCAAAAAAACCTCTGCTGGATAGATATTTTATGCAATTTTTCGTACTCTACGATATAATTCTCATTTTAAATTTTCAGTCATCCTTTGCATCAACCTTAACTAATCTGCCATTTACTGTTGAATAAAGAACATTTATGTTTTTCTTGTGTAATGCTTTGAACTATGAAACTCACAAATTTTACTATATTATGTAAAGATTGCTCTGCAGTTTTATCTTTAGTACTGAAACTTGTCTGTTGCCATGGTTCAGCAGTGATGGCTGTCTGTTACCATGGTTACTGAGCTCAAAGAGGGAAGTGAAACATTTAAGACCAGTTTCATCCAATCTGAGGAAGACCAACAATACTAGAAGCCTCCACTGCTACAACCAACAGGGTGGTGTTTAGTTTCCCTCATATAAATTTTATTCATTTCTGTATTTGCAGTGGATTGAGTCAAGTTCTAAAAAAAAAAAAAAAAAAAACCACCAAATAATCAGTTTCCATTTGATCATTATTAACACATTATGAAGAACAGAAAATTCATCTGATCTCAATGGGGAAAACAAACATGCTGATATCTATACTGATATGTACTGGGTAATATGTTAGGAACAGATGGTGATAGAAATGAAAACTATCTGAAATTTCATTGTAGCAACTCAAAATGGTACTCAGTAGTTTGTATGGCCCCATGTGTTTGTATGCATGCCTGACAATGTCGGGACATGCTTCTAATGAGATTATGCATGGTGTCCTGGGGTATCTCCTCCCAGATCTGGACAAGGGCATCAGTGAGCTCCTGAACAGTCTGAGGTGCAACCTGACGGCGTCGGTTGGACCAAAGGATATGTCCCAGAGGTGTTTTATTGGATATAGGTCAGGCGAGCGTGGGGGCCAGTGAATGGTATCAATTCCTTCAGCCTCCAGGAACTGCCTGCATACTCTCGCCACATGAGGCCGGGCATTGTCGTGCACCAGGAGGAACCCAGGACCAACTGCACCAGCATAGGGTCTGACAATGGGTCCAAGGATTTCATCCCGATACCTAATGGCAGTCAGGGTGCGGTTGTCAAGCCTGTAGAGGTCTGTGCATCCCTCCATGGATATGCCTCCCCAGACCGTTACTGACCCACCACCAAACTGATCATGCTGAACGATGTTACAGGCAGCATAACATTCTTCTCCAGACCCTTTCACGTCTGTCACATGTGCTGAGGTGCCAGTGGCAGGCTTGCCAGTTCTGGTGTTCTATGGTAAATGCCAGTCGAGCTCCACGGTGCTGGGCAGTGAGCACAGGGCCCACTAGCAGACGTCGGGCCCTCAGGCCACCCTCACAAAGTCGGTCTCTGATTGTTTGGTCAGAGATATTCTCACCAGTGGCCTGCTACAGGTCATTATGTAGGGCTCTGGCAGTGCTCATCCTGTTCCTCCTTGCACAAAGGAGTGGATACCGGTCCTGCTGATGTGTTAAGGACCTTCTACAGCCCTGTCCAGCTCTCCTAGAGTACCCATCTGTCTCCTGGAATCTCCTCCATGCTCTTGAGACTGTGCTGGGAGACACAGCAAACCTTCTGTCAATGGCACGCATTGGTGTGCCATCCTGGAGGAGTTGGACTGCCTGCGCAACCTCTGTAGGGTCCAAGTATCGCCTCATGCTACCAGTGGCGACACTGACCCGAACCAAATGCAAAACTAACTAGAACTGCAAGCAGTTATGAACGGGGGCCAAGCCTCCCCGCGCGAGCCGGTCCCCGCGGCCCTCGGAACCCACCGCCGCGGGCTCCGAGGGACGCGGGGCTCGGGGTGATCGTGGGGACGCGCGCCGTCGTCCGAGTTGCGGTATTCATGACCAATCATTAGGTAACTTTGCGGTCGGCCTCAGGAGGGAACCCACATCATGCACAGCGAATTTAGTATGAATCTGAGCAACTTTTGGGAAACCTGATGTTTTTGGGTTTGTAGCGCCCCCTATAGGCCGATCCGCACCAAATTTGGCACAGAGTCTGTGGATGACCTCTGGAACAACCGTGTTAAGTTTGAAGTCAAAAGACTTTAGTTTGACCAAAATATGACACAACATGCGTTTTTTTGAGCTAGCCAAAAAATCGTTTGGTTATAATTAGCGAATTTTTTGTCGTGCAACAATTCTTTTGATAACTTTAGATCAGACACATCTAGACATCGTATGTACAAAGTTTGGCGCAGATGGCGCTTAAACTGTAGGAGGAGTTCGAAAAAGTAGGTTTCGGACATGTGGCGACTTAGCGACGGGAATTTTCGGCGAAAGTGGGCGGGGCCTACGTCAGACGATCCAGCGCTATTCAGGGAATATGGCAATATAAGATTTTTCAACGTGTCATTTAAAATGTGGAAGTTATAGGCAAAAATGCGTTATAGCGCCACCTAGTGGAGCACAAACGCGATTTTCGGTAGGCGGGATCCGAGTCCTATTCTACATGTACCCATAAAATTTCAAAACCCGAAGTATTATACTTTGGCAGAAATTAATTTTTTTTGTTTATCTTGTAATAAGCCCCGCCCACATTGACCTGTCATGACCCCCTTGAAGATATGGCCTCAGGACTGGCCCTACGTAGTATGGACCAAATTTCGTAGAAATCGGTGCAGCCGTTCTAGAGATATAAACTTCCCATATCTCTAGCGCCCCCTAGGGGCCAACATTGGCCAAATTCAGGTCATAGGCTCCCAGTCTCATGCCAACCAAGGATCTCTGATTTGGTGTCGATAGCATTTACTTTGACCGAGATATGCAACATTTTCCATTTTTACGGCTAGCTACGGAAATTTGTTCGTTAATAATTCGCGGAATTTTCAACCCAATAAAATTCTTTTGATAACGTTTTGTCTTGAGGAGCAGAAGAGCATACGGGCCAATTTTCGTGCAGATCGAACAAAATCCCTAGGAGGAGTTCGAAAAAGCAGGTTTTCCAGTTTTCGCGATTTTGCGAAAAAATTATTTAGGCGGAAGTGGGCGTGGCCAATTACAAAGTGACTCAGCTCCATTCAAGGAATATGGGGATATAAGGTTTTTGAATGTGCGACATACGGTGTGGGAGTTATAGGCCAAAACGCGTTGTCCTTGGTTATAGCGCCCCCTACAGACGTACATGTGCAGTTTTTTGCGTCTGAGGTACGTGCCGGGGTGTGGGCCAGCCCTCAAATTTGCATCGTTCAAACTTGCACGGTTTAGCCTGCAGCATGACTTTTAGTGGCGGAAGAATAAAAATAGAAAAGAAGTATAATAAAAATCTGAGCAATTACAATAGGGTTCCCAGCACCGCTGGTCCTGGGAACCGCGTATGCTTGCATTCGCGGTCCCCAGGCCCCGCGGGCTTGGCCCCCTAATGAAAAACAGTCAGAAAAGATGAGGAGGGAAAAATGTCAGTGCCCTTCACCTGTAAAACCCTTCTTGTTTTGGGGGTCATCTCATTGTTGACCGTCTAGTGCACCTGTTGTTAATTTCATTAACACCAAAGCAGCTGAAACTGATTAACAACCCCCTCTGCTGCTTAAGTGACAAGATCCATATCACAGAATTTTAACTGACTTGATGCTATACTCTGATTAAATAGTGTTCATTTAATTTTTTTTGAGCAGTATACATTCTTAGCTTGGCTGTATATTATACATGGTTTTAAACAGTAGAAAGATTTATATGCAAAGTCACAATAATATCAAGTACATCCCTTTTTTCTCTCTATTTTTCCAGAGTTGTCTTTTTAACTTCATGACTGAGTCGGCAACAGGAGATCAGACAGAAAAGGACCATGGGAAAGTCTTGCATAAGGACAAAGAACAATCTGGCAAAGAGTGTGTGAGCTGGAGAGGCTTATATACTGAGTTGATTGGCTGATGAGCTGCAGCCGAGGCACCAAGTGAGTGGAGTGATCAGGTGGGAGTGACTGACAGGTAGAGTGAGACAGAGACAGGAGAGTGGAAAAATAGAGAGCAGAACATAGACTGTGACAATTAGTGGTTTGACAGGAACCAACTTTCAGTCTCAGTGTATTTGTTATTATTGTTTTGTTGTTGTTGTTGTTGTTGCATGTAAGACAAACTGTGTTTTGACACATGCTTTGTGTGGTTATAGTTAAATTCTGTATAATTTAAGTCCCTCATGTCTTTTGTCTTGTTATGATTCCAGTTGATACCGACCTCGCCTTTACACAGTTCATATATTTCAAGTAACATTTTGTGAAATTTGAGGGATGTACAGGTTTTGTTTGGTCATCTTTGATCAAGAAGGTTTTTGATGTTTATCTTTGTGTTTCACATTAATTGAATATCTACCATCCAGTCTGAAACTGAGGACTAAGGTCATCATCAAGTAAGTAGCATCAAGAGAAGCAAATATTTGTGTGTGATTCAAAGGTCAAAATACTTTGACTGAAGTTGTAGGTTTTATTAATTATTTCCATTATGTTTACCTCTCACCAGAAGGGGGAGCTACATCACACACAACCAGTTGCAGCAGTCAGTTCAGTTTCTGTTCAGTCTGACTGAGGGAGGTTTTTGTACGATGACTTTTCACTGTGTGAACAACCACAGACTGTTGATGTAATGTCGACTCGTGCAGTAGTAAACTGCTGCATCTTCAGTCTGGACTCCACTGATGGTCAGAGTGAAGTCAGAGTTTGATCCACTGCCTGTAAAACGATCTGGAATCCCTGATGCTCGAGTACTAATACTGTAAATGAGCAATTTAGGAGTTTCTCCATCTCTCTGTTGGTACCAGGATAAAGAGTTAGAATCATAAATATTCTGACTGGTCCTACATTTGATGGAGACGGAGCCTCCCACAGCAGACCTCACTGCTCCAGGCTGAGTCACTGTGACCTGACCTCTGGACTCTGAGGACACAGAGACAAAAACATAAAGCAGCGTCATGGTTTTGTGGGCTTCATTTCAGAGGGACGGATGTTGATAGAGGAGAGGAGTTTGATTCTCTGGACTTTACCTGTGAAGCAGCAGCAGAGGAGAGTCCAGATGAGGACGCAGATCAAAGTCATGTTTTTGATGAGGAGGATTTCTGTGTCTTCTGTTGTCATGAAGGACAGCTGTCAGTCATCCAGTCTTCAACTCTCAGGACTATAAACTCTCCCAGAGCACTGGAGCATGGTGCTGCTGATGCAAAGTGGCTCTCTATGGAAATGCTCTGACTGACTCCAACAGGAACTTGGATTATTCTCATGATGCTCTTTATCAATGGATCAATCAGTGTATTGATTGAAAATGTGTCAGTGCTCATTTGTATGTGACTCTGGTTTGAGTTTGACACATTTTCTCCACAATAATTCACCTAAGTTTTTTTTATCAGACAATTTCACCATGGGACAAAAATATTGTTTGATTCATCATGTACAATAAACATCTGTTTCTAATAACTATTTATATTTGTCAAAATTTTTGGCAAGTTTTTCTATGGAATTGTTTTCTTCGACTGAAAGAAAAACTGATAATGTTTTTAAGAGTTAAAACAAAAAGGTTAATCACATAATAAATATTTGTGAAGACTTTGTTAAATACTTTAACCAGTTATTAATCACCATAAACTGGGTGAACTGAGAGTTTGTTTGCTGAGTTTGTTTGTGTCAAAGTCAGAGAGCCGTGTCTCTCTACAGTCAGAGGTTTTTGTACGGCGACTCAATGAGTTTGTATCACTGTGGTGGACTTTTGGTGGAGGAACCAGACTGGATGTTGGAAGTAAGTCAAATATTTACATTTATTTTATGATTTTAGATGCTGTTTTCTTTTATTCACCTTTGTATTCAGCCTATCAGGTAAAAAAGTCAATTTCGTACGTTATTTTTAATTTTTACTGTTATATTTTTGCACTAAAAAGAGTTTGTTTCAACAATAGAAATTCAAAAATTCCTTTCAGTAATAGAAAATATTAAACCAGACATCAAATCATGATTTCAAACTTTAATAGTTTGCAGCATCTTGAAGGATTGTAGGTTTAGTTCAGTCTGTCAAAGTCAGAGAGCCGTGTCTCTCTACAGTCAGAGGTTTTTGTATGGCGACTCAATGAGTTTGTATCACTGTGGTGGACTTTTGGTGGAGGAACCAGACTGGATGTTGGAAGTAAGTTTCTGAATAAATACTAAACACAATATTGTAATGTTAATATTTTAAATTCATAGTTTTTGGATGTGTGAGGCAGATAAATATATTTTAATTCAAACTCTTTTATAATTCATGTTATTTCTCCACCTTTACCATGGACACTAACTCGGCTGCTTAACTTTGTGTCACAGTTACCTTTGATATTGAAATTTAAAAATTGTTGAATTGAAAAGCTAAAATCTTTTGATGAAAACTGTTAAGATTATTTTAGTATTTTCCATGTTCATGATAACTGTTTCTCAATTCATTAAGATTCAATTATTCAAACAAAACTGAAGTGAAGATAAATGCAGATATTTGAAATTGTGTAAAATCTGCGATCTCTTAATTGTTTCATCTTGTGTCACTTTTTGAAAATCTTTTAAACTGTTTGATGATGATGATTTAAAACCACATGAAGAACATTTGATTAGAGCCAGTTCATTTTCTGTATGTGTTTATGGTTCCACTGAATAGTTTAAAGTAAAGTATAGTTCAGGTGTTTGATTTTTCTGATAAAGTTTTATTTCCAGTGTAGTTTGATATATTTCAGCTCATTCTGTGTGATGATTCTCTCTGTGCTGATATGCATGAGAGGCTTCTTAAAGGGAAGTGAAACAATGTGTGAGTGAGTGACTGGTGGAGCAGAAAAAGCATCTGACTGAAACTCCTTAAAGGAGAAAATCAACTGTCACACAGTAAAGGTGTCCAAGTGTCTGCCGGTTGATTGACAGCTGTGTGGTCCCCGTCCTCTAAGCTGATTGGTGTCTCCTAGGTGATGCCCGTCCCACCCTGACGGTGCTGCCCCCCTCCATTGAGGAGCTGCAGGAGGGGAAGGCCACGCTCATGTGTCTGGCCAACAAGGGCTTCCCCTCAGACTGGAGTCTGTCCTGGAAGGTGGACGGCAGCAGCAGCATCAGCTGGGAGGAGAGCAGGAGCCGCGTTGTGCTGGAGAAGGACGGCCGCTACAGCTGGAGCAGCACCCTGAGGCTCCCTGCAGACCACTGGAGGAAGGTGGGCTCTGTGACCTGTGAGGCCACCCAGGGCTCCCAGACTCCACTCTCAGAGACACTGAGGAGAGACCAGTGTTCCCAGTCCTGACCTGACTCACTGGGACTCTGATACTGGTTTTACTCTGATACTGCTCTCAGTCTGCTCTCTGTAACTCTCTCTCTCTCTGTCTCTCTCTCTCTCTCTCTCTCTCTCTCTCTCTGTTGATCTCTTTCTTTCCCTCACTAACTCTCTAATTACGTGTCACTGACAAAGATTTTCTTTGCTTACTGTAATTTTTATGATTTCATTATAATAAAGATCAGTTCATCAAATCAGCTGTTTTCATGTTTGTTTTTCTAAAAGTAAGAGATGTGTCTGTGTTTACAGTTTTGTTAAATCCAGAAATTTTAACTTGTAAGATCTGATTAATAACTACAAGAAGGGGAGATGAAAATTTAGTGATCTATAATCGGATTGTGAATGAACAGATGTCTGAGATGAACAGTCAGAGTGTCAATTATGAAAGGAAAGCTTGTAAGTTTCTTAACAAATACTAAATAGAATGAGACATCATAGAAATCAAAATAAGCAGAGTATCGTCTGCATAAGGTGATACAACCTAAAGGCTAAAACACACCGCCGGCAGACGCTGCACGTCAAAACAGGCGCTGCCATTATTTTCTATGGAGAAACCCCACACCACCAGTGACCAGCCTTGTGGGATTTCACACCACTGTCCCATTCCCAGCGTCACCATGCCTGAAAATAAACACCTTGAGAAACAGCTGATCAGGGCTTCAATACAATGTTGGCTCAGCTACAGATGTTATTTACTTGTGTGTTTCTTGCTTTTCTCTGTAGTTCCAACTGTTCCTCCTGAGCTCCAGCTCCTCTCTCTGCCTGCCAGGATTTTTCAGCGCTTTAAATTTAACAAAAAAATCACATAAGATTTTTTTTTTTTTTTTTTTTTTTAAACTGCTTGGGTTGGGTTGATGTTGAATTAAATTACCATAAAATGTTGTACAATCAAATTCAATCATTTGTAGCAGTTGCCTTATTCTTTTAAACTTCTAAAACAAACACTACAAAAAAGGCTAGAATATAATAAATGACATTTACTATTGATCAGAGGTAATAAAGAAAATGACTGACAGGACATTACAGGTCATTTTTGTCTTTTCTCTGTTATATTGTTGAGCTCATAAGATTGTATTTTGGTTGATTTCAGAGAATGTATAAATTTTTATTGGGTGAACTTTGATCTTGATGCTGATTTGTGTCTCCTTTTTTTCTTTAAACTGGTAATAGTTGAGAAAACTGTGATCAGTATGAGGCTGAGATCAAAGATCAGGACCAAAACTTTTCACATCAACTGTCTCAGGTTGGCTGTTTCGGATCAGAACATGGGATTATAATGGGATGTGAATGGATAATGAGAAAGTGTTAAAGAGAAAGTAATTTGATCTACAACAACGTTTTTTTTTTTCATTAAACTTTTGATACTTGTTCATTAGCTGTTAAAGCAACAATGAGGAAATGTTCAAGACTTCATGTGTGTGTCCTCAGTGAAGTGTATCAGTCTCTGCAGGAGCTTCCAGCTGCAGCAGTCAGTTCAGTTTCTGTTCAGTCTGACTGAGGGAGGTTTTTGTACGACGACTTTTCACTGTGTGAACAGATGCTGACTGTTGATGTAATGTTCACTCATACAGTAGTAAACTGCTGCATCTTCAGTCTGGACTCCACTGATGGTCAGAGTGAAGTCAGAGTTTGATCCACTGCCTGTAAAACGATCTGGAATCCCTGATACTCGACTACTAGCAAAGTAAATGAGAAGTTTAGGAGTTTCTCCGTCCCTCTGTTGGAACCAGGCTAAGAGCTGGTTGTTGCTCCAAACATGAACATTCTGACTGGTCCTACATTTGATGGAGACGGAGCCTCCCACAGCAGACCTCACTGCTCCAGGCTGAGTCACTGTGACCTGACCTCTGGACTCTGAGGACACAGAGACAAAAACATAAAGCAGCATCATGGTTTTGTGGGCTTCATTTCAGAGGGACGGATGTTGATAGAGGAGAGGAGTTTGATTCTCTGGACTTTACCTGTGAAGCAGCAGCAGAGGAGAGTCCAGATGAGGACGCAGATCAAAGTCATGTTTTTGATGAGGAGGATTTCTGTGTCTTCTGTTGTCATGAAGGACAGCTGTCAGTCATCCAGTCTTCAACTCTCAGGACTATAAACTCTCCCAGAGCACTGGAGCATGGTGCTGCTGATGCAAAGTGGCTCTCTATGGAAAATAAGTCAGTATGTTTATTTGAATAACATCTTTCATGAGCAGACATCACAAAGTGCTTCACAGTAAAAGACAACAAGACAAATGAAAGACAGAGGAACAGACTTGACATGCAGACATCAAGCTAAAAACTTAAGTCAAAACAAATTAAACAGAAGAAAGAACTGAGTCTACAGTTGTCTTATAAAGGTGTAAATAGAAGCAATGACCTCAAACACATGGTCTCCTTTTGTCTTTTTCTTTCTTGAAAGCCTGGCTCATAGGAAGTCAAAAGGAAGTTAAACAGAAGATAAAGATGAGCCAAAACTTTACAGCACCCACTGAACAAAATCATTTCGGGCAAAAATAAGAACTTATGTTTGGTCAGTAATTAGCTGGTGAAAAATATCTGCCATTCAGTCTTTTATAATTTGGGGCAATTTATTGGTACAGGCAGATTTTGAGGCTCATACAAAGTATGTAATTGAATATCATCGGAATAACATCTGGATACTTTTAAAATTATTTATTATCTGCCTGAGAATAATTATTCTCAATACAAACAGCATCAGACCCTGGTCCAGAGATACCCAACCGCTGACTGAGCCTCTCAATCAATCAGCACTAAGATCTTATACCAATACAGAACATCCTCCTGCATCATCATTCATTAACAGATTGGTTCTCTGGGAAGAGCTGTTCATGTTGAATGTAATCAATGGAAACCAGTTTTAAAAGTGTTGTTCTTATCTAAGACAGCTGGAAGCTGCTTAGCAACAACTTTTTCTGAGACCTCAGCTTTAAAAGGTAACTTAGAAAAGACCTGTAGTTCTGTAAAAAACAATGATCGAGGTTTATTTTTTGACAAGTTGTTGAACAGCAGATTGTTTGTATGACTATGTCAATGAGTCACTGATTATTGAGAGAACACAAGGACCAAAGGAACAATTAACAGTTTTTAATAAAATGGGTTCTCTGTCAAGGGGACTTCAGGAAGTTTCATATTACTAACCAGGATTGTTGAGCTCTTCACGTTAAAAAGAAATCACAAAATCCATCCATCCATCCATGTTCAAACACTTTTCTGAAATCCGGTCACAGACCATCCAAGCTGCAAATAGCAAGGATGAAGGATGAACAGGTAATCCAGCGGTGGAAGTAGCACGTTGAGGAACTTCTGAACCGAACTATCACACTCTCCATGGTAGAGGCAGAGCTGGAGGATGATGGGGGATCAGCGTTATTTTCCCTAGAGGACATCACAGAGCTAGTCAAACAACAAAAGCCCCAGGATTGATAAGATCTGTTCAGAACTGCTGAAGGCTTTGGGTGGTGACAGGCTGTCATGGACGATACGTCTCTTCAACATTGCGTGGAAGTCTGGGACAGTGCATAAGGACTGTCAGACCAGGGTGGTGGTTCCCCTTTTCAGAAAGGGAGACCAGAGGGTGCATGCTGGACTAGTTTCATCCAAGTGTGAAGTGCCTGGGATGAGGATCAGCATCTCTAAGTCTGAGGCCACTGTTTTCTGAGCAGGAAACTGGTGGATTGTCTATTCCGAGTAGGGAATGAGTCTTTAACCCAAGTGAGGGAGTTCAAGTATCTTAAGTTCTTGTTCTTGAGTGAGGGGACAAGTGGAAAGTAATTTAATTATTTTTTGTCATTAAACTTCATAGTTTGTTAAAGCAACAGTGAGAAACTGTTCAATTCACTTCATGTGTGTGTCCTCAGTGAAGTGTATCAGTCTCTGCAGGAGCTTCCAGCTGCAGCAGTCAGTTCAGTTTCTGTTCAGTCTGACTGAGGGAGGTTTTTGTACGATGCTTTTTCACTGTGTGAACAGATGCTGATTATTGATGTAATGTTCACTCTGACAGTAGTAAACTGCTGCATCTTCAGTCTGGACTCCACTGATGGTCAGAGTGAAGTCAGAGTTTGATCCACTGCCTGTAAAACGATCTGGAATCCCTGATACTTGAGTGTTAGTATTGTAAATTAAGACTTTAGGAGTTTCTCCATCTCTCTGTTGGTACCAGGATAGGTAGTTTCCACGAACATTCTGACTGGTCCTACATGTGATGGAGACGGAGCCTCCCACAGCAGACCTCACTGCTCCAGGCTGAGTCACTGTGACCTGACCTCTGGACTCTGAGGACACAGAGACAAAAACATAAAGCAGCGTCATGGTTTTGTGGGCTTCATTTCAGAGGGACGGATGTTGATAGAGGAGAGGAGTTTGATTCTCTGGACTTTACCTGTGAAGCAGCAGCAGAGGAGAGTCCAGATGAGGACGCAGATCAAAGTCATGTTTTTGATGAGGAGGATTTCTGTGTCTTCTGTTGTCATGAAGGACAGCTGTCAGTCATCCAGTCTTCAACTCTCAGGACTATAAACTCTCCCAGAGCACTGGAGCATGGTGCTGCTGATGCAAAGTGACTCTCTATGGAAATGCTCTGACCGACTCCAACAGGAACTTGGATTATTCTCATGGTGCTCTTTATCAATGGATCAATGTATTGATTGAAAATGTGTCAGTGCTCATTTGTATGTGACTTTGGTTTGAGTTTGACACATTTTCTCCACAATATTTTGTGAACTCCACCTATTTATTATCAGACAAAACAACTTCACCATTGAAAAAAAACATATTGTTTGATTCATCATGATCTACAATAAACATCTGTTTATAATAATTATTTATATTTGTCAGGATTTTTTAGCACATTTTTCTTTGGAATTATTTTCTTTGAAAGAAAACCTGATAATATTTTTAACAGTTAAAAAAAAAGGTTAATCACATAATTAATATTTGTGAAGACTTTTTAAAATACTTTAACCAGTTATTACTCACCATAAACTGGGTGAACTGGGAATGTGTTTGCTGAGTTTGTTTGTGTCAAAGTCAGAGAGCCGTGTCTCTCTACAGTCAGAGGTTTTTGTACGGCGACTCAATGAGTTTGTATCACTGTGGTGGACTTTTGGTGGAGGAACCAGACTGGATGTTGGAAGTAAGTTTCTGTACAATTACTAAATACAATATCGTAAAGTTAATGATTTAAATTAATAGTTTTTCAATGTTTGAGGCAGATAAATATATTTTAATTTAAACTAAAGTATTATTCATGTTGTTATTTCTCCACCTTTACCATGGACACTAACTCAGCTGCTTAACTTTGTGTCACAATTACCTTTGATACTGAAATTTAAAAATTGATTTAAAAATTTAAAAACTGTTGAAATGAAAAGCTAAAATCTTTTGATGAAAACTGTTAAGATTACTTTAGTATTTTCCATGTTCATGATAACTGTTTCTCAGTTAATTAAGATTCAATTATTCAAACAAAACTGAAGTGAAGATAAATGCAGATATTTGAAATTGTGTAAAATCTGCGATCTCTTAATTGTTTCATCTTGTGTCACTTTTTGAAAATCTTTTAAACTGTTTGATGATGATGATTTAAAACCACATGAAGAACATTTGATTAGAGCCAGTTCATTTTCTGTATGTGTTTATGGTTCCACTGAATAGTTTAAAGTAAAGTATAGTTCAGGTGTTTGATGATTTTTCTGATAAAGTTTTATTTCCAGTGTAGTTTGATATATTTCAGCTCATTCTGTATGATGATTCTCTCTGTGCTGATATGCATGAGAGGCTTCTTAAAGGGAAGTGAAACAATGTGTGAGTGAGTGACTGGTGGAGCAGAAAAAGCATCTGACAGAAACTCCTTAAAGGAGAACTGTCACACAGTAAAGGTGTCCAAGTGTCTGCTGGTTGATTGACAGCTGTTTGGTCCCCGTCCTCTAAGCTGATTGGTGTCTCCTAGGTGATGCCCGTCCCACCCTGACGGTGCTGCCCCCCTCCATTGAGGAGCTGCAGGACGGGAAGGCCACGCTCATGTGTCTGGCCAACAAGGGCTTCCCCTCAGACTGGAGTCTGTCCTGGAAGGTGGACGGCAGCAGCAGCAGCATCAGCTGGGAGGAGAGCAGGAGCCGCGTTGTGCTGGAGAAGGACGGCCGCTACAGCTGGAGCAGCACCCTGAGGCTCCCTGCAGACCACTGGAGGAAGGTGGGCTCTGTGACCTGTGAGGCCACCCAGGGCTCCCAGACTCCACTCTCAGAGACACTGAGGAGAGACCAGTGTTCCCAGTCCTGACCTGACTCACTGGGACTCTGATACTGGTTTTACTCTGATACTGCTCTCAGTCTGCTCTCTGCAGCTCTCTCTCTCTCTCTCTCTCTCTGTTGATCTCTTTCTTTCCCTCACTAACTCTCTAATTACGTGTCACTGATAAAGATTTTCTTTGCTTATTGTAATTTTTATCATTTCATTATAATAAAGATCAGTTCATCAAATCAGCTGTTTTCATGTTTGTTTTTGTAAAAGTAATAGATGTGTCTGTGTTTACATTTTTGTTAAATCCAGAAATTTTAACTTGTAAGATCTGATTAATAACTACAAGAAGGGGAGATGAAAATTTAGTGATCTATAACAGGATGTCATCTGCATACAAGATTATTTTCTGTTGGTGTGAATGAACAGATGTCTGAGATGAACAGTCAGAGTGTCAATTATGAAAGGAAAGCTTATAAGTTTCTTAACAAATACTAAATAGAATGAGACATCATAGAAATCAAAATAAGCAGAGTATCGTCTGCAGATTGTATTTTGGTTGATTTCAGAGAATGTATAAATTTTTATTGGGTGAACTTTGATCATGATGCTGATTTGTGTCTCCTTTTTTTCTTTAAACTGGTAATAGTTGAGAAAACTGTGATCAGTATGAGGCTGAGATCAAAGATCAGGACCAAAACTTTTCACATCAACTGTCTCAGGTTGGCTGTTTCTGATCAGAACATGGGATTATAATGGGATGTGAATGGATAATGAGAAAGTGTTAAAGAGAAAGTAATTTGATCTACAACAACGTTTTGTTTTTCATTAAACTTTTGATACTTGTTCATTAGCTGTTAAAGCAACACTGAGGAAATGTTCAAGACTTCATGTGTGTGTCCTCAGTGAACTGTATCAGTCTCTGCAGGAGCTTCCAGCTGCAGCAGTCAGTTCAGTTTCTGTTCAGTCTGACTGAGGGAGGTTTTTGTACGACGACTTTTCACTGTGTGAACAGAAGCTGACTGTTGATGACATGATGACTCTGACAGTAGTAAACTGCTGCATCTTCAGTCTGGACTCCACTGATGGTCAGAGTGAAGTCAGAGTTTGATCCACTGCCTGTAAAACGATCTGGAATCCCTGATACTCGAGTGTTAGTCTGGTAAATGAGAAGTTTAGGAGTTTCTCCATCTCTCTGTTGGTACCAGGATAAGTAGTTCCCATGAATATTCTGACTGGTCCTACATGTGATGGAGACGGAGCCTCCCACAGCAGACCTCACTGCTCCAGGCTGAGTCACTGTGACCTGACCTCTGGACTCTGAGGACACAGAGACAAAAACATAAAGCAGCGTCATGGTTTTGTGGGCTTCATTTCAGAGGGACGGATGTTGATAGAGGAGAGGAGTTTGATTCTCTGGACTTTACCTGTGAAGCAGCAGCAGAGGAGAGTCCAGATGAGGACGCAGATCAAAGTCATGTTTTTGATGAGGAGGATTTCTGTGTCTTCTGTTGTCATGAAGGACAGCTGTCAGTCATCCAGTCTTCAACTCTCAGGACTATAAACTCTCCCAGAGCACTGGAGCATGGTGCTGCTGATGCAAAGTGGCTCTCTATGGAAATGCTCTGACTGACTCCAACAGGAAATCATTATTTTCAAAAAGAAATGTCAGGGCTATGAACACAATGTGTTATAGTTTCATCAGCACAATCTGATTCATTTCTCTGAGTGTCACTGTATTTACACCTCCATCTTTTTGCAGTATCTCTGTCGGAACATAGAGGGTCAAACTCTAACTTATAGTATGTCACAAAAGTGAGTACACCCCTCAAATTTCGGCAACCATTTTATTATATCTTCTCAAGGGACAATACTGTAGAAATGAAACTTGGACATACTTTAGAGTAGTCAGTGTACAGCTTGTATAGCAGTATAGATTTACTGTCCTCTGAAAATAACTCAACACACAGCCATTATTGTCTAAATAGCTGGCAACACAATTAAGTACACCTCACAGTGAACATGTCCAAATTGTGCCTCAAATGTCAATACTTTGTGTGAGCACCATTGTTATCTAGCTCTGCCTAAATCCTCTTGGGCATGGAATTCACCAGAGCTGCAGAGGTTATTATTGGAATCCTCTTCCACTCCTCCATGATGACATCAAGGAGCTGGTGGATGTTAGACACCTTGCGCTCCTCCACCTTTCGCTTGAGGATGCCCCACAGGTGCTCAACTGGGTTCAGGTCTGGAGACATACTTGGCCACTCCATCACCTTCACCTTCAGCTTCCTCAGCAAGGCAGTTGTCATCTTGTCATCTTGTGTTTGGGGTCGTTATCATTTTGAATGAACCGCAGCTCCTCAGTGCCGGCAGCATTCATGCAGCCCCAGACCATGATGCTACCACCACCATACTTGACTGTAGGCAAAACACAATTATCTTGGTACTCCTCACCAGGGCGCCGAAACACATGATGGACACCATCTGAGCTAAACAAGTTTATCTTAGTCTCATCAGACCACAGGACATGGTTCCAGTAATTCATGCACTTGGACTGCTTATCTTCAGCAAACTGTTTGCGGGCTTTCTTCTGAGCCAGCTTCAGAAGAGGCTTCCTTCTGGGACGACGGCCATGCAGACCGACTTGATGCAGTGTGCGGCATATGGTCTGAGCACTGACAGGCTGACCTCCCACTTCTTCAACCACTGCAGCAATGCGTGCAGCACTCATATGTCTGTTTTTTCAAGCCAACTTCTGGATATGATGCAGAGCGCAAGTAATGTGTCAAGTAATTTTCAGTGGATAGAAAATCTATACTGCTATACACGCTGTACACTGACTACTTGAAAGTATATCCAAGTTTCATTTCTATAGTATTGTCACTTGAGAAGATATAATAAAATGTTTGCTGAAATGTGAGGGGTGCACTCATTTTTGTGACATACTGTATGTTGATACTTGGTGATTGTTAAACCAACAATAGTGGAATCTTTCTTCCACTTCATGTGTGTGTCCTCAGTGAAGTGTATCAGTCTCTGCAGGAGCTTCCAGCTGCAGCAGTCAGTTCAGTTTCTGTTCAGTCTGACTGAGGGAGGTTTTTGTACGACGACTTTTCACTGTGTGAACACCCACTGACTGTTGATGTTATGGAGACTCTGACAGTAGTAAACTGCTGCATCTTCAGTCTGGACTCCACTGATGGTCAGAGTGAAGTCAGAGTTTGATCCACTGCCTGTAAAACGATCTGGAATCCCTGATACTCGAGTGTTAGCATAGTAAATGAACAGTTTAGGACTTTCTCCATCTCTCTGTTGGTACCAGGCCAAATAGTGCTTGTTGTTATAAACATGAACATTCTGACTGGTCCTACATTTGATGGAGACGGAGCCTCCCAGAGCAGACCTCACTGCTCCAGGCTGAGTCACTGTGACCTGACCTCTGGACTCTGAGGACACAGAGACAAAAACATAAAGCAGCGTCATGGTTTTGTGGGCTTCATTTCAGAGGGACGGATGTTGATAGAGGAGAGGAGTTTGATTCTCTGGACTTTACCTGTGAAGCAGCAGCAGAGGAGAGTCCAGATGAGGACGCAGATCAAAGTCATGTTTTTGATGAGGAGGATTTCTGTGTCTTCTGTTGTCATGAAGGACAGCTGTCAGTCATCCAGTCTTCAACTCTCAGGACTATAAACTCTCCCAGAGCACTGGAGCATGGTGCTGCTGATGCAAAGTGGCTCTGTATGGAAATGCTCTGACTGACTCACTGGGACTCTGATACTGGTTTTACTCTCTGACTGCTCTCTGAAACTCTTTCTCTCACTCTATGTGTCAACATTAATATGTTCTTGTTTAACAATAAATATTCACATGTATCATAAATATGACATGTCATTTGATTTTATTCTTTGGACACATATATCAGGATCATTAGTCAAATTCATGCACAAAGTTACAGTTAAGACTAAGAGGCCCATTTTCTCAACATCACTTTTTTTAAAAATTACTTTTGCCTTTATTTGATGGAGACAGCTGAAGTAAGGACAGGAAATAGGGTAGAGAGAGAGAGGGGGGGGTGATGACACGTGGAAACGGCCAAAGGCTGAAGTCAAAGCAGCGGCTGCTACAGAGGACTGGCAGAAGATTTGTACTAATACACATTATAAGATCAATATGTTCTCTTTTATTACTAATATTTTCCCATGAAGGAGATCCTTGTTCCTCTGTTATATTCATGTGTTGTTAAATTGCATCAAGAAGTTATTCTGAAGATCTGGATTTAAATGACAATGAATTTCACTGGAAAAAATAAAAAGCAGGGTGTCGTCTGTATAAAGTGATGTAACATGAAATTAAATTGAGATTTTAAACAAAGTAATGTTTAAATGAGACCTTGTAACTTCACCATAAGGTTCTTCATGAAAGAGAGGATCATATGTCTGTATCTCTACCTGTCTGTTAGAAGAATTAACACATTTCATTTTTCATTTTTTTGCAGTCATACTGATATTTTATTAAAACAAAAAAGGCCTGCTCATTCAATCAGTTATGACCATCGATATTATAGATGTACAATAACTGTTGTTATTAATATCTTTAAATAAAACAGTGGGTTTATTTAATTCAAATTTATTAACTACAAAACACTCAAAATGTTAGAGTGTAATAAAGTGTATCAGTGATACTGTGCAATTTCTAACAACATCCAGTGAATTCAAGTTTTTTAAAAATCTTCTCCAGGTTTCTGAAGGAACCAGTTGAGGCAAATACCAACACTTGAACGGACTTTACATCTGATAGAGACGGTCTGTCCTGGAACAACGGACTGAGATCCAGGAGACTGAGTCAGGATGATTTCTCCTGATGAATCTGGAAAACATGAAAAAAAGAGGAGAAGAGTTATTGAGACAAATCCAGTTTGAAGAAAGAATCACTTCTTTAACACGGCGAACAGATAATAATAATAATAATAATAAACTTTATTTATATAGCACTTTTCTTAACAAGGTTACAAAGTGCTGTACAGAAAAAAAATAAAAAATATGAGCAGCCAAAACAAAAAATGGAAGAAGGTCAGTGCTGCTTGTTTCAGTGTTTCTCCATCACAGCAGAGCATCACTGTGGTGAACCTGGTTGCATCCTGAAGCAAAGTTTTCAGAAGAGAGTCTCACCCTGAACAAGGAGCCACAGGGTGACCAGCAGGAGAATCAGTGACATCATCATCGTGCTGCCGGTGTGTCCGTGCATCTGGGAAAAATTTTCAAGCTGATAAGATTTGAGGATAAAATTCTTCTTTTCTGAGGAACATAAAGTCACAAAATATGTTTTGCATTGCTCATATAGAGGTTGAGAGTCCTGAAATTTCAATGTGATGTTTCAAACATTGTGAATTTGGTTTGTGTCTCTACATCAGTGGAGCTGATTCTAATGATTTTACTGATCGGATTTGGCTTCTTCACTGCGGCGGTTCTCTTTGTTGTGGAATCTGCCTCACTTGCCTCACTAGCTCTCAGAATGTTCCCTGAGTCTCTCTTTATATGGGTGACAACACAGTTGTGAAGGGTCCAGTCATAGGTCATCTAACCTGAACAGGCACACTAGTAGTTGATCACTCTGCATAACTATAGTCCACAGCTGCAGAAGTAGGAGAGTAGTGCATCCCCCTAATACTTTCTCCTGAGGTCCCAAGGTTATGGCTTATCGGGCAGACAGACTGTCTCCACATTCTCTAGCAGGGCACAATATGTGAGCAAGGCCGACAGATACAGTGATTTAGAGCAAAGAGGTGCATAACTTCTTGTTTTTCACTTATGTCCAATACAATTTGTATACACATAGATAGACACATCAGGCCCATACAAGGTAGCGTGTCAAATTCCAGGGAATGTCAGGGGACAGTTAAATACGTTCACTCGAGAAGAGACCTTCAGAATTGGGTTGGCAGTCACAATTTTCTCTGTGTAGTGCTAATCTGAAATTTCCTTGATTGAGCTTCATTAAATACTCCTGTGTAAGTCATCTGGGACTCCCAAACTCTTCTTCAGTGTCTGAGTGAACCATTCTTCAGAATTTCCACTACACTCTTCATTTGAGGAAACTTTCAGGTTGTTTCGGTGGGCTCTTTGAATTTCAGGAGAAAACTGGTGGAGAGACAATGAACATGGTAAATCATCTGGGAGTGGTTGTATCTGTGTCCTCAGTGAAGTGTATCAGTCTCTGCAGGAGCTTCCAGCTGCAGCAGTCAGTTCAGTTTCTGTTCAGTCTGACTGAGGGAGGTTTTTGTATGACGGTTTTTCACTGTGTGATCACATACTGACTGTTGGGGTAGTGAAGACTCTGACAGTAGTAAACTGCTGCATCTTCAGTCTGGACTCCACTGATGGTCAGAGTGAAGTCAGAGTTTGATCCACTTCCTGTAAAACGATCTGGAATCCCTGATACTCGAGTGCTAGTCTGGTAAATGAGAAGTTTAGGAGTTTCTCCATCTCTCTGTTGGTACCAGGATAAGTAGTTCCCATGAATATTCTGACTGGTCCTACATGTGATGGAGACGGAGCCTCCCACAGCAGACCTCACTGTTCCAGGCTGAGTCACCGTATACTGACCTCTGGACTCTGAGGACACAGAGACAAAAACATAAAGCAGCGTCATGGTTTTGTGGGCTTCATTTCAGAGGGACGGATGTTGATAGAGGAGAGGAGTTTGATTCTCTGGACTTTACCTGTGAAGCAGCAGCAGAGGAGAGTCCAGATGAGGACGCAGATCAAAGTCATGTTTTTGATGAGGAGGATTTCTGTGTCTTCTGTTGTCATGAAGGACAGCTGTCAGTCATCCAGTCTTCAACTCTCAGGACTATAAACTCTCCCAGAGCACTGGAGCATGGTGCTGCTGATGCAAAGTGGCTCTCTATGGAAATGCTCTGACCGACTCCAACAGGAACTTGGATTATTCTCATGATGCTCTTTATCAATGGATCAATCAGTGTATTGATTGAAAATGTGTCAGTGCTCATTTGTATGTGACTTTGGTTTGAGTTTGACACATTTTCTCCGCAATATTTTGTGAACTCCACCTAATTATTTATTATCAGACAAAACAACTTCACCATGGAAAAAAAATATTATTTGATTCATCACGATCTACAATAAACATCTGTTTATAATAACTATTTATATTTGTCAGGATTTTTTGGCACATTTTTCTTTGGAATTATTTTCTTTGACTGAAAGAAAAACTGGTAATGCTTTTAACAGTTAAAACAAAAAGGGTGATTAGTAATTGGTTAAAGTATTTAACAAATTCTTCACAAATATTTATTATGTGATTAACCTTTTTGTTTTAACTGTTAAAAGCATTACCAGTTTTTCTTTGATGAGTTTGTTTGTGTCAAAGTCAGAGAGCCGTGTCTCTACAGTCAGAGGTTTTTGTACGGCGACTCAATGAGTTTGTATCACTGTGGTACACGTTTGGTGGAGGAACCAGACTGGATGTTGGAAGTAAGTCAAATATTTACATTTATTTTATGATTTTAGGAGCTGTTTCCTTTTATTCACCTTTGTATTCAGCATATCAGGTAAAAAAAAAGTCAAATTTGTACATTATTTTTAATTTTTGCAGTAATATTTTACACTAACAAAGTTTGTTTCAACATTAGAAATTCAAATTTTCATTTCAGTAATAGAAAATGTTGAAGCAGACATCAAATCTTGATTTCAAACTTTAATAGTTTGCAGCATCTTGAAGGATTGTAGGTTTAGTTCAGTCTGTCAAAGTCAGAGAGCCGTGTCTCTCTACAGTCAGAGGTTTTTGTACGGCGACTCAATGAGTTTGTATCACTGTGGTGGACTTTTGGTGGAGGAACCAGACTGGATGTTGGAAGTAAGTTTCTGTACAATTACTAAATAAAATATTGTAATGTTAATTTTTTAAATTAATGGTTTTTGGATATTTGAGGCAGATAAATATATTTTAATTTAAACTATTGTATTATTCATGTTGTTATTTCTCCACCTTTACCATGGACACTAACTCGGCTGCTTAACTTTGTGTCACAATTACCTTTGATACTGAAATTTAAAAATTGATTTAAAAATTTAAGAACTGTTGAATTGAAAAGCTAAAATCTTTTGATGAAAACTGTTAAGATTACTTTAGTATTTCCATGTTCATGATAACTGTTTCTCAGTTAATTAAGATTCAATTATTCAAACAAAACTGAAGTGAAGATAAATGCAGATATTTGAAATTGTGTAAAATCTGCGATCTCTTTATTGTTTCATCTTGTGTCACTTTTTGAAAATCTTTTAAACTGTTTGATGATGATGATTTAAAACCACATGAAGAACATTTGATTAGAGCCAGTTCATTTTCTGTATGTGTTTATGGTTCCACTGAATAGTTTAAAGTAAAGTATAGTTCAGGTATTTGATGATTTTTCTGATAAAGTTTTATTTCCAGTGTAGTTTGATAAATTTCAGCTCATTCTGTGTGATGATTCTCTCTGTGCTGATATGCATGAGAGGCTTCTTAAAGGGAAGTGAAACAATGTGTGAGTGAGTGACTGGTGGAGCAGAAAAAGCATCTGACAGAAACTCCTTAAAGGAGAAAATCAACTGTCACACAGTAAAGGTGTCCAAGTGTCTGCTGGTTGATTGACAGCTGTGTGGTCCCCAACTCTAAGCTGATTGGTGTCTCCTAGGTGATGCCCGTCCCACCCTGACGGTGCTACCCCCCTCCATTGAGGAGCTGCAGGACGGGAAGGCCACGCTCATGTGTCTGGCCAACAAGGGCTTCCCCTCAGACTGGAGTCTGTCCTGGAAGGTGGACGGCAGCAGCAGCATCAGCTGGGAGGAGAGCAGGAGCCGCGTTGTGCTGGAGAAGGACGGCCGCTACAGCTGGAGCAGCACCCTGAGGCTCCCTGCAGACCACTGGAGGAAGGTGGGCTCTGTGACCTGTGAGGCCACCCAGGGCTCCCAGACTCCACTCTCAGAGACACTGAGGAGAGACCAGTGTTCCCAGTCCTGACCTGACTCACTGGGACTCTGATACTGGTTTTACTCTGATACTGCTCTCAGTCTGCTCTCTGTAACTGTCTCTCTCTCTCTCTCTCTCTCTCTCTCTCTCTGTTGATCTCTTTCTTTCCCTCACTAACTCTCTAATTACGTGTCACTGATAAAGATTTTCTTTGCTTATTGTAATTTTTATCATTTCATTATAATAAAGATCAGTTCATCAAATCAGCTGTTTTCATGATTGTTTTTGTAAAAGTAAGAGATGTGTCTGTGTTTACAGTTCTGTTAAATCCAGAAATTTTAACTTGTAAGATCTGATTAATAACTACAAGAAGGGCAGATGAAAATTTAGTGATCTATAACAGGATGTCATCTGCATACAAGATTATTTTCTGTTGGTGTGAATGAACAGATGTCTGAGATGAACAGTCAGAGTGTCAATTATGAAAGGAAAGCTTATAAGTTTCTTAACAAATACTAAATAGAATGAGACATCATAGAAATCAAAATAAGCAGAGTATCGTCTGCAGATTGTATTTTGGTTGATTTCAGAGAATGTATAAATTTTTATTGGGTGAACTTTGATCATGATGCTGATTTGTGTCTCCTATTTTTCTTTAAACTGGTAATAGTTGAGAAAACTGTGATCAGTATGAGGCTGAGATCAAAGATCAGGACCAAAACTTTTCACATCAACTGTCTCAGGTTGGCTGTTTCTGATCAGAACATGGGATTATAATGGGATGTGAATGGATAATGAGAAAGTGTTAAAGAGAAAGTAATTTGATCTACAACAACGTTTTGTTTTTCATTAAACTTTTGATACTTGTTCATTAGCTGTTAAAGCAACACTGAGGAAATGTTCAAGACTTCATGTGTGTGTCCTCAGTGAACTGTATCAGTCTCTGCAGGAGCTTCCAGCTGCAGCAGTCAGTTCAGTTTCTGTTCAGTCTGACTGAGGGAGGTTTTTGTACGATGACTTTTCACTGTGTGAACACCCACTGACTGTTGATGTAATGTCGACTCTTACAGTAGTAAACTGCTGCATCTTCAGTCTGGACTCCACTGATGGTCAGAGTGAAGTCAGAGTTTGATCCACTGCCTGTAAAACGATCTGGAATCCCTGATACTCGAGTGCTAGTATAGTAAATGAGAAGTTTAGGAGTTTCTCCATCTCTCTGTTGGTACCAGGCTAAAAGGTGTTTGTTGTTATGAACATAAACATCCTGACTGATCCTACATGTGATGGAGAAGGAGGCTCCCACAGCAGACCTCACTGCTCCAGGCTGAGTCACTGTGACCTGACCTCTGGACTCTGAGGACAGAGAGACAAAAACATAAAGCAGCGTCATGGTTTTGTGGGCTTCATTTCAGAGGGACGGATGTTGATAGAGGAGAGGAGTTTGATTCTCTGGACTTTACCTGTGAAGCAGCAGCAGAGGAGAGTCCAGATGAGGACGCAGATCAAAGTCATGTTTTTGATGAGGAGGATTTCTGTGTCTTCTGTTGTCATGAAGGACAGCTGTCAGTCATCCAGTCTTCAACTCTCAGGACTATAAACTCTCCCAGAGCACTGGAGCATGGTGCTGCTGATGCAAAGTGGCTCTCTATGGAAAATAAGTCAGTATGTTTATTTGAATAACATCTTTCATGAGCAGACATCACAAAGTCCTTCACAATAAAAGACAATAAAGCAAACACAAGAAAGTGTTACGGCAGTGCAGACATCAAGGTCAAAACTGAAGACAAAACAAACTATCCAGAAAAAATAAATGGATCTTGAACTCGATTTGACAGGTGTCAAAGTCCAATCAGAGAGAGCTCTACAGTTATGGATCTCGATACATGTTCAACGATGCAATATATCTATAAATTTTTAAGTGACCAAAGATTCGGTTCATTACGATTCAGCCCGGTCATAATATGATACAAAATGATACAATATAAGACCATTCTATTAATGCTGTATTTGTGGAGTGTTATTAGTTGCAAAAAGAAATCCTGATAGTTTTACTAAATATCGTAACGTAGGATACTAAAGGCATCCAGTGAGAGCGGTACAGGCAGAGGCAGGAGGAGAGAGAAAGCAGAGGAAAGTTACAGTGGCACTTCACTGATACCAAAAATGAAACATATACACGTCCTAATGAGATGCATTGATACTCTAGTGCTGCATTGATTTGTTCCTGATTCATGTTCAGCATTTTACTGAAACAGGTCGTCTGAACAGATGCACTCGTATCTGACACATTAAAGACTGAAGCACCACATAGATGAGTGAATCGTTACACACTTACCCTGCTAGCTTTGTTAACTTAATCAATGTAGAGTTACTTATTTTCACCAAACCAGGATTTTTTTTTTCCCTGATCATAACCAGGCCATAAGCAAACCACCAACCTGTTTGTGCTTTTACTTTGAAAGTGTACACAGATGTTGCATGTTTGTTATTGCTAACTTTAATGCAGAAGGGTATCTGCAGCCTCACAGTCTGAAGTGTAGGGACACTGACCAATGTGTTGGGAAGAGATACTTGGTGATTGTTTGTTAAACCAACAATAATGAAATCTTTCTTCCACTTCATGTGTGTGTCCTCAGTGAAGTGTGTCAGTCTCTGCAGGAGCTTCCAGCTGCAGCAGTCAGTTCAGTTTCTGTTCAGTCTGACTGAGGGAGGTTTTTGTACGACGACTTTTCACTGTGTGAGCAGATACTGACTGTTGATGACATGAAGACTCTGACAGTAGTAAACTGCTGCATCTTCAGTCTGGACTCCACTGATGGTCAGAGTGAAGTCAGAGTTTGATCCACTGCCTGTAAAACGATCTGGAATCCCTGATACTCGAGTGCTAGCATAGTAAATGAGAAGTTTAGGAGTTTCTCCATCTCTCTGTTGGTACCAGGCTAAAAAGTGGTAGTTGTTATAAACATGAACATCCTGACTGGTCCTACATGTGATGGAGACGGAGCCTCCCACAGCAGACCTCACTGCTCCAGGCTGAGTCACTGTGACCTGACCTCTGGACTCTGAGGACACAGAGACAAAAACATAAAGCAGCGTCATGGTTTTGTGGGCTTCATTTCAGAGAGACGGATGTTGATAGAGGAGAGGAGTTTGATTCTCTGGACTTTACCTGTGAAGCAGCAGCAGAGGAGAGTCCAGATGAGGACGCAGATCAAAGTCATGTTTTTGATGAGGAGGATTTCTGTGTCTTCTGTTGTCATGAAGGACAGCTGTCAGTCATCCAGTCTTCAACTCTCAGGACTATAAACTCTCCCAGAGCACTGGAGCATGGTGCTGCTGATGCAAAGTGGCTCTCTATGGAAATGCTCTGACTGACTCCTACAGGAACTTGTCATTTCTTCAAGTCAAAGCATTGCATGTTGCAACAAGCAAAACAAAATTTAAGGCCATAAATTCACCACATGCGTGACACACATGGAGTTCAGGGGTGAAAGGATCATCTTAGTTCTGGTTAAACTCGTGTCATCAGAGGATCATTTTAATTTAGTTACCCAAATTAATTAAAATAAGAAACTGTATACATGTTCATTATGTGTAATGGTCTATGGTCTAATTTTCAGTCTCTTTATTTTACCTCTGTTTAATATCTCACCATCACAGTGTTGCTTGTAACTAATCATGGATGATGTATCCACGCTACATGCATGATCCAGACTACACAGCAGACATATATAGAAATAAAAATACAGAAAAAACAAGTTATTTTAAATTGGTTTACAGGGATCTCATATTTTATCTATTCAAATTTTGTAGTATTTTGATAGTCTTACATGTTTTTGACCTTGTCACTTTTTATAAATATATTTCTGATAATCTTCCACGTACCACTAGAGTCATCTTACGTACCACCAGTTGTTCTCGTACCACAGCTGGAGAAAAGATATTTTAAATAACAGGCCCAATGAAACTCAGTACTTAGAAAAAAGGAAAGACCTTCTCATCTCATTAGTGTCATACAGGCATTAGATCCATTAAATTCACAGAGACTGGGTTTATCAAAGGGTCACATTTCTAGTTTGTTTTTTTAATAACATTAGGTGATATTTTCAAAAATAAATGTCAGGGTTATGAACACAATGTGTGATGCTTCTATTACTACAACCTGATTTATGCCTCTGAGTGTCGCTGTATTTACACCTTCATCTTTTTGAAATATCTCTGTAGGAACACAAACATACTGTAACTTATGAACAACCTTTACCAACATTTAATTCCATGCAGCAGCTGTACTCAGACTGTACACACACCACTACATGCTGCTATACACTGCAGTTCTTCCTTTTGCCATTTCCATTCCCCTTGATGTGACATGTTCATCTGCTCTAACAAATGGTGTCTTCTTTTTGCAATAATGCTATAAAAGTTATAATATCCTCATAACAAATCAGTTTCTGCAAGAACAAATAATCTTTCCAGCATCATTGTTTCTGCTCTGTATAAGAAAGTGAGTTTGAAAGAAAATAAAACAATTGATTGTGGGTTTTCTTTCTGTATTGGACGTTTTGAGAATAAGAACAAGGTGGAGGAAGAGTTCAAAGGTCAGGACCAAGACTTTTCTCAGGCAGTGACCAGGATTTTGAGTATTTGGAAAATCTGATACAAATATGGGATTACAAGGTGATGATGAGGAGCTGTAATGTGAAAGATGGTATGATTTCATCCAAGACAATTTTTTTAGATTCTGTGTGTATCGTCACTGAAGTGTATCAGTGTGTGTTATGTGTGTGAGTCCAACACTGTTTTTCATTACTTATATATGTTGACATAATTAAACTAATTATTAGATATGTTGTTTTGTAACTATAAAATGTCTACTTTTACAAACATTGAAGTCTAAAGTATCTCTGGTTTGTATCGTGTCTGTCCTCAGTGAAGTGTATCAGTCTCTGCAGGAGCTTCACCTTTACCATGGACACTAACTCGGCTGCTTAACTTTGTGTCACAATTACCTTTGATACTGAAATTTAAAAATTGATTTAAAAATGTAAAAACTGTTGAAATGAAAAGCTAAAATATTTTGATGAAAACTGTTAAGATTACTTTAGTATTTTCCATGTTCATGATAACTGTTTCTCAGTTAATTAAGATTCAATTATTCAAACAAAACTGAAGTGAAGTGAAGAGAAATACAGATATTTGAAATTGTGTAAAATCTGCGATCTCTTAATTGTTTCATCTTGTGTCACTTTTTGAAAATCTTTTAAACTGTTTGATGATGATGATTTAAAACCACATGAAGAACATTTGATTAGAGCCAGTTCATTTTCTGTATGTGTTTATGGTTCCACTGAATAGTTTAAAGTAAAGTATAGTTCAGGTGTTTGATGATTTTTCTGATAAAGTTTTATTTCCAGTGTAGTTTGATATATTTCAGCTCATTCTGTGTGATGATTCTCTCTGTGCTGATATGCATGAGAGGCTTCTTAAAGGGAAGTGAAACAATGTGTGAGTGAGTGACTGGTGGAGCAGAAAAAGCATCTGACAGAAACTCCTTAAAGGAGAAAATCAACTGTCACACAGTAAAGGTGTCCAAGTGTCTGCTGGTTGATTGACAGCTGTTTGGTCCCCGTCCTCTAAGCTGATTGGTGTCTCCTAGGTGATGCCCGTCCCACCCTGACGGTGCTGCCCCCCTCCGTTGAGGAGCTGCAGGAGGGGAAGGCCACGCTCATGTGTCTGGCCAACAAGGGCTTCCCCTCAGACTGGAGTCTGTCCTGGAAGGTGGACGGCAGCAGCAGCATCAGCTGGGAGGAGAGCAGGAGCCGCGTTGTGCTGGAGAAGGACGGCCGCTACAGCTGGAGCAGCACCCTGAGGCTCCCTGCAGACCACTGGAGGAAGGTGGGCTCTGTGACCTGTGAGGCCACCCAGGGCTCCCAGACTCCACTCTCAGAGACACTGAGGAGAGACCAGTGTTCCCAGTCCTGACCTGACTCACTGGGACTCTGATACTGGTTTTACTCTGATACTGCTCTCAGTCTGCTCTGTAACTCTCTCTCTCTCTCTCTCTCTCTCTCTCTCTCTCTCTGTTCATCTCTTTCTTTCCCTCACTAACTCTCTAATTACGTGTCACTGATAAAGATTTTCTTTGCTTATTGTAATTTTTATCATTTCATTATAATAAAGATCAGTTCATCAAATCAGCTGTTTTCGTGTTTGTTTTTGTAAAAGTAAGAGATGTGTCTGTGTTTACAGTTTTGTTGAATCCAGAACTTCTGTCATGAATTATTTGTAAATTCTTATTAATAACTTTGAGAAGAGAAGATTTATGATCTATAACAGGATGTCATCTGCATACAAGGTTACTTTTTATTGGTGTGAATGAACAGATGTCTGAGATGATGATGGATTTTCTGATGAACACAGTCAGAGTTTCAATTATGAAAGGAAAGAATAGTGTAAGAGTAAAAGGACACCTGTGTCAAGTGAATTAAATAAATTCATACTGAAGTATTTCTTTGTATTTGTTACTGATTAAACAATAAAACTACATTTTCTGTCAGGGCCTTTTTATGCAGCAGCTCACCAAACAGATCAGAAGATACACACACAGTACATAGGAAGAAAGAAAAACACTGTTTATAACAACTAACAACAAACCAAGACTACAAGACTAAAGATGTATGCATGTTTTAATTACACCACTTCATAAAAGTGTGAAAGTGTGAATCACAGCTCCTCAAGATGTTTATAGACAGTCCTTAGGATGAAGAGCTTGGCGTTTATCTTTAACTGATCTTTTAAAAAGTCTCAAGAGGGCAACTGGCCTGTTAGGATTCAGATTCAGTTCTTATCAATTATCAATATAAATAAACTAAGAACTTTTAGCAGCAATAAAAGTGACTAAAAACAATGTCAGTGTACCTCCAGTGTCTATTCCAGGTGATGTCAGGTTACTGTTAGCTATTGTTCATGAGTTTAATTGTTTGATGAAAGAAAGAGTCACAGAGCCTGCTGGTCCTGGCTCTGAGGCTGTGATAACACCTGCCAGAAGGCAGCAGCTGAAAAAGTCCATTATTGTGGTGGCTGTGGTCCTTGATGATTGTGTGGACGTCTGTAAGTGTCTATATACAGGGAGGTTCACATCCACTGATATCTCAAATTGTCCTCTCAACCCTTTTTATTGCTCTGTGGCTGTGACAGGTTTGTACGTCTCAAGTTTTTCTTTGGAACTGGTATGATAAAACTACAGATGACTGAGATTTGAAAACAATGATGAAAGACACTGTCAAGCTGTGCTGCAGGAGCGCTTGATTATACTCTTAAATAGATGTGGACCATGGACACCTAGTAGTTCTGCTTATGATCCTTTCTGAAGTTTACTTGGAGGTCATGTTCCACATCTGCACAACAGCAGGTCAGCATCTGTATTGGACATGTGGACAAGTCAGAGCCTCCATGATCTCCATAATCATCTGAAGACGACATCAACATCATGTGGACCGAAGCAAATCCTGACACACAGCAGCTTAATTATATAATGTAGATATATAAAGAAATATCATCTGGACCTGGAATCAATGTGGTAACACTTTTGTGTGTGTGTGTGTGTGTGTGTGTGTGTGTGTGTCCTCAGTGAAGTGTATCAGTCTCTGCAGGAGCTTCCAGCTGCAGCAGTCAGTTCAGTTTCTGTTCAGTCTGACTGAGGGAGGTTTTTGTACGACGACTTTTCACTGTGTGAACAGATGCTGACTGTTGATGTAATGTTGACTCGTACAGTAGTAAACTGCTGCATCTTCAGTCTGGACTCCACTGATGGTCAGAGTGAAGTCAGAGTTTGATCCACTGCCTGTAAAACGATCTGGAATCCCTGATTCTCGAGTGCTCGCACAGTAAATGAGAGGTTTAGGAGTTTCTCCATCTCTTTGTTTGAACCAGGTTAAACGGTGGCAGTTGCTATAAACAAAAACATCCTGACTGGTCCTGCATCTGATGGAGACGGAGCCTCCCACAGCAGACCTCACTGCTCCAGGCTGAGTCACTGTGACCTGACCTCTGGACTCTGAGGACACAGAGACAAAAACATAAAGCAGCGTCATGGTTTTGTGGGCTTCATTTCAGAGGGACGGATGTTGATAGAGGAGAGGAGTTTGATTCTCTGGACTTTACCTGTGAAGCAGCAGCAGAGGAGAGTCCAGATGAGGACGCAGATCAAAGTCATGTTTTTGATGAGGAGGATTTCTGTGTCTTCTGTTGTCATGAAGGACAGCTGTCAGTCATCCAGTCTTCAACTCTCAGGACTATAAACTCTCCCAGAGCACTGGAGCATGGTGCTGCTGATGCAAAGTGGCTCTCTATGGAAATGCTCTGACTGACTCACTGGGACTCTGATACTGGTTTTACTCTGATCCTGCTCTCAGTCTGCTCTCTGAAACTTTTTCTCTCATTATGTGTTTCAGTGTTTTCTTGCTTGCTGTATTGTTCATTATTTTCACAGTTTAACAATAAAAATGTTTTCAAATAGTGGTTTCTGTGTGTATTTTATATTTATTAAAGTTAATTTTTATACACCTTTCGTTGGCATATATTTCAACTGAAGATCACTCATGAGAATAAGTAATGAAGCTACAACTGTGCAAAGAGTGTCCTTTTTGTAAATCACATATTAATATTTTCATAATTGTGAAATTTATTTTCACATTCATCATGGTTTAATGAACACTGGTAACAAGACCTATAATAATTAAAGCATTTTCGTTAAAAAAAAAAGTATATCCATTTATCTCATATCACTGATTTTTTTTTCTTGGTGAAGGTCCATATATTGTATAGACTTAATATGTATGTTAACTTTTTGGATAGGTTTGTATCTCCGAATAAATATAAGGACATCACAAAAATGTGTCTCTAGAATTAGAAATAAAGAGCAGGATATCATCAGCATAGAGTGATCTGAGACTGAGATCTGAGATTTTAACCTCAGGAATGTTTTAAATAAGTGACGACAATGCAATTTCTATCTTTAAATTAATTAAAGAATTACTCATCTCATTAGTGGTGTACATGCATATATTTTCAGGAGTAATTGCTTCCTTATGTTCCTGTTTTAATATTCACAGTAGATCCATTAAAACCACAGACACCAGCTTCATGTTGTGACATGTTCATCTGTTCTTCAAATGTTGTTTTCTTCTTGTTGACATTAACACTCTAGAAAGTTTAATGTATTAATATGGTGATGACTCATACTTTTTTTAACTGGATATCTGTGAAATAGCTGTGATCCAGTCAAAGGTCATGACCAAGTCTTTTCTCATTATCTGTCTCAGGTTGGCTCCTCTTGATTATATGGAATATTAGATCAGAACCTAAAACAATGAATTAAAATGACTGTGTGTGTGTGTGTGTGTGTGTGTGTGTGTGTGTGTGTGTGTGTGTCCTCAGTGAAGTGTATCAGTCTCTGCAGGAGCTTCCAGCTGCAGCAGTCAGTTCAGTTTCTGTTCAGTCTGACTGAGGGAGGTTTTTGTACGACGGTTTTTCACTGTGTGATCACATACTGACTGTTGGGGTAGTGGAGACTCTGACAGTAGTAAACTGCTGCATCTTCAGTCTGGACTCCACTGATGGTCAGAGTGAAGTCAGAGTTTGATCCACTGCCTGTAAAACGATCTGGAATCCCTGATACTCGAGTGTTTGCATTGTAAATGAACATTTTAGGAGTTTCTCCATCTCTCTGTTGGTACCAGGCTAAACGGTGGGAGCTGCCAGAAACATAAACATTCTGACTGGTCCTACATTTGATGGAGACGGAGCCTCCCACAGCAGAGCTCACTGCTCCAGGCTGAGTCACTGTATACTGACCTCTGGACTCTGAGGACACAGACAAAAACATAAAGCAGCGTCATGGTTTTGTGGGCTTCATTTCAGAGAGACGGATGTTGATAGAGGAGAGGAGTTTGATTCTCTGGACTTTACCTGTGAAGCAGCAGCAGAGGAGAGTCCAGATGAGGACGCAGATCAAAGTCATGTTTTTGATGAGGAGGATTTCTGTGTCTTCTGTTGTCATGAAGGACAGCTGTCAGTCATCCAGTCTTCAACTCTCAGGACTATAAACTCTCCCAGAGCACTGGAGCATGGTGCTGCTGATGCAAAGTGGCTCTCTATGGAAAATAAGTCAGTATGTTTATTTGAATAACATTCATGAGCAGAAATCACAACGTGCCTCACAGTAAAAGACAATAGTGCTTTTTCAGTCATTGTGTCACAATATATGCAAATACCCATGAGCTAATATAGGCTACATGAACCAATCCCAGTGCACAATATGTTAAATTGTTAATCGCATGCACCTGTGATTAATTGCAGCACACACACACACACACACACACACACACACACACACACACACAGAGCAATGAAACATGGATATGCTGCTGCTACAGTTACCTGTTGTGTGACAATAACAGATTTGCATCAGAGTATCGAGTCTGTGCATTGACAGAATTGATGTTAGAAAACTTGTAAAACAAACTGGCTTTGAAAGTGCAATGATGGAAAAAGAGAAAAACACGTCTACTGTTGTAAATGTTTCAGTAACATCAGAATTATCCAGGAGGATGCTGTGAGCACCAATCATGTTTCTGTGCCTCATCAATAGTCTTCTTCTTGTTTATAATGAGATGCACATGTAAGTTATTTTTTTAATGTGATATGCTTCAGGTGTGTTAATATGGACAGGAATTTTTCATAAAACACTGCTATAACACTTGTCTGGACGGACATTTGGTTTTAAAACACTGTTGTGAAAGAGGAAGTAATTTGATTTCAACAACATTTATTTTTATCATTAAACTTTTGATACTTGTTGAATGGTTGTTAAAGCAACAATGAGGAAATGTTCAAGACTTCATGTGTGTGTCCTCAGTGAAGTGTATCAGTCTCTGCAGGAGCTTCCAGCTGCAGCAGTCAGTTCAGTTTCTGTTCAGTCTGACTGAGGGAGGTTTTTGTACGATGATTTTTCACTGTGTGAACACACCCTGACTGTTGATAACATGATAACTCTGACAGTAGTAAACTGCTGCATCTTCAGTCTGGACTCCACTGATGGTCAGAGTGAAATCAGATTTTGATCCACTGCCTGTAAAACGATCTGGAATCCCTGATACTCGAGTGCTAGCATGGTAAATGAGAAGTTTAGGAGTTTCTCCATCTCTCTGTTGGTACCAGGCTAAAAGGTGGTAGTTGTTATGAACATGAACATTCTGACTGATCCTACATGTGATGGAGACGGAGCCTCCCACAGCAGACCTCACTGCTCCAGGCTGAGTCACTGTGACCTGACCTCTGGACTCTGAGGACACAGAGACAAAAACATAAAGCAGCGTCATGGTTTTGTGGGCTTCATTTCAGAGGGACGGATGTTGATAGAGGAGAGGAGTTTGATTCTCTGGACTTTACCTGTGAAGCAGCAGCAGAGGAGAGTCCAGATGAGGATGCAGATCAAAGTCATGTTTTTGATGAGGAGGATTTCTGTGTCTTCTGTTGTCATGAAGGACAGCTGTCAGTCATCCAGTCTTCAACTCTCAGGACTATAAACTCTCCCAGAGCACTGGAGCATGGTGCTGCTGATGCAAAGTGACTCTCTATGGAAAATAAGTCAGTATGTTTATTTGAATATCATCTTTCATGAGCAGAAATCACAAAGTGCTTCATAATAAAACCCAAAAAGGTAATTAAAAGACAGAGGAATGGACTTGAAGTACACACATCAAGTAAAAAATACCAGGCAAAACAAATTAAGCAGAAGAAAGAAATTGTTCTACAATCACCTTTAAAGTTGTCAATAGCAGCTATGACCTCAAGCACCTGGTTCCTTTTTCTCTTAAGCCTGAAGGAAGGATCAGCAAACAAAGCCTGATCAGAGCAGCTCAGATTAATACTGGTAGAACAAAGCTGCAGCAGATCTTTAATGTAGGCAGGTGTCTGACCATGTGAGGCTCTAAACATGATCACAAGAAGAATCTTAATTTACACCTGGGTCTGATGGAATCCAGTGAAAACAATTCAAAACTGGTGTTACATGACACCTTTTGGATCACTTGGTTTAAAAGCTTGTTAAGAGAAATTTTGACCACTTGTAAACAGTCTAAGGAATCATTTTTAAGGCAGAGGGAAAGGGAACTGTAGTAGTCATCTTCATCTCAGCAAGGGACACAAAGGACCAGTGTTAAAAACATTTCTCAGCTGGTAGGAAAAGACATGAATCCAAATTTTACATGCTGGTCAAGAGTAAAAGCCTGACTTATAAAAAGAACTACATTGCCAAAAGGAAGCTAAACACAAGAGAAGGGACTTCCCAGCACCCACTGAAGTATTTAGCTGTTGAAAATTATCTGTCATTCACTTTTTTATAGTTTGAATCAATTTGGTAGAATGGGTAGTTTTGCAACATTTCGAGGCTTCAATAAAATATATGATTTAATATCATCTCCATAACAATAGTTGGAGATACCTTTAAAATTACTTAACATGTGCTTGAGAATAATCATGTATTAGTGTCACAGGTCTGTAGAAATTACATCAAACCTGAGACAGAGTGTTTTGAACAGAGAAAGCTGTTTGAAACATAAGAGATGAACACCGCTGATCCAGAAAACTAAGTCTGTGTTTAAGTGAAAAAGCCTGACCTGAATTAACTTTGACTTCCACTCAAGGCTTAAGCTGATCCACTAAGGCAGTTCAGCCTCTCTCTCCCTCTCTCTCTCTCTCTCTCTCTCTCTCTCTCTCTCTCTCTCTCTCTCTCTCTGTCAGCAGAATCATTTAATTTTTCAACTGTAATTTCTTTTTGCATGCAGTAATGTTTAAATTCTGTTTACTTTAACAATAAAGACATGATCATCAAACAACTAGTGTTTAAGTTTCTCATTAAAAGAATAAGTTCTCTCTGCTGCTCTTATGTGATGACAGAAGATCCACTGAATCCACTGAGACTGAGTTTGTGTCTTTGCTGATTATTTTGTAATGAAAGAGTTGACTGTTGTAATGCACATCTATCTTTTCAGTTACTTTTTGTATATCTCTTAGTAATTGACTGTATTTGAGTTTAGCTGCTTCACTTAAAGTGTGAAGCCAGAGAATCTGCAATTACTGATCAGATACTAAAAGACAAGAAGATGGTGATTGTGTGATGTAAAGTCAGATGTCATCAACATACAACTTGATTTTAGTATGAAGTACCTTTGAACCAGAAAATGTCAATAGAAGAAATGAAGAGTATTGGAGGGTCATACCATCTACATTTATGATTAAAGACAGTAAGAACTGTCAACTTGATGTGAGGATTTCTCTGGAAAGTGAAGACATTTTATCCATTTGCTGAATTTCCAAAGGACTCTTGGAGATTGTACTTTGTCTTAAAGGTCAAAGGTTCTGTGAAGCTCAATGTAAAAACCATGACTTGGAATGTGTGTGTGTGTGTGTGTGTGTGTGTGTGTGTGTGTGTGTGTGTGTGTGTGTGTGTGTCCTCAGTGAAGTGTATCAGTCTCTGCAGGAGCTTCCAGCTGCAGCAGTCAGTTCAGTGTCTGTTCAGTCTGACTGAGGGAGGTTTTTGTACGACGATTTTTCACTGTGTGAACACATACAGACTGTTGATGTGATGTCGACTCTGACAGTAGTAAACTGCTGCATCTTCAGTCTGGACTCCACTGATGGTCAGAGTGAAGTCACAGTTTGATCCACTGCCTGTAAAACGATCTGGAATCCCTGATGCTCGAGTGCTAGTATAGTAAATGAACAGTTTAGGAGTTTCTCCATCTCTCTGTTGGAACCAGGCTAGAAGGTGGTTGTTGCTCCAAATTTCAACATTCTGACTGGTCCTACATGTGATGGAGACGGAGCCTCCCACAGCAGAGCTCACTGCTCCAGGCTGAGTCACTGTGACCTGACCTCTGGACTCTGAGGACACAGAGACAAAAACATAAAGCAGCGTCATGGTTTTGTGGGCTTCATTTCAGAGGGACGGATGCTGATAGAGGAGAGGAGTTTGATTCTCTGGACTTTACCTGTGAAGCAGCAGCAGAGGAGAGTCCAGATGAGGACGCAGATCAAAGTCATGTTTTTGATGAGGAGGATTTCTGTGTCTTCTGTTGTCATGAAGGACAGCTGTCAGTCATCCAGTCTTCAACTCTCAGGACTATAAACTCTCCCAGAGCACTGGAGCATGGTGCTGCTGATGCAAAGTGGCTCTCTATGGAAAATAACTAAATAGGTTTATTTGAATAACATCTTTCATGAGCAGACATCACAAAGTGCCTCACAGTAAAAGACAATAGAGCAAATACAAGAAAGTGTTACAGACTTAAAGTGCAGGCATCAAGGTAAAAACATAAGACAAAACAAATTAAACTGAAGAAACAAATGAATCTCGATCTGCATTGTGCAGGTGTCCAGGTCCAATCAGAGAGCTCCAAAGTTGAGGAGTTTTGACATCAGACACAGTCTCCTTTTGTCTTGAGCCTTAAGTGAGGAACAACCAACAAACTCTGATCAAAGACCTCAGATTCCTTCTGGTAGAACGGGGCAGCAGTAGCAGATCACAAGAGTCTTGAATTGAATTTTGAATTCATGGAAATCCAGTGTACAGAAAATAAAACCTGTGTTACATGAGACCTTTTTAAAGGCTTGGTTTTAAGGCTTAGAAGCATTGATGATGACTATTTGAGATGGGGTACATGAATAGATGGATGGATCAATCAAATACAGGACTTTCACACAGCAGAATGGTCTTGGTCTCCCCTTTGAAACCAAGTTGTGTGACTTGCGCAAGTCATGTTATGTGAATTAACTTCCGTAACTTTATTAAAGGTATGTTAACTTAAGCAACGTAGAGTTAATTATTTTAACAAAACCATGATTTTTTCTTGAACCCAACCAGAAAGATTTTGCACCTTTATTTTGAAAGTCTTCCCAGATGTTGCATATTTATCACTGCTAACTTTACTGCAGAAGGGTCCATGCAGCATCACAGCTTGAAGAACAGGACCACTGACCAATTTGTTAGTAAGAAATACCTTTAAAATGACTTGATGTCTGCCTGGAAGGTGGCATGTACAATGTAAACAGCAGTGGACACAGTACAGAACTCTACTCTGAGTTCCTCATGGATGACTGAGCTTCTCACCGTATCCCTAAGGAAGATGCCAGCCACCCTCCTGAGAAAACCCATTTCCGCCGCTTATATCCATGATCTCGTTCTTTTGGTCATGACCCACCCTTCATGACCACAGGTGAGGGTAGGAACAAACATCGAAATGTAGATCGAGAGCTTCGCCTTCTGGATAAGCTCTCTTTTCGTCACAATGGCACGAATAAGTGAAGATAATATCGCTCCCACTGCTCCAATTCTCTGGCCCATCTCACACTCCATTGTCCCCTCACTTGGGAGCAAAACCTCTCGATACTTGAACTCCCTCACTTGGCGTAAGGATTCATTCTCCACTCGGAGTAGACAATCCACTGGTTTCCTGCTGAGAACCACGGCCTCAGACTAAGAGATGCTGATCCTCATCCCAGCCACTTCAAGGTCAGGTGACTAAATTTTTTGTTACTGACCAGATTGGTCACCTGTTACTTACATCATTTATGTCTTTTATCTCTTTAAAATTGCAGTTGACATTAAGTTTTATAAGTTTACATATGTAAAATTATATTTTGTGTATACTGGCACATAGATGCTTAATAAGGAAGTTATTTGAGTTCCACCCACAGCTTCCAGCTGCAGCAGTCAGTTCAGTTTCTGTTCAGTCTGACTGAGGGAGGTTTTTGTACGACAGTTTTTCACTGTGTGAACACCCACTGACTGTTGATGCTATGTATACTCTGACAGTAGTAAACTGCTGCATCTTCAGTCTGGACTCCACTGATGGTCAGAGTGAAGTCAGAGTTTGATCCACTGCCTGTAAAACGATCTGGAATCCCTGATGCTCGAGTGCTAGCATGGTAAATTAACAGTTTAGGAGTTTCTCCATCTCTCTGTTGGTACCAGGATAAACGGTGCTTGTTGTTTTCAACATTAACATTCTGACTGATCCTACATGTGATGGAGACGGAGCCTCCCACAGCAGACTTCACTGCTCCAGGCTGAGTCACTGTGACCTGACCTCTGGACTCTGAGGACACAGAGACAAAAACATAAAGCAGCGTCATGGTTTTGTGGGCTTCATTTCAGAGGGACGGATGTTGATAGAGGAGAGGAGTTTGATTCTCTGGACTTTACCTGTGAAGCAGCAGCAGAGAAGAGTCCAGATGAGGACGCAGATCAAAGTCATGTTTTTGATGAGGAGGATTTCTGTGTCTTCTGTTGTCATGAAGGACAGCTGTCAGTCATCCAGTCTTCAACTCTCAGGACTATAAACTCTCCCAGAGCACTGGAGCATGGTGCTGCTGATGCAAAGTGGCTCTCTATGGAAAATAAGTCAGTATTTTTATTTGAATAACATCTTTCATGAGCAGAAATCGCACAAGTGCTTCACAGTAAAAGACAACAACACAAATAAAAGACACACACTTGAAATACAGACATCAAGCTAAAAACATGAGACAAAACAAATTAAAGAGAAGAAATAAATTATTCTTGACCTGCATTGTGCAGGTCTTCGAGAACTCTATCAAGTCCAGTTACCTACTACAAACCTTGATACGAATACCATGACCTGGATGAATGAGAACATTCACAGACACATGACTAGGAGATACCTTTAAAATGACTTAATGTCTGCCTGAAAGGACGCATGTACAATGTAAACAGCAGTGGACCTAGTACAGAACCTTGTGGAACACCACGACAGAGACTCAGTTGATGAGACATAGTTTTGAACAGAGAAAGGTTAGAGGAGAACACAGCTGATCCACAGATTCCTACACACTGACTGAGCCTCTCAATCAAGCAGCACTGAGATCTAATAGTACCAATACAGAACATCCTCCTGCATCATCGAGCATTAACAGATCATTTGAGACTCTGAGATGAGCTGTTTCTGTTCAATGCAACCAATGAAAACCATGCAGACACTTTTCTGACGGTAAGGTAACTTAGAAATTGTCCTGTAGTTCTGAGACACAGAAGGATCAAAATTTGTTTTTTAAGAAGTGATTGAAACAGCAGCTTGGTGGAAATAAACTGAGACATGAGTAGATGTCAATGAGTTATTGAATATAGAGAGCAAACAAGGACAAATACAACCAATAAAAAAAAACTTTAAACAAAGAAGAGGATACAATGTGAAGGTCAGGAAACTAAATCCTGTATATTTCTAACCAGATTGGTGAGTTGATATTTATGTCACTTATGTCTTTTATCTCTTTTCTCATTAAATTTGCTTTCATGCATGCTTATACTTTATTAAAGTAACAATGAGGAAATGTCCAAGACTTCATGTGTGTGTCCTCAGTGAAGTGTATCCGTCTCTGCAGGAGCTTCCAGCTGCAGCAGTCACTTCAGTTTCTGTTCAGTCTGACTGAGGGAGGTTTTTGTACGACGACTTTTCACTGTGTGAACACACCCTGACTGTTGATAACATGATAACTCTGACAGTAGTAAACTGCTGCATCTTCAGTCTGGACTCCACTGATGGTCAGAGTGAAGTCAGAGTTTGATCCACTGCCTGTAAAACGATCTGGAATCCCTGATACTCGAGTGCTAGTATAGTAAATGAGAAGTTTAGGAGTTTCTCCATCTCTCTGTTGGTACCAGGCTAAATAGTGCTTGTTGTTATAAACAAAAACATCCTGACTGGTCCTACATTTGATGGAGACGGAGCCTCCCACAGCAGACCTCACTGCTCCAGACTGAGTCACTGTGACCTGACCTCTGGACTCTGAGGACACAGAGACAAAAACATAAAGCAGCGTCATGGTTTTGTGGGCTTCATTTCAGAGGGACGGATGTTGATAGAGGAGAGGAGTTTGATTCTCTGGACTTTACCTGTGAAGCAGCAGCAGAGGAGAGTCCAGATGAGGACGCAGATCAAAGTCATGTTTTTGATGAGGAGGATTTCTGTGTCTTCTGTTGTCATGAAGGACAGCTGTCAGTCATCCAGTCATCCAGTCTTCAACTCTCAGGACTATAAACTCTCCCAGAGCACTGGAGCATGGTGCTGCTGATGCAAAGTGACTCTCTATGGAAATGCTCTGACTGACTCACTGGGACTCTGATACTGGTTTTACTCTGATCCTGCTCTCAGTCTGCTCTCTGAAACTTTTTCTCTCATTATGTGTTTCAGTGTTTTCTTGCTTGTTGTATTGTTCATTATTTTCACAGTTTAACAATAAAAATGTTTTCAAATAGTGGTTTCTGTGTGTGTTTTATATTTATTAAAGTTAATTTTTATACACCTTTCGTTGCCATATATTTCAATTGAAGATCACTCATGAGAATAAGTAATGAAGCTACAATTGTGCAAAGAGTGTCCTTTTTGTAAATCACATATTAATATTTTCATAATTGTGAAATTTATTTTCACATTCATCATGGTTTAATGAACACTGGTAACAAGACCTATAATAATTAAAGCATTTTCGTTAAAAAAAAAAGTATATCCATTTATCTCATATCACTGATTTTTTTATTTTCTTGGTGAAGGTCCGTATATTGTATAGACTAAATATGTATGTTACCTTTTTGGATAGGTTTGTATCGCCGAATAAATATAAGGACATCACAAAAATGTGTCTCTAGAATTAGAAATAAAGAGCAGGATATCATCAGTATAGAGTGATCTGAGACTGAGATCTGAGATTTTAACCTCAGGAATGTTTTAAATAAGTGACGACAATGCAGTTTCTATCTTTAAATTAATTAAAGAATTACTCATCTCATTAGTGGTGTACATGCATATATTTTCAGGAGTAATTGCTTCCTTATGTTCCTGTTTTAATATTCACAGTAGATCCATTAAAACCACAGACACCAGCTTCATGTTGTGACATGTTCATCTGTTTTCCAAATGTTGTTTTCTTCTTGTTGACAATAACACTCTAGAAAGTTTAATGTATTAATATGGTGATGACTCATACTTTTTTTAACTGGATATCTGTGAAATAGCTGTGATCCAGTCAAAGGTCATGACCAAGTCTTTTCTCATTAACTGTCTCAGGTTGGCTCCTCTTGATTATATGGAATATTAGATCAGAACCTAAAACAATGAATTAAAATGACTGTGTGTGTGTGTATGTGTGTGTGTGTGTGTGTGTGTGTGTGTGTCCTCACTTAAGTGTATCAGTCTCTGCAAGAGCTTCCAGCTGCAGCAGTCAGTTCAGTTTCTGTTCAGTCTGACTGAGGGAGGTTTTTGTACGACGGTTTTTCACTGTGTGATCACATACTGACTGTTGGGGTAGTGAAGACTCTGACAGTAGTAAACTGCTGCATCTTCAGTCTGGACTCCACTGATGGTCAGAGTGAAGTCAGAGTTTGATCCACTGCCTGTAAAACGATCTGGAATCCCTGATACTCGAGTGTTTGCATTGTAAATGAACATTTTAGGAGTTTCTCCATCTCTCTGTTGGTACCAGGCTAAACGGTGGGAGCTGCCAGAAACATAAACATTCTGACTGGTCCTACATGTGATGGAGACGGAGCCTCCCAGAGCAGACCTCACTGCTCCAGGCTGAGTCACTGTGATCTGACCTCTGGACTCTGAGGACACAGAGACAAAAACATAAAGCAGCGTCATGGTTTTGTGGGCTTCATTTCAGAGGGACGGATGTTGATAGAGGAGAGGAGTTTGATTCTCTGGACTTTACCTGTGAAGCAGCAGCAGAGGAGAGTCCAGATGAGGACGCAGATCAAAGTCATGTTTTTGATGAGGAGGATTTCTGTGTCTTCTGTTGTCATGAAGGACAGCTGTCAGTCATCCAGTCTTCAACTCTCAGGACTATAAACTCTCCCAGAGCACTGGAGCATGGTGCTGCTGATGCAAAGTGGCTCTCTATGGAAAATAAGTTAGTATTTTTATTTGAATAACATCTTTCATGAGCAGAAATCACACAAGTGCTTCACAGTAAAAGACAACAACACAAATAAAAGACACACACTTGAAATACAGACATCAAGCTAAAAACATGAGACAAAACAAATTAAAGAGAAGAAATAAATGATTCTTGACCTGCATTGTGCAGGTCTTCGAGAACTCTATCAAGTCCAGTTACCTACTACAAACCTTGATACAAATACCATGACCTGGATGAATGAGAACATTCACAGACACATGACTAGGAGATACCTTTAAAATGACTTAATGTCTGCCTGAAAGGACGCATGTACAATGTAAACAGCAGTGGACCCAGTACAGAACCTTGTGGAACACCATGACAGAGACTCAGGTGATGAGTGATCCACAGATTCCTACACACTGACTGAGCCTCTCAATCAAGCAGCACTGAGATCTAATAGTACCAATACAGAACATCCTCCTGCATCATTGAGCATTAACAGATCATTTGAGACTCTGAGATGAGCTGTTTCTGTTCAATGCAACCAATGAAAACCATGCAGACACTTTTCTGACGGTAAGGTAACTTAGAAATTGTCCTGTAGTTCTGAGACACAGAAGGATCAAAATTTGTTTTTTAAGATGTGATTGAAACAGCAGCTTGGTGGAAATAAACTGAGACATGAGTAGATGTCAATGAGTTATTGTATATAGACAGCAAACAAGGACAAATACAACCAATAATAAACTTTAAACAAAGAAGAGGATACAATGTGAAGGTCAGGAAACTAAATCCTGTATATTTCTAACCAGATTGGTGAGTTGATATTTATGTCACTTATGTCTTTTATCTCTTTTCTCATTAAATTTGCTTTCATGCATGCTAATACTTTATTAAAGTAACACTGAGGAAATGTCCAAGACTTCATGTGTGTGTCCTCAGTGAAGTGTATCCGTCTCTGCAGGAGCTTCCAGCTGCAGCAGTCAGTTCAGTTTCTGTTCAGTCTGACTGAGGGAGGTTTTTGTACGATGATTTTTCACTGTGTGAACACCCACTGACTGTTGATAACATGATAACTCTGACAGTAGTAAACTGCTGCATCTTCAGTCTGGACTCCACTGATGGTCAGAGTGAAGTCAGAGTTTGATCCACTGCCTGTAAAACGATCTGGAATCCCTGATACTCGAGTGTTAGCCAAGTAAATGAGAAGTTTAGGAGTTTCTCCATCTCTCTGTTGGTACCAGGCCAAATAGTGCTTGTTGTTATAAACATGAACATCCTGACTGGTCCTACATGTGATGGAGACGGAGCCTCCCACAGCAGACCTCACTGTTCCAGGTTGAGTCACTGTGACCTGACCTCTGGACTCTGAGGACACAGAGACAAAAACATAAAGCAGCGTCATGGTTTTGTGGGCTTCATTTCAGAGGGACGGATGTTGATAGAGGAGAGGAGTTTGATTCTCTGGACTTTACCTGTGAAGCAGCAGCAGAGGAGAGTCCAGATGAGGACGCAGATCAAAGTCATGTTTTTGATGAGGAGGATTTCTGTGTCTTCTGTTGTCATGAAGGACAGCTGTCAGTCATCCAGTCTTCAACTCTCAGGACTATAAACTCTCCCAGAGCACTGATGCAAAGTGGCTCTCTATGGAAAATAAGTCAGTATGTTTATTTGAATAACCTCTTTCATGAGCAGACATCATAACGTGTCTTACAGTAAAAAACAATAGAGCAAATACAAGAAAGTGTTACAGATTTAAAGTGCAGACATCAAGCTAAAAACATAAGGCAAAACAAATTAAACTAAGAAACAAATGGTTATTGATCTGCATTTTAATGTCCAATCAGAGAAAGCTCCAAACTTTAGGGTCTATGATCTCAAACACACAGTCTCCCTCTGTCTTGACCCTGAAGCGTGGAACTAACAACTAATCCTGATCAGAGGATCTTTTCCTCCTCCAGGGTGAGGATGGGAGCAGTTCTGGCAGCCTCTTGGTTCAAACTGACAAAGTCTTGCCACTTCTTCAGGACCACGGTCCACTGTCTAGGTGGACTGGAGCTGGAGGCAAACATTTTTTGGGCAATGTTGGCCCAGGCAGAATTAGCTTTGCAAAAGCATCTGAACAAGACACTCCTGTTTAACGTCACCTTGTCCAGCATCACCTCCATTTCTTCCTTCATAAAGGTCACTCCACTCTTGTCTCTTGCTATTTCAGTCAATGTGTCACAATATATGCAAATACCCATGAGCTAATATACACTACATGAACCAATCCCAGTGCACAATATGTTAAATTGTTAATCACATGCACCTGCAATTAATTACAGCACACACACACACACACACACACACACACACACGCACAGAGAGAGAGAGAGAGTAATGAAATGTCTCTGTAAAATGTTATGATCTTTGAATTTAAGTCCCTCATGTCCTTTGTCTTGTTATGATTCCAGATGATATCAAATTTTTCTTTACTTCATTCATATTTAAAATGATATTTTGTGAAATTTGGGGGATGTACAAGTTTTGTTTGGTCCATATTTGAACATGAAGGTTTCTGATCTTTATCTTTACATTTCATATTAACTGAGTTTATAGTTTCTGTCCTTCGGGATGAAACTGAGGTCAAAGGTCATCACCAAATCAGTCTCATCAAAAAAAAAAACTCATATATGTTTATATTTCAAAGTACGTTGACCAAAGCTGTCAAATACTTTTAATCAGTGTTTATTTTTATTGGTGATGCTGAATTTTTGTGATGTTTCCCTCTGACCAGAAGAGGAAGCTGCATCACCAACAACCAGCTGCAGCAGTCAGTTCAGTTTCTGTTCAGTTTGACTGAGGGAGGTTTTTGTACGACGACTTTTCACTGTGTGAACACCCACAGACTGTTGATATAATGTGCACTCTGACAGTAGTAAACTGCTGCATCTTCAGTCTGGACTCCACTGATGGTCAGAGTGAAGTCAGAGTTTGATCCACTACCTGTAAAACGATCTGGAATCCCTGATACTCGAGTGCTAGTCTGGTAAATGAGAAGTTTAGGAGTTTCTCCATCTCTCTGTTGGTACCAGGCTAACTCATTTCCATTATAAACATTCTGACTGGTCCTACATGTGATGGAGACGGAGCCTCCCACAGCAGACCTCACTGCTCCAGGCTGAGTCACTGTGACCTGACCTCTGGACTCTGAGGACACAGAGACAAAAACATAAAGCAGCGTCATGGTTTTGTGGGCTTCATTTCAGAGGGACGGATGTTGATAGAGGAGAGGAGTTTGATTCTCTGGACTTTACCTGTGAAGCAGCAGCAGAGGAGAGTCCAGATGAGGACGCAGATCAAAGTCATGTTTTTGATGAGGAGGATTTCTGTGTCTTCTGTTGTCATGAAGGACAGCTGTCATTCATCCAGTCTTCAACTCTCAGGACTATAAACTCTCCCAGAGCACTGGAGCATGGTGCTGCTGATGCAAAGTGGCTCTCTATGGAAAATAAGTCAGTATGTTTATTTGAATAACATCTTTCATGAGCAGACATCACAAAGTCCTTCACAATAAAAGACAACAAGACAAATAAAAGATATACACTTGAAATACAGACATCAAGCTAAAAACATGAGACAAAACAAATTAAAAAGAAGAAAATAAATGATTTTTGACCTACATTGTGCAGGTGTCCAAGTCCAATCAAAGAGATCTCCAAAGGTTAGGAGCTATGAACTCAAACACACAGTCTCCTTTTGTCTTGAGCCTGAAGTGAGGAACAACCAACAAACTCTGATCAGAGACCTCAGATTCCTTCTGGTAGAGCAGAGCAGCAGTAGCAGATCACAAGAATCTTGAATTAGATTTTGAATTGATGGGAATCCACTGAACAGAAAATAAAACCTGTGTTACATGAGATCTTTTTAAAGGTTTGGTTTAAAAGTTTGGTAACATCAAATTTGACCACTTGAGATGGATGGATGGATGGATGGATGGATGGATGGATGGATGGATGGATGGATGCACCAATCAAATACAGGACTTCCTCTGTGAAACCAAGTTGCGTGACTTGCGTAAGTCATCTGACATGCATTAACTTACTTTACATTAAAATATGTATGTTAACTAAAGCAATGTAGTTACTTATTTTAACCAAACCAGAAAGTTTTTGCACCTTTTCTTTGGAAGTCTTCTTGGAAGTTGGATGTTTATTATTGCTAACTTTACTGCAGAAGAGTCCCTGCAGGATCACAGTTTGAATCATAGAGCCACTGAGCAATGTGTTACTAGGAGATACCTTTAAAATGACTTAATGTCTGCCTGAAAGGACGCATGTACAATGTAAACAGCAGTGGACCTAGTACAGAACCTTGTGGAACACCACGACAGAGACTCAGTTGATGAGACATAGTTTTGAACAGAGAAAGGTTAGAGGAGAACACAGCTGATCCACAGATTCCTACACACTGACTGAGCCTCTCAATCAAGCAGCACTGAGATCTAATAGTACCAATACACAACATCCTCCTGCATCATCGAGCATTAACAGATCATTTGAGACTCTGAGATGAGCTGTTTCTGTTCAATGCAACCAATGAAAACCATGCAGACACTTTTCTGATGGTAAGGTAACTTAGAAATTGTCCTGTAGTTCTGAGACACAGAAGGGTCAAAATTTGTTTTTTAAGATGTGATTGAAACAGCAGCTTGGTGGAAATAAACTGAGACATGAGCAGATGTCAATGAGTTATTGAATATAGAGAGCAAACAAGGACCAATACAACCAATAAAAAAAAACTTTAAACAAAGAAGAGGATACAATGTGAAGGTCAGGAAACTAATTTCTTTATATTTCTAACCAGATTAGTGAGTTAATATTTGTCACTCATGTCTTTTATCTCTTGTCTCATGAAAATTGTTTTCATGCATGCTAATACTTTATTAAAGTAACACTAAGGAAATGTTCAAGACTTCATGTGTGTGTCCTCAGTGAAGTGTATCAGTCTCTGCAGGAGCTTCCAGCTGCAGCAGTCACTTCAGTTTCTGTTCAGTCTGACTGAGGGAGGTTTTTGTACGACGATTTTTCACTGTGTGAACACACCCTGACTGTTGATAACATGATAACTCTGACAGTAGTAAACTTCTGCATCTTCAGTCTGGACTCCACTGATGGTCAGAGTGAAGTCAGAGTTTGATCCACTGCCTGTAAAACGATCTGGAATCCCTGATACTCGAGTGCTAGCATAGTAAATGAGAAGTTTAGGAGTTTCTCCGTCTCTCTGTTGGTACCAGGCCAAAAAGTGCTTGTTGTTAGAAACATGAACATTCTGACTGGTCCTACATGTGATGGAGACGGAGCGTCCCACAGCAGACCTCACTGCTCCAGGCTGAGTCACTGTGACCTGACCTCTGGACTCTGAGGACACAGAGACAAAAACATAAAGCAGCGTCATGGTTTTGTGGGCTTCATTTCAGAGGGACGGATGTTGATAGAGGAGAGGAGTTTGATTCTCTGGACTTTACCTGTGAAGCAGCAGCAGAGGAGAGTCCAGATGAGGACGCAGATCAAAGTCATGTTTTTGATGAGGAGGATTTCTGTGTCTTCTGTTGTCATGAAGGACAGCTGTCAGTCATCCAGTCTTCAACTCTCAGGACTATAAACTCTCCCAGAGCACTGATGCAAAGTGGCTCTCTATGGAAAATAAGTCAGTATGTTTATTTGAATAACCTCTTTCATGAGCAGACATCATAACGTGTCTTACAGTAAAAAACAATGGAGCAAATACAAGAAAGTGTTACAGATTTAAAGTGCAGACATCAAGCTAAAAACATAAGGCAAAACAAATTAAACTAAGAAACAAATGGTTATTGATCTGCATTTTAATGTCCAATCAGAGAAAGTTCCAAACTTTAGGGTCTATGATCTCAAACACACAGTCTCCCTCTGTCTTGACCCTGAAGCGTGGAACTAACAACAAATCCTGATCAGAGGATCTTTTCCTCCTCCAGGGTGAGGATGGGAGCAGTTCTGGCAGCCTCTTGGTTCAAACTGACAAAGTCTTGCAACTTGTTCTGGACCACGGTCCACTGTCTAGGTGGACTGGAGCTGGAGGCAAACATTTTTTGGGCAATGTTGGCCCAGGCAGAATTAGCTTTGCAAAAGCATCTGAACAAGACACTCCTGTTTAACGTCACCTTGTCCAGCATCACCTCCATTTCTTCCTTCATAAAGGTCACTCCACTCTTGTGTCTTGCTATTTCAGTCATTGTGTCACAATATATGCAAATACCCATGAGCTAATATACACTACATGAACCAATCCCAGTGCACAATATGTTAAATTGTTAATCACATGCACCTGCAATTAATTACAGCACACACACACACACACACACACACACACACAGAGAGAGAGAGAGAGAGTAATGAAATGTCTCTGTAAAATGTTATGATCTTTGAATTTAAGTCCCTCATGTCTTTTGTCTTGTTATGATTCCAGATGATATCAAATTTTTCTTTACTTCATTAAAATTTAAAATGATATTTTGTGAAATTTGGGGGATGTACAAGTTTTGTTTGGTCCATATTTGAACATGAAGGTTTCTGATCTTTATCTTTACATTTCATATTAACTGAGTTTATAGTTTCTGTCCTTCGGGATGAAACTGAGGTCAAAGGTCATCACCAAATCAGTCTCATCAAAAAAAAAAAAACACATATATGTTTATATTTCAAAGTACGTTGACCGAAGCTGTCAAATACTTTTAATCAGTGTTTATTTTTATTGGTGATGCTGAATTTTTATGATGTTTCCCTCTGACCAGAAGAGGAAGCTGCATCACCAACAACCAGCTGCAGCAGTCAGTTCAGTTTCTGTTCAGTTTGACTGAGGGAGGTTTTTGTACGACGACTTTTCACTGTGTGAACACCCACAGACTGTTGATGTTATGGAGACTCTGACAGTAGTAAACTGCTGCATCTTCAGTCTGGACTCCACTGATGGTCAGAGTGAAGTCAGAGTTTGATCCACTGCCTGTAAAACGATCTGGAATCCCTGATACTCGAGTGCTAGCATAGTAAATGAGAAGTTTAGGAGTTTCTCCATCTCTCTGTTGGTACCAGGCTAAACGGTTAGAACCATACACATTCTGACTGGTCCTGCATGTGATGGAGACGGAGCCTCCCACAGCAGAGCTCACTGCTCCAGGCTGAGTCACTGTGACCTGACCTCTGGACTCTGAGGACACAGAGACAAAAACATAAAGCAGCGTCATGGTTTTGTGGGCTTCATTTCAGAGGGACGGATGTTGATAGAGGAGAGGAGTTTGATTCTCTGGACTTTACCTGTGAAGCAGCAGCAGAGGAGAGTCCAGATGAGGACGCAGATCAAAGTCATGTTTTTGATGAGGAGGATTTCTGTGTCTTCTGTTGTCATGAAGGACAGCTGTCAGTCATCCAGTCTTCAACTCTCAGGACTATAAACTCTCCCAGAGCACTGGAGCATGGTGCTGCTGATGCAAAGTGGCTCTCTATGGAAAATAAGTCAGTATGTTTATTTGAATAACATCTTTCATGAGCAGAAATCAAAAAGTGCTTCACAATAAAATACAACAAGACAAATGAAAGACAGAGGAACAGACTTGACATGCAGACATCAAGCTAAAAACTTAAGTCAAAACAAATTAAACAGAAGAAACAACTGAGTCTACAGTTGTCTTATAAAGGTGTCAATAGAAGCAATGACCTCAAACACATGGTCTCCTTTTGTCTTTTTCTTTCTTGAAAGCCTGGCTCATAGGAAGTCAAAAGGAAGTTAAACAGAAGAGAAAGATAAGCCAAAACTTTCCAGCACCCACTGAACAAAACCAGCTTAGTCAAAAATAACAACTTATGTTTTGTCAGTATTTAGCTGGTGAAAAATATCTGCCATTCAGTCTTTTATAATTTGAGGCAATTTAGTGAAACAGACAGATTTTGAGGCTCATAGAACATATATAATTGCATATCATCTGCATAACGATGGTAGGAGTAACTTTTAAAATTACTTATTTGCCTGACAATAATTATTCTCAATACAAACAGCATCAGACCCGGGACAGAACCTTGTGGAACACCACAGAACAGCAGAGCAGAAATCACAAAGTCATCCACAATAAAAGATGAAAATCAAATAAAAGACAGTGTTACACACTTGAAATCCACACATCAAACTAAAGACATCAGGCGAACCAAATTAAACAGAATCAACAAATGGTTCTTGAGCTGCTTTTTAAAGGTATCAAATTCCAATCAGAGAGACCTCTTGAGTCTGAAGCAAAGAACATCCAATACGTCCTCATCAGAGGACCTCAGATTCCCACCAGTAGAACAGAGCTGCAGTGGCTCTTTAATGTGGGCAGGTGCCTGATGATGCAAGGCTCTAAAATTGATCACAAGAATATTGAATTGAATTCTGAACTTAATGTGAATCCAGTATAAAGACTTGAAAACGGGTGTTTTACATGACCCTTGTGGATGATTTGATTTAAAAGCTTGGTAGCAGATATTTTGACCACAAAGGAAAAGGAAATTGAAGATATGACAGGAAAGGGGGCAGAGAGAGAGGGGATGACACGCAGTAAATGGGCTGAAGGCGGGAATCGAACCAGCAGCTGCTGCAGAGGACTGACAGCCTCAACACATGGTGCCCACGTCCTACCAACTGAGCTATAGGGGCGTCCTGAGATCCGAGTTTTTAACCCCAGGAATGTTTTGAATAACAAGCTCTATGAAAGTGATGACAACACAGTCTCCATATTTAAATAAAAATAAAGAATTATTCATCTCATTAGTGGTGTACATACATATATTTTCAGGAGTAATTGCTTCCTTATGTTCCTGTTTTAATATTCACAGTAGATTCATTAAATCCACAGACACCGGCTTCATGTTGTGACATGTTCATCTGTTCTCCAAATGTTGTTTTCTTCTTGTTGACATTAACACTCGAGGAAATTTAATGTCCTCCTAACAAATAAACTTTTGTCCGTGTAAATAACATCTTCAGCACCATTGTTACTGCTTTGCACAGGGTGTCCACAAAGTCTCTTTACAATTTAAAAAAATTATTACAAAAACAATTGATGAGATATGTTAATCAGATTTGTTCTATGTACTCAGTGGTTATCAAAGTTTTTAATCACATTGCGTTTGTGTATTTCAGGTACCCTGTTGATGAAATAGGTTCTGTTAAATAAACCCCCCAAAAATGGCTACTCCTCAAGAAAAGGCACAATGTGTATGGTGTTTTATTGAAACAAAATCGGATACGCATTCTTTCTATGGTGTTATTTAAGATATCGTGTATCGAACCAAGATACGGGACATCAACGACCTGAAGCAAAAGATCACTGATGCCATTGCCACCATTGATGAGGCTATGCTACAGCAAACATGACAAGAAATCGAGTACCGTCTTGATGTGCTTCGTGCAACTAATGGTGCCCATATAGAGGTGTATTAAATGAGGCAGAAAAACACCTTCAGTATCAACGTTTCGTTTTGTAATAATTTCCACAGATTTGTCTATTCATGTGCTTTTGTAATAAATTTGTTAAATTGTAAAGAGACTTTATGAACACGTGTATAACAAAGTTAATTTGAGAGAAAGTAACTAAATACTTCAGGTTTTTCTGATGGAGTTGTGATGTGTCATATTACTGTGTATGAACATTGTAGAAAGATTGTTTTGTTAACTGCTGTTGACAAGATGAAAGAATGAACTTTCAGTCTATGTTATGACATGTATTTAAGATAATATTTTCTCAAATTTGAGGGATGAACATCTTTGATCATGTAGGTTTCTGATTCTCATCTTTATATTTCATATTAATTAAATACAGTTTCTGTCACCCAGGATGAAACTGAGATCAAAAGTTATGACCAAGTCACTCCAGTCACAGCAAGAAAACCAAATGTCAAAATACTTAAACTGAAGTTGTAGATTTTATCAATGATTATTTGTATTATGTTTACCTCTGGCCAGAAGGGGAAGCTGCATCACACACAACCAGCTGCAGGAGTCACTTCACTTTCTGTTGAGTCTGACTGAGGGAGGTTTTTGTGCGACAACTTTTCACTGTGTGAACACCCACTGGCTGTTGATGCTATGGAGACTCTGACAGTAGTAAACTGCTGCATCTTCAGTCTGGACTCCACTGATGGTCAGAGTGAAGTCAGAGTTTGATCCACTGCCTGTAAAACGATCTGGAATCCCTGATACTCGAGTGCTAGTCTGGTAAATGAAAAGTTTAGGAGTTTCTCCATCTCTCTGTTGGAACCAGGCTAAACAGTTAGAATCATAAATATTCTGACTGGTCCTACATGTGATGGAGACGGAGCCTCCCACAGCAGACCTCACTGCTCCAGGCTGAGTCACTGTGACCTGACCTCTGGACTCTGAGGACACAGAGACAAAAACATAAAGCAGCGTCATGGTTTTGTGGGCTTCATTTCAGAGGGACGGATGTTGATAGAGGAGAGGAGTTTGATTCTCTGGACTTTACCTGTGAAGCAGCAGCAGAGGAGAGTCCAGATGAGGACGCAGATCAAAGTCATGTTTTTGATGAGGAGGATTTCTGTGTCTTCTGTTGTCATGAAGGACAGCTGTCAGTCATCCAGTCTTCAACTCTCAGGACTATAAACTCTCCCAGAGCACTGGAGCATGGTGCTGCTGATGCAAAGTGGCTCTCTATGGAAAATAAGTCAGTATGTTTATTTGAATAACATCTTTCATGAGCAGACATCACAAAGTGCTTCACAATAAAAGACAATAAAGCAAATAAAAGACAGCGTCACAGACTTAAACTGCAGTCATCAAGCTAACAGAAAAGGCAAAACAGGTTAAACAGTAGAAAGAACTGAGTCTACAATTTCCTTTTAAAATTGTCAGGAGTTATGACCTCAAACACACAGTCTCCTTTTGTCATATGCCTCTCTACTCCATGAAGTGTAGCAGCCAGAAGAACACATGCCGACTGTTGATACCATGAAAACACTGACAGTAGTAAACAGCTGCATCTTCAGTTTGAACTCCACTGATGATCAAAGTGTAGTCAGTCCCAGAGCCCGTCCCACAGACATGATCTGAAATCCCAGACTGGAGAGTTGAAGTACAGGAGATCAGAAGTTTAGGAATTTCTTCAGGTTTCTGAAGGTGCTGCTGGAAGCAGCAACTAGTGCTTTGACTGACTGATCTGATAGAGACAGTCTGTCCTGGAACAACAGACTGAGATGCTGCAAACCGAGTCAGGATGATTTCTCCTGATGACTCTGAAAAACTTGAAAAAGAGTAGAAGAGTTATTGAGACAAATCCAGTTTGGAGAACGTTGATCAACATCCAAACAGAAGAGAATCACTTCTTTAACACGGCGAACAGATGGAAGAAGGTCAGTGCTGCTTGTTTCAGTGTTTCTCCATCACAGCAGAGCATCACTGTGGTGAACCTGGTTGCATCCTGAAGCAGAAGAGAGTCTCACCCTGAACAAGGAGCCGCAGGATGACCAGCAGGAGAATCAGTGACATCATCATCGTGATGTTGTCAAGAAGATGATCATGTGACATGACAGTGAGCGATTTAACAAGAATTAACTTCCTGTTGTCTTGTTATGATTCCAGATGATATCAAATTTTTCTTTATTTAATTCATATTTAAAATAACATTTTGTGAAATTTGGGGGATGTACAGGTTTTGTTTAGTCCATCTTTGATCATGAAGGTTTCAGATCTTTATCTTTACATTTCATATTAATTGAGTTTATAGTTTCTGTCCTCCAGGTCATGAAGGTCAAAGGTCATCACCAAATCAGTCTCGTCAATAAAACCACATATATGATTATATTTCAAAGTATGTTGACCAAAGCTGTCAAATATTTTTAATCAGTGTTTATTTTTATTGGTTTCCCTCTGACCAGAAGAGGAAGCTGCATCACCAACAGCCAGCTGCAGCAGTCAGTTCAGTTTCTGTTCAGTCTGACTGAGGGAGGTTTTTGTACGACGACTTTTCACTGTGTGAACACCCACAGACTGTTGATATAATGTGCACTCTGACAGTAGTAAACTGCTGCATCTTCAGTCTGGACTCCACTGATGGTCAGAGTGAAGTCAGAGTTTGATCCACTGCCTGTAAAACGATCTGGAATCCCTGATACTCGAGTGCTAGTCAAGTAAATCAGAAGTTTAGGAGTTTCTCCATCTCTCTGTTGGTACCAGGCTAAATAGTGCTTGTTGTTATAAACATCAACATTGTGACTGGTCCTGCATGTGATGGAGACGGAGCCTCCCACAGCAGACCTCACTGCTCCAGGCTGAGTCACTGTGACCTGACCTCTGGACTCTGAGGACACAGAGACAAAAACATAAAGCAGCGTCATGGTTTTGTGGGCTTCATTTCAGAGGGACGGATGTTGATAGAAGAGAGGAGTTTGATTCTCTGGACTTTACCTGTGAAGCAGCAGCAGAGGAGAGTCCAGATGAGGACGCAGATCAAAGTCATGTTTTTGATGAGGAGGATTTCTGTGTCTTCTGTTGTCATGAAGGACAGCTGTCAGTCATCCAGTCTTCAACTCTCAGGACTATAAACTCTCCCAGAGCACTGGAGCATGGTGCTGCTGATGCAAAGTGACTCTCTATGGAAATGCTCTGACTGACTCCTACAGGAACTTGTTATTTTCAAAAAGAAATGTCAGGGCTATGAACACAATGTGTTATAGGTTTATCACCACAAACTGATTTATGCCTCTGAGTGTTGCTGTATTTACACCTCCATCTTTTTACAGTATCTCTGTCAGAACACAGAGAGTCATACTGTAACTTATGTACAACCTTTACAAACAATTAACTCCATGTAGCAGCTGTGCTCAGACTGCACACACCAGAGCATGTGAGCAGAGTGGGGCAGTGAGAATTTCCACTCCTCGCTCACGGAGCTGTTTGAACACACCACTCAATGCTGCACCAGGCTGTTCTGGTCATTATCGTTCCACGCTCAACTCAGATTTCATCCCACTCCACTCCACTCAAATCATTCATTGCTATAAAGAAAAATCTGCATTGTAATTCAGCTTTACTTTAAACCATAGTCTGTAGGCCAAAACACACTAAAGACTTCAATGTTTGTGCATCAATTGAAGCTTCTATAGTGCGCTACAGACTTCAGATTTAAAACATTCAAAAAACCACAGAACCAGCAAAATTTTAGGAATAGGTTGCTATTCATATGTACCTATTTATTTCTTCTCTATTATTCTTGTTAACTTTCTCTCTTAATAAAATTGTCCTCTTAGGGGAAACATCCTCACTTTTTTCAGCTCAGTCTATAAAATAGCTGAACAGTGCATGACATTCATGTTTTTATATCAAGGCAGCAGGATAATTTACATCCGTCTCACTCAGTTAATATCACTGAGGACATTTTATACCACAACAGACAGCAAACTGAGAGACAGCATCTGGACACTTCGTCATGATTTTCATTAATGCAGCGCAGTGACAGATGTTTGATGGAGAAGATGAGCATCTGTCTGACAGATACACAGACAGATATTTGAGTCTGCAGTGTATAAACCACAGAGCTGAATAGTGACATCAGGATTCATCATCAAAAAAGTTTGGACAGCATCATTATGATTAAGGCTCTTAAACTGTTTAAATCAAATCTGCACATCTGTCCATATTCAATCGCTCTCTCCTTCTCACTCTCTCTCTCTCTCTGCTGCTCTCTCTACCTTTTGAGAGAAAGGTGTCTTTTTAGACTCTATAATGAATCTTTACTGACTGAAACGATGTCTCCACATTATATTTCTTGTATCACATTATTGTCATCTGTTTGTTTAACAGTGATAGAACACCTGTATGACTTCTCTATCGTGAATTCCATTATCAAGTTTGCATCAGCTGAGTTTTGACTGAAAATAGTGTGGGTGTCTGTGCAGTGGGCACTTGGGCATGTGTCAGACTGGTGGTGTGAGCAGTGCCTCTGCAAAATTGGGGCAGGACAGACCAGGAGATAAGGCAACGCTCTCTTCTTTTAAGAAAGCCGCCCTGCGCTCCATCTAACTCTCCCCCAGCTGCTCCTCTCACATGCTCTGGTTCACACGCCAACACATGCTGCTACATGCTGCAATTCCTGCTTTTGCCATGTCCATTCTCCCTGCTGTGACATGTTAATCTGCTCTCCCAGTGTTCACATCTTTTTACCATAATGCTATAAAAGTTATAATGTCCTCTTAACAATTTAGTTTCTGCAAGAACAAAACATCTGTCCAGCACCGTTGTTTCTGCTCTGAAAAACAAGGTGAGTTTCAGAAGAAATGAAACAAATGATTGTGGTGTTTCTCTCTGAATTGGACGTTCTGAAAATGAGAACAAGGTGGAGGAAGAGTTCAAAGGTCATGAACAAGACTTTTCTCGTGAATTATTCAGGTTTCTGATTATTGGGAAAATCCAGTAGGAATATGGGTTTACAAGGGGATTAATGGATGGTGAGGAGCTGTAATGAAACACATGATTTGATGTTGTCCAAAAACATTTGATTAAATTATGTGTGTGTATCTTCACTGAAATGTATCAATGTGTGTTTCAACAGTCCAACACTGTTTCATTACTGATGTAAGGTGACATAATTAAACTAATAATTAGAAATGTTGCTTTGTATCTATAATGAGTCTACTTTTACAAACAATCAAGGCTAAAATATCTCTGGTTTATGTCATGTGTGTGTCCTCAGTGAAGTGTATCAGTCTCTGCAGGAGCTTCCAGCTGCAGCAGTCAGTTCAGTTTCTGTTCAGTCTGACTGAGGGAGGTTTTTGTACGACGACTTTTCACTGTGTGAACAGATGCAGACTGTTGATGTAATGTTGACTCTTACAGTAGTAAACTGCTGCATCTTCAGTCTGGACTCCACTGATGGTCAGAGTGAAGTCAGAGTTTGATCCACTGCCTGTAAAACGATCTGGAATCCCTGATTGTCGATTGTTAGCACAGTAAATAAGAAGTTTAGGAGTTTCTCCATCTCTCTGTTGATACCAGGCTAAACGGTGGCAGCTGCCAGAAACATAAACATTCTGACTGGTCCTACATTTGATGGAGACGGAGCCTCCCACAGCAGACCTCACTGCTCCAGGCTGAGTCACTGTGACCTGACCTCTGGACTCTGAGGACACAGAGACAAAAACATAAAGCAGCGTCATGGTTTTGTGGGCTTCATTTCAGAGGGACGGATGTTGATAGAGGAGAGGAGTTTGATTCTCTGGACTTTACCTGTGAAGCAGCAGCAGAGGAGAGTCCAGATGAGGACGCAGATCAAAGTCATGTTTTTGATGAGGAGGATTTCTGTGTCTTCTGTTGTCATGAAGGACAGCTGTCAGTCATCCAGTCTTCAACTCTCAGGACTATAAACTCTCCCAGAGCACTGGAGCATGGTGCTGCTGATGCAAAGTGGCTCTCTATGGAAATGCTCTGACTGACTCCAACAGGAACTTGGATTTTTCTTATAATCAATGCATCAGTTTATCAAAGGATGTGATTGGTCACATGTGGCTTTGTTGGATACATTTTGTTACACAATATTTTGTGTATCCCCTCTAATTCACCATCACACAAAACCCTGCTGGATAGATATTTTATATAATTCTTCATAATCTACAATATAAGTGTTTATGATACTCATTTTAAATTTTCGGTCATCCTTGGCATCAGTCTTCACTAATCTGCCGTTTACTGTTGAATAAAGAACATTTAAAGTTTTTGTCCAATTTGATACAAAGTACAGCTTGTGACATCTCATGAGTGAACTGAAAATAAAGTGTGACCAGTTTTACTTTAGAAATATTTTATTTCAATTTATTGTACTGAGAGAGAAATGAATATTACTTCATGTAGATGTTGAATGTTTCACAAGGAAAAGTTTCATTACATATTCACAGTTTGGGAATAAAAAGATAAACTGAGAGTTTGTTTGCTGAGTTTGTTTGTGTCAAAGTCAGAGAGCTGTGTCTCTCTACAGTCAGAGGATTTTGCACGGCGACTCAATGAGTTTGTATCACTGTGGTGGACTTTTGGTGGGGGAACCAGACTGGATGTTAACTGTAAGTACCTTTAAGTCCTTTAATAAACCAAATTTTGTATGTATTATAATTGAATTGCACAGTTGTGGATCTGACAACTGCGTCATCATCTGATATTTGAAATTTGATACATTTCTAACAATTCTTAAACATTTATCAGTGTCGTTAAACATATTAAAATACTTTCCACTAAAACTGAAACTTTTATTCAAAATGTTTTTGTGAATTAAAAACTATTCAATATTACTCTGTATGAAAAAAATGTTCACAAACTAATAATTTTTGGTTTGATGTGCTTGGGTCTGGTCTGATCTTTCTCTCAGACTAATAATCTTAAAGTCATTCAACAAATTTTTATGAGCCTGAAAAAGTATTTCAGTAGTTAAAAATATTTATGTTAATGTTTCAGTAATGAAGCCTGACTTGATGATCCCTGTTTGCATGAAGAGAACAAACACAAATCATCATTTATTATCATCATCATAATTTTTGAGACAGAAAATATTTAAGACAGTTTAAACAAAAAAAAAAAACTCTCAATCTTCATGTTGTGTCATGTTTTGAACTATGAAACTCACAAATTTTACTATGTTACCTAAAGATTGCTCTGCAGTAAACGTGGTTGTTTCACCTTTTTATCTTTAGTACTGAAACTTGTCTGTTGCCATGGTTCAGCAGTGATGCCTGTCTGTTACCGTGGTTACTGAGCTCAAAGAAGGAAGTGAAACATTTAAGACCAGTTTCATCCAATCTGAAGAAGACCAACAATACTAGAAGCCTCCTCTGCTACAACCAACAGGGTGGTGTTTAGTTTCCCTCATATAAACTTTATTAATCTCTGTATTTGCAGTGGATCAAGTCGTCCCCCACTCTGATGGTGCTGACCCCCCCTATAGGTTTGTATATGTAAAATTATATATTGTGTATAATGGATATAGATGGATAATGACAAGGTAATTTGATTTCCACCCAGATTCTGTTTTCTCATTAAAATTGTTTTCATGCATGCTAATACTTTATTAAAGTAACACTGAGGAAATGTTCAAGACTTCATGTGTCTGTCCTCAGTGAAGTGTATCAGTCTCTGCAGGAGCTTCCAGCTGCAGCAGTCAGTTCAGTTTCTGTTCAGTCTGACTGAGGGAGGTTTTTGTACGATGACTTTTCACTGTGTGAACACCCACTGACTGTTGATGCTATGGAGACTCTGACAGTAGTAAACTGCTGCATCTTCAGTCTGGACTCCACTGATGGTCAGAGTGAAGTCAGAGTTTGATCCACTGCCTGTAAAACGATCTGGAATCCCTGATACTCGAGTGCTAGTATAGTAAATGAACAGTTTAGGAGTTTCTCCATCTCTCTGTTGGTACCAGGCTAAATAGTGCTTGTTGTTAGAAACATGAACATTCTGACTGGTCCTACATGTGATGGAGACGGAGCCTCCCACAGCAGACCTCACTGCTCCAGGCTGAGTCACTGTGACCTGACCTCTGGACTCTGAGGACACAGAGACAAAAACATAAAGCAGCGTCATGGTTTTGTGGGCTTCATTTCAGAGGGACGGATGTTGATAGAGGAGAGGAGTTTGATTCTCTGGACTTTACCTGTGAAGCAGCAGCAGAGGAGAGTCCAGATGAGGACGCAGATCAAAGTCATGTTTTTGATGAGGAGGATTTCTGTGTCTTCTGTTGTCATGAAGGACAGCTGTCAGTCATCCAGTCTTCAACTCTCAGGACTATAAACTCTCCCAGAGCACTGGAGCATGGTGCTGCTGATGCAAAGTGGCTCTCTATGGAAAATAAGTCAGTATGTTTATTTGAATGGCATCTTTCATGAGCTGACATCACAAAGTGCTTCACAGTAAAAGTATGAAAAAGCAACAACAGTGTTACAACCTAAAATGGAAACATTAACATAACATAACATAACCCTTTTAGAGGTGTTCAGGCTCGAAGCTAAGAGGCTAAGACCTAAAACACACAGTCTCCTTTTGTCTTGAGCCTGAAGTGAGGAACAACCAACAAACTCTGATCAGAGACCTCAGATTCCTTCTGGTAGAGCAGAGCAGCAGTATCAGATCACAAGAATTTTGAATTGGATTATGAATTGATGGGAATCCACTGAACAGAAAATAAAACCTGTGTTACATGAGATCTTCTTAAAGGTTTGGTTTAAAAGTTTGGTAACATCGATTTTGACCACTTGAGATGGATGGATGGATGGATGGATGGATGGATGGATGGATGGATCAAATACAGGACTTTCACACAGCAGACTGGTCTTCATCTCCTCTGTGAAACCAAGTTGCGTGACTTGCGTAAGTCATCTGACATGCATTAACTTATGTTACATTACAATATGTATGTTAACTAAAGCAATGTAGAGTTACTTATTTTAACTAAACCAGAAAGTTTTTGCACCTTTTCTTTGGAAGTCTTTTTGGAAGTTGGATGTTTATTATTGCTAACTTTACTGCAGAAGAGTCCCTGCAGGATCACAGTTTGAATCATAGAGCCACTGAGCAATGTGTTACTAGGAAATACCTTTAAAATGACTTAATGTCTGCCTGAAAGGATGCATGTACAATGTAAACAGCAGTGGACCCAGTACAGAACCTTGTGGAACACCACGACAGAGACTCAGGTGATGAGTGATCCACAGATTCCTACACACTGACTGAGCCTCTCAATCAAGCAGCACTGAGATCTAATAGTACCAATACAGAACATCCTCCTGCATCATTGAGCATTAACAGATCATTTGAGACTCTGAGAAGAGCTGTTTCTGTTCAATGCAACCAATGAAAACCATGCAGATATTTTTTCTGACACCTTAGCTATAAAAGGTAACTTAGAAATTGTCCTGTAGTTCTGGAACACAGAAGGGTCAAAATTTGTTTTTTAAGAAGTGACTGAAACAGCAGCTTGTTTGAAATAAACTGAGACATGAGCAGATGTCAATGAGTTATTGAATATAGAGAGCAAACAAGGACAAATAGAAGCAATAATAAACTTTAAACAAAGAAGTGGGTACAATGTGAAGGTCAGGGGACTAATTTCTTTATATTTCCAACCAGATTGGTGAGTTGATATTTATGCCACTTATGTCTTTTATCTCTTTTCTCATTAAATTTGCTTTCATGCATGCTAATACTTTATTAAAGTAACACTGAGGAAATGTTCAAGACTTCATGTGTGTGTCCTCAGTGAAGTGTATCAGTCTCTGCAGGAGCTTCCAGCTGCAGCAGTCAGTTCAGTTTCTGTTCAGTCTGACTGAGGGAGGTTTTTGTACGACGACTTTTCACTGTGTAAACGTATGCAGACTGTTGATGTAATGTTGACTCATACAGAAGTAAACTGCTGCATCTTCAGTCTGGACTCCACTGATGGTCAGAGTGAAATTAGATTTTGATCCACTGCCTGTAAAACGATCTGGAATCCCTGATACTCGATTGTTAGCACAGGAAATAAGAAGTTTAGGAGTTTCTCCATCTCTCTGCTGGAACCAGGATAAACGGTGGCAGTTGTCAGGAACAAAAACATCCTGACTGATCCTACATGTGATGGAGACGGAGCCTCCCACAGCAGACCTCACTGCTCCAGGCTGAGTCACTGTATACTGACCTCTGGACTCTGAGGACACAGAGACAAAAACATAAAGCAGCGTCATGGTTTTGTGGGCTTCATTTCAGAGGGACGGATGTTGATAGAGGAGAGGAGTTTGATTCTCTGGACTTTACCTGTGAAGCAGCAGCAGAGGAGAGTCCAGATGAGGACGCAGATCAAAGTCATGTTTTTGATGAGGAGGATTTCTGTGTCTTCTGTTGTCATGAAGGACAGCTGTCAGTCATCCAGTCTTCAACTCTCAGGACTATAAACTCTCCCAGAGCACTGGAGCATGGTGCTGCTGATGCAAAGTGGCTCTCTATGGAAATGCTCTTACCGACTCCAACAGGGACTCATGATGGATCAATCAGAATATTGGGAAATTGATTAGGAATTGTTGCAAATTAATTATAACTAATTTATATGATTTTGGCTTTCTTTTTTTTTTTTTTGAAGATATGTTTCATTTCCAAATTTGTATTTTTATTTTATTTTTTTGAAAACTTAACAGAAATTTTGTTGGAAAACTGCTATTTTTAAAACAAAAATATACATTCTGGAGGTTTGTGGTTATTTTTTAACATCAGCTGATCAAATGTCACAAACAGAGACTAATCTTGGTGTTTTGGTGAGTTTGTTTGTGTCAAAGTCAGAGAGCCGTGTCTCTACAGTCAGAGGTTTTTGTACGGCGACTCAATGAGTTTGTATCACTGTGGTGGACTTTTGGTGGAGGAACCAGACTGGATGTTGGAAGTAAGTCAAATATTTACAGCTTTTTATGACTTTAGGAGCTGTTTTCTTTTATTCACCTTTGTATTCAGCATATCAGGTTAAAAAAAAGTCAGTTTTGTATATTATTTTTAATTTTTGCATAATAATAATATTTTGCACTAAAAAAGTTTCCTTCAACAATAGAAATTCAGAAATTCCTTTCAGTAATAGAAAATATTAAACCAGACGTCAAATCTTGATTTCAAACTTTAATAGTTTGCAGCATCTTGAAGGATTGTAGGTTTAGTTCAGTCTGTCAAAGTCAGAGAGCCGTGTCTCTACAGTCAGAGGTTTTTGTACGGCGACTCAATGAGTTTGTATCACTGTGGTGGACTTTTGGTGGAGGAACCAGACTGGATGTTGGAAGTAAGTCTCATATTTACAGTTTTTCTATGATCTTAGGACTAACTTGTCCTTTTTGTTGCCTTCATATTCAACATATCAGGAAAAATACTTGATTTTCAATGTCAATTTTTAATTTTTGCTGTAATATTTTTGCACTAAAAAAAGTTTGCTTCAACAATAGAAATTCAAAATTTCCTTTCAGTAATAGAAAATATTAAACCAGACATCAAATCATTATTTCAAACTTTAATATTTGGCTGCATCTTGAGGGATTGTAGGTTTAGTTCAGTCTGTCAAAGTCAGAGAGCCGTGTCTCTCTACAGTCAGAGGTTTTTGTACGGCGACTCAATGAGTTTGTATCACTGTGGTGGACTTTTGGTGGAGGAACCAGACTGGATGTTGGAAGTAAGTTTCTGAACAATTACTAAATAAAATATTGTATGTTAATGTTTTAAATTCATAGTTTTTGGATGTTTGACGCAGATAAATACATTTTAATTCAAACTCTTTTATAATTCATGTTATTTCTCCACCTTTACCATGGACACTAACTCGGCTGCTTAACTTTGTGTCACAGTTACCTTTGATATTGAAATTTAAAAATTGTTTAAGTGAAAAGCTAAAATATTTTGATGAAATCTGTTAAGATTATTTTAGTATTTTCCATGTCCATGATAACTGTTTCTCAGTTAATTAAGATTCAATTATTCAAACAAAACTGAAGTGAAGATAAATGCAGATATTTGAAATTGTGTAAAATCTGCGATCTCTTAATTGTTTCATCTTGTGTCACTTTTTGAAAATCTTTTAAACTGTTTGATGATGATGATTTAAAACCACATGAAGAACATTTGATTAGAGCCAGTTCATTTTCTCTGTGTGTTTATGGTTCCACTGAATAGTTTAAAGTAATGTATAGTTCAGGTGTTTGATGATTTTTCTGATAAAGTTTTATTTCCAGTGTAGTTTGATATATTTCAGCTCATTCTGTGTGATGATTCTCTCTGTGCTGATATGCATGAGAGGCTTCTTAAAGGGAAGTGAAACAATGTGTGAGTGAGTGACTGGTGGAGCAGAAAAAGCATCTGACAGAAACTCCTTAAAGGAGAAAATCAACTGTCACACAGTAAAGGTGTCCAAGTGTCTGCTGGTTGATTGACAGCTGTGTGGTCCCCGTCCTCTAAGCTGATTGGTGTCTCCTAGGTGATGCCTATCCCACCCTGACGGTGCTGCCCCCCTCCATTGAGGAGCTGCAGGACGGGAAGGCCACGCTCATGTGTCTGGCCAACAAGGGCTTCCCCTCAGACTGGAGTCTGTCCTGGAAGGTGGACGGCAGCAGCAGCAGCAGCTGGGAGGAGAGCAGGAGCCGCGTTGTGCTGGAGAAGGACGGCCGCTACAGCTGGAGCAGCACCCTGAGGCTCCCTGCAGACCAGTGGAGGAAGGTGGGCTCTGTGACCTGTGAGGCCACCCAGGGCTCCCAGACTCCACTCTCAGAGACACTGTGGAGAGACCAGTGTTCCCAGTCCTGACCTGACTCACTGGGACTCTCATACTGGTTTTACTCTGATACTGCTGTCAGTCTGCTCTCTCTCTCTCTCTGTCTGTTGATCTCTTTCTTTCCCTCACTAACTCTCTAATTACATGTGTCACTGATTAAGATTTTCTTTGCTTATTGTAATTTTTATCATTTCATTATAATAAAGATCAGTTCATCAAATCAGCTGTTTTCATGTTTGTAACTGGAAAAGTAATAAATGTTGCTGTCTTAATAGTTCCATGAAATCCAGAAATCGTGCAAATTGCATATTTGCATTTGCACATTACAAACATATTACTTCTACACTACTACCATAACTAAAATAATATAGCTACAATACAATAAAATATTATACGTACACTTATTTCATTATTTCATTTAAATTATAGCTTCACCAAAATAAAATAATATAGCTACAGTACTACTACTACTACTACTACTACTACACTACTATAACTACACTAAAATAAATTATATAGATTAACAAGAGTAAAATAATGTTGTTACACTTAAATAAAGCAATATACCTTCACTTAAAGAAAATATTATACCTTCACTTAAATAAGACATATTAAAATAATACATCTGTTTGCATTAATGAGCGAATTAAAGAGCAGACAATTAAAAGTGATGCAAAAGTCACTTTTCCTCGTAACTAATCACTTTATATCCAGTAATTCATATAAAATAATTCATTTACTTTTGAGATGGTAACTGTAACTAATAACTACATTTTTATAACTTGCTCAACACTGATTATTTGTAAGATATGATCAATAACTTAAAAAAATTAAGGTCAGAATTTTGTGAATTTCCATTTGTGTTGAAAAAAGATTCAAAGCTTTGAGGCGTCAAATTCAGAAACGAACGCAGAAACAGAGCGACATCTGGTGGTCCGCAGGAGATATTACAGCCCTTCAATGGTGGAGCTGAGGCACCAGCAGACCTCACTGATATTAACACTTTCAATCTCATATGTGTGAAATAAAAGTCCACATGTTATTAAATCCATAAAAGCATTTTGATCAGAAATGCTGCATCAAATACAGATGTTATTATGCAATGTGTCTAATACCTAGAGATAAAACATTGTTGATGATGAAACATAAATGCATTGATGTAGTTTTATATTTATACTTATTTATTATACTTGGTGTGCAGTGGTGTTGTCTGTGTGTGTGGTGGAGGGACTACACTTTGCTGTGAGCCAGTGGCTGTGAGGCAGGTGCTGATTGAAGGCAGGTGTGATTAAGGTGCCTCACTCTCTGGGGTATTTAAGCCACATGCTACAAACACCGCTGTGTCATTCTCTGGTGTGTTTCAGTCTGCAGGCTGAGGTCTGCCCTACATGTCGCAGCCCTGAGGCCAAGCTGGGCTTCCAGAAGTCCGAAGAGTGATGGTGGCTTAGTCCATGGCGAGAGTCTGAACTCAGCCAGCAAGTGGCGTTTAAGTCCGACGACAAAGGACAACTGTTGAAGCAACCAACGTGCAGCAAAGCGTACCTTGGCCTGCTGTCTCCCCTCCCCACTTAGCGAATAGAAAACTTACATTAAATGCTCAATTGGTTTTTAATCAATTACTGATTAGTTACTAACATCCTTCTTCCAAACCTGTGCTGCTGCAGTGTTTTGTTTTTCATCCGTATGTCCTGGTTTTCTTTGGCCTGTTTGTAATCAGATTACCTTACTGGATACTAAAATACAGAAAAATTATGATTTGAGAGTAATTTAGTAGATTACATGGTGTAATGAGGACAGACTTGAAAATCTACTCTATCTATAAAAGTACAACTACCCAAGAAGATTACTTAATTACAGTAACTTGAGTATTTGTGATTTGTCATTTATGATCATGTCCTATTTACTGTTATGTGTGCACCACATAGTTTAGCACTAAAACTCTCAAACTGACTGAAGCACTTCCTGAAACACCAGTGACGAAATAGTTGTAGCACTGAACTTTCTCTGACTGATCTCATCAGCATTAACACACAACAAAGGATTGTTTTGTCAGTGATCACACAGAAAGGGCTGATATTAAGTATGTAGGATAGAACACAGCGACAGTGCTTAAATTTATCTGACGGTTCCCTCTGCACGTAACTGATTTCTACTATTGTTGTATGTTGCTTTTACACTTCATGTGTGGGAACTTACAGCCCAGATCACTGTGAATAAATGTGTTTCAACTTGTATTTCTCTCTCAGTCTCTCAGTTTACCGCTTCATCCTGTGTTTCACTTTCTCTCTAAGCTGATGAGTTTGCTCAGAGGAGAGTGTGGATGCTGGCAAAAAAAAAAAAAAAAAATCATAATCCATTACAGTCGTTGTGCTTCATCCTTTTCAAAAAAAGTCAGTTACAGTTAGAATTGGAAGGTGCTGAAAGAAAGTCAGATGTCACATGAAATGCTGGGCTATATTAATGGGTTTTTTTGTATTAATTTGAATGGCCAGGATAACTCACATCTCACTAACATGACTTATTTATCTCAAAATAATGAGAAACCTTCTGAAAATTGGGTAATTTTGAGAAAATTTCTCATTATTTTGAGATACTAAGTCATTATTTTGATAAAGATTCTCGTGGCGTTGTCTTACGGGGTCAGGTACAGGGGGGTTTTTTTCCATCACGTTGGCAGAAACAGGCTTTAGTCACAGATGAGACTGTGGAAAAAGCAGCAAACTTAAAAGCGAAACATCAGTACAAAGAGAAAGAGCAATACATTTGATTTTTACATTTATTTAGCCTGTGTTCATCAGTATTCATGTTAAATGATGTATCATTACTTGCAGTGGGTATCAGACTGTGCCAGAAATAAATAAATCTACTGAGCTCTCTGACAGGCATCTAACTCTGATCTGATGTACCTTAAAGCTGCCTTTAAATCCTTCACTCGCTGAGGTAAACAGCAGCCTTATATCTACATTTTATCTGCTCAGGCTACTTTTGCCCAACTGGCTTCGTGATAAACTTCATGTCAATGCAACAGCTCGCTCAGTAGTCCAAACACTATCACTGTCTGTCTGGTTCCACCACTCTTACCCCCGTTATCAACTCCTGTGGTATGAGGAACTTTTCATCATTAATGTTTCCTGACCTGTCTTACTGAAGGAAGGAACAAATTTAAGATTTATGTCTGCAAAGAGGAAATGAAAACAATGAGATGGACTTTTAACTCAGCTTTAATGCCTTTATTTATCATTTATAAAATATTTTGTGTAAATGTTTTCAATAATATGCATCAAGATAAAATAAGGTGATGCAGAAATGGTTCATTTATGCACAAATTAACTCTTTCCAAGATTTATCGATAAGGCCTGTTGGAAATTGGGTCGGGATACTTTGTCATTTTTAATAGGTGGGTCCCCAGAAAAAAAAAAGTTTGCGAAACACTGGTTTATATCTTTCAAGGAGGCCGCCATGTTGCACCAATATGTTTCTACGGTAGCCAAGAACAGACAAACAAAACGCAGGCTCTAGAGAAGGCCTTATGTGTTTATCACAAATAGGTTCTCCTACACACTTTGAAGGAGAGAGTGTGAATTTGTAATCTGCAAACTTCTGCACATGTGTACTACACACTCGTCCTATAATGTGCACATGAACTTTGATGGGCAACACATCACTGCATCAGTATAAAGGAGGAGCAATTACAATGAGCAGAGCAATATGGAACAAAGCTGAACTGTAAATTGTGACACATATCCAAGTGTTTACTTTCTTGATCCCACATAAGGAAACGGCTCATCAGTCAGGTCTCTGGATTCAGTCTCTCAGCGAGCTCAGAGCCGCTGTCAGGAGCTGTAAGGTCACAAACAAACTGTAAAGTTCACTGAACTTTTATAAACAAAACATACACGTCTTGAAAAAAATAACCTGAACAATAATGTTAAAAATTTTCTGCACGAAGTGTGTCGGATCAGTTGAAATAGAATAAAACTAAGTTTTACTTACAAGATGTAGGGCACTTGGCTGAAATCAAAAGACAAATAAGTTCAGTTAGGCCTGCAGTTGTAAATGTCAGAATATCTTTCGTCACTTCAGCAATATGAAGATTTAAAGAAAAAAAATATTCCCAGACAATCAAACAGTCAAATCTAACTGAAATAAACTTTAAAAATAAAATAAAAAAAAAAAAAAATTGTAATAAATCCAAACCACATTTATATTTTATTCTCATTTAACTGAAGATGGTGCGTGTATGGATCATTGTGATGTCAAACAATCGAGTGATATTACACACGGAAAACGTGTGTACATACAACATGTTCGGTAAAATAGGATGCTGAGCTGCTGTTTTCATATTTGAACCTCTGCATTTAACAAAGTGTCACTGTGTCATATGTGTTTATAGAGGGTGAAAGTCATGCATGTGATTCTCTTATGCACCCTCTAATGCACCCACCTACAGTTTATAGAAATGGGTTATTTCTGCTCTCACTTTCTGCTGTCCAGGTGAGGACAGACAGGAGGGACATCTACAGTTTCTGAAACATCATGAATCATTCATAACATGTTGATTAAAACCCTACAAAACATTTTAAACATGTATGTGTAAGATTTGTTTTTATTTAGTTTAGCAGCTTTGACCAAGTCTGCAGACAAACTTATTGTGGGTTTAATGTTTTTGATGATATGGATCATATCGTTTTAGTTTCAGGTTTAACCATAAATGTAATTAAAGTTGTTTATTCTTCTTACACATATGCACCGAAGCTGGAGCTGAAATCTTTCCATTTTTCTCTCTCACCTTTCTTCTTTTTGTAAATGATGAATCCAGCGACGGCCCAGAGGACGAGAGCAAAAACAACCGATGCAGCAGTGAAGGGGACGGTCACATCACCGGGCTTCTCTGTTGAAGACAAAAACAGATCGAGGACAAAATAAAGTGATTATGTTCCCACGGACAGTGACTTCATAAACCTGAATGTGAAAATATACAACCAGTACACCTGACAGTAGGTGATAATACATAATTGAATTAATGACGATAGGCTTTAAGTGTCATTTAGGATGATGTCAACATAATTATGAAGTGTAATTTATTTTTCAAACTCAAAATGTCTTCAAACTAATGAAATGTTCATTAGTGGAAAAACTTTGGTCTACCAAAGTTTTGGTAGCTAACAAAAGCTAAAATCTCCAACAACCGAACAGTTCATCAGCCTCTAACCTCAGTCTTACCCCAGTTGGTCCTAATCACTGCTTTGTCCAGTCTGGTGACGATGTCGTCCTTCACACCAGAGAGCTGAAACACACACTCGTACCTCCTCCAGTCTTCAGGTGTGACTGATGAAATGTTCAGGTCAACACTCATCTGGAAGGTTCTGTCATGGTTTGGGAGGATCTCTCCGTGGTCCACATCCTCATGAAGCTCCTCTCCATCTTTCCTCCAGAACAGCGAGGCTCTGTCAGGGTAGAAACCTGAAGCGTGGCAGCTGACTGGAGAGGAGGGAGTCTTCTGGAGGAGAGAGACCGAGGGAAGCTCTGGACAGAGAGAGGAGTTGGTTTTTTTTTTTACTTTACAACTTTTTTCCCACATTTTGACACAAAACCCCTTGAAATCTTACCAGATATAATTATATTTAGGCCCAAAAACAAACGAGGAGTCTTTCTCCCCCAAAGCCTTAAATCATTCTTACAGTGTTCTAAACAAGCCCGCTAACCGAGGACAAGAAAACACTAGAAGATTGTGAATCTCCTGGCCGGGTTGGGTACGACGCTTCTCGGTTCTGCATGGATTCCAGCTTTCAAATAATAGACGGGACTGGTTTGGTTTCAGGTAGTACATTTCCAGGTCTTTCCGGGTTTGGGCACTAATTTTTGGATTTGTGAAAGCCTGTAGCTCAGTGGAACTAGTTGTATTTTGAAACACTGAAAAAAGCAGTGCCCCAAAAAATCTACCTTTAAAATCTCTTACCTCTACAAAAACAATGGCAGTTCAGTCTGAGCAGGCTGTATGAACACTGTACACTACATCAGGTACCTGTTCTCGGCAGAGAGCGGTTTCCATAGGCCAGTATGTTCTTCAGCCATGCAGGACACTCCTGAGTGATAAACAACCTCGCTCTTTCATTTTTCTTAGCGTCCGTTCCCACAACAGCCTGTGGTTTCAGAGCGATCCATGAGGACGTCCTCTGGTCAAACGATAAGAAGTCTTCTCCATCATAAGCAATCTGTAAAAGGCCAGTAACCTCTCCCGTCTCGTCGTCCCACTCGCAGCCTGTCACATCCTGTACAATGTGGACTCCTTGGAGAGCGAGACAGAGACAGAGACAGAGACAGAGACTGCAACCAACAATGATGTACAGATGAAATCTCCAGAGGAAGGGTGTTAAACATACTTTGTATTGGCACTGATGTGCTCCTAATTCAATGGCAGATAATCAGCACACTTTCTTTTTCTTTCTTCCCAATTTCTATTTCACACTTTAAAATTTACAATGGGAGCTACTCTTCTGTAAATTCCCAGATCAATGCCAATGGTGACAAACCGAGAGCATCTGTGTGATTTTGTTAACTGATGCTGTATTATGAATGAGACAAAGTATCTGCAGTCTTGGATCAGTCCCACATTGCAGTTATCGAGGAATTCACTGAATCACAGTTGTTGGATCACCAGCTGGGTAAAGCTGCAGAGCTCCAGGGTCCCTGAAAGCTCCAGGCTTACTGTGTCATCTAGTTTGCACTAATTTGATTGAAAATGTGGAAAGTTTGTGAATATATACTATGGAGCTTTTTACATTTCTTAGGTGTACATATTGATGGTATATTTATTCAAGTGAGTTAATTGTGTATTTTCACTTTGAAATTTGTATTTTTCTAATGTGCTCCTCTCAGTATACCATAAAAGGATGTTGTTGTTTTTTTATCTGTTAATGCTGTTATTGTGTATTTAGGTGGTTCAGATTATATTTAACCCCACATTCTAAAAAGTTGGGACATTCTGTGAGATGTAGATGAAACCAGAATGCAATGCATTGCAAGTCATTTTCGACTTGTATTCCATTTAATACAGTACGAAGACAAGACATTTGATGTTCAAGCTGATAAACATTTTTGTAAATGTGCAAAGAGATTCAGAGAATTCAGAGGAATCTCTAAGGGCCAAGGATGGAAACTAACATTGAACACCTGTGACCATGGGAGCATTATCGAGTGCGCTGGCTCTACTACGATGCAGAACAGTTTAGCAGTATAATGTGAAAAATAACATAGTACATACTGTACCTCCACTCTGGCTGAAGAGCTTCATCAAGCTATCAGTCATGACTCTGAAGAGGATTGGCATATGCTCAAAACACTGTTTACGGCACCACTCCAATACGTGAAAATTTGTATCAAATAATTTTTTCACCCAGTCCTGTTTGGGTTCTACGATGTTTCTGTTGGTATCGCAGTAACCCACCGGGGTTTCATCAATCACTGCAGCAACGACAAGCTCTGGGAAGTTGCGGATTCCAGAAGATGCGGTGAAGAAAAACTTCATTGAGTGGTGAACTGCAGAAAAAAACATACAGACATCATCATCATCATCATCATCATCATCATCATCATCATCATCATCATAAACATGACATATTCAGTATTATTCAGTTAAAACTTCATCTTATCCACCAAGCACCAGATGTCATTTGTTTTTTGGGCTAAATCTTTTTCACCCCCATGATCTTTATTTAGTCCAAAAATATTTGCTGAAATTCTGCACTGGTCCACATATATCCCCAATAAATATATATCTTATAAAATAAAAAAGAAATGTTTAAAATATGCTATATAAATCTAATCTAAAATTTACTGCTGCTTCATGATACACACAACAAATTCTTAAATTCTTATTTATATTTAAACTGTAAAAAAGAAAAACAGCCGTTCGTGAGGCCGGCACTGCTGCACTGAATGCACCTTCTGTCATGGTTTTGGTTTTTTGTTGATTTTCTGTTTTATTTTCGTAGTCTTGGTTCTCCCTCATGTGTCTAGTCTTTACTTCCTGTCTTTGTTCTTTTTCCCGCTCTTTTGATTGTCATGTCTTTCACCTGTTTGCCCACCTGTGTCTTGTTAGCTCCCTCTATTTAGTCCCTGTGTCCCTGTGTGTCTTTGTCAGTTCGTGCTTGTTTTCAGTGTTTGTCAGCCTGCGTCCCGTTTGTCTCCCCTCTGTGTTTTTTCCCTGGACGGTTTTTGAGTTTGCCTTTTGTGGATTCTGTTTTTCTTGGACTCTGGATTTTGACCTCCCTGCATTTCATGTAAACCTTTGTTTTCTTGTTTTATTTTAATTAAACCTTTTTTTGAACTGGAACTCCTCCTGTTGTCTGCATTTGGATCCTCCACCTTGTTAAACCATAACACCTTCATGACACACTTGCATGATGCATGAGGGTCACACCTGTCTAACAACAACAAACATCTCTGCCACATCATTTCTACATGTTCCACTTGTCAATAATACTGTCATAAATAAAGATGTTATCTGTTTTAAATCAGATGACAGAGTTTAGCCACCACTGCAGTGGGGATTTGTAATAAATATAATATAATATAATATTAAAAACAAATTATGTTAATCTAAGTTATTCTATTCAACCTTTCTGACATGACACATCCACCCACAGCTCCGTCCTGAATTTCACCCATTCTCACCTTCTCACCCTGATATATGATCATGAACTAAAAAAAAATCAGAAATAAGATTGAATTCAAGTCATTAAAACGACATGAAGAAACAGCATTCAACTTTCATTTCAACCAAATTTAAACACTGAGGGACGTCTTTTTGTTGAAAAGACGTCTTTTCACCTTCATCATTGTTAAGACTCCTGTCAGGACTTTGCTCTTGTGTCCTGGAGCAACATTCAAAGAGCTCAAAGTAAAAAACATAAAATATGATGTTACCTGCTGATGAAACCTGACAGAAGAGAAGCAGCAACAGTAAATTCTTCATCGTGGTTTTTGTAGAGATGAGTGAAGAAGTGACCGAGCTGCCTCAGCTGGTTTGTCGTCTGTCTGGTGCGTCTTCTTCCTCCTGGAGGAAGGTGAGCTCAGGGGCGTGTCCACACTTTTTTGACTTATATTTTATATTATATTACAGTTTCTTACATTTCTGTTCAACATTTTATTTCAAAGATAAATATTAAGAAAGGATAAATAGTTTTATTTCATGATGTTTTAGTTTATCTATTATTTGTCATATATTTACCTGTTTGCTTGCTTTGTTTTTGTTTTTGAGAGCATAAAGGGAAACTGCAAGTAACATCATTATACAACCCTGTGTTGTAAAATGATCCATTAAGTAAATAAACTTTGTTAAAAAAAATGAAAGTGGGCTACATACATGAAAATATCATGGCGCACCTGAAATGCACAGTCCATCAGTTGCTACTGGTGGCACATTTGTTTACTTCATTTAACAGTTCTTTATTCAAAAACAGAGTGGCTGAATTTGTTTGCTTGTTGCTTTGCTTCCTTTTTCATAAAACAAAAGAGGACTCATCTCAGAGAGTTCCTGGACAGAGCAGACACTCTCTCATGTGGAACAAACTTCCTGAATATTTGAGGTCAGCCGAAACTATCAGCTCATTTAAATCAGGGCTTAAAACATTATTGTTTACTGCAGCTTTCCAATGCCGCAAATACACACGTTTTTATTGTCTTTTAAAATGCAGTTTTTGTAATGTTACCAAACGGTGGGGGATGACAAAGTGAAATAAAGTTAGACGAATATGATTTGTGTTGGGAAAATAAGCAGACAAGAGTTTCCTGATGCTGTCTAAGAAGTAGCTTCAGGATTGGGAACTGCCACAAAAAGTTGCAGTTGCTTTGCTTTCGCCTTTTTGTTTATTTATTTATTTTTGGTCTTTTAAATCCAATCTTAGTTTTCTCTCACTGCCTTATGTCTGCATAATGCTGTTTAAAAAAATCACCTCACCTCAGTGACCTCTGACATGAATTAACCACAACTTTATCTGAAAGCTTATGTCTTTAAAAATTCATTTTGTATCCGTCTCAAATTTTATGTATTTTCACTGCAGTTTTTGTAGTATTTTTTTTTACTACTATTTAATTAATTTCATTTTAAGAAACATGTTTTTGACTTTCCTTCACTTACAGCTTGACAGAGTGGTGCTTGTACCTATTACTGCTCTTATTATCAACACAGATTTAATTATAACTTGTCCAAATAAACAGTAACAGAGTAAACTGCTATTACCTACTGTTCAATAGAAGTTTATGCACAGAAAAACATGACTTATTCTGTTATCATTGTGTGCAGTTTGCTGCCATCTACTGGGTTTGACATGTAACAGATACACACTACAGACACCTGCTGTTATCGGAGGCTGCCTGTCTGCCTGCAGTTTATTCCAGCAAAATCATTTTCTCCTTTGCTGCTTTTTTGGTGTTTGTCCCACCTCTTATAGTCTTCATGCCACCCACCTCTGCATAAGTGTGGACACGCCCCTGCTCTCACCTTCCTCCAGGAGGACGAAGACGCACCAGACAGACGACAAACCAGCTGAAGCAGCTCGGTCCTCTCTTCACTCGTCTTTACCAAAACAAGATGAAAAAGTTGCTGTTGCTGCTTCTCTTCTGTCATGTTTCGTCAGCAGGTAAAATCACATTGTATGTTTTTACTTTGAGCTCTTTGAATGTTGCTCCAGGACACACGAGCAAAGCAACAAAAACTTGTTAAAAAGTCTTAAGAAGACTTTTTACTTAGTCTTAATGATGAGATTTATTTAAAAGGTGAAGAGATGGCTTTTCAACAAAAAGGCGTCCCTCAATGTCTGAATTTGGTTGCAAGTGAAAGCTGTTTTTCCAGGTGGCTTTAATGTGTTATTGGTGATCTTATTCTCATGACTGTATTAGGGCCACATGTGGACCAAATTAAATGGACTAAATGCAGCAAGTTGAAAAGATTTAGCCCAAAAAACAACGTCCAAATGGCATCTGGTGCTTGGTGGATAAGATGAAGTTTTAACTGAATGATATTGAATATATCATGTTTATGATGATGATATTTGTATATTTATACTGAACGAACAACCCTTTTTTCCCGCAGTGCATCACTCCCTGAAGTTTTCCTACACTGCATCTTCTGGAAACCCCAGCCTTCCAGAGCTTGTCATCGCCGCAGCTGTTGATGAAACCCTGGTGGGTTACTACGATACCAACAAAAAGATCGTTGAACCGAAACAGGACTGGATGATCAAATTACTTCATAAAGATTTTCTCTTATTGGAGCAGTGCAGTAAACAGTGTTTTCATTATGAGCCAATCTTCTTCAAAGCCATGATTGATCATTCGATGAAGCTCTTCAACCACAGTGGAGGTACAGTATGGACTTATATTTCACTTTATACAGCTAAACTGCATCTTAGTTGTCAAAAAAGGAAAAATAAAGCCTGCACACTAGTTAACACCCCCATGAACTTTAATATACCAACATTGCGTGCACACCCTTTTAACAACACTCATGTTTAGGAACTGAGGACACTAATTTCAAAGTTATTTTCTCATTCTTGCTTTATATACGACTTGAGGAGCTCAACAGTCCAGGTCGTATTTTGTGCTCCATAATGCACCACACATTTTCAACAGGAGACAGATCTGGGCTGCAGGTTCAAAATAATTTTCAAATAATTTCATACTGGTTTTGATGAAGAAAGAAAAAGAAAGAAAAGGTGAAGTGGTTATCTGCCACTGAATCATGAGCACATTACTGGACTGGGAGAATATCAGTGCATCACACAGTGCAAACTTCCTACTGGAGATTTCATCTGTACATCATCGTTGTTGATCGCAGTCTCTGTCTCTGTCTCTGTGTCTCCAGGTGTCCACAGGGGGATGTTCACGCTCTCCATATTTATGTCTTTAATACACAGTGGTTAATCCTTTACATACACGTCAAAAAGGAGGTAATTTTCTGCCAAGTAGACCTAAGAGTGTGTTTCAGTAACTTTTGACTAAAGGGCAAAAATAATTGTGAACTCTGATGATAAGATGTGATGTAATCTTAGGTGAGGGAGGAATGTCTCATGACAACAATATTGTTTGTAAAAAAAAAAAAAAAAAAAATCCTGACTGGGAATTTTTTAGTGTTTAATCTCAGGTAAATCAGTTTGTTTTTCTTTTATTGTTTCTGGATTTAAACTGTTTTATTTTTCACCAACAAACCAGTTCTTCCTTCTGCCTTCCTTATTGTCTCTCACAGAAAAGGACAAAATGGAAATTTTCTGAACGCTTGAAGAGTGCTGAAAAAAAAAGTCAATTCTCACAATTTTTGGTGAACAAACACTTTTAGCAGAGAAAAATAATAAGAAGAAAGAATAATCAGAACAAAAACAATAACTAATTGCGTCCTATATAAAATGTGTTGCATTTTACATATGTGGTTACTAAAGGAGTTTACACACTTATAGAAATAAAGGCAACAAGTTATATTTACTGGCCCACTCATCCAGACGGAGATGCATCATATTTGTAGAGAAAGAGATCTAATGTTGTTCTCAGTTGTTGATTCATGGCTAAATAGGGGAAGGTTAATGAAGCTTTGGAGCTTCAAACACAGCAGCACAGTGACATCTAGTGACTTGCAAAACTTACAGCAGCCCCTCTAGACTGAAAGCATAAATCAGTTAAATTAATGGTGTATTTCTTTTAAAGTTTAACTAGTTATTTCAGTTATTCCCTGCAGATAAATACAATATAATGTTTCAAATAAAGGGCAAGAAATAAGTATCAATTACAGCTGGGTGGGTTTAATTATTTTATTGCAATTTAAAGATTAAATTTCATTTAATTGTGTTTGTATTTTGATTTTTTTTTTTTTTTTTTTTTTTTTTACCACTGAGTTACTGAATTGGTTTTTCTTTCTTAAATAAAATGAATTTACAGTGAAGTTTGGTTGGGTCGTCACTCCTCCTCTTATTTTTTAATTTATTTATCTTTTGGCATCATTTATATTTTTTTTATTTATTTATTTTGCGATCAAAATTTACATACATACAGGAACTCGTAAAGGACACATATAGATACACATCAAAAACTCGTCATTCTTCTTCGCTGCTCTCTGAATCCACCCGTAACTTCCGGCTTGCTTCCGGTGGTCTGAGCCCAGCAGCAGAGCTCAGTTCAGTCCTCCACACATTCAAAATCATTAACAGTTCAGCTGTGTGACCGCTGCTCTGCAACTTCATCCATGAAAAGTTGATGTAGAAAGAGAAGCTCGAAGCTCAGCTCGTCACCTGCTCAGTTTACCGCAGAGTCTGCTGTTGATTTAAGGGCTCTTGTGTTAGCTAACTGTTAGCTAGCATGCTGCTGTCTCAACACATCAGACAACTCCTCTCGGATTAATTTGATCTCGTCATGACCGAGTTAAGATGTCGGAAAACAGATACTCTGGAGGACGATAAAGAAGAGGACGAGCGCCAAAATGAGCCAGAGGAATGCCCGACACGTAAGTTTAGCTAACTTAGCAGTTTGCTAACTGAACAGCAGTTAGCTTCCTGTTCAGAAACATCTGGTAACTTCTGCTAACTTTTCCAGAGGAACAGCACCATGTCTGACCTGGGTGCTTGTAAGGATTGCTGTTAAACTGATGTGTGTCTGTTTTAACACACTGACAGATATTAACGGGCCAGCGGTGAACTCAGAGGAGGATGATGGGAGTGAGTCCTGTGGTGGAGGAGATGACAAGCAGCAGAAAGATGAGGGTGAAGTTAAAGAGGAAGATCCTCATCATAAACAGGAAGAGGCATCTGACAAAAGAACCAAGACGCCTTCTGCATGTAAGTTTATGTGCTACATATACAAGACCTGGGCAATATATTGATATTCTATCGATATCGTGATTTGAGATTAGATATTGTCTTAGATTGTGGATATCACAATGTCTTTTCCTGGTTTCAAAGGCTGTATAACAGATGTAATTTTGTGAACTTACCAGACTAACAGTTAATTTTTATTATAGATTAATCTGTCAATCATTTTCTGTTGATGAGTTGTTTGGTCTAGAAAATGGTGTAAAATGTTTCCCAAAGCTCAAGGCGATGTCCGCAAATATCTTGTTTTGTTCACAACTAGGGCAGTACGATATGGGAAATAAAAAGTCATATTGCAGTTATTTTGACTTACACTGCAAAATGTAGTAGGATTAGTGGGAATGATCATTTTTGCCTCGCGATTTTCATTTTCACAGAAAAAATACTAAAATTTTGAAGATGCAACATTTGAAAACATTTTCTTACATCTGGAGAACCAGATTTGTAGACCAAAGCATCTCTGCAGCATGACAGTATTTAATTGTAACGCTTTATCAAAAAATGGCAGATGTGATTTCTGTGGATTTTTCTTTTGCAGTATTTGATTATTTATGGTTAATTTTGCAGCCCTATTCACACCCCACATATATTCAGTTAGAGGACTTAAGTATCCAGAAAACATTCACATCGGAGAAGCTGACATCAGAGTTTTACACACTTATTACGACTTATAACTGTTGTTCTGAAAAGTGATGTTGACTGTAATTTTTCTGCTCCTCAGCTGGTTTTTTGCAGCGCCTGGTGAGGGTGTTCTTCGGATGTCTGGCAGCTGTTGCCTGTGGCATGCTTTATGCCGTCTATCTGTCTACATATCATGACAGGAAGTTCTGGTTTTCAACTAGACAGGTGGGTAACCTTTTTTTTTTTTTTAATGAGCAGCTTCCATTATTTTCCCACAGCACTGCTAGGCCTGTATCATATTGATTACAAAAGTCATTTTAATGTGTCCCAGGAGCTGGAGCGTGAAATCACCTTCCAAGAAGGCAGCGGGCTCTATTATTATTACTACAAACAAATGCTGACAGCACCATCATTTGAAAGAGGTATGTGTGCCCTTTCTTCTTCTCATTTAAAATAAACACAACACCAAAATGGATGCTAATTAAGTAACAAATGTTGTTTGGTTTCTGTGTTGCAGGGTTTTATGAGCTGACGGTAGACAACAAGACTGTTTCAGGTCAGACCATCAACATCGTGGAGCGTTTGTCTCTGTATCCAGAGCTCATCACAAGCTTCATATACAGAGTCACAAGCAGCCAGGTGAGGGCAACAGACACAAGTTTTGTGTGTAAAACACAAAGCAGCAAACCACTGACATTTGACAGGTAACAATAAAAAGAAAACACATGAAAAGATCATTAAATATAATAATAATTAATTGCAAAGTCACCTGATGGACAGTTTGATAAAGTCAAGTTGTAACAATAAGTTGTCACAGCTTTTTATTCTCATATAATTTGGCCCCCGGCTGTGATAAAACCCTGATGTTTGGCCTTCTCTCGTCTTCAGGATTTCGTGGAGCCGATCTACTTCTACATCGGAGCAGTTTTCGGGCTCCAGGCGGTCTACGTCACTGCCCTGTTTGTGTGTAGCTGGGTGATGAGCGGGACCTGGGTGGCTGGCATGTTGGCTGTGGTCTGGTATGTGATCAACAGGTGAGAGGAAACCTGCCACCCTGTTCCTCATACTTCAGTGTGAGGTTTTTGTCATCATGTTTCTTCCTCCTATCAAAGTCAATCAACATGGTAAAGTTACTTTCCTCTTGTGAGTTTGAGCTCACGTCCTTTCTTTTCATTTTTTCTCCCTGTTGCTCCTACTTTCTGATAACAAAAGCCTTAAAACAGACTTGAAATGTGACACTTCAGCTGCTATAAAGACAAATAAAAATGTCGGTGCTGAACTAATTACTCAAACTCCTCTGTGGGTCATTTCTTCCTCAGACCAGACACAACCAAAGTGGACCATGCCATTCCTCTGCGGGACAACTGGGCTCTGCCTTACTTCTCTTGTCAGGTTGCAGCTTTGACTGGATTCCTGAGTAATAACATCAGTTCTGCCACTGAGGTGAGCTGATTTTTAAATGATCCTCTCACTGTGTCCAGGTTACTGTAGGTGGAACACTGCATTTACACACCCTGATGAACCGTATCTCTCTGCAGATGTTTTGTTATCTCACCATGAGTGCCACCACCTTCACCTTCCTCCTGGTGTGGGAACACAGCCACTATGTGCTCTTCATCCAAGGCCTCTGTCTCTTCTTGCTTGATTCTTTTGACCTGGTGCCACCACGTAAGGTAACACAGTCTGCGCTTGATAAAGGAGTACAGTATGTTGAACATTTAACCCTCTAGAACCCAAAGACTGGATTGAAATCCACAGGTGGGCCACGGGAGATTTTATTTAGGTCACCAAATAAATAAAAGACTGTGGGAAAAAAATGCAAAATCTGAGATTTCCATCTGTAGTACAGCTTTTATAAAGCATTTAAAATGTGTGTAATAATTAACTGATGAGAAGAAAAAATGAGAGCCTATTAATTCTGCCTGAATACTATAAATATTTTGTCTCATTTATGAAGCAGGCTAAAATGTCCTATACTGTAAAAACAAAAAAGTTGAGAAAATTCAAAATATCAAGGCAGCTTAATTCTTTAGATTTTTGAGTTTTGAGCCAGATTCATTTTGTCTGACTTTTCCTTTAACCACTGAACTGATGAATGAAATTAGCTGGTGTAGTTTTGTAATAAAAAAAAGCTGAGCTAGATAAGAGCCACAAGTTTTTGGAATTTTGAACCATTAAACTTGAATTAAACATAAAGTTTTGGCCAGGTATTACTTAACCTAAAATGTAATAACTGTTTGTATTTTTTTGTTTTTTTGTTTTAATAGACTAAATATTCCTCATGAACAGCTGTGTGTTTCCACAGTGTGCGCAGTATTTGTTCTGCATCTCCTGGTCCTGAAAGACCTTTTCCTTTCTTTCTCGTCTCTCTCGCTGTCTCCCTTTCTCGCCATCGTCCCTCCATCTGGGATGTTAAGATGGCCGACATTCACAAGGTGTACCTCAGCTCCTTGTTCCTGGCCTACCTGTTCCAGTTTCAGAACCCGACCCTGCTCAGCTCGCCTCTGCTCAGCCTCCTGATTGGCTCAGTGCTCGCGAGGTACTTCCAGGTAGAGTTAGCAATCAGATTACATATTACATTACAGTACAGGAATTTGTTTTGATGAACTGATGAATAATTTGACTATATTGTGAAGGAAAAAACTCTAAGATGTCTGGGGTTTTTTTTATATTTTTTTCTTTATTTTATCATTAAAAGTTTGATTATTTTAGATTTCCCAGGGCTTCAGTGTGGAACAGAACAATCTCAATGTTTTTTCTGTATTTCTGTTGCAGCAAAAGATGAAGATGGGACCTCTTGTGGCCAGAGTAATGAAGCTCTTTCTACATTTCCACCTCGTCTTCACCACAGGGATCACCTTCAGTTATTTGGTCAAGGTAAACCCACGCGACCGTGAATCATCCGTCTCCATTGACCAATTTGTTCACACATTAAAGAGCCTTTATTTGTAGATATTACGTTGTTTGTTAATCACCCCTGCTTTTCTTCTGCAGAAGCTGATACCTGTGAGTGAAAGTGACTTCATACTGAAATTCCTTGAAGTAAAATTTGGGCTCAACACGACAACGTGAGTTACAGCGATTGCATTAAACGTTTGGCGTGAAGTGTGTGCTGCTCAACTGCTCTTAACAAGACAGATAATAAGATAATTAACACTAGATAATGTTCCCATGTTGGTTCATTACAGTTTCATTAATTGAAATCAAATCCAGAATCAGCAGTTCTTCCAGTATTTTTTTTCTCTCCATGCCTGCATCACAATCTTAGGATCTATTTCTGTGATGAGAAGCCTCCCCACAGTGTCCCACAGTGTTGCGCCTCAGAATATAATAGCATCCATCTGTCTTGTCTTTTCATTACTACTCTTCATGGAGACATACACACATGCATGCCGACCTGTGGGAGGAAGGTCTGCATGGATCACGAGATCAAATAAATATATATAGAGAGAGAGACGTTGAAGAGTTTGAAATGACAGAAAATAAAACCAATGATCTGTTGATCTTTACAAATCAAAACCTGATAGTCATACAATAGCAGAGCCGTCAATGCAAAAGAAAAAGAAATGTAACCATGCAGACCCTTTTTTTCTTGATATGTACCTCCGCCCAGCACCAAATATTTATCACATTTGGAACTGCATGCTTTTGCAAACTTTACACCACCTCAGATCACTCACAAGAACAAGAACACATCAAAATTACAAGGTGTAAATCCAAAGGCGAGATCAGATTATTTATTATCCTGATAATCAATCCAGATACGGATCCCATTTTAATAACAGGTGTAAATGGAGCGTAAGCTATTTTCTGTCTGTATAATCTAATCTAATCTTTTCTTTTTGTCTGTTAGTGACTTTGTCACCAACTTCCTCCTGTGCCAAGAGAGTTTCCAGACGCCTGGTCAGGACTTGTTTCTCCGTCTGACGCAGGCCTCAGTCCTTCCCTTCTACTTCCTGGTGCTCACAGTCTGCCTGCTGTCCACCCTGCAGACCATCTACAGAAGACTCAGGTCAGAGGATTGTGCTGCACACAGTGGATGACTTTTCTCTCTGGTGGCTTTCTAAAATTATATTTGAACTGTTCAAAACTGGACCTTTGATTTAATTTGAAGTTCTGCTGTAAACATTTATCATGGGTCCACTTGTGGCTGAAGGTTTGACATCATGACGTGTTTTTCCTTTTCTACAGCGGTCAGCCAATGAAAACCAACCTCACACTTGAAGATGGACGAATAGGAGAGCAGCCAGAGGTCATCTATCATGTTTTTCACACGTTGCTCTTCGGAGGCCTGGCTCTGCTGTTTGACGGGTACATTCATCAGAATAAAAGAGTTAGTGTTACAGTTTGGATGTCTTGTTTTATTGTTCATTGATCTTCAGTTTTAACGCTGATGCTGTTCTTTATTTCATGCAGGATGAAATATTTATGGACCCCGTACGTCTGCATGTTTACAGCGTTTGGTGTTTGTTCTCCAGACCTCTGGATGACTGTATTTAAGTGGCTCAAACTGAAGTCCATCCACCCTGTAGTACTGGTCAGTGGCCTCTATATCTGATATTAAACTGTTAACAGTAAACATTGTGCTCTGTCAGTCATAAAAAAGTGCATAACCCCCACATACATATTGACTTGATAAAAATACAAACATGTTCTCCTTTTTCTCATAATTCACTTAAAAGTGGTGGGATTAGAATAATATCTAACTTGCTACATTATGTTCTTACCTACAAAGTAATACTTACAAATGTATGTTTTACGAAGGTTCATTAAAGGACATCAGTGACTCAGTCATCCTGATTTTCTCAGGCAAATTGTCCCAAAGCCTCTACTTGCCCAAACTTGACCTTTTTTTTTTTGCCATTTTATAGACCAGTCAACTAAATCACTGTTTCCCAACCCTGGTCCTCAGGGCCCACTGTCCTGCATGTTTTAGATGTTTCCCTGCTCCAACACACCTGATTCAAATGATCAGGCTGTTGTCAGCCTTCTGCAGAGGCTTGATAACGAGCTGATCATGTGAATCAGGTGTGTTGGAGCAGGTAAACGTCTAAAACATGCAGGACAGTGGGCCCTGAGGACCAGGGTTGGGGAACACTGAACTAAATGATTTATCAAGAATTAATTGACAGATCAATCAACTATGATAATAATTTAGCTGCAGCCCTAGTTATCAAATAACAACAAAGACTAAAAATAATTGTCACGTTTAATTGAGGACTGCAAAGTCTATAAAATGTCAGAAAATGGTGAAAAATGTCCACCCCAGTTTCTCAAAGTCCACGTTGGTTTCTTTTGTCCTTCCAAAAACCCAGAGATATTCAGTTTAATATGATAATAAAGGAAGAAAGGTGAAGAATCTCCATATTTGAGAGTCTGAAAACAGCATTCACTGCCATTTTTGCATGAAAAATTACTTTTAACCATTAATCGATTATCAAAATAGAAAAGGAGGAAAAGGAAAAGAAGGAATCTGTAGGATTTGTCTTAGCTGTTTATAAATGTACCAAGAAAGATAGTAGATTATTGAGTCCCGTTCCCAGGATATGAAGCAGAGGGCAGAGGAGTTTTTTTTTTTTTTTTTTTTTTTTTTTTTTTTAGGAAAAGGTTGCAGATTATACCTTTAAAGTGTTTAACTGTTATTTTTACTCTGCAGTCACTGATCCTGAGCACAGCGGTTCCGACCATCATTGGTTTTAGTTTATGGAGAGAGGTGAGATTTTTTTTTTTTATTTTAGCTCTTCATCTTTTGAAGCTCTTTACATCAGACGATTTAAAAGCACTTAAAATCTTCCTGCACTTCTCTTCTGTCTTGCAGTACTGTCCTCGTGTCTTAGCAGAGTTGTCAGATCTGCCGGAGTTCTACGACCCAGATACAGTTGAGCTGATCAGCTGGATCAGGTGGGTCGTCGGATCGTTCTGTATTTTTTGTATATAAAGTGTGCTTTGTGTTATCTAACGTCGTCTTGCTGTCTTCCAGGTCTCAGGCTCCGGTGGCAGCTGTCTTCGCAGGCAGCCCTCAGCTGTTGGGAACGGTGAAGTTGTGTTCAGGTTCAGCTGTGACCAGTTTACCTCTTTACTCAGACATCAACCTGCTGAGGAGGACTGAAGATGTGAGTGAGATGAAAAATTCTCTTGAAAGGAAAAGTAGTACATGAAACAGGCAACTTAGTACAGAAGCTAAAAGATCAAGTGTTTGGGTTTTAATCGATATACATTTCCTTTAAAATGTATTGTCGTAATAATTTATGTTGTAATGAGCCTTTAAAAGTGGCAGTGTACAATTGCATGTGATGCATCTGGATTGAATCATGGTTACTGAGCTGAACTTGCAATCAGTTTTTAAAAATTAATCCAGTTTTTTTCTCTCTCCCTGTAGACGTACCAGGTGTATGCCATGAGATCTGCAGAGGACATCTATAAGATTCTGACCTCTCAAAAGACAAACTACGTGATCGTTGAGGAGTCGATTTGTAACGAGCTCAGTCTTAATAAAGGCTGCAGGATCAAAGACCTGCTCGACATCTCCAACGGACATGTGAGTTTTGACCACAAGCTGCAGATTCCCATCTGTACGTCTCGTATTGTGTGTTTTTAAATGGTGCCTGTTGTTACCATGAGGTGAACATCATGATTTTTAAGCTCAAGTGAAATAAATACCATGGTGGCTTTTGGGAAATTTGCTTATTTGCTGTTACATGTAGGTTATTACACTGAGGACTGTAAATGAAGCCTGTGTACTGACTATCCTTTGAAAGAACTACAAGGCAGCTTCTCTCTTAAAAACTTTAATTATGATGAGTTTTTAAGAAAGAAAAAGTTATCTTAATAATCTTTCCATGTCCTCCTGTTCCCCTCAGGTTGTCTATGACAAAGGAGAGATGTACTCCTTCTCCAAGCACGGGAGATTCTGCCAGGAAATAAAGCTGAACTACTCACCGTACACGAACTACTTCACTCGAGTCTTCTGGAACCGCTCGTACCACGTCTACAAAGTGAACTCTGTCATCTCTTTCCAGTACTGACAGCAGCTTCCGCCTCCCTGCTGAGACTTTACTCCAGCGTCTGACATCGTATCCACATCGTAACAGAGGACTGCGACGTGCTGCTGCAACGTGCGCTCAAGAGAAATGTCTGAATCACCGGAGTAGATGCAAATTGAAACCAGCTGGGATCAACTGAGCACCGTGTACGTGTTTGATTAACTCAAAAGGACCCTGCTGAAGCTGAAATATGCCATATTGATCACTGTACTGTAGTTTTATAAGCCATGCGTTACCGTTACTGTACCTGTGATGCATTTAATGAAGGGAGAGGTTGAAACATGACGTCTTTGTGTTCACTTTCTACCGACACCAGCTGAGATTTGTTTTGACACAACAAACAATGGTCATATCTTTAAATGTGCTAACAGTAGGGCTGGAAGATATGGACAAAATCAAATACTGTATCATGATATTTTTGACCAAATATATCCATACTGCGACAATATTGTAGGACTGACTATTGTAATTTAGCAAAATATTAACCGATTGAGATTTTTGATGAACTAGTACAGCTTTAGGGCGACACGGTGGTGCAGTGGTTACCACTCACCTTGAATCAGACTTGACGTTGGAGCTACAGACCACCTGACTGAATGGAAAAAAAAAAAACATTCACACACTTCACAAATCTGTGGGAAAAAAATCTTTTTAATTAGCAAGTTTTTTTTGGCAGAGACCTTCTTCAAGGCATGAACAGATAACTGATCCTGTTCAGTCCCACTGGAATGAAACCGACAGGCACAAATACAGAAGAACTGTGGGTGTGTGACAAGTCAGCTGATTTATGTTTCATAGTGATGAGTGTTTAATCTAACACAATACATTTTAACTGCTGCATGCTGTGCGCACGGTTAATATGAATGCAGAAATGTGACTTACACGAATGACTGTTAAATAGTTCTTTTAAAAACAAAAAAGCCGGATGAGACGGCCGATGCAAACAATAGGCACAAACAGTAAAATAATATTAAAAACTGAGCATAAAATCAGTCAGGAACCTACAAAATCTGATCCCAAACTTAAAAAGAGGAGAAAAATATGAACACCTTAAATTAACATGTATGTACGGAATATAAAACGCACTGTTGAAACTGACATGAACACTAACTGAGTTTTAGGAGGTGTCTCTCTAAAATACTTCAGGAAGTCCTTCAGAAACTCAGAACTTCCCAGTCAAGAAAGAAGGTAAACAACAAAAAGCTGTTTCTTCAGCTCATTCCAGCTTTGTTTCATCTGATCATTCCTCTTGTGATGATTGCTCCGAGCCCTCTGACTCCCTGCTCGAGGTCTTTTCAACAATCGGTGCATCTGTTTAGGTAAGTAAGTATAAGGTTAGTCTTGAGGTTCTGTCACAGCATCGGTAATGACTTAGTTATGTAATCAGTACCTGTACTGGTTTTGTTCGGGCTTTGTGTTGCTCCAGTCTCGTCACCGTCACACCTCTCCAGTATTATCCTCACGGTTTTGGTCACTTGTGGGTGTTTAGCTGCCTTTATTAAAGGTTCGTCATCGGAGCTGTTGCTTGACGACCCTGAAGAAATAATAATGAAGCATAAATGCACGACTAGGTAGAAAGCGGATGGTGGTCAACACAGCCCAGGTTTACGAAGGTAATGAACTGCTGTGGACAGAGTCAGCAGTAAAACATATTTAAGCCCCCTAAAAAAAAGGTCCACCTGAAAATAAATAAATATTCGGCCAAGTGTAAGCTTTATGTTTACTTTCACAGCGCTGCCTTGCTGTCAAACAGCCTTTTATGACAGTTTATGACATAACGTTACATATCCTTTTGTCCTTTTCTCACTGTTACTGTGCAGCAGCACAACATGACAAAGAAGCAGAACCTGATGGGTTCTCTTATGTGCCTCTGAAGTACTAATTGGCTCCACAGCTAGAACCTTATAGAACCAAGTTAGAATTTATAGTTTGTAGTTTGCAGATGGAACCTTTGTTTTCTAAAAAAAAAAAAAAAAAAAAAAAAAAGCCCCAAATTGCATATAATAAAAAAAACAAAACATCTCACATAATGTTAGATGGTCACAGAATAAGAATATGTGTATGACTCAGTTTTGACAAAAATGTCAGATTGAACCTTGTTACTGAATTTGCCAGTGGAGTGTGGTTGAGCGAGATATTTGGCTTTAATAGTGGCAGTTTCCCTTTGGAGAAGTCTGTCTGACAGCAAGGTAAAGTGCTGGAATTATTCTAAATATAGTGTACACTTAAGCTGATATTGATTCTTTTAGGTGTCTGTTACATGCCACAGTGTGTGTGTGGTGCTGTGCTCTCCTGTGCCCAGGTTCTGCCCCTCCCCCCCTTGCAGATTGCAGTGATTGGCGTCAGGTGCAGCTGCTCTGCAATCAGGACCTGGTGCTTAAAAACCTGCAGACATTCAGGGCCAGTGGGCCATTTGATGGACAGAAGTCCATATGTCAGGGGTGGAGGGTCATTTGATAGACTACAGTCTGTAGTTTAATCCTGCAGCAGCAGGTTAGACTACTTGTGGCGATTGACAAGTGCTTTGCTAGCATGTCCAGCTAGTGAAGTCACTCGTCTTTCTGTTTCATGTGCCTTGTTACCTCCATGGTTGGCAAGGGCACTTGTTTGGGCGTCCCTCATGTGCTTTGCTAATCCCGCCAGCTAGCAAAGGCACTAGTTGTGTTCTGTGTTTGTGTTCTTGTTAGCCTCCCTGGCTAGCATGGACACTTGTTGTCTTTTGTGTGTGTGTGTGTGTGTAATTCAGTAGGTTAAGTTAACCCTGTTAGTTTGATTTGTTAACTTAATTTGACCCACTTTGTTAAATACAAGAACCTTTGTTTACATCATCTTTGTCTCAGTTCTCCTTCCTTTTTCTCCCGGGTAAATTTATTTAATGTTGCACCCCTCATCCCGTAGCCCAACTTGGGGTCGTAACATGTCTAAAATGCAATTTGCTGAGGAGCCTGTCAACAGCAGCACATTGTTTAGCTTCCTACTCTGGAACTCCTGCTGTTTTTTCAAGTCCAACCACCATACAACAAGTACCTTGTACAACCCCATTTCAGATAATACAAACTATCCCTTTAACCACATTATCTAGCCCCCAGAACTGGTGTTATGATATGTGTTTTCATATCTGTTTTCTGTCATCTCTAACAGCTGAAACTGACTGAGTTTTTACCTGAAACGAGCATCTTTCTTGGCTTTTTGGGTGTTGTGCCTTTTTTCTTCGGAGCTGAAGCCTTCGTTTTGGTTTTTGTTTGTTTGTCCGTGCGTTTCTTTTTCACCAAATTAATCAACGGTTCATCTTCTGAGCTCTCATCGGAGAGTCCTGCCAAACAGTCACAAAATCATATTTAATTAAATCATATTTCATTATATAATGTTACGTAGTATTTTGATGTAATGATCACTGCTGCAGTACCTCGTCTCTTTCTTGACGCGCTGCCTTGTGATACAGCTGACGTCTTTGTGTTTTTCTTCACTGGTTTCTTCTTGGCGATGAGGTTCACCAAGGGGACATCATCATCATCTGAGCTGAGGTCTGAGGATGAAGGGTCTTTAGATTGTGGTTTGGTTTTCTTGCTGTTTTGCTCTTTAGGAGCCTTTGTCAGCTTCTTCTTCATCGTTGCCAGTGGTTCGTCATCTGAGCCGTCACTGGACGACTCTGCATATTTAACTACAACAAACAGAGCATGTTTATTTTTGGGACAAAACTCTATGAGAAAATCCTTTTAGATGACTTGTTTTAACATCTACCCGTTTTCCTTGCTGCGTTTCTTTTGGATTTCATAACTGGGGTTGCTTCTTTAGATGGTGACACAGATGACTTCCTCTTATGCTGGGGGGGACGTTTCTTGGCAAGTTCACTCAACGGCTCGTCGTCCGAACTATTGTCATCCAGTGATTCTGTGCAAGAAAGGAAGTCAAGAACATGCTTAGTGGCACAGCTTTTTTATTTCGGTTACAATCAGTTCCAAAATAGTGATCCACCACTGAATTGTGACAGTGCTGGAGACGATGTCTTTTATTCTAGGAGTAATTTTCGGTCTTTGCACCACACTAAATTCCTCTATCAGCCTATCAGCATGTCTTAAATATTAAGACGCATTTTAACTCTTTACTTCGTCATCTGTGATGTAAAAACTTGATGTAAAAGTCTCTGTCCTCTGTAGTTCAGGTAGAAAAATCCCAGCTCTCCGTGGAGCTTCTCTCCTTCTCTGCAGCCACTGAGTTGGTAACTGTTGGAAAAATGGAGTGATAAAGCACAACATTTTTGATGAGCTTTATTTTGCCTCTCTCGAGTTTGAATGAAGCTGACAATAATGATTTGAAAATCACAGATTTGCAAAGGGAGTCTGTTGAGAAACAGCTGTTTCTGGTTAAGCAAAACGTGCCTTTCACTGGAGCGATTCTTTCCATACAGCTGTCAAACACTAAGAATAACAATTGGAGCCTGACAGTGGCCAAAACAAGCACAAGCTGGGCACCCTGGTACTTCAGTTACATGAATCCTCTGCAGCAGCCAGGGGTTCAGTTCCAGCCAAAGGCCCTTTGCAGCAAAAAATGTCCAAATTCTCAGATTTCACCTTCTCAAATTTGAATATTTTCTAAAAGATGTTTGCAGAGGAGCGCTTTCTGGACTCAAAATGTGTTTGTTTGAGGTGCTCTTTGGACAGAGAAACTGGTTTCTTTTTTCCACTGTGACAGTAAACTGAACATCTTTGGGTTGTGGACAAGGCAGTTCACAGGCCAGCAGCTCCGCATGTGGTTGCTCAGGGTTTTTATCGCCCAGGAAACACTGCCACCTGGTGGAGATCCCAATACACTATAAAGCATTCAAACTGACCTATAATACTGCTGTACCAGCTGCTATAACAGAACAAAAATATCAGTATCAACTGTGTATGGGCTCAAATGATGATCAGCTGCAAAAAAAAATCATGATTGGGGCATCCCTAGATTTAACGCTTACCTGTTTTTCTTGCTGAATTCGTTTTGGATTTCTTAACTGGGGTTGCTTTTTTAGATGGCGTGACAGATGCCTTTCTCTGATGTTTGGGGGGAAGCTTCCTGGCAATCTCACTCAAAGGCTCGTCATCTGAGCTCGCATCGACATCCAGTGATTCTGTGCGAGAAAAGGAAGTCAGGAGAGGACAGCAACTTTGTGTTGATGCTGCCGGTCTGCAGAGATAAAATTATCTCACCTTTCTTCTTTGTATCAACAGATTTTTTTGGAGGCGCTGAGAAAGGCTTCTTTGCCGCTTTGGACGACACTTTGGCGATCTTTATGAGAGGCTCATCGTCAGAGATGTCATCCGCGTTCACATCTGAAAGTTACATATAGAAATATTTTAATCACCATCTGTTCTAGACAGAAATCAGAAAACAAAGCTGAAATATGACTGATGATGATTTGTGGTATGTAACCACCTGCTTTCTTGTTATTCGTGCCATTAGATCTGGGTGGCGTGTCGTCTTTCTTCACTGGCTTCTTCTTTATCAAAGGCTCGTCATCTGAGGAGTCGTCCGAACCTACAGCAGAGGATATAAATATACAAAAATTTTATACCTTTTGCTTTCACGGGTCACAATATGTAAAATATTTTGCCTCAACTGGCAGTTTGACAGTCTTTTTAATTTGTTATCCTCACCACTTTTGTCTTTTTTTGGTTCTGACTGTTTCTCCTCACTGTGTGGCTTTGTCACAAGCTTCGAGAGAGGAACATCATCATCAGAACTCGAGCTGTCATTCCCTGATCAGTCAGAGACACAATGGGACAAATACCAGTTAATACATCTCAAGTTTGGTCTTTTAAGATGGTCATAACCACATTTTGACCCTATAAATTACAACTCATTACAACTCAACAGTTGACTCAGTACAATTTATTTAATATAAAAATATGTTAAAAAAAAAAAAAAAAAAAAAGACTTCATTGATATCATTGTCTGTTCATTATTAGGGCTGCCTGCAACTAACAATTATTTTTAATGCCAGTTAATCTGTCAATAATTTTCTCAATTAATTGATTAGCCAAAAGCCCAAAATAACATCTGCACGTCTTGTTCTGTTCACAACTCAAAATATTCAGTTTATTGTCATAGAGGAGTAAAGAAACCAGAAAATAGTATGTTTTAATTGTTTTAACCAAGTAATTGGTGATTGGCGATTAACAGTGAATTAATCTTTGCAGCTCTGAAGATTATTGTTTATAAGGTGTATATTTTATTGCATTTTCCTTTGTTTGACAGGATAGATTGACAGGAAAAATGGTGTTCATGTGCTGCCTACCTTTCAGTGGTTTGTCTTTGAGTTTCGGTTTTGCTTTCTTGCTGTTTCCTGAAGTCTTTTGCTCTTTAGGAGCCTTTGTCAGCTTCGTCTTTATCGTTGCCAGCGGTTCGTCGTCTGAGCTGTCACTGGATGAGTCTGCATATTTAACTAGAACAAACAAAACATTTATTTTTGGGAACAAATCCTGTGAGAACGTCATTTTACATGAGTTGATTTCTAAACTTTAACACTTGCCTGCTTTCCTTGCTGCGTTCCTTTTGGATTTCACAACAGAGGTTGCTTCTCTTGATGGCGAGACAGATGTCTTTCTCTGACGTTTGGGGGGAAGTTTCTTGGTAAATTCACTCAAAGGCTCGTCGTCCGAACTGTCATCTTCATCCAATGATTCTGTGTAAGAAAAGGAACTCAAGAATAAGTGTCTGCTACAGAGAACAGCAACTTTCTGCTGAAACTGCATGTCCATCGGGAGTAGAGCTGCAGCGACTAATCAATTATTAATCGACTATCTATGATTGTAATCTGAATATCTTTGTGTTGTGGACAAAACAAAACATTTGAGGACATCATGTTGGACTTTGGGGAACAGTGGCACTGACATTTTATGGACCAAACAATCAAACTGCAGCCCTAATAGGGAGGAAATTATCTCACCTTTCTTCTTTGTATCAACAGATTTTTTTGGAGGCACTGAGACAGGCTTCTTTGCAGGTTTGTGTGAAACTTTGGTTATCTTCATGAGAGGCTCATCATCAGAGCTGTCACCTGCGTCCACATCTGAAAGTTACACATAGAAATATTTTAATAGTGATCCGTTCCAGACACACATCAGAAACACAGCTGAAATATAGTTGATGATGAGGGGCGTCACAACGCAAAGGCATTCAAAGGCACATAGGAGTCAGGATGTTTGTGGAACTGTAACATTGTGTTGGAGGCTCACAGTATGGAATATTTGGTGGCCACAGACTAACTTTCTGTGGCCATACGCCACAATTAATGTGTAACTACCTGCTTTCTTGTTATTAGTGCCATTAGATCTGGGTGGCGTGTCGTCTTTCTTCACTGGCTTCTTCTTTATCAAAGGCTCATCATCCGAGGAGTCATCTGAAGCTACAACACAAGAAGATATAAACAATGAAAAAAAATTGTAACATTTGCTTTCAAAGGTCATAATACATAAAATATTTTATGTCAAGTGGCAGTCCTCACCACTTCTGTCCTTTTTTGGTTCTGACTGTTTCTCCTCACTGTGTCGCTTCGTCACAAGCTTCAAGAGAGGAACGTCATCATCAGAACTCGAGCTGTCATTCCCTGATCAGTCAGACACACAACGGGGCAAATACCAGTAAATACAACTCAAGTTTGATTTAAAAAATAAATAAAAGTTCAAGATTTGGACCCAGTAAACTACTTTTTTTCCTAGTCTGCATATCTGGAGTCAAATCAACAGTTGACTCAGAAATGCTACAGAAATTCACAGCAATTAGCAGTGTGTAAAGTTGAAAATATTTCTCTCAATCTGGCCGCATTGTTGACAGTCTGTTTAATTTGTTGTCCTCACCGCTTCTGTCCCTCGTTGGCTTAGTGCTGGAGCTGAAGGTTAAGTTGTGTCTGTCGTCATGTGACTGTTTCTCCTTACTGTGTGGCTTCGTCACAAGCTTTGAGAGAGGCACCAAATCATCAGAGCTGGAGCTGTCATTCCCTGATCAGTCAGACACAATGGGACACATATCAGTAAATACAACTCAAGCTTGGTCTGGTAAACGTCATAAAAGTTCAAAATACATTTGAACCCAATAAACTACCTTTTTTCTCATCTGCATATTCACATTTCATGGCATTTTCCTTTATTTGAGAGTCTAGATTGATAGTAAAAATGTGGGCAAAGAGAAATTAGGATGACAACCTATGAAGGTTCTCAGCTTAAGTCAAATCAGCGACATCACCCATCAGCAGTTATGTATCGAAGACCAATGAACCATCAAGGCATCCATATTTGTGAATTTTATTAGGATATCTCCATTATTAACTTCCACTGACGGAACATTAAAGTGCATCTACAAGTTTTTAACTCACATCAATGACTCCAAACTTCATCTGCTTTTTAAACAATGAATCACAGCATCAGGACTGTTTATTACCAGCAGTGGAACAAATATTCAAATACTTTATTTGAGTGAAAGTAGCATTAGAAGAGTGTAAAAATACTTTTGTTACATGTCATGTAGTCAAAATTATACTTAAGTAAAAGTACAGAGTATTATAAGCAAAATATCCTTACAGTAACAAAACTAAAAGCACTCATTATGTAAAATGATACCTTTCAAAAAGTTGTTTAATGTATTGTTATTGAATAATCACAGATGCATTAACGAGTGAGAAGCCTTGTTTATGTTATAGTTGGTTGAGCTAACTTGACCCGTTTTATATAACATCGCTGTGAGCAGTTTAATCCATATGCATCATGTTTTAGAGAATGTTCATGTGTTTATAAAATGATAGTAACACTTTATAACAACCTTCAATAATAAATTCATTCATAAATGGTGAATTGATAATTAATTAATTAATTACAAGTCAATGCTCATTTAACTGTTAACAATGAAATTAAATAATGTTTGCAAATTATTAGTAATGTATTATTGTTACTTTACCATCAGTGTAATACAAATAATTCATGCACAAACTATACATTGTATCCTAGATGATACGAGACTATAACAATATTATCGATTACATTAGTACAGTTCTGATTCCAAATTGTAGCACTACTAATTATTAATAAACATTATTAGTTATAATGTAATTGTTTTAACAGTAAAGTTTAATTAACTATACATTTATTAATGATGATTATTATAATCTGCAATGCCAAAAGGAACTATACATGTCTGATGAATGTAGTGGAGTAAAAAGTACATTACAAGCACATGACAAGTAGTGAAATATCAACAATACTTGAGTAACATAACTATAGAACTTTCTTAAATTAAACTTCTCGCCAGCATTACAAGTACTTCTAGTACTATTATTAGTATTAATAAAGCTTAGTGTTAACATACTGGATTTGATCCGTGTAAACTCTCCTTTCTTACTGACGTTAGCAGCAGTGATGTCAGTGCCTTATTTCCAATTTGTAAGCTAACTTAGCTTTTAGCCACAACGCAGTCCAATAACATGCCTGCCTTCTCAGCTAAAATTAAACATAACATCGTTAATCTAACTACCTGGAGAGTCTTGGACCACATTGGCTGGCACCTCGGCTGTGCTGTAGTCCATTTTGATGCTCAGTTTAAGTTAATTTTGCTCTTCATCCAAAACGCGCCAAGTTGTTTTACTGTTAGCCTCCTCTGTGTCACTTAATGTTCGCTAAGTTGGCAGTTTGTTTTCAGCTGGTGGTTGTATTTCTCACCAGTTCCGCCAACCTGCGGCAACAGTCACAGCGCCACGGTCATATGAAACCAGTTCAGAAACTAGTTTCCCCCGTCATGACTGTAATACGGTCCCAGCTCACGTTTAGTTTCGTTTCTTAGCTTTCTTCCGCTTCGTTTTTGGACGAGAGCGAAAGGGCGACTGTTGATGACGCCTCACGACGTCATTGGTCCACTAACTTCAGAAGTCGTCTAGCAAAAAAAACTAAAAGCAACTATTGTAACTGCTACTGAACTAAACCTAACTCAAGTTCAATTTTTAGATACTTTTGCTTCTTAGTATTTCCATTTTCAACTTTATATTTCTACTCTACTATAACTCACAGGGACATTAGAGCTGCAACATTTAATTGATTAACTGATTATTGATTATCAAATAAATCACCAACATCAAACAATGAGTCATTTTTTAAATAAAAAAAATGTCCAAATTCTCTGATTTTAGCTTCTCAAATGTGAACATTTTTCGGGTTTCTTTACTCCTCTTAGGACAGTAAACTAAATTTTCGACATAATAAGACATTTGAGGACGTCATCTTGGGCTTGGAAAACAGTGATCAAGATTTTATGGATCAAACCACAAATCAATTATTAATCGATTAATCAAGAAAATAACTAACAGATTAATGGATGATGAAAATAATCATTAGTTGCAGCCCTAAGGAGGCATTTATCTGATACCTTTAGTTACTCGTACTAGTACTGCAAAATAGAAAATATAAAGAACTGCACCACACTGTCAGGGTTTATCTGCAATAATGTCCTGCTCACTGTACATTACCCCTTATTTATTAAGCTCAAGAATTAATTTCAAACCTTAACTTTTAGGTGAATGTGGACAGGAATTCATATATAATAATATATCAAATTAATCAATCATTTAGTCTGTACCAGAAAATTGCGAAATCACTTCAGTCACAACTTCACAAGTTCCCACATCTACAAGTCATAAGAGATGCTTTCAAATTGCTTTTGTCCGACCAACAGTCTAAATCCCAAAAATATGCAGTCTACTGTGATCAAACACTAAATATTCTTAGACTTTATATTCACCGTCTACGATCCAGTTTTCTTTACTTTATCAATAAATACATTAACCCTGATTTGACCCGAGGAGGAAAAAAGGAGGCAAACAGTCGTCTGCGAGTGAGAGCTGAAAGCGACCAGTTTGGCAGTTGATAGCTCAGTTTATTACACACATACAAGATAAATAGTCAAGCACTGTAATGTTGGGAAAACAGGACATGATCATGTAGATGTATTGATCCAGACAGTGAAATGAGGACATACACGTAAAGCTTAATTAGTCAACATTGATCAAACAAAGTGAGGACATTGTTGTGCTGTTCCCTGATCCCAAACCTCAGGAACTTTAATTGTTCAGGAACTAATACAGACTGTTTTTCCTCCTTTGGTTGGTCGTGTTTTTGTATTTTTTTTTTCCCCCAACCATTTTCAGAATTGTTCGACCATCGTTTTCTTCCATAATTTTGTTTTAGGTGTCTTGATCACATCCCTGAGACAGTGAGGGGACAATCTGTTGTCTTCTGATCATACTCAGTCCTACGGAGAATACATGTTAACTATTCATTTCTTCTTTTCTTTTTTAAATCAAAGTCATTTTAAATCAAAAGTGCTACCACAGAATTACTCCTACTATATATCTAACCTTTCACCCATTTCTCTTCACCGTACCAACACATGAATCACATATAATACAATGAAAGTTCATTACAGCCGTGTGAAACATTGGTAGGTAACTCTCGAAAAAATATTCTTAAATATCATGTCAATATAATCTCTTAAAATTTGATCCTTGGAGATTAAATCTTGTTCAGTTAAATTCATGATTACATGACTGAGAGTTTACCAATGTTTCATGCACCATAATCTCTCAAAAAATGAAATTTTCTGACCATTTCATCACAGAAGTGTTACATACACCACTCATTAAAGGTATAGTTCGGATTATTTGGAGTAGGTTTATTTGAAGTAGGGTTGTATGAGGTACAGGAACTCTAATTAACCTGAAACGGGCAAACAATAAAAGACGTTCTGCACCAAAATGGAAACTTCAGAGGGACTTAAGAAGGATTTATTACAATAAATATATTAAATATTTCTCCTTTAAATGCACTCTCTATTTAGAATAAACAGCATCGGGGCCCCTCGACTTCAGAAAGACCTGCCAGAGGAAATGAGGCTCGCAGATTCAGTGGCATCTTTTAAATCACTTCTAAAAACTAATTTTTATAGACCTGCTTATATTTTTCTCATTATTTGTATTTATTTATACTGACATAACATGATTGCATTCATTTCCCCTTTATTTCTATTTCTTTTTATTGCCAAATTTTTCTTATGACTGCTCCATCTTATTTTACTTTGTTTCAGCCTCTTTTGTGTGTATTTTAATTTTTACCTTAATTTTGGCCTCATTATTTTGGCTTTCTGTTGTGATATTGCCTCCTGAGTATCCTTCTCTTTGGTTCTGTCTGTCAAAGCACTTTTTTTTTTAAAGCACTATACATATATATAAAGTTATTACTATCATTTTCACTGCTTTACCTTGCCATCAGACAGCCTTTTCCCACAGGAACCCGCTGTAATTTTAGCTTGCAGAACATGGGAATTGCTGGTCTACTGCAGCTGTGATTGGTTAGTTTGGTTAGACTTCAGTGAATCTGAACTATACCTTTAAAACACCAAAGTATTCTCAATAATGGCGTACACTTGGCAGCACATTGCCAAGATTCTTACACTGGTATTCCTGCTGCTTCTCCAACCTGACCGCCATTCACTGTAGGTAATACACTGACTATGGATAAGTACCTCATACAACCGCACTTCAAAAAATCTGAACTATCCCTTTAAACTCAACTTTAACACAACATCATCCTGGTTTCCAGCACAGTGGACACAGACGGCGCGGCACAGGGATCATCCATAATTCATGCCTTGCTATTAATGTTTTTTTTTTTTTGCATCTTGTTGCCAACAATCGATTTGCCGGCTGGATGTTTGATATAAATAAAAAGCACTTTAACTGTTGAATTTGTCGATCCGGGCCCTGGGGAGCGCTACTTCACCCCGCTGTTGGAGAGCGATCGCCGGCGTCTTGCTGATCAGAAACGTCACAGTAGATCGAAACATCATTTCAAGTGGAGGAATTCAGCTAACGCGGCCCGACTTTGTTTTAACAGTTTGTTGCTCAGTGCAACCCGTGTGTCCATGCTGGTGTGTTTGAGTGCTCTGGAACTGATAAAAGTTTACATAGCAGCCATCTTGCTGGCCTCTCTGACCCCGCTCAGGTAGGCTCCTGTCACAGTCTGAGGGAAATGTCTGTTGGTGGCCTGATAACAAAAAAAACAACAATAAATCAATGAAAAGCAACAAAAATCAGTTTGCAATAGTGACATAATATGACATAAATAGGTGGCCTGCATTGAGGAGCTTCTGATAAAACAACAGTAATTTAATTTAACAAACTCAAGGTCAGCTTACTAGTTTTTTTTTAATCTAATTTCTCATCATCATTCCAGTCTCAGTGTGTGGATGAAAGCTCTGAAAAAAGTTAGTGCTGTAAGTGGATCACAAGTTAAGATAATTTCATCAAGCCTCTATTTCTAAGATCAATATGAAACTTTTACACTTAATCTGCGAGGGAGAAAAACACAATGAGGAAAAATCCAACAGACTAAAAGCTTATCACCAATAATATTGCAAATAAATCTCATGTTGCTACTTTAAATAAACAGACATTTTGAGACACGTTTGTTAAAAGTGGTGAAAGCCGTGTTACCTCGCCAGCAAAGAACACTTTTCCCTGTAAGTCTTCAGCGAGGATGTCGTAGGCTTCTCCACTTCCTCCCGTCTTCACAAAGCTGTAGGACATCTGGGACCACTTGTCTTTGCTCCAATGTGTCACAAAGAAATGCAGCGGCTCTGGGACCTCCTGTCAAGGGGGACAGACAGTAAATAAGAAAAAACACAAAAGAAATACAAGTAAATCTGAAAATTGTATATGGAGGCAAAAGGCTTATTTGTTAGTAGAAAATTTGCTGTGTATTTTAGAAGTACCCACATGAATTGTCAGGAATTGTCCCAGACACATTTTTGATGTGTTTTAATCATTTTTCCACAGCAAGAAGTTTCAGGAAGAGTCTCGGGAACCTGGGAACTTTACCTGACCGAAGTAAACACTCCAAAACATGTCTGGGTTGACAGCATTACCTGTTCTTTGAAGAGTTCACGCAGGACCTTCATGCACTCATCAACCACCTCCTTGTCCTCCATGTCCCGTACAGCAGACACAGCATCACCAGTGATAACAGACATGAGGACGGCCTGCTTCCCCTACACACACACACACACACACACACACACACACACACACCATTGTGTACATTGCAATCATGACATGAGGTCAAACTGTAAAATCGAAAGATGTGCTTTGTCTATTTATACTTTATTTTACTGCGCTCTTTTATCTTTTGGATTCTTGTTATTCTGCCGACGGCATTCAAACTTTCTTCTTTATCAAACACAGACAGGATGGGTATTTTAAGAGTATGTGATTTTAAGAACCATTGAGTGGAACAATATTGTCATTCTGTATGAATAAAAAAAAAAAAAAAAAAAAAAAAAAACAAACCTGTGGATCCATGTCATAGAAGACACTGAACATGCCTCTCTTGTCAGGACCTGGTGGGATGTGACCGAAGTAGTCGGCTCCTTGGATTTTGTTGTCCCAGAATCTGTACGGGAACTGAAGAGCGATCTGGAAGAAGGTTTAAAATAATGTTTCAGTAAAAAGAGCACAGCAGCGACTCCTTTCGTCTGATTACAGCTCAAAAAATAATTTTGACCTTAAAGAAGAAGGTTCAAGGAAATGACTGACACCCTTCACCATAAAAGGATAAAGTTTACTTTGAAGAATAGAGACTCACAATTTAATCAAATCTGATTGACCCTCAGACTGTGGAGTTGACTGTGCATTATTACTTTTCACCTTATTTTCCACTGCAGCCTTTAATCTTGTATACTTCATACTGAGCAGAAAGGAAGGGAGTGTGGGTGTGTTAACAACAATTTTTCTCCATTTTTTGTGCTTATTTATCTTCAACAATATCTTTCCCAGTTTTCTTAAATAAAAAAGCAGACTGTGTTCCCTTGAAACCCCTCTTTGAAAAAAAAAACCCTTAAGCAACTCTCAAATTATTTTGTTGTTATTTGTCTTAAAATTAAATGTTCTGAGTAAATTGTCCAAAGTATCTGAGATAGTCGTGAAACTTACAATTACAAATATAAATTAGCAAACATCTGCCGGTGGTCTGAACTTATTTACAAGCATTTATTACACACAAGTTCTGACCTTCTCTATGATACCAGCTCCCAGACTGTGGATCGCTTTCAGTTTCCGCTCAGGAAGTGGAGGGTTGAACTGAATCAGGTTCTTCTGAAGTAAAGTCAATGGGACCGTAACGAGAACCTGGAGACAGGAAGGGATGTATAAACTCACTGACATTACAGCATGATAACAGACACTGAATAGACGCAACATTCTCTGACTAATAAAAGAGGCAGTATAGATTATATAGATCTGACTCTGGTATAAAATGTATTAATGTTCTTACCTTCTGTGCTGTCCACTGGGACCCATTGGTAGAGGTAACTTTGACAACATCACCTGAGTAATCAATGGCCTGAACCTAGAATTCAAAAAACAAAATGTATATACATAATTTTAAACATTTTTATCGCATTATACAAAGTACGGCTGATAAATGTAAAAGCAGCAACTGAAATTAAAGACTAAGACACTAAAAGCATGGGAAAATAAAGTTCACTACTTAAAATACTGAATAACAAACCGGACACTTTGTGCGGATGTCGAGGCCCTCTCCCAGTTTTTGGAGTAACACGGAGTAGCCCTTGGTGAGTAAAGTATGGTCTCCTGAGAACTGGGCAAAAAACTCATTGTGGTCCCAGGATCTTGCCGATACCTACGAACAAACAAACAAAGACTATAGCGACTCACACTAAAACAAACTAGATGGATAAAAAGCACTTCAGGCCAGAGGAAAATCTGTATTATTAATCTTTGTGTGATGTGTCCCTCAGTCGATTGTTTCCAGACCTGGTCTAACGTGCTTCCACAGGCGTACTCCAGGTTGCTGAGATGAAACTGAAGCACTTTCTCCTCCAACTCACTGAACTGGATTCCAGATTCCTGAAGAAAGTTTTTCTTCACCTCCTGGACTTTTTCTGTAGAAATAAAATACAACTAAAGGTCAAATATTAAAAAAAAAAACTACTGCAGGTTATACACGGACTACCTCACAAGCACCTCATACAACCCCACTTCAAATAATACAAACTCTCCCTTTAAAGTGCCTTTACTGAACCTCAGTGACTCTTTAGATAAAAACGATCATGTTGTTTCTGAGCACCTCTCAGTGGCGTGTCCTGGTTCTGAGACTTGTCCTTCCTCCATTCTGACACCACGTCCAGGATGGCGTTGAAGTGGAAGTCCATGCGCTTGTCGATGGCGGGGTCAGTGACCTGCCCCCCCTCCTGAAAGAGGTCACAACGCTCTCCCAGCTTGTGCATCTTGATGCTCATCTGCAACAGAAGAGACAAGAGTCAAATTAGAAGAAAAACAAATCCTGTAAAAGTGCAATGTTTCCATTTACCAGAAGAAATAAAGAAGAAGTTCTAACATATAGGAGACATATGCAGAATTCTTTCTTTGTAGACTCTTTAAAAATTCGTACCTGTTCACACATCAGGGCGATGGGGTTGTTCACACAGCCATTCACAATCTGAGCTCCTCGCCCTACAGTAACACCCAGAGAAGTATCATCCCACACGCGACCTCCAATTCTATCTCGTGCCTCAAGCACCACCACCTGTAAACCAATGAAAACAAAGGGTGTAAAGGTACGGCACTGTGACCAGCAAACAAGACAAAACAGGAGGTATTTATACGTACCTGAGTGCCAAAGTTTTGCAACTGTCGTGCAGCAGCCAGACCTGAAGCCCCGGCACCAATGACAATAACATTCTTCTGTAAAAATGATAAAATGCGGGAGGTACTGAAACAATAGTAATAATACCTTTATTTAAATGGTGCTTTTCAGAACATGCTGCAAAGCACTTCACATACAATAAGGGCAATAGGAGCAGTAAATAAGATATAATGAAAGACAATAAAGCAAAAGTAAAATCAATAAAAACAAACCTTTGCGACAGATAAAAATGGAATGAATCTTAAAACCAAACCCAACTTTTGAGATGTTCTTTTAAAAAAATTTATGATCAACAGCATCAAAAGCTGCAGAGTATAAGAGTGTGTTGACTACAGTCAGCTGCTAAAAGAAGTTCATTTAAAAACCTATGGAGAGCAGTTTCTGTGCTGACGTGCCCAATAAGTGGACTAAAATTTCTCTTCACAACTTTTTCTCAGGCCTTTGCAAGTAAAGTTTTGAAATTGGCCAGAAATTATTGAGAATGTCTGGCAGGCCGACCACCATCTACTGTAGGTACGACACTGACTATGGATAAGAACTTTAATACAACAAAATGAAAACAATCAAGTAAAGATGAGGACACTCACAGAGCAGTATCTGTCAGGGAGCAGAGGCCGTTTCACCGCCAGCACACCAGTGTTGATGAGACCCTTCCTGGTCATGAAGTGGAGCACCCGGTCCATCTCCTGCACGCAGCGCACGCGCACCAACCCCCGGACGATGATGTGCAGAGCACACTTCTGGGAGGTCAGCACCTCCTTTAGAAAAACAGGAGGAGAAGATGTGGTATTGAAAAGAAGACAAATACAGTCAGCAATTTTTAAAGGGTCCAAAAGATAAGGGTGAAAAACACGTTTCTAAGTCACTGTTGGCAGAACTCTGCAGCGTACCTTGCAATTCTTGTGCCAGGAAGCCAGAATGAGGTTACGCAAAGCCAAATACATGGTGGGATCGCGGGAAAATTCTGGAAACTCGTAAAGCTCATCCAGTTCCATCATGTCGGGCCGCACACACAGAGCTTTTCCACACTCGTTAGGCTGGTAGAAGGGCTGGAAGTATGGACACAGGCCTGGAACTGAGAGATAAAATCATGATTACTGCACCATATTACCATATGATTTGGACCAGTGGTTCCCAACCCGGGGGTCCCAACACCACTAGATGTGGTCAAAGCTTAATGGAGGGTCCATTCTGTTATTGCTATGCAATAAAATATGTCACTTAGTCAGCTCACTCAATGATAGAAAATGGGTTCAAAGGACAAAGTGTGTGTGAGCCACTGGTTTCGACTGATATCTCTAACTGGACGGCTGACCAAGCATCTCCCTGATGGATTATTACCACTTAGTCCCATATGTCTCTGTGCAAAGAATAATTATCTGTACAATCTGCGCACAATGGCAGTTCAAACATTCCTTTCCCGTCACACTCACGGACTTACTTTGTGGCTGGATGGCTCTGCAGTGATCTGCTCTCAGCTCAGTCAGAGACACGTTGCTGGCGGAGCCTGAGGGACTCATCCCCACGCAGTCCGGGTAGTAAGCAGCGAGGAAAGGGCTGGCTGGGCTCTCTTTGAACAAAGGCGGCAAAATCAGCATCGAATGCCACCAGCTGTCAGTCACCTCGGCCACTCTCTGTGAGAATGAAACAACGTGGGATTAAAGAGGATGCAAATCATCATTGTGTCTTTTCCTAAAGACATTTAATTTTGTGATAGCTGCTACATCATCACCAGCTTACCAAGTCCTCTGGTTGGGAGCACTGGTCCGGACCCTCACTCTGCAGGCAAAGACACAAATTTATCATCACAAAAAAAAGAAAAAGAAATGTCTCTTGTGAACAGATTCTTTTTCTATTTCTAACCCAGTTTACCTTGATGTTGCTGAACTTCATCCCACAACGGTACGTCGCTGCGAGGGAGGAAGTGAGTTGGATCTCCTTGGTCAGCTGACGCCACTTCCTACAATCCGGTTTAGTACATTGAACCTGAAAGGAACATATCACAATGAACAAGACTATACTTGTGACATGAAGAACATAGGATAATTACATTCAGCTGTTTCAAGGAATAATTCAGATTATCTGAATTAGGGTGGTACGCAGTACTTATCCAGTCAGTGTATCACCTACAGTGGATGATGGTCGACAAACCCAAATCTGAAGAAGCAGCAGGAGTCATCTACTGCTGGTGACACACTGACGATGAATAAATACCTCAGACAACTCCACGTCAAATAATCCAAACTATCCCTTTAACAGGAAAGCTGCGTGCACTTACCCAGAATGGTAGCTGCTGATCTGCCATGAAAGCTTTAAGACTGGGCTCACTTTTCCCATTACTAGTCCACACCTTCTTCCATGCAGCAAATATCTCATAACCGTCTTTGTGACTGCCAGCAGAAAAAAAGGAGAGAAAATTAATATTATGGCTGTCATGCAACACATAGATATAATCATATAAATAACAGCGAAACACTGTTTGTTTATAATATAGCAAAAAACTGTTCTTTATTAAGCGAGTAGTTGTTCTGTCAACATTACCTTCTGTAGTAGTGATCAAAACATTCGTTGCAAAAATGCTCACCACATGACAGATGATACCAGCGAGATGTGTATCCATTTTTAGCACACCTGAGAAGAGACAATGACAATCAGGTCCGTTCAAAACAATTTTAGCGATTGAGTTAAGATCTGATTCCCATTATAACAAAACATCTTACCTTTCAGATGCACTTGCAAAACAAACTGGGTATGTGGCAGAGCATCCAGCCTTCTCACACTTTCTGTACTTCTTCTCAGACTGGTCGTCTTCCTCCTCTGTGTCTGTGGCTTTTCTTTTGCTCTGGAGGAGAACGTAAGGAGAACGTCATCACAACGAGGTCAGCTCAAATTTATTCATAGAGCACTTTAAACTGGGGATGCGCAGATCACACATGCTGCAGCAGTATCTGCAGCATTACAGGCTTTATTAAGCACATCAGGTTTCAGTAATGGGGTCAGTTTTGACATTAAATGGTACATGTGAACATGCATGGTGCAGCTCACCTGTCCAGGTGGAGGGTTGTTGGTACGCTTCACCCGGACGTTGATCTGCCTTCCAGAGGAGCGCAGGGTCTGGCCGTCCCCCGGTGACTCACCAGAGCTCCTCTTTTTGCCTCGCCGAGCACCAGAGGAATTCCCAGAATAATCTAAATGTTAGAGACAAGAATATATCTCTAAAGGACCAGTGTGGTTTAGTGGTGTCTAGCAGACTGTGACCCACTCTCCCTCCTCTTCCAAAAGTAAAGAAGAAACTACAGTGGCCGGTGGTGAAAGGCCAACTAGAGTCTGTATTTAGTTTGTCCTTTCTGGGCTACTGTAGAAACATGGAGGTGCAACATCACAGACTCCCCCACTAGAAATAACTGTTATATTAATGTTATAATGACGAACAGGTAGAGACAGGACGAAAAGGAATTCAGGCTTACTACTATGTGATCGCTAACACACATTTTTTAATCTGACAAAGTACACTCAGTAGGATAAAAGAACAGCAGTTTTAACGTTGTTTGCCCCATTAATCAGGGAAAATACCAGCTCTGACGTGGTTAAGGATTTAATTGCATAGTACTGAATTATCTTTATCCCAATCACAGCTGTGCTGATATTTAGTACAAGAGAAAAAGTGTGTTATTGCTTGAAAGAAAACCCACTTATTCATATTATATTACATTCCTGCTATATTCAACCAATAAATAAATCTTAGACCTATTAACTAATTGATTGACTGAGAAAATAATATGAAAATAATTGTTAGTTGCAGGCCTACACCTGTTGATGTTTGGAGCAGCCATATTGGATTTTGAGTTTGTGGTTGGTGATGTTCCCCCAGCTTTCCATGTCAGAAATCCAGCAGGTGTTCCAGTTGAAACTCACCAGCTGGGAACTTAGTCCCAGTTCAAATGCAATGCACCATAAGTTCTACAGCTGCAAAATCTGTTGTTTTTCCTGCATCCAGTGATGTCACTGTGATGTTGTTGGTGTTAAGGAAGAACTACAAACTGTTTCAATTTGGATTTCTAATCTCCACCTCTGGGTATCCAGGAGATGTGCTAGAAGAGTATTTTTGTCACCTAATGTTATGTTTTAGCCATCAAGGTAATAGCTAGGGTGGTGATACAGGGCAACATGGTCGTGGGTGACACAAGCTCACACAATGCATCATGGTACATGTAGGTACTGCTTACATGACTACTACTCAGCTTTCTTGATCAATACAGCACAAACTGAGGAATTTATTGCTCTAATAGACTACATTTACTGTCAACACTGACTGGGAATCCACATGAAAAGAGGTGAGTTTTCCCTTTAACAGTAGACAATGCACTGCAGTTCAGTCCAAATGGGGCCTTGGTTGTCACTGATATGACAGTAAACATGATGCTAAAATGGATCATACGAACAGAATTTATTACAAACGGACCGAGGCCAATGATACACGAGATCAAGTAGCAGGTAAACACAGCAAAGGTGACGACAGATGAGATGAACACCTTTACAAGCTCTTTAAACCAGCCAAACAACGTCCGCTTGTCACATTTAGCATGTAGCGAGCAGCAGCGGCGCGATGTGAACACTCACCTGCATCCGACAACATGGCGGACTGCGGTGTTTCTTATTGACGTTAATGTGACTTTCTGAAACGATTTTTAATTGTTATATTCGTCTCCCTTTTATTGTTGTGGGGGAAATCAATGCGCTGTTATTGCCACAATACCACTTCCTGTTTTAAAGAGGAAATGGGCGTTTCGCTTAGATTAGTTTTGACCCCCGCTGCTGGCCGTAATACACGTTGTATTCCCAGGATGGTACAGTTTTTTAGGTGTTTGTTTGACAAAACATTTCACGGAAATTAGTAATATTAAAAAAAAACAAAAAAACATTTTAACTTCATTTCTCATTGTTCTAGGTCTACACTGTAAGAAATAAGAAGATGAGAAAACTCGAATTCAAAACTCAAATTCTCAAGTTTGAAAACGTTTTACCCGTCACAGATCTTTTTCTTCAGGCAATTAACTTTTATTCTTTGGATAAACTTTAATCTTTGAGTTTCAGAAACTCTAAAAAGTTGTATGTAAAAAGTTGAAGTGACAGGGAATGATGGTAATAATGTTTGTATTTTCAATTAAAACCATTTCATTTTCAGGTACCAAAATACTGCCAAATCAGGTTCACAGCACTGTGACTTCTTACAGTTTTTTTTACTCTAAAAATATGTAGCCAATACAAAATATATTAAAATGACTATCTATATCACTAAAATTTCCGATGGCAATAAATGCAGCTTCAGCCCTAGGCAGCCACCATAGGTACATCATGGGGAGTGATGATTGGTTAGGATTATGGGAAGGATATCAGGGTAAGCCAATCAGAGGCAAAGTAGGGCGGGTCATACCCTCGCCATCCTGAGGTTCGGTAACCATAGCAACTATAGTACGCCGTCAGACTAGGGCAACATAAAAGGAGGAAAGAGGGGAAGTGCAGTTGGACTAACGTTATTTTGAGATGATTTTATCAGAGTTTTCTTACTCCGAAGCAACTCGGGTTCAGGTAAAGGTTCCGTTTGTTTTTTTAGTTTGTATTACCGAACAAACACCGCGGTTGGACAGTATTTTTGGACTTATTTACAATGTTTGAAACTGTAAAAGAATCTGTAAGTGACTTGTTTTGACGTTAGCTAACGTTAAACCATCGGGAACCGATAGCTAAGTTTCACGGGACAAAAGTCAAATGAACGGACAGTGTTAAAGTAAGAAGTGGAAGCTGGAAGTTCCTCCACATTTGCAGATGGATTCGGGGAAAGTTGTTCACAGAAGAAAACCGGACATTCCTGCAATCAGACCAAGAGCAACAGATGAGAACCAGCAGGTAAACAGTTAGTCTTTCCTTTGAGAATTTAAGTGCATACCCATTATACTGCTAAAGTGTCTCCTGTAGTGTGTTCCCTCTCGAGGATAGCAATTATTCTTCATCTTCTAATGCTCAGTCAATATACACCTATATATTTCATAAGAATAATCATAATAATCACTGGGGTAATAATAATAATAATGATAACAATAATAATAATAATAATACTGCGACTACTACTACTAATAATAATGATAATGATAATAATAATAATAATATATTAATAACTGTAAAGGTCGAAAATGGCTCCAAGGCTTTTAATAACAAGGTCATAAGAACTGCAAATTTCTGTTTGTCATATGTAATATTATATTTGTAAAATGCTCCCATAAAATTCTATATCCATCAAATAGGGACATAAGGTGGCATCATTTATTGTTATCATGACATAGCAAACATGTAGGGCTGCAACTCACAACTATTTTAATTACTGATAAATTTGCTGGATATTTTTGCAATTAACATTTGGTGTCAAAAAAAAAAGTGAAAAATGCTCATCCCAATTTCCCAGAGCCTGAAATGATGTCTTCAAATTGCTCCCTTTGTCCAGTCAAAACTCCAAAACACAAAGACTCTTCATTTACTGTCAAAAATGACAAAGAAAGCAGCAAATCCTCACATTTAAGTTGCTGGAACCAGCAAACATTTAAAATTTTTGACTGAAAAATGACTGAAAGGATTATTTGATAGCAAAAATTGTTGGCAACTAATTTTCTATCCACTTTCAGGTCTAAAAAAATCTGTTAAAAACAGTTATTACTTCAGTTTCTGCTCTCTGTTTGCTCTCTTCAGTTGATACTATAAATATGATTCGTGAATGGTAAATTTTTACTCATTATTCTCATTTTTACTGAAAAACATATTAACAAAACAAAATTATTATGGTGCAATTTTGGAGGGAGGATTCATACCAAGCAAAGATATTTTCTTAAGCATGTAGGGGCCCAAAGCTTATTTTTGACATTGTTCATTTGTACTGTATATTTTTTATTCATAGATTTATACTTCCTATTAATATTGTCAAGACAAGACCCATGCTTAATTATCACATTTAATGTGCAAAAATGTAAATGTACTGCTATTTATGTAGTGAGCTATAATCTCAAGTATTAGCCTAGTTACCAGGCGGGAATATAAACGCCTCAGTTTTTATTGATCCCAGAAACTGCAAGAAAGGATTAAAAAGCTTTATACAATGTTGGATACAAATTACAGATTAATGTAATGAAGTGCATTGAGCTTAAATACATATTATAAAATGAGGTCTTGACAGAAAACTACTGATACTGATACTGATACTGGTAGGTACTGATATTTCAGAGCCATGGTCGGAACCATGGATTCTTATTTACATAAACCTCAGTCAGATGAAGCATCACTGAGTCACCCTCAAATTGCCTACCTCTGTCTGATTATGATCCCAGTAATGCCTTAACAGACAGTGTAAACATACGACCTAAACTATAATTTCTCAACAGGTCAGCAGCATGAAAACTCTTGAACTCAGGAAGGTGATTCATCTTCTTGAAGATCCTTTGACAGTAAGTTTAATTTTAATGTCAGCAGACTTTTTTTTCTGTTTTAAGTTGTGTTTTATGTAATCAGTGCTCTACATTCTGTTTTTACTGAAGGCTAGCTTGAAGGAGAGGCACCTTTTTGTACTGAAGAAACTACTGAAGAGAAGCCAAATTGGATTTGTATCCTTCTTTCTTGATTTCTGATGTACACTTCTGATAACTCAAACTTCTTTTCACCAAGACGTGAATTATCATTTCCAAAATCTCTCTCCAGTGTCACACTCTGTGGCAGATTGTCATATTTTCCTCATTACTGTCCCATGGCACAGTGATGGAAATAGATTTGCTCTCATGCAACCTGAACACACAGCCACACAATGTTCCCAAGGCTCTAATTTACTGCTGCATCGCTGTGTCTGTCAGCATTTTCCCTGTTCAGAAATAACCTCAGTCATGATCACTCTTTGCCCCATCACCTCCCCTCCCTCGCTGGGATTTATCTCCATGTAAGCAAACACTTTGCCAAAATGTTAAAACTTCTTAGATATTTTTAAGCTTTTGAAGGAGCTGTCAGGCATCGCCAAAATACTCAACATCTGCGCTGAGAAAGCGAAGGATCAGCCTGAATATTTGCCCATTTTGTGTGAGGCACTTAAGATTTCTAGGTAAGAAGCTCAAATATTTCAAACCTAGTCCATACCTGGAAAAAATCGATTTGTTTATGTCGTGACTGAACGTCTGAACATCAACATGTTGCTTTGTTTCATTTCAGGCTTCCCTTCCTGAAGGAGAAAGCATCTGATGAGCTGCATTACGCCCAGAACACCATAGACTTCCTCTCACACATGGGTACACAAATCAGTTATTAAGGGGCCATTTTCATAGTTTTGCAAGTTATAGCCCTTTTTCTACTATAACTCCAATTCCAGAAGTTTAAGAACAACATTTCTTAACACAAAACTGCAGGAATTTAGAGATTTCACCGTCTACAATCCATAATATCATTAAAAGATTCACAGAATCCAGACAAATCTCTGCACGTAAGGGGCAAGTCCAAAAACTGACATTGTAATGTCTGTGACCTTTGACCCCTCAGGCAGCACTGCATTAAAAACTGCATCAAAAACCCACATCATTGTATAAAGGATACTACATGGGCTCAGGAAAACTTTGGAAATCCGTTGTCAGTAAACACAGTTTGTCTCTGCATCTACAAATGAAAGTTAAGACTCTACCATGCAAAGAGAAAGACATATATCAACAACTTCCAGAAACACTGCAGACTTCTCATCTGAGATGGACTGACAGGAAATGGGAAAGTGTGCTGTGGTTAGGGTAAGGGTTTTTTAGAACATGTTGTAGGCATCAAATTCTGAATGAGTGCATATTTACAGAAAACAATAAAGTTAATCAGTTTGAACAGTTTTTACTTTGGTGTCTGATTTGGTCTCGTTTGGTGCTTTAAAGAGGAAACAGGCGATGGTGTTGAGTGATTGACAGATGTGTTTCTGTTGGCAGGGTGTCTAATGAGGGTGTCAGATGCAGAAGTGAGACAGCTGATAGTTGAGTCTGTGAAATCATTCTACAGCTGTGTGGCTCCTAAACAGCTGCTCGATGGTACGGACCGTCCCTCCAAGCCGATGACTCGGACTGTCCACTCTGACAACCGATTTTCTAGACTGTCACTAAGTGAGACTCTCTCTTGGCTTTTGTGGTGGCATGCTCGTGCTTTTGTGTCCTATCATTTCTGTTTGCTTTTCTCTTTCTTTCATTTTTTCCTTCTTTATTTTACATTTTATCTTTTCCTTCTGAAACATCACATGGCTGATATTATGAATCTGTAACGCCTCAGTATGATTGTCAGCCTCATTGTTTAACCATAAAACAACTTTGTCCATATATACTGACACAGTTTGTATATAACAAACTGAATATTCTTACACTTTATTTAAAGGGGTTTGCATAAGACTGATATTACACTGTCATAACAAGTCATTACACCTGTCATGAACATGGAGGAGTCTTACTGAATGTTTATGACTGTTGACATTAAATGTTATTTGGTCAATTATGTCATTTTTAATGCAAAGTTGACATTGTTTGAGATGTCTTTGTTATGAAAACTTGACATTAATCAAGCTAATATTGTCTTTGCTATGACGTTAAGCCTACATTAGCAACAAATTCCGTAGCTAACCGCTGTATGTCCATCTGATAACTTTGTAAGCTAAATCACCTTGGTACTGTATTCTGTTGTCAAACTGACCTTATAACATGTAATGACATAATTATGAAGTCTAATTGGTACCACTTTGGCTGGCTTACAGGAAATTATTCATGATGCCCTTATTTGACAGTGTAATAAAATTAATTACATCTTAGTAACAAGTCTAAAATGCTCCACTTTACTTTTGGTCAAATGTTCATGACACACTTATAATGCCCTGATGATGACCAGTGTCAAAACAAACTGTTCTTTGAGACACAATAATGTGTTGTGTGGGTTCCCTGCCTTCATTATTTATTTCTGTGTTTGTATTTGTAATTTTCTCGGCATCTCTTTAGTTTGTTTCTTGCAGTTTATACTTAACATCCAGAAATGTATTTTATTATTATTAATCCTTTCTGCAGGGCTCCAGTCAACCTCTCCAGGCTACAGGCTGCAGCTGCTGGAGCGCAGTGACCTGGCTCAGACGTTGCTCCTCTCTATGGCTGCTCTGGAGAATCAGCCCACCATCAGGCTGCAGCTCCTGCAGACTCTTCAGATGCTCTCCAGCTCCTCTGGTCAGTTTAATCTGGATACACTGAGGTAGATGGGAGGAGGGGATCTGTCAGACATGTCAATCCAACAGATGACCTCCTTCATTAGATAAAGTAGCTGGCTCTCAAGAGCACAAATCAGCTCATTATAAAATCAGACAAACAATCAAAACAGTGATTTAAGTGTCCTTGTGTCAATGTCACCAGGTCAATTGGTTCTTTTTTATCATTAATCACTTCTCTTTAATCACATTTCGTCTTCATTTACCTGCAGATGTGAACTGTGTGTTAATGCTGAACGCACGAGGAGCAGAGACGATCTGTCTCCACATGAATGAACCCGACCCGTCCGGGCAGGTCCTGCTGCGCTCCTCCGAGATCCTCTGGAACCTGCTGGAGAGAGGCAGCAAGGAGGAGGCCACTGCTCAGCTCAGCAGCTTGGAGTGTGTGATGTACGTGTCTCCTGCTGGCTTAAGATGTTTTCTTGTGTGACTGATGCTGACCCTTTATTGGCTAAAATAAGTCCCTGAATTGATTGAATCCTAAAATGTAAATATCTTGATTTATCAACAAGCATTTATGACTATGTAAACTTTTAAGGGATAGTTCAGATTTTTTGAAGTGTAGTTGTATGAAGTACTTATCCATAGAAAGTGCATTAGGTATCTTACTCTTTTGTCCATTTGTATCTTAGATCTTTGAAAGAAGCGTTCTGTCACCAGCTGATCAACGGTTTTCGACATTCTGACCTCCAACTCACGATCGATCTGCTCGTGATCACATCTCTCATCGCTGAAAATCCCAACTCTCTGCTTATTGTGAGTACAGAATCAGTATTTTTATGATAAAAAAAACACACTGCAGCTGATATTTCCAGTCACCTAACTGTTCAGTGTATTTGGAAAATGTGTAGAAATGTGCCACTACAATTTGCTTGACATCATGTTTCTAATTTTCAGGAGAGTTTATTTGCCAAACAGCTTGTTGCTCTCGCCACATATCCAGAACGTGAGGCCACTCTTTCTTAATAAATTGTTTCATTTTTACATTTTAATTATGGGTATTTATGAGTATAGAAGCATATTTTATAATAACAAACTTGCTTAATATATGTTTCAGTTAAGAGTCACAACCCTTTGGTGCGCAACCTCAAGCTCAACTTCAACAACGAAGACTTGAAAATTAAGAAGTTGCTTTTGAATTTGGTGGTTTTAATGTCAAAGGACATAGCTGCCCTGCAGGTCAGTCACACTTTAATCTCTTCAATAGCTGTATTAATAAGTCTAAATGTGACATTTTTGAGCACACTTTCCCACTGTGTTTTCCTCTTTTAGATTTATAAAGAAGAAAACGTCATGGTGTCACTGCTGACGCTTGCAAGGCCGCCTGCTGCCTCGTCCGAGCGCCGGTCAGGTTCACGTCATTGGTCCTCCATCCAACAGGAGGAGCTCCAGCTGCAGGCTCTGGCCACTCTGGCCACCATCGCGCCTCTCATGTTGGGTGAATACATGTTCTGTCAGGGAAATGCATGTCTGCTGCTCGTGCTGGACTGGTGTGTCAAGAAAGGTGAGGGCCAACGTAAAGGCCTTTTGCACAAGCAACCACAGTTAATTTAGCCTTTTTTAATTGGTGCAAAGTCATAATAATTTGGATATTTTAGTGTGTACTTTACTATACTTATTATATTTCTTCCTTTTGTCCAGATGCTTACTTTGGTCAGGGCCACAGCTTCCATGGCACAGGAGGAAGAGGCAGTAAAAAGGCTCAGATGCAGCACTGTATCAGAGCGATGAGATCTGTGACGTCTTTGGGTGAAGAGTCAGTCATCCAGGACCTTTGTGATCAAGGAACCATCGGCCAGCTCTTAGGTAAATTGAACTAAAACTTGACTTACGCATCAGCAGAAGCAAGGGACTCGATCAATGTGTTCAATTCAGACATAACTTTTGTATTTTCTCAGGGATTTTGATGCAGATGGAAGCAAGTCCTGACGAGGAGGATGTCATCACCTTGGACATACAATCAGATATTCAAGTGATACTTTCACTGCTGTGTGAGAGCGACATGCACAGAAAGGTAAAGCTGAAAGTATGACCCTCATAAAAACACTTTGTTGAATCACAGATGCCACTGCAAGACAGCAAAGAATGAAATAATTTAACTTAAATCACCGTGTAATTTTTCTGTGATTATAGCATCTCTCAGATTATTCTGAGTACAAGTTTTTGTTTGTAAACTTCTGGCTGCACCTTTTTCATAACGTACGGTATGTCCGTACTGACAGTCCTGTTATCTTGTATGCCAGGAGCTGTTTGGATCAGAGGGCGTTGAGATGACCGTTCACTTCCTGAAGAAAGGCGCCAACAAGTTCTACAGCGGTCTGGGACACAACAAGCTCATCCTCTCCACTGTGGACTGTGTGTGGTCAGTTCAGCTAAAGCACCCTGTGACAGATGAACTGGCTCACTGATTTAATTTGTGTTATTTATTATAATGACACATACCAACAAATGCCCCAGAAATCAGATGTGAATCTGCCTACTGTGTCTTGGCTGCATTCACACTACCAGTCAAATCATGGCTAATTTTCTGCTAACTGTCCTGAGGCCCCAGAGGAATATATCTATTAACATTTTACTGTAAGTGTTATTTGTGGCCTTTAATAGACAAATTATTCTGTGTGGCCCACAAACGCCCAGTGATTTGGCCTTCTTGCTATTGAAGCTGAATAACTCTGTCATAATTTTACTTACATTTTTACAGTTGGCATTTCTATTGATACATAGCTTTCTGAACAGCCCAAGATGCAATGAAGTGTTTAACTGTAAATATAGTAAAATTAATGTGATTTTGATCACTCACTGAGTTTGTGTGTGTCCCATCAGGTCCTGTATTGTGGGCTGCTACACCACAGAAGATTACTTTCTGGCTAAAGAAGGGGTGTTTCTTCTGTTGGACTTACTCAGTGTAAGTAGCTGATTGATTCCTAATTGCTGACACTTAACTGAGGTTACCGTTTGTATTTATAATTATATAAGCACTTAAATGTACTGATTCATTCTCCAACAGTCGAGCCCCAGATGCCTACAGTGCAACATCCTCGCCACCCTGCTGGAGTTATGTGACAACCCGAACACTCTGTCTCACATGCTGAGCTGGACGAACGATGGCGGTCAGACGGCTCCCAGACTTCTGCTGCAGCTGTGGAGGGAGGAGGAGGAGGAGCTGAAAGTCAGCCGAAACCAACACGGAGGGATCGCAGGTAAGTCTGCAACTAGACTTTACACAACAGCGAGTCAATGACCAGACTGTGAGCGATTAAGTTTTCATGTGTGGATGTACATTAATATACAAACCCCATTTCCAAAAAAGTTTGGATGTTGTGTAAAACTAGTGGCCTCAGTTTCTAAACACACAGGCGGAAGTAAATGTAAGCCCTTAAAGGGATAGTTCAGCTCTTTTTGAAGATGCGTTGAGTTGAGGTACTTTTTAATAGTTGGTGTATTACGTACAGCAGACGGCGGTCAACAGGCCCCCAGTGTGGAGAAGCAGCAGCACAGGGTCAGCAGCAAAACATGTTTTAGCCAAAAATCAATATAATTTTACAATATGTCTCATATTTATACATCTTTCCCCCTCCTATTTTCTGATTTTTTTCTTTTGACGTTAAGATCCTCAGAAGCCCATCCTGAGTTTTTACCAGCAGCAGGACGCCCAGCTGTCATTTCCTGCTGACGTACCGAGTGCAGCAGTGCTGGAGTTGTCAGAGAACCTGCGGTCAAAGATTTACTCCATCTTCTGCAAACTTGGTAAACCAGTTATTAAAGAATTAGACCATATTGATACTGCAGTAAATATCTTATCATTTATTTGAATGTCATATCAGCATCTGAAAATATGTCAATGATACAATTTTATCATGTAGCTTAGAGGCTGTAGACTAACACATGTTGTAGACATACAGTATAGCCTAATTTTAGCCAAAATTCCTATAGTTTAGATCTAGATCTATGTTTTAGTACTACATGGATGGAGTTTTGATGGTACTCATAACTATTTAAGGTATCAATTACCCAAAAGTAATGACAGTCAAGGCTAATTAAATATTAGCACTACAGTAAACTTGAAAAGTATATGTTTAACTTTGAAAACTACAATTTGAATGATAATTATTTGTCACTTTTGCAGGTTTTCAAGAGCTTCCTGGATTATCAGCAAAACATTATGTGACCTTGAGCATTGTGAGGAGATATCTGGACTTCAAGGTAGAACTGCTGTTTATTCAGAGAAGAAAATGCCAGTACTGGACATGATGAAGTTAGTTGGAACTGCACCAGTTTTCATCTGCACTTTTTCAATTTTTACACCATCATGAATAATTTGAAAGATGTTTGAAAGATCACATTGAAATTCTCCACTTACAAGCTTTAAATTTTGCTCAAGAAACTAAAAGTAGTTTATGTATTACTTTAAAGGGATAGTTTAGTTTTTTTTAGAAGTAGAGTTGTATGAGGTACTTAAAGATAGTCAGTGTATTTCCAACTGTAGATGGCAGTCGACACACCGCCAGTTTGAAGAAGGAGCAGAAGTACTGGTGCAGGAAGCTGAGCAATGTACTGCTGTTCAGATGGCACGAACAACACTGAGGTGTCTGTCGTGATGCTGTAGGTCGGCGAGGTGTGGGAGGAGATCAGCAGGGAGCTGAGTTTGGATGGCGTGAGGCCGATCACCCCCGATGAAGAGGCTCTGAAGACGATCTGCAAGATAGCAGAGGACACAGCGAGGAGGGTCGCAGCAGAACAGAACAGCATCCTGGAGCAACAGGACAAAGAGGATATCAGCGAGGAGGAGCTCATGTACACAGAGGTGATGAGAGTTTGATTCAGCAGGCACAGCTGAAACATCTGGTGATATGCTGTTTGTTTAGAGTTAAACATCATTAAACATCTTGTTTTCATAATTTCACTTTTTTTTTTGGTGTCTTTACATTGCAGATGAAGTCTCACTGGAAGCAACGTGAGCTCATAGCCAAGTCATGGGACAGTTACGTTTCCAAGACGTCAAACTATGAGATCCTGAAGGTTTGATCTTTTTCACCAGCAGATATAAGCTGAAGTCATCATTGCTGTTAAAAAGAATCAGAGTAATGTTTTTGTTTTTCCGGTCTAAACAGCTGTGATTTCTTTGCACAGGAAGTCAAAGCACAGAGGGAAAAGTACATTGAATCATCCAGACCCAAACCAAAGAATGACGGCGCTGCAGTTCATCCTACAGAGGTCTCTCGCTAACACACAACAGTTATATGACAGACAGACTATTGCGCCTCCCAGTGTCAGTATTTTGGCTGTAGCAGATAAAACCTTCAGGTGTTTGAATGAGTTTTTCTGTCAAGAAGTAATCAGAGTTTTACTGACCTCTACAGGCAAATAGTGGGAATATCAACAATATCACCTGCACAGCTTTCTCACAAACCCTCCTTTTTGAATTACAGTGAAAAGTTCAAAATTAACAGTAAAGTTGCCAGTGGCATAAAAGGGAGAGTCACACCAGCTGATGAAAGCAGAGATACAACAGAAACATGTTATGAGGAGGAAACATGCAATATACCACTGCTTTGTCATTTGATTTTAAGGTTTGAAAATTAGTTGGAGTTTTTCTTTTTAATCTCAAATTCTCTGTTTCCCAAAAGAGCAAAAATGAAAAAGCATTAATTTCTGGCAAAGTTGTTATTGCCAATATGGTAATTTTGTGCACAGAGGCTGCAAAAAATGTACTTTTCCCACCTTTAAGGGATTGTTCAGAGTTTTGTATGAGGTACTTCCATCCATAGTTAGTGTATTACCTACAATAGACGCCCCGAGTTTGGAGTAGCAGGATTACCAATGTAGGAAGCTAAGCAGTGTACTGCTGTGGACAGGGTCAGCAGAAAAATGGATTTTAGGCACCTAAAAAAAAAGGTCGGGAGCGTGCCGACCACCATCTGTTGTAGGTAATACACTCATTATGGATAAGTACATCATACGCCCCATTTCAAAAAACTATCCTTTTAAATCCTCTTAAACTTAAAAGTGAAATCAATTAAAACTCACGCTTAATTCTGTGTTTTTCTGTGTTTCAGAATTTTATCGGGCAAGTCACGTCCATAGAGCACACAGACACTCCAAGATCTGCAGGAGTGAGACTGACGCTGGCCAGAACTCCCATCAGGGCTGCAGGTCAGGAAGTGGTGCGACCCGCCGCACAGGACCCCGAATACTTCAGCACCGTGTCCGTCAAAGACTGATGTCCACTGATTTTATGCAAGACCTTTACAGCTTTATTTTATCCTGTGGACTTTATTAATGTACACCACCCAACTCAAAACATATTATACTGACCAAACTTTGCTGCACATTAACATATTTATAATGAACAGTGGTTTATTTCTAATAGCCAACTCACCCTCAGTGCCTGTAGAAATGGAAGTGTTTTATTTAACTTTGGCAGCAAATGCAGACATGAGGTCACTTGATGTGTACAATCAGCACCTTGTAGTCCACAGTCCACCATCAGTCCCATCATACAAACACACACACACACACACACACACACACACACACACACAGAGTGTAGTCTGTCTGGCCTCATGTCTTATTTCAGTATGTTTGAGACGCAGCACAACTGTTAAAGTTCATGTATAATAAATAAATGAAACAATATGCGCATATCACATAAATGTTTTTTCAGACGGAAAGTTGCAGAAGCAGCAGGAGTGCCTCAGAGTTTATGAAAAATAATAAAATAGTATAAATAGTGATTTATATGTAAACATGTAGCAGGCCAAATCAAACCAGACAGTAGGACGACTTCATGCTGATTGTAAATGATTTGTCCACAACACTCAGATCATTACACCTACAGTTACTCTGTTCATGTTTGTTTTAATTCATTAATTCTTTATTCGTTTATATAACCTGCAGACCAACATGAACAGTGAGACTCGGAACAATCAATGTGGCCTCATGGGAACTTATATAAGAGCAAAATAACAACCACTAATTTAATTTTGACATAAAAAATCTCAAATCTTATTACGTCTAATAAAGTTTAATGCTCATGTCAAAGGCTGAAGCTCTTTGTGTTCAGCTGCTGCAGCATCCAGAAGGTCCATTTAGGACAGTTGCTAAAAGTATTTTATCTACAGTGTTTTTGGGTTACATAAGTCACTGCAGCGCATTAACACACATGTTCCCTCAAGCGTGCAACATGCTGCACAGAGCCACTTCTTCCTCTTCTCCTCTTTGCTGCTCGCACCCATTTTACTGGCTGGATGACCAAATCATTTCTGACAGGCCGGGGCTTTTCATGCAGCTCTGCGAGTGCGTGTTGAGCCCGTTGAGCCCGTCAGACTGGGATGTTCACACTGCACAAAAGAGCAGGGGACACACAGGAGCCTCTTCAGTACGACGGGCTGCCACTGTTTGTTCAGACTGGTGAGGGGCTTCACATGCTGTCTGAGCTGCTGCAGCCGTCCATGAAGGTGAGGGCGAACGTGGGCTCTGCTTTTGGATCGACTTTCAGAGGACCTGTCAACTCCAAACTGTGAGACAGACTTCATTTTACCTAAAAGCTGCTGATGTTTTAGAAACTATTTGATAATTTAGTACAGATTTAAAGTAATTTTGAATAAATTTAAACAGAAAAAATTCAAATAATTGATCAGTTTAAGCGTTCAATATTGAGATATTTTTCTCACAACTTTTTGCTGCTATTTGATTAATCGTTTAGTCTACAAAATGTCAAAAAAAATAGTAAAAAATGCTCATCGCAATTTCTCAGAGCCCAAAGTGACAGTCAGCACTGACTATAACATTAGTTGTAAAAGAAAAAGTGAGTTGCTGTTCTAACAGTAAATTACAAAAAACAAAGTTCCACTTAATGTGGCTCAGTGTCTTCAGTTTATCTGCAGATAAACTACAGGGAAATGTACAAAATATAGTCATTATATCTTTTATTTTTTAAGACTAGGTCCTCCCAGCGTGTCATAAGATGAATCTCAGGGGTCATGAGATGATAAACAGGAGAGGCTAAAGAAAAAAAACATATTTCTGCTGCAGAAAAATATGTACATTATGTCTGAGTTTACCTCGACAACATACTGAATAGTTTTACTCCCAAGATCCCTAAAAAATTGAAATAAACAATAGTGCTCAGTAATACTCTTTGTGATCATCAGGTCATGATCTTTTTTTCAAAATAAAGCTACACACTTTTGTCTCATTGTGACCAGATCAAACACACCTGTGCAATAATCCTGCTGTTTAATCAATATCTCTGTATGTCACACCTGTCAGGTGGATGGATTATAGTTGCAAAGGAGAAGTGCTCACCAGTGTAGATTATTTTACATTTAATTTAATTAATTAATTTGTTTGTTTGTTTGTTTACTTATTTGTTAACTCTGTTAATTAGTTTTCTTGTATCATTGCAGATGACAAGGCCAAATATTTTTCCCCCTCCACCCTGCTTTCTCGGACACTTCCCAATAACACAAAAACAAAAACAAAATAAAGACACAAACATAAACAAAAAATAACTAATAAATAAATGAAGAAAAAAATATAAGGTCATACTCTTCATTCTTGTCTCAAAGGTGATTATATTTTATAAGAAGGATATGTGATTTATATTATGGTATCTATAACATATGCATTTTTGAGGAATGTAATAAAAGGTTTCCTCAAACATTTTCTGTCTATTTCTCAGTATGTAAGTTATCTTCTCTAAAAGCATACATGATTTTAACAAAAGTGGAAACAAAATTTGAGAGAAATAATCCTTCTGGTGCACAGAAGAACTCTCAGAGTTTTTTACTTCATCTCAGAAAAATGGGAGCAAAACGAAAGTGTTTTATATTTTCGTTGAGTATAAAACACCTTGTTCAAAAACATTTTTCAAGGCAGACTGATGACAGTTTTCTTGTCCCCTGCAGGAAGGTTGTTGGCTCGTCTGAGAAGCTCCAGCAGCAGAAATGATCATCAGACTGGGAAGACTCACACCGGGATACTTCCGTCTCCTCCAGGTGGGTCACAACCACTCAGACAACACATGTTTTACTTCTGTCTTTATCTTTAGCTTGAAGACGTATGCATAGAATCACATAGAGAAACGGGTTGTATCTGCAATAGAGACAAAAGGATTATAACTCATTCTGATCAAAATGCACAAATGAATTAATCCACTCATTGAAAGGTAATGTTTGGATCAGTGTTTAGTTTTAATACTTGTTCTTTTCATAAGTTTTTTCATAGATTTATATTACATAAAGGAAGGGCAGTGATTGAGAATAAGTAAATTAATATTTTACAGAGAGCTGGTGCAGCTCATCTCAGGAGGTTGCGTTATGTAAACTGTACGTTATATTCCGTTATGTAATCTCTACTGACTCCATGAAAGAGGGATGTTATGAATATAGTGTTTGTGTTTGTGTTTGTGTTTGGGGAGCGTGCACTTCTGATTGACACAGTGTCTTTTCTGCTGTTTCCATTAGAGGGTGCCAAAGTCTGAAATGTTAAATTCTACTTGTGACTTTAAAGGTTTGGTTAAAGATCTTGAAAGCCACAGAAACGTCCTGATGAGATGATTCTGTGGTTGCTGAATTTACAAACAGAGATTATAGTATGTTGGCTCAGTTCTTGTAGTGAACTGACTGTCAACAGTGAAGCATTGCTTTGTCACAAACTAGAAATCTTTGTACACTGAACTAAACTAAATTTGACTTCAGGGATTTATAAGGAAAACAGACAAACAGGAGACATTTGGGTTTGAATATTCACAGTTGCAGACAAAAAAAAATTAAAGGATATTATACCATAAGTTATTTACTTTTCATTAAAGTAACTAAATGTAGAATTTGAATATTTCCAACTCAAGTGCCGTCTTAATTATAGCATGAACGAGACTAAGAGGCTGCAGCCATGCTGTGAGCCTGTACATAGGCACAGTGATGCTTTGAGGAAAATGCAGACCTCAACAAGCTAACATGCTAACTATGACAATGCTTACACATAGTGATGTTTAGCAGGAATAATGGAAACATAAGGGAAACATTTGATATCAGAAATGTTTCTCTTTTCTTGCAGTACTTGAACATAGAGGTGCCCCAACCCAAAATGAGTTTGAGACCCCTGATTTAGTGGCATGAACTGAATACCGCTCACCTCACCCTCCCCTTCCAAGCGTGAAGGAAAGCCTACAGTGGGCATATCTAGAGCCAGTGTTTGGTTTGTCCATTCCAAGCTACCGTAGGGACATGGCGTTGCAACATGGCTGACTCTGTTGGGGCCAAACAAGTAGGTGTGGCTAAGAAAAAAAAAAGACTAACTACGTCTGTCCGTCCTGTCTGCAGAGGCAGGTCTCAGGGGAGGTCCGGATGCAGCCACAGAGCAGCCTCATCGATCCCATCGCCATGACGATGGCCACAGTGGGGACAGGAGTGTCTCTGTACAGTACCAGGCAGATGGCAGAGACGGTCCATCTGAAGCATCCGAACGCCTGAGATCGTCAGCCAGAGACAGTCAGAGCCCGCCGCCTGTCAGAGCAGCTCTGTGGGCGGGTCATGAGACAGATCGCTTGTTTGTGTACGTCGCAGAAGGTTTGTGATGGATGGAGGAGGTCGACAGAGTTAATTAATGTGTGTGTGTGTGTGTGGTGCTGCTTGAAGGAAAATCTAAGTGTCCCAGGAGGAAAATGTGAGTCAGTGTTCAGTCCCAACAGGACGATTTGTGTCCCGACGGTCATTTGTTCCAACAATTTACACTTTCTTCACACAGGAATAGTCAGCCGTTAGTTTGACCACTCTTCATTTTTTGTGCAAGTTTCCTTTAAGAAGACTGTACATTTCAACAGTTATTGTATTTTAATGCAATAAATGAGCGTATCATCTGTCAAGAAGGATCTCAGGATTATAGTTTGACCTATTTATGGAGGACCACGACTGCCAAAATCAAAAATAAATAAATAAATAAATGACACAATAATTAGATTAATATGTCATTTAATGTGCCCAAAATAATATTAAAAATATTGTCAGTATAATTAACTTAGAAAATGTGACATAAATTGATATTTTTGTTTCAATTTTCTTCTGTTTTTCCTCCTATTCATTTACTTTCCATTTTATTAATTAATTTATTGATTTTTGCATTAAGAAATGAAAAAGAAAACAGAGAAAGAAATGCATTTGGGGAAATAAACACAAGGGTAAGTGCAAAGGGAAATAATACAGAAATAAATGCATAAATAAATGAGTTAAAGTTAATAACCTGATCAATAAAATGGAAATAAAATAAGTAAATAAATAGGGGGGTTTAATACAAAGGTAAACAAATACAGAAAAAAATGAATCAGAAATATCAATTTATGTCACGCTACATTTATTTCTAATGTTATAATTGATGCATTTAATTGTATATTAATCTATTTGAGTCCTGTTTTTTAGAGCAGCAAAACACCTTTAAAAATTGTTAAATAAGAAATAACAACAGAAAATCTAATAAAAATGAAATAAACTGATGAGGGGAATTATCTCACCATGCCAGCTTATTGTATTTATTCATATTAGACACAAATATGCACTTTTCCTTCAAAATAAGTCAGTTCAGTCATTAGTTTGTTGTATTTTAGCACCTTAATGTTTTGAATTTAGATTGTAAATCTCAGAGCAGCATCACACCCTTTCAGCATTTATTATTTATGAAGCAGACTATAAACAGCTGTAGAAAAAGCTGTTTTTTTCATCAGGGCATCTGCAGTTTGCTAAGTTAAAGTTTCACGTTTGTAATAAATAAAATGTCTGTAAATGTAAAATACCACTAAAAGATGAAGACAAAAGATTCACTTTGTATTGTAACTAATTGGTAAATTGATGTAAATCTCAAATAAATATGTTCAGAGTTTTGACATCTAATGATGTTTTCAAGATGTTTTGTGTGACATTAAAAACATCTCCGCGGCTCTCAGGCTTCATCCATGTGGAAAAGTTTTGTGGGAAAATTGTCGGGCGGCTGCACAAACTGTATGGAGCGACTCATGTGGATGAAACTCAGACAGAGGAAGTGATTCTGTGACATAAACAAGCTGCTGAGGTGAAAGTCAACATGTTATTTAACATCAAATCACTGCATCTTCAGATGAGACTGAGAACCATGTTTTTCTATTTCACATGAGATTTGTCTGCATGTATACTCAGGTTTTTATGGTTAGTTTTCCCTCAGAGACACAGTTTGTTTAAGGATAACATAACTAATAATTCAGGGCTGAGCTGTTTTAAGCCCTTAACATGATTTAACATGAGTTTGTAGACTGCAACCAACTGAATACCACCTCACCTCACCCTCCCCTTCCGACTGTGGAGAAACAGCCACAAAACTCACAAAATAATGTGAAAAGGCCTCTCTAGAGCCAGTATTTGGACTTCATGGAAGGACCTGCACCCTCTGTAGGGAACAAAAACACAACAATTCTCATTCTCAGGTAACATACACAAATGAAAAGATGCTAAAACATGTTTATGAACATCATATTCTATTTCTGCCATTTAAGAATATATAGATGGATAATGTTCTGATAATAAATCCCTGTAAATTAAAGTGTGAACATACCCTAGTATTAATCAGTACTGATAATTAGTATTAGTATCAAAATATACTTAAAGTAGCAAAAGTAAAAGCGCTTCTTACGCAGAATTGCCTGTTTCAGAATCAGCTGGTGAAGGTGGTGCTAATTTTAATGACTTTATATATTAAATATATATATTAAATAATCTTGATCAATATATAAAAAATGTATTTAACAGTTTTGTATTACTAAAACAAAATTGTACTTAAGTACTGAGTAAATCTACTTAGTTACATTCTACCACTAAAGATACTTCACATGAGCTATTCTGCATGAGTACTTTTACTCTTGATACTGTATTTTTCTGGTACAGTCGTCCATCTGTACATCTGCTAATGTAACATTTAAATGCACGGGTTTTACTTATAGTGAAGTATTTTAAAGGTGTAGTATTGCTACTTTAAAATAAATCTTCTAAACATAGCACATAAATATGACACATATTTCTGTGGTGATTTATTTTTTATTTTTTTTATTGATTATTTATGTTTACGATTGTCACAGCTGAGAAAGAAAAGAAAGCCTCAGCTCACCAGATCTGGATCAATATTCACTTTCAGCAGCTCATATGAAACAAAAGTATGGCCTGTATCAAAGAAGAGAAAGAAAAAGACGGGGGAAAATAATTAAATCCTGATTTTCCTCTTTCTGTTCTCACTTCATGCCTGCAGTGGTGTCAAAGACTACATTTAACACTGTGCAGTACTGAAGGTGTTTGATGAATCGTGAAAAAATGAGCCAAGGAGGATCCATCTGTGTCAATCTGCTCTTCAGTCACAGATCATTTTATTTCTTTTATGGGGAGCAGATTCAGTTATTGGCTGGAAATCTGTTCCTCTTTTTTATAAAGTTTTATGAGTTTTGAATCCCACTTCAACATAATAATACAAGCCAGTATAGTGTCACTCTGATGCCCTAACAGTTGAATTTGTCAGATAAAGTAGAATAAATTGTTATTTGAAGTAGCTTCCAGCTTTAGATTAGTTCAGAAAAACAAATGATTCACTCGTCCTCTTCCTCTCTGTCTGCCTCCAGCAGAGGAGAATTAGTTAAATCAACAACAGTGGCTGGTTCCCACAGCGTCAGACCTCCTCCTCTGGCTGCTGTCTGGTCAACAGAGGCCGACGAAAACATACATCTGGAGGCTGTTTGTTTTGGACAGGGCTGTAAAAATATGAAAAATACGTTGCAAAGAGGCTGTTATGGAACATCAGCAGCAGTGGTCAGCAGGTTGTTAACATGACACAGAAAATATTAGACGGACTGGATCGAGTCTTTAGAGATCTACGAGCTGTTCCCGGTCTCATGATGCTGGCATAAAATGTCGTACTAGTCGAAGCATTCACTGCACAGTAGCGGGAGCTGGCTGGGCACAAACCCGACCCTGTCCTGTCCCATGTGGTATGAGACAGTAATCCCTTACCTGGAGGACAGTAGGTTAGAGGAGGGGACTAACAAATTCATACAGGCTGTTCAAGGCATTTCAGTCACCAGTGAGAAGTTGCAGGGTTTTGGAGATGTGAGCCGTAGAAAAAATACATTTGAAAAACTCTTCTTTCCTTCTAGTCACTCCTCTTGTTTCTGAAAGAAAGAATCTTTCTTCTGCAGATTCTTCTGCAGAAAGAAAGTAGTTGAGCTCCACAAGCCGAGTGCATTCTAGTTCCATCATACTGGAGAGAAGGAAAACATCTCAACAACCGATATCTCCAAAACTCTGCAGCTCACACCAAAACTATGTAGATGTGGAAAAAGTACTGCAGGCAGGAGGAAAAGTGTTTGCTTTTGATTTTTGATTTTACACCTTGTATACCCATTAAAATCAAGAAGGCCTCACAACGCCATGAAGTTTTGGACCAAAAGTTGGGAAGCAGATTGCATTATTATTTTAAACTGTTCGTTTTATGAACTTGAATTTGAAACTTGTTTTAGCTGCAAAATAAAGAATTAAATGTTTCTGTCCTCTCTGAAATATAATTAAGTAATATAAAATAGAAATACTCAAGTGCAAGTAATTGTATTTAAAGCTAATGCAGGGAGCTATCATTTAGTGTTGATTTTGGAGGCTGGTGTTGATGTGGTGGTGTTCACACTGAAATAACCACAAAATATAACTTAAAAAGCAAAAATCTCCTTCCGCTTATTTTTAACTGGCCACCATACTCCTCACTGTAACTTTGTCTGATAAAATGTAAACACAGGCTTGTTTCATCTGATTTCAAGTAGAATCCAACCCAGGACAGGCATTAAATGTATAGTTGAATTCAATTATTATCTGCTCACCCTCATGCCGATGAAAGGTCAGGGTTTTTTGTTTTTTTGTTTTTTCAGTCACAGGAAAACAGTGCTGCAGAATCTCCCAAATTATGTAAGTGAATGGTGACCAGTTTTCACACTGAAAAAACAAACTTAAAAATAAACATAAAATGCCTCCATACTGCTTGTCTGGTGTAATCAAAGTCTCCTAAAGCCCCAACATGTTGTTCACTTGCATGCACACACTGTTACACCACATGGACAGTTCAGACAGTGTGCATGTGCACCTGAAAGTGGCTCCAAGATGAGGATCTGCAGTGAAGATTAGGGCTATAAAACATGGTGTTAATTCAGCTTGGCATGTTGGGGCTTTAGGAGACTTGGATTACACCAGACAAGCAGTATGGAGGCAGATTTCGGGGGGGTTTTTCTGTTTGAAGGGAAATTCTGCAACTCTGTTTTCCTGCGAAACTCCGGCAGTGTTTTTTGGACTAAAAAACTAAACTCAACCTTCTTTGGCGTTAGGGTGAGGAGATAATGACTGAATTTTCATTTTGGGGTGAACTATCCCTTTAAGAAAAACTACATAGAAATATCCTGTCCTCTTGCTGATTGTCTCAATAACTTATGTAGGTCATATAGAGCCATCAGTGCTAAACTGATTATAACTGTTTCATAACCAGTTAAAAACTCCTTGAGTCGGTTTACGCACAGACCTGCAGTAAATACACTGTGATCCTCTGCACCACAGACAGTACAGCTACTGTGCCTGGTGGTTGTTGTAGTCCTCCTCTCCAGCAGAGGTCACTTCCTCTCGACCGAACTGTTAATTATCTGCACGTTAAAGAGAAAAAGAGCTCAGTGTGACAGATTTCTCTCTCATGGATGTTGCTACCTGATGCATGAAGTTGCCAGAGTTACACTAGAGGGGAAAACAGCAAATTTGGAGGAAACAACAAACCGTCAGGCTGTAAATCATCTGAGCGGGCGAGTGAGAAGAGTCGTGATGTTATTTTAAAATCACCACTGATGACAGCAGCTTGTTTGTTTGAGACATAAACCACCGTTTGTTCTTCTACAACCATGCGTAATTTTAAGATGCAAGATGCGTAAAAGTGCGCGCTTCCCTCTGGCGCACCACGCTCGCTTCCCTCCTCATCTTCATCTTCATCGGATCTAGAGCTGAGCAGCAGCAGCGGCGGCGGCGGCGGCAGCGGCAGCAGCTGAGCCGTCAAACCGTGTGAAAATGGCTGTGCTCCGTCCCGCTCTGATCGGCTCTCTGTGCGTTTTGTTGCTCCTTTTCGTCGCTGCTGCGTCCGCGAGTCGTGATGCTGCTGCGGGAGACAACAACGAGACGAGGACAGGTCCAGACCCGGTGACTGATGAAGACTCCCATCATCATCATACTAACTCCACCGCGCATAAAAAGGCTTTCCCCGTTCTCTCCTTCAACTACGACCACGTCAGGAAGCCCTTTGAGATCTCCCTGTGGATCCTCCTGGCCCTGCTCATGAAACTTGGTGAGTGACGCACGACTCAAATTAAAATGAATAATACTCCCACCTCCAACATTAGTGAGGGGCTGGGTTATCAACAAAATGAAGGGTGCTGATAAAGGGGGGTTCTAAACTGCACGTTATTGGCTTCTCCAATTGTTTTTCAGTTTTCTTGTGTTCAGATTTGGCTCTTTAAGTTTGTGAAATGGCTCAAGTTGATTTAAAATGTTGTGCAGATCAACAGAAAAGGGGGAGAAGAGCAACAGAAACAGATACAAACCCCTGACAGTGATTGAGATATAAATAAATGATCACTGAGAATGTTCATCTAAATATAGAAGCAGCTGCTGAGTTTTCAGAGACCAACATGAAAACCATGAAAGAAACTTGGCTTGGCTTGATACACACACACACACACACACACACAGGCCTACATATAAATACACTGTACATACATGCTAAAATAGAGAATCTGCAGCAGTCAGTTACTTTTATTTCCTTCCCATGTCAAATATTTGACCCATCTGACACTGGATTACAAGAGTGGATCATTTATCAAATTTAGGGCTGGTGATATGGCTTTAAAATGATTTCTCAATATTTATTCTTCAGGTGAAAAGCTCATTGCATGAACATCAAAAATGCAAGGCTCCTTCAAAAACACCAAGGCACACTGTAAAGTTAAAATCAGTAAACAGTTAAAAAATGACCTGGTTATTTCTCATTCTTGCTTGATATACGACTTCAGGTGCTCAACAGTCCGGGGCCTCTGTTCTCTTATTTTGTGCTTCATAATGCAACACACATTTTCAATAGGAGACAGGTCTGGACTGCAGGCAGGTCAGTCTGGTATCTGAACTCTTTTACTATGAAGCCACACTGTTGGAACACGTGCAGAATGTGTCTCAGCATCATCTCGCTGAAATAAGCAGAGACGTCTCTGAAAAAGATGTTGTCTGTATGGCAGCATATGTTGTTCCAAAACCTGTTTGTACTTTTAAGCATTAATGGGGCCTTCACAGATGTGACACTTACCCATGATGCCATGGGCACTAACACATCCCCATACCATCACAGATGCTGGCGGTTCGTGCTGGTAACAATCTGGATGATCCCTTTACTCTTTAGCTTGGAGAAAACAATGTCCATGATTTCTGAAAACAATCTGAAATGTGGACTCGACAGACCACAGCACACTTTTCCACTTCCTGTCAGTCCATCTCAGATGAGCTCAGGCCCAGAGAAGTCTGCAACAACAGAAGTCTGTTGTTGATATATGCCTTTCTCTTTGCATAATAGAGTCTTAACTTGCATTTGTAGATGCAGCAACTTTGTTTACTGACAGCGGTTTTCCAAATTGTGTCTTGAGTCCATGAAGAATCTTTTATACAGTAATATGGGTTTTTAATGCAGTTTTAATGCACTGCTGTCTGAAGAGTCAGAAGTCACAGACATTCAGTGTTGGTTTTCAGTTTTGCCTCGTAAGTGCAGAGATTTCTCTGGACTCTCTGAATCTTTTAATGATATTATGGATTGTAGATGGTGAAATCCCTCATAGGTTTTTACAAAGTGGTGAACTTCACCCCATCCATGCCTGTGAATGACTGAGCGTGTCGAGGATGCTCCTTTCACTTAACCTCTTTACATGTCTTTTGTCAACATCTATCAAGCTACAATGATCAGATTCTTTTAAAATGCAAACACAACACTCAAATTTAATCAAAAGTGCAGAAGAAAAGGAACATTTTAGTTTTCTTTTGCATATATAATGCAGTCTAAGACTGTAGCAAAACAAAAGCTGCTTCAGCAACATTTGATTTAAACCATAAACCAGAAGGCCGGATGATCTAAGAGGTTCATATCAGATAATCAAGTCAGAGAGATACTCAAGGCTGCATGCAGCTTTTCAGACAAACAGTAAAATTGTTGTAATTTGTTCTTTCTTGCTGCAGTTTATGTAAACTTTAGTGAGCCTACAGTCATTTAAAACTCTGCAAAAGTCCAGCTATAAAGAGACAAATACAGTTTTTGTTGGAGGCTTTTTAAACACTCAACACTGAGCCAAAATCCCCCAAACGTTCGCTGAAGAAGAGTGAAATTATTAATGAGCAGATTAATGTTTGAGTCGTGGACAGACATGATTGATATCTTCTAGTGTCGCCGCCGCTGAAAGGTTGAATCTTCGCTCTGCAGGCTGCAACAGAGAGCTAATGGTGTTTTTACAGGCTTGCTCCTGTAATGATCCTGAGCGTCTGTCTGTCTGTAGTCAAAGCAAATGTTCCGAGGATTAGAGTTTAAATTCATCCTTGGCAAAGTGTTCAGACTAATTACAGGGATTAAATGTATCTCTGAATATAATATGTTGTCTCATGACTGTGACCTTTAGCTTCGACACAACTGCACTCCTCTAATGTTTGAGAGGCTGAAGTCTCGACGCTATGAAACCTTCGTTTTATCATTTGGAGCGTTTAAGTAGAGCTGCAACAATTAATCAATTATTAATCAACTATTAAATTAATCACCAAATATTTTGATAATTGATTAATTGTTTTTTAATCATTTTGTAAGAAAAAATATGGAGTAATATTAGCTTATTGCAGATTTATCTGTGTATATGTCAACTTATAAATTAGAGGAAATTACAGAACACAAATGCCAAAGATCTGTTTGAGTTTATTCAAAGTTTGCCGTCCAGAGAGCAGCGAGACATTTATTTTTTAAATGAAAAATGTCCTGCTCTGTACATATATTAACTGCAATTCCTTAAAAAACAAATATAAGGGATTCTTATGAAAAATTCTTGTATGTTGTGCATTTTTAGAACAAAAATGAGACAAGAAACTTTAAGAATGTAGAACATTTCATAACTCTAAATACTGATGTCAGTGTCTCATTCAGACTCTTAATACTCATAATTAACCTAATTTTTAGTGCACATTTATGACTTCATGCTCAAGAACCTCTGGTGGTTGCGGTGATTCACAGTTTTTGTAAAAACCTATTAGAGCCCAACAGATACGGGATTTTTGAGACTGATCTTATGCAGATTTAAGAGGGGAAAGATACACAGATAACCAATATGTTGCTTGATAAAGAAAATTTTTGAGCTGGAAAAAAATAGACCTTTTCTTTATGGACTGTGCACGGATTTTGCACAGATACGACTGTATGAAGGTTCAGAGAAACCTGTTTTATTACACAAATAACAAATATTGTGTTAAATAATTTAACATATGCATTGTCAACCAAGTGAAGAAATGAAAACTGAGAAAATAAATAATACATGAAAAAAAAATAAATATCAAAACTAACATCACCCCTAGTTTTTTTTTTTTCATTATGTGTTCTTTAGGAACAAAAAAAGGTCACTCAACCAGACCCCTTTTGCAAAATCAGTAATTTTTCCTCACAGAACACAGAAGTTGCTGATCACCTGCTGCCTCGATCTGTCAGGTTGTTTGTGTTACCGTGTGACTTCAGTGTTTTGAAGGTTATTTTGGATTCACTAAAGCCACACAATTACGCAAACAAACTAACCAATCGAGGCAGCAGAGGACCAACAACTCCTCTGTTCTGCGAGTTAAAATCACTGATTTTGCCAATGGAGTTTGGTTGAGTGACCGAGAGCTGCATGTGGCTTATATAACTGCAGTTTCCTGTCAGAAAAGGCTGCCTGACAACAAAGTAAAGTGGATAAAATATTCTAAATATACTGTACCTTTAAATTGATATTGTTTTTTTTTTTTAGGTAGACCTTTTATGAGTGGATTAAATATGTTTTGTTGCTGATCTTGTCCACAGTAGTTCATTTCTTAGCTTGTGTGCTCCTGCTGCTTCTCTACTACTCAACTATGAAGGAAAACCACATACAGCCCATCTTCAAATAATCCAAACTATCCCTTTAATTACTGCTGTACTTATCTTTTCCTTCTTATCTGTTGTTGTAGGCCTGTAAAACACACCAGACAACATTTGTCATGAACAGTTGTCGTACAAATAAACCAGAACTACTACATGACACATTACATGGACCTCGGCATCCTCAGTTGTCTTCCACAGGACAGTTTAAGTACATATAATTATTCTTTTTGCCTTTCTGTTAAATTGTACTACCCACCATGCCACCGTACTGAATGTCAAAACACCGAGCAGTCACGATTGTGATTCCTGCGGTTTTTGCCGTTGGCTGAGTAAGCAGGACGAAGCCGTCTGGCATCTTATCTGTCCATCCAGCTGTTGTCTCCGAGGGCCGGTCCGACTTCCTGTCCTAATGCACTGCTCGATAACAAAGATCTCAGTGTGCCGAGTCAGAGAGGAGAGGAGGGGGCGAGGACGGCTGCACACAGGACCACTGACTGCATAAAACGCCTGGACCCCACATCACATGACACAGAGACTGAATGTCAACGCCTCATTCAGCTGAGAGACAAACGGGCCAAATATGACACTAAAAGACTAGATACAATGTCCCGCTCAGCGTGGAGCTACTGCGTCAGGCTCCATCCTTTTAAATTCAGCCATTAAACGCACAGATCATCGACATGTTAGAATTAATGATTTTTGTTCATAATTAACTGACTGATGGCACAACAATGCAAGTAAAAGTAAATGTAAAGAAAGGCATGGTTTTGTTGTTTTGTTTGTTATTGTTCTTGTGTCCTTTAATGCTAATAAAGGGAAAGAAAAATAAAGAAAACTTAACTAAATGTAAACTTGACAATATTTTGATTAAAATCATTATTTCAGTTCCACAGCAGCATTATTTAAGCAGGTTTAATTAATATTTTTATTATGATAATATGAAAATAATGTGTGAAAACAATTAAACTATGTGAACGGAGTCACTCTTGGTGATAAACCCACAGCACCTCGGCTTTACGGAGCTTTACAGCGTTTACGTGTGCAGAACTGTCACTGCTCTCATGGCATCATCATCAGCCGCAGCAGGCAGCTGTTTCAATGAAATACAGCTGTTTGTGATGCTGGAATCAGATAATGTTTGTTGTTTGTGCTTGATTAGTGTGTCAACACATTAGAAATAAGCTGTGGGTCAGAATAAGTTAAGATGATGGGAATTATAGTTCAAAATGCTCTGAAAAAACAACAACTTTGGAGTAAAAAAAGTGATGAGATGATTAATGCTACATCTTTAATTTAAGATCATTTTAAATGAACACAATCTGATTAATAAATATTATTCTCAAGTTTGTGAAAAGGTGAATGATTTTCATTTTTTCGTTTACATTGAAAACTTTTGTCGGTTTGAATTTGAAGTTATATATTTGAACCTCTTCTCTCTCTGCAGGTTTCCACATTATTCCCAGAGTGTCAAACGTCGTCCCAGAGAGCTGTCTGCTGATCGTCGTCGGTCTGCTGGTGGGCGGCATCATCCAGGCCATCGGAGAGGAGCCCCCCATCCTCGACTCGAAGCTCTTCTTCCTCTACCTCCTGCCTCCCATCATCCTCGATGCCGGCTACTTCCTGCCCATCCGGGCCTTCTCGGAGAACCTGGGCACCATCCTGGTGTTCGCCGTGGTGGGGACTCTGTGGAACACCTTCTTCGTGGGCGGGATGATGTACGCCGTGTGTCAGATCGAAGCGGCCCGGCTGGGAAGCGTGGACCTGCTCTCCTGCCTGCTGTTCGGCTCCATCATCTCGGCCGTGGACCCCGTCGCCGTCCTGGCCGTGTTCGAGGAGATCCACATCAACGAGCTGCTGCACATCCTCGTGTTCGGGGAGTCGCTCCTCAACGACGCCGTCACTGTGGTGAGTACTGAAGTACTTTACCAGAGTTTTTCCATTTTCTGCTACTTACCACTTTTGCACAAGGGCGGGTGCAAGTTTTTGCTTGTGACGACTTGCAAACAGCAGCGTCTGTTTCACGTCACATTTCTGACGTCTGTCACCTCTAAACCTTTCTGATGGTTTCCTCCAGTTAACATTTCAGACCCAAAAGAGGTAAAATTGCTGAATATTTCTCCAAAACAAACAATTTGAGAAGCAGAGCCTTTTTCTTTTCTTTTTTCACTCCTAATAATCAGGTAGGAAATGATGGATGTAACTAATAAAATAAAAAGAAGTAAAAACAGTAACAACTTGAGAAAATCTGAACCTAGTAATCATTTTTGTTAATGATTAATCTGCTGATTATTTTCTCAGTTTTTTTCGTTTTCCCCTATTAATAGTCCAAATATATTCATCTTATTATCACAGAAAAAAAAAACAAAATCAGCTAATAATCCTGCTTAGCTTAAGCTTTAACAGAAAATGCTCAAAAATTATAATTATTTGATTATTAAAACGCAGATCAGTTTTCTTTTTATCAGCTAATTGATTAATTGACTACAGTTTCATCTCTAACTTCGGCAGATACAACAATTAAAATGCTGTTTAAGCCACCTAAAGTAGGATTTCAAATGAAGGACTTTAACTTTTGCAGACTTTTCTAGTTTGATGCTTTTCCTGAAGTTTAATTACTTCAGTAATTGCTTCCTCTGCTGCTTTTGTTTAATGTCACTAACACAATAAGGAATATTAGTTTAAATGTTTAAAATAAAGCCACAGCGCTGAAACAGGAGCAGTCAGAAGAATTATTTTGCCAAACTGTAGCTTTATTTTTAAATGTACGTGACATTTTCTTCTCTCACGTCCCTGTTCTTGTTCCGTCTCTGCTTCAGTCTGCACTCGGCGTCCAATCAGATCAGTGATTGACGACTCAGCGCTCTTAGCAGGCGATCGCTGATGATGTGGAACAAAAACCATCATCAGTTTTCCATTGATTCACGTCTGTGCTCGCTCCTCCGGAGCTGCGGAGGCTGTGGGAGATTAAATGTGGCTGTTTGTGAGATTGTCTGAAGCATTTGTCAGCAAGATGATGCTGTGAAAAACTGTGCAGATAATTTACAAACAGAAGGCAGTAAATGTTTAAATGGATTGGTGATATTTTGTTGTCTGCATTAGAGCTGCAAACAATTCAATCAACATATTTCAAATACAGCAGTGAGAGTGTGCATTATTAGTATTAATCAAAAAGGAAATAGAAAAGCACCCTTTCTTTACCAGATGTGATTCTGAACATGCTGTAATTGTATCATCAAGATTATTGAAAATTAGCAACATGTTTGGAGAGAAAGAAGAAAATTCTGCAGCATAAATCATAAAGTTTAAGCAGATTAATTCACAAGTGCCTTTCATAAGAAAGAAGGAAAGAAAGGAGGAAAGAAAGAAATCCATGTAGCTGCAGATTTTTAGCTCACATGAAGACACATGTTTTATAACTGGAGAATTGACCACTTTGGATTCTTTTTCCCGACAGTGAAGCAGACCATGTATTCTCCAGACAATAATCAAAGAGTCAAAAGTTCAGCTCTATCCTTATTTGGATCTTTGCTTGACAACAGTTTCTATTTAAAGTCCCGTTTATGTTTCTGTTGACCCCATTACAGGCGAAAAGGAGAAAAAAAAAAGCTTAATTTCAGAAGCTAAAATCTGCTCCGCAAACTTCTGCTGTTCCTTTTAGAACCAGTCGAACAACTGGTGCTACAACCCCAGTTCCACAAAAGTTAAATAATGTTCAAACTGATAAACTTTATTGTTCTTTTTTGTAAATATACACTCAGTCTGAAACTGATGCCTGCACACGTTCTAAAGAAGTTGGGACAGGAGCAACAGCTTAAGAACGTTTCTCAACACAAACCTGCAAGAACTTAGTGATTTCACCATCAAAAAAATTCAAAGTATTTTTTAGGCTTTTGTGCTTTTATTGTGAAAGGAGAGCTGTGGAGAAGACAGGAAAGGGGGACAGAGAGCGCGAGGGGGACAACATGTAGGCTGGGGTCGAACCCAGTCCACCACAGAGGACTCACAGCCTCAGTCTGCGGAGCTCAGACCACCTGAGCTGCAGCTGGACCCCCTGCAAGTGATTCTGTTTCCTAACATGCTGGATGCTGCAAGTAAGCCAGGATGGACAGAAAACATACTGAAGAAATTTGGGAAAATCACCATTTCTACATTTCCATTCGAGTATTGTACTACAATTGAAAACTATAATTAAAAATATCAACTGGAACGCCGCCTGAAGACAGATTTCCAATTAAGAAATTTAGAGGAATCTGTTCACACAGTCAAGTCAGGTGTGACCTCATTCCCAGCTCCGACTTCCAACCAATAAAGAAGCTTTATGGTCTGAAATGAAAAAACAAAACCTAACAAAGTCTACTTGATCAAAATATGTTCATAAAAAAAACATAACCTCCTTCACATTTAGTTCCTGGCGGCCATAAAACTCTGACATTTTACTTTGAATAAAACACAAAACCTACAATAAAAGACTCTGGCTGTGTGTTTGTGTCTGTGCAGGTTCTGTATCATCTCTTCGAGGAGTTTTCTCACGCGGGGACCGTGACCGTGGTGGACGCCGTCCTCGGTGTCGTCTGTTTCTTCGTGGTTTCTCTAGGAGGCATCATGGTGGGAGCCGTCTACGGCATCCTAGGCGCCTTCACCTCCCGCTTCACCTCGCACACCCGAGTCATCGAGCCCCTGTTTGTCTTCCTCTACAGCTACATGGCGTATCTCTCCGCTGAGGTCTTCCACCTGTCAGGCATCATGTCGTGAGTCCAAGTCTTTCTTCTTTAGTGAAAAATATACCTGCTCGTGTCCATTTTCAGCCTGTTTTTACAAAGCAGGTTGAACAAGACGCCGCAGGACAAGAACAGATGTTTAAACCGTTTCAGTCCAAAAAAAGAGGATTCTGTGAAAAGGGTTTTCTTTGCTCCTTCTTTCTTACTTTTACTTAAGTAATGTTTTTGGTTGATAAATTCCAGTGAAGTGAATATTGGTCTTTTCTTTGAAAAGAGATCAATAACATTTTTCTTTTAAAAAACATAGTTTGACATTTTGGAAAATCCCCTTATTCACAAAGTGAGATGAATAAATCAATACCATACTTTTATCCATACATTAAAGCTGCAGCCAGTTAGCTTAGCAACTGAAAAACAACTGAAAAACAAAACTAAACGGTGCAGCAGCAAACATTTGGAGTAAGAATGTTAATGATTAATCATTAATCGATTAATTGCCATTAAGAATTTACCCAAACAGAAATGTATTTATTGATGTTTAATCAATATTCATGGAAGTAACTGGAAAATAAAATGTGTTATGTATCTTATAAATTATTAATCATTAATCAGTTGTTAGCGTTTTCAACTGTTGGTTCAGGAAACGCATAGAATTTACAGCTCTAGTTTGGAGAGGTGACGGTGACATCAACGGTTAAAAGTAACTAATACTCTGAGTAGTTTTTGAGACAAATACTTTGTACTTTTACATGTGCGTGCGTGCATGAGTGTGATGTGATGAAAAGATGTCAGGTGGCTGCAAACAAATCAACAATGCAGAGGAGAGACTCTTGGAGAGAAGTTCCTAATTTTCTCCTTCCCGTCTCAAACAGGTTAATAGCCTGTGGCGTGATGATGCGACCGTACGTGGAGGCCAACATCTCCCACAAGTCGTACACCACCATCAAGTATTTCCTGAAGATGTGGAGCAGCGTGAGCGAGACCCTCATCTTCATCTTCCTCGGCGTGTCCACGGTGGCCGGTCCTCACGCCTGGAACTGGACCTTCGTCATTTTCACCGTGGTCCTCTGTCTGGTGTCCAGAGTGCTCGGTCAGTGCAACAAGACACGGTCAAACTTTAATCTACATTTATCTAACTAACACTGCAGGGCTTTTAAGAAGGGGAAAAAGATTTGAAGGAAGATAATTGACCATAAATATAATTATTGGCTCCATATTATTAGTATTATCTTCCCCATCCTCTTCTTTTTAAACTCTATTTTGTTGTTTTTTTTGTGTTTCAGGAGTTATCGGCCTCACATTCATCATCAATAAGTTCCGTATTGTGAAGTTGACCAAGAAGGACCAGTTCATCGTGGCCTACGGTGGCCTGCGAGGGGCCATTGCCTTCTCACTGGGGTTCCTGCTGACCAACAGCGAGATGAAGCACCTGTTCCTCACCGCCATCATCACCGTCATCTTCTTCACCGTCTTTGTGCAGGTCAGAGCGGTCGAGCAGAATATTCTGTGTTTTATTTGGTCTCTACTTAAAAAAAACTGAACCTCATGCTCTGTCCACATGTCCTCCGTCCTGTTCGTGTCCTCAGGGAATGACAATCAGGCCTCTGGTGGAGCTTCTGGCCGTGAAGAAGAAGAAAGAGAACAAAGGATCAATTAATGAGGAGATTCACACACAGGTGAGAGTTTTAATGACCTACAACAGACTTTAACAGAGTTAAAAGAATATAACAATAAAAAATTCTGACTTTTTAAATCACATTTTTGTTTCTTGATCATCATGAAGATATTAACATATAAGACAACAAATAATTTTATATAAAAACTCACTTTCTGTTCAGTTCCTGGATCATCTCCTCACAGGAATTGAATGTATCTGTGGTCATTATGGACATCATCACTGGAAAGACAAGTAAGATTTTATTAACATGTCCTCTGTCTCCTCTCTGTCTTTAAAAGGAAGAAAAATCTATATTTTTTAACTGTAACTTTAGTGTGAATATGATCAAGCACAAATCAAAATGAATTAATTATCAAATAAATATTAAAAAATAGTAATAGCTATTCTGTTGAATATAAAAATATCTATATTCAAAACTCAATCAAGAACTAATTTGAACTTAAGTTGTTTAAAAAATACATTGTGAAGCCACTTTGTTTTTAAAAAACATATTTAATTAATAATTAAATTAAATCTGTTCTAGTGAGTGTGATTATAAAATACTTTAAATGTTCTGCCTGTCATATATTTGTCAGTTTCTAATTATATTGGAACAGTAAATCTAATTATTTAAATTACTGAAGGGATTTTTTTCCCTTTTCTTTATTTTGTGTCTTCTACATCTTTTTTTTTTTTTTTAATCGAATTGTTTGGGGGTTTTTTTGTTATTGTTTGTTATTATTTATTTACCTTTTTATCATAATGTCTTCACATTGAGTGCTGTGTATTTTCTTGCCTGTATTAATTAAATAAGCCATTTTTAATGAATACATGAAGTAAAATTAATTTAATTTCAATCCTGCTTTAATTGTGGTTAAGAACCCAGTTTCTCGACTTACATTAACCCCTAATAAGATCTCATCTGATGTAATATTTGAATTTAATAGTGGTGCAAAGCAGAAGAAACACCTTAGAAACTAACATTTATAACAAATAACACAAACTAATGACTGATTTCTCTGCTGCTCTCAGGCTGAACCGCTTCAATAAGGCGTACGTGAAGAGGTGGCTGATCGCGGGCGAGCGCTCCACGGAGCCTCAGCTCATCTCCTTCTACAACAAGATGGAGATGAAACAGGCCATGATGCTGGTGGAGAGCGGCAGCTCCGCCAAGCTGCCCACCATCGTCTCGTCCGTCTCCATGCAGTAAGTTTTCAGTCCTAGAAATCAATAATCAGGTTTTTCACAGAGTTCTGAAAAGAGTCGTGGGGGCGTTTTCCCTGTGTGACTGTATGAAGACTTAAAAACTGTCACAGTGATCACATCAACTGTGTGTTCACAGTAACACGGGGCGAGCTAGCTGGGCTACCCAGTTAGCTTGCCACTTGGCAAGGAAAACTTCCAAAGGCTACTAAAGTAAGTTATTAAAGGCGAGCAGTCCATTAAATGCACTTAACATCGACTAGACAGAGCAACTTGGGCTGCATGAGCCTGACGGCAGGACATCGTCTGTGACTACAAGTCTGCAACGAAGGCAGAGACGTTAACAGACAGCGGAGCGACAGGAAGAAAGAAAGAGGGGAAACAAGTGCATGCTTAAAAAAAAAAAAATTCAAAGTAGAAACCTCTGAATGAAGACGCCTAAATGAGGAATTAACAGCCTAAAACAAAATATTTTTGCTTCACTGCTGTCAGGGGCAGCGAGCCGCCCTCCCAGAACATTAGCAGGGAAAACACTGTTGTAATGGAAACATTCATAGTTTGTGATCGTGCACCAGATTAGAGGGTTTCTCGTACAGTTTACAGAATTATTTCTCTGAAAAACTAACTCGTATCACAAAAAAAAGTATTGTGACTGAAATATCTCTAACAGAATCAGTGTTTTTATCGAATCGAATCAGTCCTGCTAGTGTCAATAATCATAACAAGACCTGATAATCACTTACTTATTGTTATTATTTATACTTATTGGAAGAATGTTCTATCAAAGAAATAGTCCCAATGAAAAGTGTTGATTCAGAGTATCTAAGACGTTTTCTCCATTCATCACATTGGTGTTATTTGCATAATATCTCAGAGATAAAAGTATCTGCATGGCTAAATACTACTAGTTTTATGTGACAAAATACATCAAAAAACATGAATTCATGTATGTTTTCATTTTTTTTTGTGAACCAACACTTATAAAAGTCTGAAATCTTATCTGTGGAAGTAAAGCTGGAGTCACTGATTAACAATGGAGAATAAAATGTGCATCCCAAAAAAAACTCCTTAAAAAGTAAAGCTTGACTGGATTTGATTGAATAGACAGAATTATATTTTGTGGAATAGTTTGTTGTTTCAAGTAGCAGTGAATTACATGCGTCACGTGTGTCTCCACAGAAACATTCAGCCACGAGGGGCGAACAGACGACGGGCGATCCCAAGCATCTCGAAGAGTCGTGAAGAAGAGATCAGAAAGATCCTGCGAGGCAACCTGCAGAAGACCAGACAGAGGGTCTGTAACACAGTGAACAATAATAATAATAATAATAATAATAATTATGTGTTTTACATACAGTAAGCCAGCCATGGCTAATCATGAGCACTTTGGATATAAATGTGATTCTGACGCCGCCCTTCACGGTTTTGCTCCTCAGCTTCGTTCTTACAGCCGACACGACCTGATGATCGACCCGTTTGAGGACAACGTGAGTGAAGTCCGCTTCAGGAAGCAGCGGGTGGAGATGGAGAGGAGGGTGAGTTCAACAGTGACGGCGATTGTGCGTCTGTGAATGTCACAGCTGCTGGAAGTAGCTCATACCCTGAACATTTCTGACCCGCTGGTTTCAAGTTGATTCTGTTGTAAATGTTCACAGATGAGTCACTACCTCACAGTTCCTGCAAACCGCCAGGAAACGCCGCCAGTGAGAAAAGTCGCCTTTGAATCAGGTCAGTTAAACAAACACACAGAATTTATCTTATCATAAGACGACAGCTCTATTGGAAAATCTGCCCGTTCACACTGCTGAAGAGTCAACGTGGTGCAATATTTTCTTTAACTCAACATATTTCTGAGTAAAAAGCAGAATGTTGTTGATAAGAAGGGGGTTTCTTTGCTCCGGAGGCGTTTTGGCCTCTGCCAGTTGATAACATGGATTTATTAATTTATTAAATCCTGATAGTGAAATAACTTTTTACAGGTGCTTCTTTCCCGGTGTGAGATTATGGGGAAAAGTCTTTTGGGCCGCAGGGCGTCTCACTGACTGACATCGTGGTTGTCAAATTTGTTTCAAAACACAGTGCACTTGGATGAAACACCCCTTGAAATTTGAAAATGAATTGAGAGATTCTAGACTCATTTGGATTTGTGAAATGTTCTTGCGACGCCAGGTCTTTTTCCAGTCTTAAAGGTCGACTGCATCGCCGTTGTTTTCTGAGTTTTCTAAATGGAGACGCCGCCTCAGCCGTGATGTAGGTTGCAGCGCCGATGACCTCCCCACCTCTCCTCACACATAAAATGTAGTCTAAAAAAACAAAATAAACTCGCATAAATGAGAAAAGAAAGCGTTCTTACACCGGCCGTCCATAATAAAGTGTGCACCTTCTGAATTTCTCTCTTTTCCCGAACTAAGACGAGTTTGTCCATAAAACACACGTCAAACTCAACAGAAACAAAACAAAACTCACCAAAATGTCTCTTGAATGTTCGGATGTTCATGTTTGTAGGCACAATGAAGTACTAACAAGCTACAGAATGATATAAAAACCCCAAAAAATAAATGTACTTTTTTATACGCTTTCTATTATGACCCTAAATTACAAGGTTAGAAGTGGATTTGGGTTTACAGAGACTTAAGGATCGTCCACACCAAGAACTATAACTATAACTACCCCACAGCTGTAAAGCTGCCCTCTGGACTCCTCCATCCACTTGAGTTAGAGCGATTTTAGAGCTACAGGTTTTATAGTTCCGGTTCTTGGTGTGGACGACCCCTCAGTCTGGATCTGAGCAGATCAGGTATTAATAAATTCAGCGTAAGAGCTTTAGAGACTCCAGATTGAACAATGTTTGGTCAGCATGGCGGAGCTGCTCCACAGGTGTCACGGCAGGTAAATTCCACTGGCCTTTGTGGTGGTTTACTCAAATAGAGTCACGTAGTTGTAGATAGGTGAAGAAATCTTTATTTGTCAAGCAGTATTTCTGTTTAAACTGTTCGAGTCCAGCAGTGCAGCAGGTGAATGATTCCTTTAGGTGTTCGGTCGCAGTTTGTTCCTCCAAGAAAGGGGTTTTAGGGGAGAGGAATCCTTTATGTGTGAACAGTTCATGCACGATTTGTAGAGAAATTATACTGATGTGATAACGGATTCAGCAGAAACAGTTTCACCAGCAGACATTTTTGTTGTTCACCAAAATGCCTGAACGGCCAGTGAGGCTGTGACCGTCCCGAACAAATCCAGGACGGGTGGAAATCTGTCTGAAGGGGAGGAGAGCTGGACATAAATCTGCCAGAGTCTCGACTCTTTTCACTGATCGGCCTGAAAAGTCTGAAAGAAAATTACAGTTAATCCAAAACGCTGCAGGCGGGTTTGTTTGACCGTACAAACAGAGGAGATCACATCTCTGCTCTGCTCGCTTCACTGTATTGATTACCTTTATCTTTTAGAATTGATTTTAAAGTCCCTTCACTCTTCTATAAAGCATTATATGACCTAACAGACTCTTATATCAGCGATTGCCTTTTATTTTATGACCCAACAAGAACTCTCAGATCCTCTGCTGCATTTCTTTCAGACGTTCCTAAAGTTTCCCACAAGAGATCTGGTGAAGCTCCTTTTTTATGGCCCTAAACTGTGGAACGACCTCCTTTTAGATCAGCAAACTCCCTTAACTCCCATCTTTTTAAGCTGATTTTTAATTTGTAGTAACTCTGCCATGTATCATTGCTATGTTTTATTGTATTATGATCTGTTTCTGGTTGTTTTATTTGTCTGTTTGACTAGTCATTACTGATATTTTTAACCTGTTGTTATTGTTTTATATTATTTTTAATCAGGTCTTTTATTAATCACTTCATGCTTCATCTTTGCATGAAATGTGCTGTATAAATTATTATTAAGTGCCCCACTGTTTCGTAAGCTGAATATTTTGTCAATATTTGGACATGAATAGACTTCTAATATGTGACTTTGCTGTTCATAAGAGCACTGGCTTGTCTACATTTACATCACAGTTATTTTCATTTCAAATCAGATCGTCATTCCTGTAAAACCAGACGGTCCAGTCATCTTCACACGTTCCCGTGTTAAAACATGTCTCAGACAGTTTTCTGTAAAATATATAGATCTCATATTATGGTGAGTGATGTCAGTGTTTAAAAACCATCTGAAATAACTTTTTCAGAAAATTTTAGAACTCGCATTAATTAAGGTTTATGTTTTTTGAGTTATTTGTGTATGTTTGTATGACTGTTTTGTGTTTATACCTGTGTTTTTTGTAGTTGTTTCTTTTTTTGTACTATCTCCATCATTTTTTCCTTAAAAAAAAAAACTCTTTTGTTTCATTTTTTCCTATTACCTGTATGTGTGAGACCTAGGCTATAAAAAAGGACTTAAGGTTCTGAATCTAAACATTTAGTCTCAAAATTGTAATCAGTAATCGTGATTGCATTTTGATGTGCTTCAATTTGTAACTGGGGGAGACACCTGAGACTCCCTCTCCTGCACATTCTCGTTATTATTTATATTGTTTTGTTTTTTAATAGGTGCTTAATCAAATTAATCATTTACTTTTTACTGAATTTGCATACAAAACAGTTTCCAGGGCCAAAGCTACGGTGGCCGACAAGTGCAAACGCGCTGCATATACAGACAGGTGCTGCAAATACAGAAACGCGCTGCATATAAGAAAACAGATGCAAAAGGAAAACGCTGCAAATACAGAAACGCGCTGCATAAACAGAAACGTGCTGCAAATACAGAAACGCGCTGCATATAGGAAAACAGATGCAAAACGAAATCGCTGCAAATACAGAAACGCGCTGCATAAACAGAAACGTGCTGCAAATACAGAAACGCGCTGCATATAGGAAAACAGATGCAAAACGAAATCGCTGCAAATACAGAAACGCGCTGCATAAACAGAAACGTGCTGCAAATACAGAAACGCGCTGCATATAGGAAAACAGATGCAAAACGAAATCGCTGCAAATACAGAAACGCGCTGCATATAAGAAAACAGATGCAAAACGAAAATGCTGCAAATACAGAAAAGCGCTGCAAATGAGAAAACAAATGCAAAAAGAAAACGCCGCATATACAGAAACGCGCTGCAAATGAGAAAACAAATGCAAAACGAAAACGCCGCATATACAGTCACACAACGGAAGTGCTCCAGGCCTCTAGGGGCAGTGCTGAGCTTTCCCCCGAGAGACAGACAACGGACGAATCAACCTGCGGAGGAGAGGAATAGGCCTACGTGAGAAGTAGAAAGTTATTGGTGAGAGGAAAATTGGAGGCGGGAGAGGCAAAAAATCAGAAAATGTAAATCCGACAAACAAACAAAAATGTAAAAATGTAAATCAGCTGCACTTTCATAATACAGTAAAAGATGAGGAAAACATGTGGAAAAAAGAAAGAAAGAAAGAAAAAGAAAAAAAAAACCCGTACTTTTTCATGTAGCCTCTCCCACCTCCAATTTTCCTCTCACCAATAACTTTCTACTTCTCACATAGGCCTTTTTTTTTTTAGTTTAAAAAACAGTTACGGGATGTTTATTCTTCATAATTACGTTTCCCCTTTCGGGATTTTTATTTTATTTAATTTTATTATTTTTTTAAACAAACTTTATTGTCATGTTGAAGACATACAAAGAAACATGACATTATATAAGCAACATGACAACACTCATACATAAAACAACAGTAAAGTACAGGGAGTGCATAATACATAACAGACAGTAAGGATTTTATCTAGCAATATGTGCCATAATATTTTCACGTAGGCCTATTCCTCTCCTCCGCAGGTTGATTCGTCCGTTGTCTGTCTCTTGGGGGAAAGCTCAGCACTGCCCCTAGAGGCCTGGAGCACTTCCGTTGTGTGACTGTATATGCGGCGTTTTCGTTTTGCATTTGTTTTCTCATTTGCAGCACGTTTCTGTATATGCGGCGTTTTCTTTTTGCATTTGTTTTCTCATTTGCAGCGCGTTTCTGTATTTGCAGCGTTTTCGTTTTGCATCTGTTTTCCTATATGCAGCGCGTTTCTGTATTTGCAGCACGTTTCTGTTTATGCAGCGCGTTTCTGTATTTGCAGCACGTTTCTGTTTATGCAGCGCGTTTCTGTATTTGCAGCGTTTTCCTTTTGCATCTGTTTTCTTATATGCAGCGCGTTTCTGTATTTGCAGCGATTTCGTTTTGCATCTGTTTTCCTATATGCAGCGCGTTTCTGTATTTGCAGCACGTTTCTGTTTATGCAGCGCGTTTCTGTATTTGCAGCGTTTTCCTTTTGCATCTGTTTTCTTATATGCAGCGCGTTTCTGTATTTGCAACGCCTGTCTGTATATGCAGCGCGTTTGCACTTGTCGGCCACCGTACAAAGCAGTTAGAAACACAAGCATCCAAACAGTAATGATCATGCAACTCCTCGTAGACGATATTTAATAAGTAACTGAGCTCTGTCTGTGTCCCAGAACATCAAGTTTACACCTATGACGATAGTGAGAGCCCCAGAGGTCTGACCATTAAGCCGATTCCCAGCTCTCCCGATGCTGTCAGCCTGTTGGACGAGTCGCCCCAGAGGTCCAATCAGAGCGGCGCGCAGAGAGCCAGAGGAGACGCTGAGCAGAGGGCGAAGGCGCCAAACGGGCAGGAGGAGCAGGACCAACAGAAACTATCACGCTGCCTTAGTGACCCCGGGCCAAACAAGGAGGAGGAGGAGGAGGAGGAGGAGTGAGACGACTCCTTCCTCTCGTGACGAAGCACATTTACAGATCTCATGTCATCTCCTCGTGTCACCTGCGGTATTTAGGGAACAGAGATCCCTGAATGAGCAAAGCTTGATATTTATTATTAATTTAAATTGTTGGAAGTGTTATTCTTTTCAATGTTCTGTTTTTGTGAGATGAGATTATGCAAATTGTTCTCTTTTTTTCAGCATTTTGGGTGTTTTTTTTGCCCACAATTTCAAAAGGTTTTTTTTTTTATCATGTAACACATTACCAAAGCATGCACCACTGGGCATTTGCTATTTCAGGATTTTATCACAGCCTGAAGTGAACCAAGTGTCAGCATTTTGTGTCTTAACAAGCAGACTTGTTTCAAATAGTACAAAAAAAAGACAGAGCACTTGTTTTAACAAGCTTGAAGCACCAGATGGGTGGAGTTTACCACCTCAAAGCACAGTATGAGAAATGTATGAAGTGAAGCTCGACTGACCTCGATTGCCTCGGCTGATTATAGCCTATTATAGATCTATCTGTATTAACATATATATTGACAGAAGGGAAATGCAGCGCAGAAACACCAAAGAAATGATTGAGTTGATGTAGAAACGGTGGCCACTGTGGTCATTGTTTACAGCCTGATTAGCAGCTTGAGAGGCGAGACTGGAGTTGGAGGCTAATCTCTATAAACAGTTATGTGCATGTACATTTAAAAAAAAAATCATCAGTGGGTTCAGAGGTTGCATTTAGGTCAATTTGTCCCGTTTCTTTTTCTCCCTACGTGGACTGTTTACCTGCATGCAGCATTTTTATTTAAAGGGCTGCAACTAATGATTATTCTTGTATTTGATAAATCGTAAAAGTTGTTTGCTTTAAAATGTCAGAAAATGGTGAAAATTGTGTCAATCAGTGTTTCCCAAAGCCTAAGATGATATCTTCAACTCAAAGATATTCATTTTATTGTCATAGAAGAGTAAAGAAACAAACAAAAAAAATATTTAAGAAGCTGAAATCAGAGAATTTTGACTTTTTTCTGAAAATAGACTTAATTAATCAGTTATCAAAATAGTTGGCAATTAATTTAATAATCGATAAATAACACCATGTGGTCTCTATTTGTAAACACTATGCTAAGCAGTGGGATTTGAGAGTTAAGCAGTTTTCACATCCACTAAGTTGTAGCATAGAAATACAGCAGCACTGAAGAAATGAACCAGCCACCAGACTCACGGTAGAAAAATAAACCAGCACAGGAATGACAGAATGATCACCAACATAAACCACCACGTTCTCTCTGAAAACACTTATAAAAACTAGCGCTTTCATTTTGGAATATAAAATAGCAAACTTAAACTCTCAGCGGTGAAATTATAGAAATGAGGGCTGGCTGTCTGTGAATATCACAAGCTGCAATCCTACAGCGCCTCATGACACAACTTACATCACACAAGTTACATTACACAAACTACACAAGCTTTCCATACTGAAGTTCAGTTTCTTACGTAATTTTGCTAATCCCAATAATATCAATAATAATAATAAAATGAAGATAAAAAGAGCACTGGTATCGGTGTTGTATCAGTATCTGCCGATATCTAAATTCAGATGTCAGAATTAGATTGGAGTTAAAAGACTTGGATCAGTGCATTTCTACTTCTCTGACTATAAATGGGAAACCAGAACTCCTCTGATACCAAAATCTTGCTGACAGATTCTGCATTCATATGTGGATATCTGTTTATAGACATTACCTTGGTCTGAGTTCGAAATACTCAAAAACTTTTTGATTGGGTGCATATATCGTCAGTTTGCCAAAATGAGTTGTTGCAGCCGGCACAACAAAATATCATATCATGTATTATCATGTATCCCTGGCTGAGATATGCTAGAAAAGAACTAGCTTGTAAATGTAGGTTTCAAGGCAAAGCTGGCCATCAGAGAGGGGCAGAGACCAAATATTGTTGAATATAGGAATAATAACGCACATTTTTAACCAGTGTTTGACTCGGTTGCTCACATGAAAGGTGACAGAAATAGTTGCATGAAGATGAAGGAAGAGAGCTGGAGAGAGATGATCAAACCCAACTTTACCCAAGATTATCACCTCTGCGCAGTTGACAACGACGGTCAACTGTGTCGGAAAGTTACAGGAACTGTTGGACACAGCCCCCCCCAGTACAATGTCCAAAAGGTGTGTGTATGGAGTTGGGGGTTCCTCAGTTAACTGAACGTCCAATAAGCAGTTCTTAAGAAGTTTACTGGTGCCTTTGGTCTTTTGTAACTGTAAGCGTCCCTCTCTGTTCATATCATGGTCAAAATCCTTTAAGAAACAAATTTGAGCAGGTGACGTCCCTGTGAAAAATGTTTGCTTTTATATCATCAAAAATTTAAGCAAATATCAATGTAGCTGTCTGCCTCAAACATGGATCGGGTTAAATGATTGGTTATTTTTTTAAAAAGAACTACAAGAAGATGTAACTAGTTGACTGAAACGTTTTTTGCTCTGTTAAAAATATCCATGCGAGATAGGAAGCACAAATCTGGTGATTCAAGAAGGTTAAAATAACTTGAAGGTCGAGAATAAACTGCAAATATCGTTTGACCGAGGTCTGTGAAGAAGCTTAGCACTGTGTTCGACATCCCTGCATGACCGATCGATGTTTTCTCAGGGACTGCAACATGGCTCAGTATTAACAGATGCCCTCTGCAGAAATGAATGTGCTCCACATGTGCTTTATTTGTTTATGATGTGAAAGCTTTTAAGTGTTTTGAGCTTCGGTAACATTCCAGCAGTAGTCGAGTAATTTTCTGACGAAGCTCTGCAGATCTGTGTTCCTGGTGACTGAGCATGAATCCAGACTTGTATTTGGAGGTTAAAGGGGTGAATCACCTCGTCACACCTGAACTTCACAGCACTGAACTGCCTGAACGTTTGCTGCCTGCACATGTTTGCCTTAAAATGTGTTTGCTTTCTGTGTGTTTGCCAGTTGAAGTATTTTTATAGAAGAGAAAAATGTCCTCAAGTCATAAATATTTGTCAAATGAAGGAAAGCTTTAATTCTTGTCTGAAATAAAGGTAAGTTGTTGCCTAAATTCTGTGTAAACATGCAGTGATTTTGTTGGATTTCATCCATGCAAGCATCTTCACGTGCACCCTCCTGATATCTGGTGCCATATTTAATCTACACATTATTTAATATAATAAAGAGACAATTCACCACTTTTTCCTCAGTATGCTACGTTGCGCTGTGCCGATGGGGCATTCAAGTACCAGGAGCAATGGTTTTATTTTTCCCTTTGCTGGCAAATATTCACTTTGTGCATGCGTGACCATACCCCGAGGTGACAAAAATACTCATCCGGCACCTGTCGATCCAATCTGAAAGAGCCCGTAGTTCTTCCTTAATACCAGTGACATCACTGTGACATCACTGGTTGCAGGAAGAACAACAGATTTTGCAGCAGGGGAGCTCATTTTTCTTGGTCAATAAAGCAGATTTAAGCTGAGGAATTTATTGCTACATTTACCATCAACACTGACTGGACCTTCACATGGAAAATGCTGAATTTTCCTTGTAAAGTTTATTCATTATTCTCTATGAAACCAAACTAAAGAAACGAGATGTGTGTTCTCAGTCTGTACAACACTGACAGGGGGTCTTTGGGGGAACAGGCAGACAAGACAGCAAAGAGTGAAAGATATGCTTTGTTTGCAAAGTAAATGTCACCGTTTGTTTCCTATAAAAGTCTGACTTTTCAAACTTTCCCAGCCCATATAGCAGCACTGAGGAGTTTATTGCTTCGATCGACTGGACATCCGGCATGAAAAGTGGTGAATTATCCCTTTAACATCTCCTGTTCCACTGTGTACGGATGTTTCACAACAGTTATGGCTCTCACTGGAAATTACAGTCCAAATAACAGGGAGTTTGAAGTCCCCAACATGCCAACCAGCAGAGCGTGATGAGAACATGACACCAGGAGCAACAAACATCCTCAGGCAGCAACACGAGCAGCAGGTATGGACTTCAGCGGCACCTGGAAGGTTTATTCTGAGGAAAACCTGGAGGAGTTCTTAAAAGTCGTAGGTAAGAGTAGTTTCATATTTAAAGGACATATTTTCCTGAGTATGTGTACACATGATGCATTGTCTTTTCCTTTCAGGTGCTCCTGAGATGGTGGTCAAAATGAGGAAGGATGTCAAACCGGTGATAGTGATTGAGCAGAACGGCCAGGACTTCACGTTCACGTTCAAGACCCCCATCTTCAACCAGGTCCACTCATGCAGCATCGGGAAGGAGTCAGAGATTACCGCCGCGGATGGCAGGAAGTTTAAGGTGATTCAAACACCTCATGCAGATTATGAGCACAGCAGCATGTGATGGTTGTATGTGAGCGTCTCCATTCAGTCAGTCATCAGTTTAGACTTCAGGGTGTTTCAGTGATCCTTGACATTGTGCATTTTTGAGTAAAGAGCATGTTGTAAATGATGCAAAGGTCTTCCTCATTATTGCACCATGTGTGTACAGGTCTGATTCATGAAAATACAATAACCGATAGCGATATAATAATACATCAAATATCACAACATCGCAATAAAAGATGTCAGACATGGTTAATAACAATGACTCAATTTAGAGATCAAAACAAAGAAAAGAAAGAAAGTCCCTGTGGCACCACCAAAGTAAAAAACAAGAGCCCACTCCTTCCACCTGTGTATTAATTAATCAAAAAATATAGATATTTATAGCATCAATTAAATATGAAACATACATCCAAAGGGCAAAACTATAACCTAAGTGGAGTGTCTGGCTCCTAAAACATGTTTTATCCTTTTAAAACAGACAAAAACTGAAATAAGCTCGTAAGCAAATATGTTTTTATTTAATGATTATGCAGGTTATGCAAGTTGAATTGACTCAGATACAGGCATAACTAACCACTTCTGTATTGTACTGATTATCTCTTTCCAGAAAGGCAGAACTAGAGGACAGGCCCACATTGCAGAGATAAAGACACTTTCATGCCTTATTATTTTCTAGTAAACTGTTTTTATGAAGACAGACAGGTGTTAAATAATTATGATGAAGTATCTTATAAAGTTTTCTTGAGCTTTTCTTGCAAACCAGATCTGGAAAAGACCTTTGCCCAAGAATCTTTATCAAAGTGTGACGTTTTCACAGCTGTGTGATTAATTTGGAGTAAATTAGAATAGCACTCTAATATCATTATCTTCCCCAGGCAACTGCTTAACTACATCCCATAAAGTTCCTCTTGTTTGCAAAAATGCATGGGAATTTTGGCACAAAAAGTTTGAGAACCCCATGCAATGTTTTTTGTCTTGACCAGTGCACCGTCAGAGAGGAGAACGGGAAGCTGATTACAGAGAATGAAAAGTTCACCTCCGTCAGAGAGATCCAAGGGGATGAAATGGTCGAGGTCAGTGGCTTTAAAAATGAGGGATTGGGTGTTAGAAATAAACTTTTTTTTTTTTTTTTACATGTATCAGCCCTGTTTTCTTTCTGTCTCTGCCTCCTCACTTTTCCAGACGATCACTGCCGGCTCTGTCACTTTCATCAGCAGAAGCAAACGAGACTGATCAACATCTGATGATCCTCTCAGACCTTCAGCTTCAAGCAAGGCAGTATCTGGAAATTACACAATGAATAAAAATTTAATATATTTATGAATAAAATTGAATGATAAAATAAAACAAAATATTTGTTTTTATTTGTGATGGAATGTAACTAAGTACATTTACTGAAGTAGGACACTGTGGTACTCCTTTCATACTTCTATTTCACTAAATCTCATTAAATAATATTAAATTTATTCATCAACTTATGTGCAAGGTTGTGGTACTTGCCCTTTAATCGTATACTACCATTTTATGCAACTTTATATTTCTACTCAGCTACGTCTCAGAGGCCAGTATTGTCTCTTTTTACTCCATTACATTTGTCTGACAGTTTAAGTTACAAGTTATTTTTCACATTATGGTTCATTGGTTCATACCCTTCCTGTCCTTTAAAAACCACATCTCTCTTGATGTGGTAAATTCGATTTTTTTTCTTGTAATAAATAATAAAATAGAAAATGCAATCTAATCTGAAAACTTTATTTCAATTAAACATTGAAGATACTGCAACATAATAAAAAAAAATGGATGCAGCTACAAAACATATTCTTTCTTCATCTCAAAACATTTTCAGTGCAAATAAAAATGCATTTTTGCACAGGGTTCTTTTTTCTCCTGTCAGGTCCACCACACAGTGGAGCCCATGTCTAAGACATCCTGTATGTCAGATGTGTCTTTCGTGAGTTAAAAGAGCGTTTGTTATTGTGAAAGAGGTTTTATCAATTTAAAACTGCCATATTTTAAAGACATAATCAAAATGTAATCAAGTATCACTGACAATTTGTTTATATTTTTATATTTTCAAATGTATTCTGTTTTTATATATATATATATATATATATAATATAATTACTTAATCCCAATTACATGTAATTAATTTCTTATTTAATCTATTTCTACCCAGTCCTGGGTGTTAGTACTTTTAGCTAAATAAAGGAGTACTTATTCCATTATTGGTTCCTGTTCAGTCCACTGTTTCTGTCATTGCAGCAGGTGATGTCGGTGGAGTTTACAGCGGCAGGGGGCGCTGTGGCTTTTTATTGCCTGATTTTTATTTGAGAGAAAGAACCCAGAGGCGCCTTTTGAGTGCGCATGCGCTACACATATTTTCGCTGCAGATTTTCCTTTCCACCAAAAAATTCTTTCTGTTGAGTGAGTGTAACTTTATGGCCAGATACATGAGGCCCCCAAACACGTCTTTGTTTGTCAGAAACATCTCGGATGAATCCAGGTGAGTCCACATTCAGACACGATTGGCACCACAGGTCATCCACTAACGCTAACTAACTCATTTTAACGGCAGCTAGCTGAGTTAGCTTAGCCTCAGCTAAGGTTAGCCTGCTCGTCGGAGCCTCAAGTTACGTTAAAGCAGAGTGCAGAGGCGCTTTATGTGAAAAATGTCTACCGACAGAATCGCATTTGGCTCATTTTAGTTAAAATAAAAACAAAACATTAATTCTAACATGTTTTGTTTGTACTTAATTTGCCTTGGTGACGTTTCTTTGTTTGCATTGCATTTCTGCTGCACGTTGATCGTGCACGTTTTCATGTAGAAAGCCTTAATTAAGCTAACAGCGACAAGTTCACTCAAACAAGATTTCATCAAGTATTTTTTTTTGGTAATTTGCAGGTAATTAAAAAAAAAAGACTTAATTTGGTTAGACTTAATATGAACAAACCTAACGTAAACGAGGTTTTGAGATGGCAGTTGAAAAAAAAAAAGAATAATTTTAACGTTTCTTGGTTACAGTAACGTTGATGATTCCTAACGTTAATTTATCAACAAAACGTTTAGTTAAAGGTTTACACGAGCGTTAACTTAATGTTACTGCAAAGGGCTGCAACTAAAGAGTATTGTCATTATCAGTTCAACTGCGGAATATTTTCATCAATTATTAAGTCTATTAATTTTTTTTCTAATAAGCACACTTTCAAACAGATTTTAGGTAACAAGAAGGTCAACTTCAATTATATTACTGTATTATAAGTTTACCTTCACATTATCAAATTACTGACAAATATTTCCCACACAGAGCAAAGGAGACTGCATTTAACAAGTGCTGGATTGTCATTTCATTCTACAGTCCACTAGCCAATTATTAGATTAGTAATAATACATTTTTAAGATTAGTTTTGAAATTACATGCTCATAAAATCATATTAATTTCCCACCTCACAGTAGTTCTAAGTCAAAATTGGCCAAAATTGACTAGGATCAGGTTCATTGTAGAGCTGCAACAATTAGTCAATTATTAAATTAATCGCCAACTATTCTGATAAGTGATTAATCAGTTTGAGTAAGATCTTTTAAGTTTTTTTTAAGTTCTCAGATTTCAGCTGGACTTTTTTGCCTTCTTAACTCCTCTGTGACAGTAAACTGAGTATCTTTGAGTTGTGGACAAAACAAGACATTTGAGGACATCATCTGGAAATTTGGGAAATGCTTATATGACATTTTACTGACCAAACAACGATTAATTGACTATGGAAATAATCGGTAGTTGCAGCCCAGTTTATTGCCGAGTAGGTTTTTACCTACAAGGAATTAACCATGGTGTTGTGGTGCTTAATGGTCAAAATAAACTAAGTAAGAGGAAATAAATAATGTACTGCAAGTGTCATAAATACAAAATAGAAATTTACAATTAAAATACATAAAATGAGCTGACTACATTAACTTTCTTTCTGGTTGCATTTTGTCAGTTACTGCGCAATGTTGATTTACATGTGTGTTTGAATGTATGAAAAAGTACAGTGGTGCTCATCTTAATCTATATTTTTCTCTTCATCTTGGTAACATATTGATCTATGCACTCCAGACATAATTAGTATTTATTTGCAGAAAGGCTGTATTTTAACTTTTGAAATGAATCTAACCCGAATGGGGCAAAAATGCTGCATCTGCTTATGTCAGTCATAGACTTGTTAGTGGGCTTTACACTGAATTGCATGTTGAACAAAATCTTAAGGGTCAGTTTACCCCAAAACACAACATAATTGTTGAAAGACAATAATGAAAGTTGTTCTTGAGCAACAGCTGAATTAAAGCAAATCAATCAGACAGGTGGATCAGTCACGAGGTAAGAGATCAAATAAATCTAAGTGTGTTTTGGGGTGAATTGTCCCCTTAACCCCTCTCACCAGCTGCTCTCCCAGCTGTTGTTACTGGCTGATGATGTAGGTAGAGTTGCCCTTGCTGGTCAGTTGAGTCATATTTGTATTTACGGTGTTCAGGCCTGAGGATTTGCGGCGTGAGTTTGGCCGCTATGGGCCGATAGTAGATGTCTACATCCCACTTGACTTCTATACACGTCAACCAAGAGGATTTGCATACATTCAATATCCTTTCCCAATGAGTTTTCACTGTGCTTGTGCTCCTGCTAACAAATTTTAATTTCCTTTTCAGCAGAGAAGAAATGCTTTTTTTTTCTTGCACATAATTTGATTGAATATCTAACACACATATTTCTCTGTTATTGCTTCAGAAAATGTAAAAGCATCCAGTTGTGGAACCGGCCACAAAGAGTAACAAAGACCCATATAGAGTAGCTGTAAAGACAAGTCACACAGACCTGCAGGATCAGAGGGAGGGAAAAGGTTGAAAAGAGAAAAGTAAAGCATGAAGAGGAAAAGGGAACGGAGACAAAGCTTGGAAATGGCGGCACAGAATTGGGAAAAGAAAAGAGGTTTAAGAGGAAAAGGCAAGCAGGAAACCCAAGTCTCTGTGGGAGTCGATTAAAGAGTGTAAAGATCAAGATGAAGTTCAAAGTCAAGCATGGGCAAAGGTAACAAGTCTGAATTATTTTGTATCCTCCCAAGACACATCCACAAATTTGACAACAAAATCAGCTTTCCCTGTGATATTACATTTTTAATTTTAATCAAAGCAATTTAATCAACTATTCATGTTTTTGATTTGTTTCTATATTTGTAGTCCTGATCCCTCAATTATTTCATGTGTTTGAAATGCTTGCTTCATCTTTTATCTCTACAAAAATCTACTGAGCGTGTATGCTTGTTGCTGTTTTCACTTGTTGTAACATTAATATTATATATAATTTGTGTTGTTTTAAGCTGTTTTACCTTATGAATCAGGCCACACAAATTAAAGAAAATATTTGAATGTCCTGCATCCCTATTAATTACAGATTAATTGTGGATTAATTCGGGAAAAAAAGTACCAAAAAAGTGCTGTTTCAAAAGAACTGATGTTTTTAATATTTTATGTGATGGGAATCTTTTTCTCCTTTTGTTCACTTCACTGAGAAAAAAAGTCAAACATTCTTTTGAATTTGTGTGGCCTTAAACCAAAAATGAGAGCAAACAAAACCCTTAACCACCCAGCATATTTGAGGATGTGCGTGATGCTGAAGATGCCCTTCACAGCCTGGACAGGAAGTGGGTTTGTGGCCGGCAGATTGAGATCCAGTTTGCCCAGGGTGACCGAAAGAGTAAGTGTTCAAAGTCAAATGCTGAGGAAATATTTTTGCAGTTGAGTGAAATTTACAGGGTTCTTACATGTACTGGTAATCATTGAACACATTTTTGAGGTTTGAAAAGTACTTGAATTTTGGATAAACCTGAAATTGTAGTTGCAGCACTTTGGGGGAAAAAACCTCTGTTGCTGACAACGTGCCAGGAGTTTGTGGTTTCAGTGACCACTGGCTTAAAAACATAAAATGTTAAAACGGATCAAGATGTAAAAGTGAGTGAGCAGTGTTCTGCTGGCAGCAGTGAAGTAGCTCAAATGACGACATAAATGCCTGTAGTGTGAGAGCTTCAGTAATAAATGGTTTTTCTGTGCCAGAATATAAACAGCTACACAGGAGGCCAGATCAAGCTGTGGAATGGAGGGTGTTGATTGAAGTGAGTGAATTAAGCAGTGACATTAAAGGGACAATTTGATTTTTTTTTCTATTTTTGGGTAACTGCCTCATATGAGGTAGTTACCCATACTCAGTGTATTACCTACAGTAGATGGTGGTCGGCATACCCTCAGTTTGGAGAAGCAGCAGGAGTACAAATATAAGAAGCTAAGCAATGTACTGCTGTGGACAGGGTCAGCAGCAACATGTAGTTTAGACACCCAGGAAGGCTAATCTAAAAAAAAAACAATTTCATGCAAGTGTACACTACATTTAGAGTATTTTCACTGCTTGCAGTCAGACAGCCTTTTCCAATGGGAAACCCAGAGCTCATAGGGACAAAAATAGCACCTGGAACACACGGATACAGTGTCTGGGACAGTAGAGACACTCATCTTTAGAAATTAAATTATTACATGTATGCATCACGGAACTTAGACCATTTTAACTGTTGAGTGTTTGAGTTTCAAAAATGTGAGGTGGCATCACTCTGCATGAGCTCTACACCATGTCTTATGTGTACATACACACACAAAATGGATTATAGAGAGACCCGTGCAACAGGAGTTCAAGCAGCTTGAGCCTCGGGTGTTGTCGCAGAGGTTTCTAAAAGGAGCTGGTGGGAGGGTTGGAGTTTTCCCACATGAAGCTAATCTTGGAGATCATCCTGATTTCCACTGTTAAGTTCTTTCTGTGAGAGTGTATGATGAACTTATATTTATTATGTAGAATGCAGAAAGGAAAAAAAACAGTGGGACAGTGTTAAGTCTGGGACAATTTAAAGTAGAATTCAGGACAGTTGCAGGACACCTGGAAATATGTCAATTTTGAGCCTTGTGGAAACTGACGTTACATGAGCCAAACATTTCCCTCTCAACATTAACCAGACTCCTTTTGGGGAAACCAGAAACTTAACCTTGCAGAGCACAGGAGACACTGGTCACCTGCTGCCTGGATTTGTTAGTTTGTGTTACTGTGTGATCGCCATCTATTCTAGTTGATACACTGATGATTAATAAGTATGTCATGCCTTTAAATTTAACAGCAAAGTGCTGCGCTGTGGACAAAGTGTCAGTGTTGTGGTAAAACGACAAAAGATAAAGACTGAACAAAATATTCAGCAGGTGTTTCCTGTCAGAGGCACAATAGTTTCTGTGATACTTCCTGAACATTTTCACAAGTTGGACTCTGTAGGCCTTTTTTTTTTTTTTTTAGCTTTGCTTGATAAATAATATTATTAATGGCTCCATTCCATTTAGGTGTATATGCTGATCCACCATTGTGGTTTACAGTATGACCAATCAGACTGTCCTTCAAGTTGTAAACAGTGCAGGATCAGATTGTGTCTTTCTGTTCTGTGCCATCTTTCTGTTTTCTGTTTCTTTTTTCAACATTTTTTTTTTTTTTTTGGTCACATCAGCACCAAACCAGATGAAGTCGAAGGAGAGGCGTTCTCCAGGCAGATCCTCACGATACGATGACTACGACCGAGACAGCCGGCGCAGACGTTCACGCAGCCGCAGCTACGACAGATACAGATCACGCAGCCCGTCTTATGATCGCCATCGCAGACGG